>NC_056537.1:33296602-33971602 GCF_910596095.1 Thunnus maccoyii | reverse complement strand
TAAATCTGGCATGAATATACTGTGAGACAATCTGGATTGAAAGAAAAAAGGTTGGTTTGTGCAGTTAAGACATAGGGAGACATTTGAAGTGGTTGTTATTCATCAGGAATTTATTTTTTGTGTGGCAGCAAAAACACATCAGACAGGTCGTCAGAAACGTCTGTGCATTAGATTAGGCTAACTGAATATACTGCAGTTAGTGATGATTAACTGTAAGGTACACTATAAATGAACATGAAGAAACTTGCTAGCCTAGCAACATTAAGGTTGCAAATAACCCCTAATGCAACATTCTTAAAGTAATGGGCTCACTCTCTAACACAGGAGCCAGTAGTCAATCCACTGATAGAGATCACTGTGAGTACATGAATGTCTAGTCCTTGAATATAATATGCCCCCCGCTTTTTCAACATAATCATAAAAATATATTTTTTCATTTTTTATATATATTTTTTATATGTGTTCATTTTATATTTGCCCAGACTTCATGGTCTGGGCAAATGTCAGCACAGCCTTAGCTGTGCTGACCTTAATGCTAATATGACTGCACATTGACATATTTGTGTGTTGTTGTGTGTGTTGTTTTTTTTCACTGAACTGAGTGGTCTTGGATGATGTCAGCCAACACGTAGAGAAATAGTGATGAAACATGGAAGGCAGGCAGAGAGAAACGCAGTTACTGCTGGCTGTCAGTCAACAGGCAGATCTGCTCAAGCTATCTCCATCTGGGATAACAAGTTTGATCCTGAGAACACTGCAAATAAAACACAAGCAGGTCTATGAATACATTCATCATAGTGCACTAAGTAAACACTGTCTGTCTCTAAATTTAGTTCACTTCAATTCAGTGTTTTAAATTGATTCCTGCTTCATTCATATCTGAGTCACAGGTGTGCAGCGTCACTGTCACTGTCGCACCTTTGGTCTTCTGAAAAAACAAAGGCCATAGCTGCAGTCACACTGTTTATTTAAATATTGGTAATCCCCCTGCACTCACACACTTTAGTTTGTATTGGGTTTATTTTTTTTCCTTTCATTAATTGCAATAGCAAATACATTTTGCAGGAAATGTAATGCTGGCAAAATTAAGTTTTATGTAAGTTTAATGACAAAATGGTGTTAATTAACATTTTTGGCAAGTTTCAAAAATGTTGATACTGAACATATCAATAAAATGTTCAGTGACAGGTTTATAGATCAACTGCTAAAAACTGGAGCCTGTTCTGTGTCACATTTAAAACTGAGAGCGGATCATGATCTTCTAAAGTATTGGACACACCTTCACCAGTATGCTTTTATACTGAGCATTAGTGTTTTTTTTCACTGATGATGTGTCATAGTACAATACACACAAGCACTTTAATATTAACATTTTATTTACCTTTTTTTTTTTCCTTTTGTTAGAAATACTTCTAATGGTACACTACACATGTATTGTTCAATTCTATCTGAGACGAATAATAAATATAAGTTTACTACTAAAGCTAAAGCTTTCAGTCTTTAAGGATATATTATGGCTAAAGACATGTTTTAGAATATGTTTACTCAGCTGACATGAGTTGATTGATGCTTCTTGCTCACTTGGGAAAATGTTGGATTATTAATTTCAAAAATCAGGCAGCTACCCCGAGGCCCAAGACCTTCATGTCCACAATGTGGCAAAAATTCCATTTGATTGATTGTAAATGTGTTTGGTAGTGTGCACTGAAGCACAGTATAAACTAATATGATAAGTGGTGGCTCTTCCATTACCAAACCTTGATGTTCTGCCTCATGTACCTTCATTATTTCAGTTTATATTGTGCTTACATGCTGCATCTTCTGGAAAAAAAAAAAAGTTGTATCTATTCAAATTACCACGAACTTACTGAAACAGAGCAAGGCTGGGAGGGGGTGAGGGGTGCGGGGTTGGTTGGTAAGTAAACCCAAATGTAGGCACCAAAACAAAAACTCTATAGATGACATCACAGACTCTTCATCCATGCTTTTCTGCAGTACAGTCACAGTTGCTATCCTCATATTACTAAAAGAGGTGTGAAACAAAGTATGAAAAAACAGTCTCTGTTGTAACAGTGACAGAGAGAGAAAAGACCGGTCATTAGAGTGACAGAGTGTGATCGATGTCAGTTGTGAACAAGGATGCTGGCTGTCGACAAAATCAGCTCTCTGACAGCTTCATGCCAGTTAGGTTACCATGACAACAGAGGAAAGAGAGACGGAGAGAAAGATAGAGAAAGCGGAGGATACATAGGACAGGGATTGACTCTATCCTGCTAAAGTTAAACACACTGGCAACAGAAAGAGAGACTGATGAAGACTGTTTGTGTTCTCTAACCTGTGGAGGCCTCACTGTGTGGAAGCTGCTCACTGACATCTCATCAAGATGATCGACAAGGGAACATGGACGGGAACAAGACTGTCTCTGGGGGAGGAGGGCGGAGCTGACAGCACACTTTCTGTCATCAGGAGAAAAGTTTAATATAATAGCTTTAAAGCATTCATAAAGAAGACAGTGTTCCATTATTTGACAGGGAGACAAAATGACAACTGAAGGCTTCAGGAAGATTGAGGCATTTTTATGCACAACACTGTGGAACAATATGAAAAAGGATGGCATTTAGCATTCAAAGTATGGAAATGACTAAGCGCCTAGTCACACACCATTTCAGACTGCAATATCAGGCACTGAAGACACGATGTGATCAATGAATTTACTTAGTTTAACTTTAAAATGTGAAAGTCTGTGGAAGCCTTAGAACACTTACTTAGAGGGGAAGACATAGGAAGTTCATCATGTTGGCAGAAATGGATGATCCTGATTCTTAAGATTATATCATGTGTATAATGATATTGTATATAATGAAACCGACATACTGTATGTATGTGCATTGTGTGTTTAATTATATTTTTTTAATTTTTCTCTTTAAACTTCAGTCAGTTACTCAATATTATGAACTCTTAGTATAAATTCTTCTAAATGATTAGTGTTTATTATTAGTAGTTTGTACTGTTTGGGGTTTATATAGGTGGGGCTATAGGGATGACATGTTAAGGTTTGCAATGTATTGTGTTTTACTAATGTTTCTAAAAAAAAAATCAATTTATCTTTGATATTTATGTCCGTAAAAATCAAAATGTGAACTTAATATGGAAACCAATTATAAAGATTTGACTATTGACATAAGGATTCTGTATTTTCATACAGGTTGATATTAATTCACCAATCTTAGCCCTTTTATAGCCAGTTTCGACTGCATGAAGGGTCCCAGGAGCCATTTCAGGAACTGAGAAACCTTACCGATGTTTCAACTAGAGAAAGCAGGATCTAATGTCTAGAATACATTATCATACATTATAACTGGGCATATTAGAGGCTGTGACAATTGTGGGCAATCATAGTTTGATTCTTGTGGAGAGTTTTTCTCAGAGGAAACTTTCAAATATGAATACAGGAGCTCAAATATGGGGCCAAGAGCAGATAATGACTCTTTTTTTATGTTGAATTCACTTTTTCTGGACACATTGATGATCCAGCAATCACCATGTTTTCTGTGCATAATATTTGACAATTTTACTCAGCGTCACAATGATCCATACAATAACCATACCACTGTAGTGCCATCCATGAAATGAAAGTATAATTTAAAATGTGGTCTAGTATTGTCCATGTTGTATTTTTATTTCTTTAAAGTTTCAATCAGATTTGACTGTTATACATGCAAAAATAACTGCTGACATTTTGGGAACAAAACAGTTGTTTATTTAATCTATATATTGCAACATACATGTGATCCTGTTAATGATGCACCAATATTGGAATTTGTGAGATAAAGCACTTCAAATGTAACCCAAACAATCTCTGTCAGGTGTTGCTCATCGCAACCACATGTACTGATATTTGCGATTAAAATGTGGAGCTCCAGGTGTAATTGTGCCTTGACAGCACAAATCATCATTCCAACAGAGACTGCAGATGACCACTTCAGTTGGCTGTAAAGAGGAATCTAGCTGTTGTGGTTGGCAGATGCTGTTAAGAAGAAATTGTTAATCATTATTAATAATTTATTTAGTCTTATGAGCATTTACAGTGCTGCTTGAAAGTTTGTGAATCCTTTAGAATTTGCTCTATTTCTGCATAAATATGACCTAAAACATGATCAGATTTCCACTCAAGTCTGAAAACTAGATAAAGAGACATCAGTTAAACAAATGAGACAAAAACGTTACACTTGTTCATTTCTTTATTAAGGAAAATGATCCAATGTTACATATTTGTGCGTGGCAAAAGTATGTGAACTCCTAAGATTATTAATTCATTTGAAGGGAAAATTAGAGTTGGGTGTTTCAATCAATGGGATGACAATCAAGTGTGAGTCTGGGAGGCTCTGCCTATTTAAAGAAGAGAAATCTGGGTCTTCACTGTCAAACTCTGAGCTTCACAACACAGGTTTGTGGAAGTGTGTCATGGCTCAAACAAAGGAGATTTCTGAAGACCTTAGAAGAAGAGTTGTTGATGCTCACAAAGCTGGAAAGGGTTACAAGACCATTTCTGAAGAGTTTTGACTCCACCAGTCGATTGTCAGGCAGATTGTGTACAAATTGAAGACATCCAACACCATTGTTGCCCTCCCCAGGAGTGGTCGAACAACAAAAATCACACAAAGAGCAGGCGTGTAATAGTCCAGGAGGCTACAATGGACCCCAGGGTAACGTCTAGGAAACTAAAGGTCTCTTTTGCAGTGGCTACAGTCGATGTTAATGAGTCCATCATCAGGAGAACATTGAACATCAATGGTGTGCATGGCAGAGTTGCAAGGAAAAAAGCCACCTCTCTCCAAACAGAACATTGCTGCCGTCTACGGTTCGCTCAAGACCTCATGGATAAGCCAGAAAGTGATTGGAACAATGTTCTGTGGATGGATGAGACCAAAATCAAACTTTTTGGCTTGAATGAGAAGCGTTCTGTTTGGCGATGAGCAAACAGTGCATTCCAGCATAAGAACCTTATCCTATCTGTGGAACGTGGTGGTGGTAGTAGCATGGTTTGGGCTGCTTTGCTGCCTCTGAACCAGGACAGCTTGCAATCATTGATGAAGCTATGAGTTCTGAGTTGTACCAGCAAATTCTACAGGAAAATGTCAGTGTATCTGTCTGTGAACTGAAGCTCAACAGAAAGTAGGTCATACAGTAAGACAACGACACTAAACGACAAGTCATTCTACCCAAGAATGGATAAAGCAGAAGAAAGATAATGTTTTGGAATGGCTGAGTCAAAGTCCTGACCTTAATCCTAAAGAAATGCTGTAGAAGGAACTGAAGCATGTAGTTCATGCAAAGAAGCCCACAACATTCCTGAGTTGAGACTGTTCTGTAAGGACGAATGGGCTAAAATTCCTCCAAGCTGATGTGCAGGGATGGCAAACAGTTACTGGGAATGTTTGGTTGAAGTTATTGCTGCAAAAGGGGATCACACCAGTTCCTGAAAGCAAAGGTTCACGTACTTTTTCCTCCCACAGATGTGTAAGATTTGATCATTTTCCTCAATAAATAAATGAAATGTTTAATTTGGTTCACTTTGTCTAGTTGTAGGACTTGTATAAATATCTGATCATGTTTTAGGTCATATTTAAGCAGAAATACAGAAAATTCTAAAGGGTTCACAAACTTTCAAGCAGCACTGTACATTGAGCAAGCAAAGACGAGCAAAACATGAATTTGTCTGATTTCAGGAAGGTGTATATTGGTGCACATTCACCGAACAAAGTGACCAAATATTGTGGCACACAAGTGCACCAGGCTTTTGACCTGCTCTGAGCAGGTGAGCAGCAGATGGTGTGACGCAACTCTCAACTGCACCTCTCCTCCCACTGTGGTGCACAGCAAGTCACCAAGATACCAAATGGGTGCAGTTGAGGAAATAACCTCAAAAATAGAGGTCAGACCAGACACTAGAGAGGTGAGTCACACCCCCCAACCAGAGGATTACCTCCACAGGGATATGGAGATCTACACCAATAGTAGTGTGTGGCCAATGGGACAATGACCATTGACACTGATGACACTGATTGTGGGTAGTGGAGGGACTTCTCATTTGTTGTGAGCAAATGGCAGTCACATCCCTGTAAATACAAAGAACAAAAGGATGTTGTTACTTGTGTGGCTCATTTCACTGTTGGTTTGGCTCTGCACATGAGATTTGTTGACAATAAGGAAAATATAGAAAATCGCTTGGCATATCCTTTGAAACATGAGTGATATCAGTATGTATCACTGCATTTCTAAATGTAGCTATTTTCTGTCATATTGTCCAGTGTAAATACAAAAGCACACAACTCTATGCTGGCATATTCAAAATGGAGACATGTCAGTTTTTGCAAACAGACCATTTCTCTGGTCCTTTGCTTTCTGCTCAGCAGTGATTTTAATTTCCTGACAGTAGATCATATTAGTTTCCTGTCACTCCTATATGTCAGGCCATAGTGATTCATCTCAAACTGTCGCACTCCAAAATATCCTGCTTCAGTCCAGCTACAGTGCCGAGTAACTGCTGGAGAATGGTCTATACTGTCTCTGTGTCATGTTCCTGTTCCTGGAGAGGAAAAACAGACTCAGGCCATATTTGTGTCAGACCATTAGGTGTGAATTGATGTTGTGGCCTTGAAACTTCAGAGGAACATTTCACAATGCCTGCTTGACAGCATGTCTCTGATGTTATTCACTCTGCTACTGGCTAAAGTCAGCTGGCATAAGCTGATTTGGCATCAGCCTCAGCTGGGGTTGACTGGAAGGAAGTAAATTAAGCGTCGCTGTCAAATCCTTGAGGATCCCTCAGTCAGCTAAGGTGACACTGTAGAAGAAGGACTCAAAGAACAAGGACACACACAAGTGTAATAGATGCAAAGCACCCTATATACAGAAGAGGAGAGGGAATGATCCTGGTTCAGTGTGTCCTTTGTAGACAATGCAATGACTTCCTTAAACAGGTTTACCTTTAGTACTTGCATCAGGCTTCAAATGGTTGTGCGAAAGACATGTTTACCAGCCAAATCTGCTTTTTCTGGCTTCTATTTCTGAAACTATTGTTTCCATTTCACTAGCAGGATTTTTTTCTACATTTTTACACTCTTTGCCATGAGTAACAGCTTTCTCCACTGCTGCACCACCACAACAGAGCTAATTACCAATAGTGGGCACATGCCTGTCAATTTAGAATGATTCTGAATCCAAACATACACACGGGAGTATGACCAAAATTGGCTGGTGCGCACATGTCATGAATCCAACACTAATTTTGAGTGAGCACTTATTTTGTGCACAAAGTAAGAACATTTCTATGCACATATTAGTGAATGAGGCCCATTGAGTCCACAGTATGTATAAGTGGACATGCATACTGAATTTTACACACTGAGTTTTGCTGGATATGAGGGTTATGTTTATACACTTGTCTGTTTTACATACTATACACCAAAGCCTTTCACTGTTAGAAACAGAGGGAGTGACGTTGTCTTTAATGGAACAGCATGTATAGCAAGACCTCAGGTTTGCTTTGCATGTTCCTGCTTGCAAGAAGATTAACTAAATGATGATTTGAGTGGTGTTTCAGTAGAGGAAAATTTGCCTTGTTCGCCCTCACATTGGTAAGGCTATATCAGTACAATACAATAGCTTCATCATCATAACGCTGTTTGTTCTGTCCAACACTTTCATATGTTATAAGTATGAATTGTGCATAATGAACATTCCTGCCACATGTTGCCGTTCAAATAGCCCTCTGACTTTTGGTCTTGTTCATCTTTTCATTGAACTTTTCAAGATAACAGAAACATAAAATACTCCAGAATAGCAGTATTACTGTAGATGGAAATTGTAATAGCCATGATGTGCTGTGTTTTATATATTAAACAAACCTGCAAATAGCCTGAGTCACTGCCACTAAATCCACACAACTAAAGAGGTACTAAAAGGCCCTCTTCCTTGTGTTTCTTGTTAAGACAGAGTCACGTTCTTCCATAGAAGTTCTAACTCCAATCAAGTGTATGGTTTGAACCACTTAAAGTGAGAAAAAACAAATTAAAAGAGATGTCCTTGATGCTTCTAACATTAGACTGACCACATTTGCCAAAAGCATTCTGAAGTATTTCCTTTTCAACCCTGTAAAGAAAAAGCCCCACATCAGCTCTTACTCCTGTCATATTTTTGTCTGTTTACAAGCTACAATGTCCAACTTATGCTAGCTGGGTGTCTGGTTTGATGAATTGAATATTTTCTTTTCAGATTTACTTTGACCATTCTGATTTAAATTATAGGACTGACTGTCTGGCTGTTACACCATGCCCTCTTGGTCCAACAGGTTTTGTTAGTTGAGTGATTGTTCAAATGACAGCCTGCCAGGCCTGCTAACAGTAACTCTTCACCCAACATCATTGATCAGAAATTAGAATCTGTTCAATCAGCAGTTGATCAATTGGTTAGCCGATTGAATGCTGAGGAAGCAGAGGGGTTGTTAATCAAAGTCAGTTAAAATGACATTAACTCACACATGGACAACCACTATGCTAAGAAAAAGACCATTAGGTTAACAAATGACTGTAGTGCTGGGAATAAGAGTGTCATTTATACATGCAAACCCTTCTGTGACCCCTGTCAGCTACAGTACTGCTGTTGCCACACATACACATTTTTGTAGGTATAGCCTATTTGACATAAACTTATGTCGAACTGGCACATATCAACATTAAACTCTCCTGTAGAGTTAAATGGTATTTCATCAATAGTTGTTGCCACAATATCAGAATAGTAAATTTACATGGTCACAACAATTCATCATTGTGCCAATAAACTAATATTTCCAGGTATTATCCAAAAATTATCATGGTGTACTACCATGTGCAGAGCCAGATACGGATTAATAAAATCGAGAGACAACAGGCATACTAGCAGCTCTGTGAGGCAATGTGAACATCAGCACAGAAACATGCTCATAAAACAATATAAGCACCAATGATAACATTTGGTAATCAGTACTAAGGACAAATTACAGCTGAGGCTCTTTAGGATCACCAACATCATCAGGATACTTCATATGTGTACAATGAATGGGCAAAATCAATATTTGACAAGATATTTAAGTCTTGACCAAAGTGGTGGACTGAGCGACCAACTTTACCATCACCAGAACCCCATAGCAGGCCTGGCATTCTTGAATAGTTCCTAATATGGAAACAATAAATCAAGGATTTGGTAGATGTACTGCTACTTAAAACTCCTTGTAACCATAATCTTGGTTTATAATCATGAAATGTATGACTTTTTCTCCAATGAACGTAACCCATTTGACCTTTTACAGCTACATCCACGTCTGTGTGTAAACCCAGTGTTGAGAAGTAAACACAGTATGTAGCTCTGAAGCAGATTCATCATAATGTTAAAAGATAAATGTTTTTTATATGAAAAAAAGTGATACCACAACTTGTATTGTGACGTGTATGTTCATGCCTTGCTGGCTGATATAGAGCAATTACAATCAGAGTGATAAATCAAGGAAAATGAGGCTTCAGTATTTTATTCATTTGGTGCTTTCAATACATTTCTTACATCACATTACTGACATTACTGAGGTTCAGGTGTCTCATCAACACAGTTCTTATGTTTGTGTAAAACTGACTCCTCTTTCCATTTGTAGTTGTCAATACATAGTCTAATTTGCCAAAAGCTGGGTGAGCATTTTTTATGGAAGCCCAGTATTATAATATTAAATAATATTTTGATGTAGTATTGGATCCTACAGTGCGTATCAAGTGTGCTGTCATATATCTATGGAGCCCTCTGATTTAAAGCTGCCTTTAAATCCCATTCTCACCCAAGGAAAGAGCAGATACTCAGTGGCTTGACCTGCCCTTATATCTACATTGTATCTGCTAAGGCTTAACTGTAGTCCAGCCCCTATCTTGCTCCACTAGTCTTAGAAATAGTTACAAGTATTCAGAAAACCCCACATCTTTCTCTGACCTAGTGTATATTTAAAGCTTCCTTGAATCCTATCCTCACCCAAGTAAAGAGCAGTTACTCAGCAGCTTGACCTGGCTATATATCTTCATTGTATCTGCTCAGGCTAAGCTACAACTGCTGGCCCAAATGGCTTGATAGGCAACATCATATGAATAATCTTGCTTACCCACTTCTCTCCAGCTAAGTTTCTTCTTTTTTACACTTTCCCAACACATCCACTGGCTCTGCTTTGTCTGGGAAACCATTTTTGCACATCTAGAGGCTTCTTCCTGTCTCTGAATCTCCTCTAGAGCCAGTTTCCCCCCGCCAGCTGCTGTTGCTTTGGTCTGTGTAAGCTGCACTATGCTCAGTCCAAATAACCCACGCCCATGCTGTACCTGCCCTACAATATCCCCATGACTAAGTGCTGCCTGAGCCTGTGAAACTGCCTCCCTTGGGTTCCACTTCTGCCCTGCTGAGACTGTATATAGATATTTGTGGTGTTCGGAAAAAATCACATTTTTACAGGTTCTTTTTTCATAAATAATCTCCTAGAACATGTATTGATCAATCAATTAATCTATCGATCAATTAATTACTTTATTTGTCCCTAAGGGGCAATTGGTTGTACAACAAAGCTCCAGCAAGCCATGTATAGCACTACTCACATGTTAAACGATGGCATTTTTGAATAGCCTAACTTAACTGAAAAAAAAAAACATTAAAAAAACATATGGCATGACCATATGACACATAAAGTGATGAGCCTATAATTGAGGACCATTTAAAATGAGCAACAGCACCCTAGGACTCAAAGGGTGTAGAAATTGACAGGGTGTGATAATACAATATGATTGACTGGATGGAAATCTTTCCCATATTGCCTTTCATTCCTGATGAAGGCCAAAAAAGATCTGTCACATTCATCGATGCTGCAGGGCTTATATCAAAAAATGAAGGAATCAAAGGGTTTCAAATTGTTTTGCTATTGTCAAATGAATGACATCAATCCTGTTGGTTACTATTGGCAGAACTGCAATAGAGTAAGCTTTAAAGCACTGTCTGTGGCAATGCCCAGCAGTAGAGTAGAGGTAAAGGCCATTATAAAGATTCCGCTGGTCCACAATTCAAAATGCCCTGCATTGTTTATGCTGGTCAGTGGACGAGACTGTGTGTCTGTTAAACACTGAACAATAACAAACTGGATGTCAAGAGGCCCTGCTTGTTTTCACTCAGACAGCTGGCTAGTGAGCATGAGAAATCACCTCTTGAAAACACTGTGATCACAAAATTGAAGGTACTTGGGTACATAACTAGGTCTTTCTGAAATGTTTTATTCTGTGGCTTTGTGTTGATCTGTTCTAAGTCAGCTAGTAGGCTATTAATATGAAACCAGTGGGAAGTGTTGCTTTTTATTGATGGTTGCTTAACACCAACCAAAAAAACATCAAAGCAGAAATTTATTTGTGAATGAAAACTGTATTCATGTTAAAAAGAAAGACTATGAGGGGTGAGTATGACATGACTTTTACATTATGCTGAATTTCCCATGTAAGCCAGGTAATTACACACCCCTCAGTGTTTTTCAATTCAATACAGAAAAAATTAAACTCAGCATTTGAGTGAACTATATTGAAACGGCTTATAAGCCAATAAAATGTAATAGCCCACAGCATGAAAAATCATATGATTAATACTGACAGGCCCTCCAGGGGGCTGACATTTCAGAGTCATAACACTAGGAGAAAATCATTCATTCACTCGTCTCTGAGTCCATACTTCCTTCCCTTTATTCCACTCCACCACCTACCCTGCCAGACTCTGTGTGTGCGTGTGTGTGTGTGTGTGTGTGTGTGTGTGTGTGTGTGTGTGTGTTAACATAACTCTACTCTACACTATAGATGGGTCACATTCACCAAGACCTCCATCACTTGCTGCTATGAGTGCTGTCAAGAAAAAAGTGGGAGAAAGACATAGGGTAAATATAGAGAGAGGACAAAAAGAGAGGTAGGAGTAGAAAATGGGAGATGCACTTAGCTGAGCTTGTGCTGAGTCCAAACAATCACTACTTGTAACTTTAGCCTGATGGACATGTTAGTGCTCATTGCATTTCCTTGGTCCTGTCTCAAGCAGCAAGATTAGCGGGTTCAGGTTTTTATTCCCAAATTTAGAGCGACACTATAAAACCTTTGAAAGAAGACAGAGCATATTCTTCCCTAAAAATGCAGCATTGCTAGGTCTGGTATGATCAGTAACTTATGGTGGTTAATTTTAGCTAATGTTGGCACACTTTAAATAGATATTTATGTGTAAATGCTACTATGCCAGGCAGCATGGTGGTGCAGTGGTTAGCACTGTTGCCTCACAGCAAGAGGGTGCTGGGTTTGAACCCCACTGCCTGGCTGGGGCACTTCTGTGTGGAGTTTGCATGCTCTCCATGTGCCTGCATGTGTTCTCTCTGGGTGCTCCAGCTTCCTCCCACAGACCAGAAAAAGATGCAGGTTAGGTGGTAACTCTGAATTGCCCATAGGTGTGAATGGTTGTACGTATCTATACTATATGTTAGGCGACCTGTCCAGGGTGTACCCCACCTCTCGCCCAAAATCAGCTGACATTGGCTCCAGCTCCCCTTGACCCTCGAAAGGATAAGCAGTAAAGAAAATGAATGATACTACGCCGACAGTTCGTCAACTTTATGACTCCTCTCTGCTTGTTTTTCTGTTACACAATGTTTTATCATGTGACCGATAAACATTTCAATGGTTTTATCACAAATAAACACAAGTAAACACAGCGTACCTCACCAGGACATATGTTTCCTGCTTGGGGTCCCATTCTACCCAGTCAAGGCACCTCATGATGATGTCTTTAAAGAATCTTGGAAAAAGAAAAGAAATACATTGTATCATTATTCTGTCATTTGTAGCCACAGTGGTCACTGTCCAGCAAAAGCTACGTAGTCTTATTTTAAAACTTTAAACCAGCACTCTCCAAGAATGTGTGGACTTTCACTGATCATTTATAATGTCATATGTGTTTAATAAACAAGTGTTTTAACATCATCTGCCCACTCAAGCTATTAACTGACTACCACTGACTTTATGAAATAGCTGTTGCTAATGAGTGGGGCACAGTTATCAGTAGTTCATAATACACATTATTAACACACTCAGTGCAGCACTCAGTGCTGCATGTTCAGTTAATTACCTGATTTCTAATAGCAGAGGTTCATTCAGAAAATGCAAAAACATTTTTGAACAATTTCTTTGGAATTTTAGTCTCATTTTAATCTTTAATACCTTGTTTTCATGCATGAGTCATCTGGATGACTGAAATCAAATATAGTTCATGGATAGTACAGGGCCTGTGACAGACTCCTCTGTCACTGGCAGTGACAGAATCACGGAGGGTAGCCATGCTAGTATAGCGGGGGCACACACTTGATTTGTCTAATTTTTAACAACAAGCATTATCCTCAGCTGTATTTTCTTTTTATTTTGTTCCCAACACCAAATAACAATATTGAGCACCTCTTCTTCTTCTTTGGGTTTTATGGCAGCACAGAGTACAGAAAAAAGATGTCTATTTATGTGCCTGAATTGAGCACCCAAGTTAGAGCAATTTGACCTTTTTTAAGCCTAACAAAGAGCTTTGTCAAATGTTTGCTCTATTTTTGTACATTAACTAATGTTGAAATGACACACAGCTGCCCAACAAATATTTAGGAGCCAAGTGTCCAATTATGTTTGAACCCCTAAACTTTATATCTATATATCTTCCACACAGTTCTTTCTATATTGATGTAAACCTAAAGCAGAGACTTGGGACTTTAATTTAGTGTCCATTATTTTATGCACAGAGCTGGACTGTATAATGGCAAGCATGAATGTGCTGAATATGTTTATATATTTTCATTTTGTGTACTGGAAGTAGTAGTCATGTTATAGTTGTTAAGTTTGTTGGTATAATCCAGTGGGAGGGCCAACCATGGCTCCAAACAGAGCAGGGGGGGACATTTGGTGTTAAAGTGTGGTGCTGAGCTGGTCCAGTCATCTAATTTCTAAATATTGTAAATAACCTTTCAACAAGTGAGCAAATCAACTTTTCTTTTTGGAACACAATAAACACACCATTCTACTAATAGACATCCTCTTGGCTTGCCATCCTTTAAGAAACTGTTTTTGAGTTTCAGAAGTCATTTTTCCAGTTAATCCCTGGCCAAACTATCCCCACTCAGGGAAAGCCACTTAAGTTTAAGAGGTGTTTCTCAAAAGCATCTTGAGGTATCTTATCCAAGAGCGAGTTTGTATTGTTTCTGTTCATTCTTAAGTCCTTTTTTTTTATCATATCATTAATTCACATTTACTGCACATTGAGCAATTCCAAGCAGCCAACATTTCTTTGTGCGGTTTATCACAAACTCTTTGTGATATATGCATTTTTAATATATAGCACAGCTTACAGACAATTGAATATGCAAAGTTACTACTAAAGTGTATTCAGTATCATCTTCAGTATCACAGACAGATAGCATTTAGAAGCTCTTAACAGTGTAAGCGTGCTGTAAGTGAGTAGTAAGGGAAGTTTTCACTGACCACTGTTGATTGATGCACCACGCACGTAAGACATAGCTGGTCTTGAGATTACATTATTGTTTTTAACAATTAATAAACCTGTGAAAATCAGATGCATGCCAAAGAAGTTTCCTCTGGCTACAAGGCTAGCACATGCACTCACTCTTAATGTTGCTCTGTAGAAATGTGTATGAAAGGTGTGAAATGTGTGCTCTTTATTCTTGGACGGATCATTATCGGGAAATGGGGCCCAGTTATGGATTTATAAAGGACAGTAACCCCATCATGGTAAGTTTTAGTTTTTGTTTAAGACTCTACATTATATGTAGCAACATATTGAGACTGCCTTGCAGGAGTTAAGACTTTGTCGGAGATTTGTGGTTCAGAAAAAAATGATTATTTGTATTTCTTTTATTTTGTTGTTGTTTTACATTAGAAATTACCTAAGAACTACAAATTCATACTGAATTCCTTGTACATAAAAATCTCTTGAGAACCCTGATTGCAGAGTGCAAGACAATAGCTCACTATCTCTATCTAAACCACCAAAACACACACACGCACACAGGGAATCCACAAGAAAAAAAAAACTCCAACCCACAGTGTTTTTAATAGAAGTCCATTTCCTTTAAAGGGAGCAGTAAAACATGAGTTTCCTGCCTGTCCAGGGCCTTCCATCTGTCCTCGGGGCCCTCTGTGGCTCTGCACCAATGGACTGTGGCCTTCTAAAAAGCTAAACACATCAGGGTGTGGCCAGAAACCACATGCATCTAAAACCACCAGCAGCAGCTCAGGAACATTACTGACTTTAATGTAGAACTGGTTTAATGTGCAGTAGGTCATGGTGTAAAACACATCCATCTAAGACAGCACAGCACAGAACATTGTATTCTTTTATAAAACAAAATGTTCTTTTTTCATTAAAAAACAGAGCTTAGAAACTGCAGTATCTGTAGAAAAACAAAAATACTTTCTGAGTCTGTTAATAATAATATGCATACCAATTGTCAGGTTTGATGTGTCAAGACTCTTTTAGGTGCAATCAGAAATACTTTACTGGCTCTTTGCACAAAATAACCTTATACCATCAGGGGCTTGCAAGTGCTGCTCATCAATGTCAGTGCTGTATTTCAAGTTTTCTGAACAGGCAGAACAAGCCTGGTGCACCAAACTTCTGCTCCCATGCTTGCAGTATGTCTATTGGTATTAATTGTGAACTTTTTTGTTTTTTCTGGTTAGGGTTAGGGCTGTTTGATCAGTGTATAATGAAACTTCATGCTGTTGACTATGCAATGGTGAAATATGGAGACCAGTGTTGGGCAGTAATGCATTAGGCTAATTTGTGGCGCATTGCAGCAATATTACTTTTTTTCAGTAACAGTAGTATAAGGGATTACAATTTGAAATTCAGTAATCATATGACAGTTACTAATCCCAGTAACACTCTGTTTCTTTTACACTTGGGGTTGGTGTGCTCACTGTCTTATAGGATTAATGGAGGGTTGATATCAGTGTGGTTTCTGTGTTCAGCTGATAGATGCTCTGGAGGAGGAGAAAGGTGACTTGTGGAAATTTCTAAGTTATCTTATTCACATGTTCTGTGTTCTTAGCCTGTTTGCTAACATTAGCTATGGGTATGCTTACATTTATGAGTCACCTGACACTAGTTTAGCTTTATATTCAAGTGTCAGAAGCCCTTTTGTGGCTGTAGTAAAGGAGGAAATCTCACCTTTGCGCTCACCTTCTCACTGAACTGCTTAAGCACTAACTGCAATTTTGTCTCGGGGTTTATTTTGTTTGTCCTGGCAGGTTCATATTTAATGCTCTACTGTGAGATTCCAGTTAATTAGCATTGTATTTAGGCTCATCTACACTACCTGTAAATCCTCACATGTGTACTTTAGCTGTTAAACTGTGTGTTGCAACCACACCAGCTCCCTCTAGATTTGTTTTCTTGTATATTTATATTTTTATGGGAAATCTAAACTTTTGACCCCTCAAGTGGTATTCATGTGGAACTAGCTTTTATGATCAAAAGCTGTTTCATGAGTAATACAAATAGTCTAAGATGGAATCAGAATTACAAGAACTCCATGTGTTTCTGCTCTCCTAAAGAAAAAAAATATGAGGAAATGCTAGCAGGAGTTGATAAAGTAGCACATTAAGTCTGCACGTTTTGCATCACCGCGGTTTTTCAGTTTAGCGATGTACTGATGTAAATGAGCTCAGTTGCAGTTCATCTGATTTGAATAAAGTGCTGCTGAGTAAGAGTTGATGCCGGACCGTTAAGGACATGTCTGGAAAGGAATGGAGTGCAAACAAGTGCAAAAAACAAGTGTTTTCTGCTGTTGAACTTGGAATACTGGTTGAGGAGAAGACACCTTTGGAACTGTAAGTATGAATTCATCCCCCAAGAAGAATATTACATGTGAGGAAATATGAGTTAAATATCCTAATGTTGTCAGCTCAACAAAAAGATCAATGATTTTTGGTAAAACTTTGAAACTCCTCTGACAAGATTGGTTTTATAAACAGATAATATAACGATAAGAACTGGCTGCTTAATTCATATCATGCTGGCCATTAAAAGTCAGGAAAAATAGACAGGAGGGACCTGAGGGAAACAGAAATGTAAAGTCGTGAAAAACTAGACTGTTGCATTGCTGGTCGTCTGTGTTGTTTTATGTTGCTGAGCACAGAGTATCTTTTAAACTGCTTTCTCTCATCGACTCTCCCTGCTATAGTCTATCTCCCTCTGCGTTTGTCTGATGAAACAGTGCTGCAGATTTTACACCTGCTTTTCCCAGATATTAAATTTGAAACTCAATTTCCTCTACCACAGTGGTCAGTCTGTGGTGATAAATCAGGTGCAGCAGCTATTTGTATGAAGCTTTATTCCTTCCTCCCATATTTAGCACCTCTGAAAAGAAACATTAATACATATTGCATAAGACAAAACATGCAATTTTCAGCAGTGCAGCTTTTCTTCCTTCTTTTTTATCACAAAATCTAGGTGTGGTCCATCAGTGAATGAGGACAAATACAAAAAGGGGCTGCAAATCATCAGTAAATATCCCCCATTGTGTTTTCCTTAATGATTACCCATGATGACCACCCAACAGATTAAGATTAAGCCTGTAATGTTCCACAAACTATGTAACTTGACCTGACATTATACTCTTACTAAGAGTATAACAGTGGGTTGGGTTCTGTGTTTGTGTTTACATCGTTATGATAATGTTCCTCAAACACATTGTTAAAATGTTTGGTTACAACCTTCTTAAAATGTTTAGTGATAACACTGTTAGAACAGTATGCCCTAACATTTTCAAAATGTGTTCAAGTTGTTTTTTTAGGATAGGTTAACATGCAGGATAGGTTAATGTTAGGTTAATGTTAGGTTAATGTTACCACAAAACATTTGTATAATGTTTTGTGGTAACATTTCATTAAAATATTTTAACACTAACTAACATTAACAATAATAACATTATGACACAACATTCCTGTAACTCTTCCACTCAAAATTTCTGAGC
This sequence comes from Thunnus maccoyii, assembly GCF_910596095.1. Classification (NCBI taxonomy): domain Eukaryota; kingdom Metazoa; phylum Chordata; class Actinopteri; order Scombriformes; family Scombridae; genus Thunnus; species Thunnus maccoyii. The sequence goes on along the minus strand of NC_056537.1, from coordinate 33,953,502 downwards.
AACTGGTCTGACCACTGTGGTCATTAGGATGAATTTGATAATTTACTTAACTATTAGAATTGGACTATTAACACATGTTAAAGGTTGATAATACATCAGTATTCAAAAGCCTTTTGAATTACATTTATCATTCATTCATTTATTTGTTGTGTGTGTGTGTGTGTGTGTGTGTGTGTGTGTGTGTGTGTGTGTGTGTGTTCTGCACCATAAACTAAACATACGTTGTTCTGCTACTACAAACTACTACTACTTCTACATCTGCTACTACAAAAACCCAGCAAAGCCCCTGAACACAAGTTTAATTTTTGGCATCATGATACAAATCAATAAAATGATAGAAAGAAAAAAAAGATGTAAAAAATCTGATCTGATATTGGTGTGTGTGCCAAATATTTAATAAAATAAGAATAATTTCTGATTTATCAGAAGTCTTCTTCTTTATGCTGCTACAAGCAGCTAGTAAAAGTCACTGTTGGCCAGTTCTTCTATCAGTATCAAATCTGAAGGGTGCAATAACGATATGTGTCACTATGTGTAAATAGTGGACATTGTTGGCCTTCATGTATGCTACAACCTCACACAAACCTACAATAGCAATGAAACAATGGGAGAGCATCTGGACAAAGGCAGTAAATAATTCCTCACAAATTCTTCATTATAATAGTATACAAATGATTTGTTTATTTTTTACAACTAAAAAAATGACGAAGGAGTAGTTTCTTTGGTTTTGACAAATTAAAAACTTTATTTGAAAACATGCATTATCATCTCCAGCAAAACCAGTTGTATTCCACAGACTACTTCCTGTGCTGAAGAGCAAGCATGGCCAGCAAAATGGTTTATTTTTTTTTGGCACTTGCTGTTAGCCAGCCGTAGCGGTCATAATTAGCTTCAGTAAAATGCCTTTGCATATGAAGCCTTTGCCTGCCTGTATGAGCCCTTCCATCTTAGGTCTTGGTGTCTCCCTTTCTGATATTTCTTTTTTTTCTTGAAAACTTCGCTTGGAAAATGAAATCCGAAGCAAATCCGCCACAATGTCAGTGTCTTCATTAGCTGCCATTCTTCTCCATTCCCAACAGTTGCGGGCTATTTAGCATTGCGTCCCCACTGCATAAAGAAATACCTGGGCTTATTGGTTGATAATGATGACATTACTAATTTGTAATATTTTATTAACTAAAAAATACACTTCTCAAAAATAGTAGGGCCTGCAGATAAGGCCCTGAAGGACCTCTACTGCAAACAAGGCTTCCCTTCACAGTACAGTTTCAGCCTATTTACTGAGAAATTGTCATGTTTTACTTAGTAAAATTGTGGAACATATATGGTACAAGTTCCTGTTAACTGCATGGACAACGGAATATTCTATTTAAAAGGATATAGTAAGAGCCTGGTAATACCATGGAAAAAAACAAAACTTCCTTTTACAGTACAATTTTAGCTATTTAGCCATGACAGAGTTGGAAAGAGGAGTGCCAGGAGGAGTTTGTTGTGTTGTAGTACAGAAAGTGCAGTTTAGTGTTATCTAAAAGACTTTCGAAGTCACGGCTGAATATTTAGCTGATTTCGACAACAACTCAGGGGCATGAAAATGCTACTGATCAATGTCAGTGCTGTATTTCAAGTTTTCTGAACAGGCAGAATAAGCCTGATGCACTGAACTTCTGCTAATGTTCTATAAACAGTAGTGCCAAGCACACGCTGCACGCTCCAGCTGTGTCAGCAGCTTAGGAAAATGGATATTGATGACTTGTTACTGCTGTACGTTGCACAGAGAAAGAAAAAGAAAACTGGAAGAGTATAGGTTCACATACAAGTGGTGATTCAATGTATTGCTCAGAAGTATTTCAGGACACTAGTTGCTATATAGTTATAGTTGCATTATAGTTATGGTGTGGACTCTGCCATCCACTTCAGTTAGAAAAAAAAATTAAATTATATATTCATAGTTATCATAATAGTTATTGTTCTTGGTGTGGACAGCCCTTTATAACAACGATCTGAGCCTGTCAGTGACAAAAACAAGCACTTTTAGTGCCCCATCAGATTACATTGCAGCCTGATTCGCAGCTGTGGGCTGAAAATTGGGCCCAGATTGAAAAATACCTGTGTCCCTTTAACAGCACAGACAATAAAATAATCTATTACAAAGGTTATGGTAATACCATGGAAACAAATAGGCTAAGGCTTCCTTTTACAGTATAATTTCAACTTACTTACTGAGTAAACTGTAAAAACATCTGCAAAAACCAAGCAGCAACCTCCAGGGATGAAAAATGAAGCCAATGCCGAAGTGCCAAAAACTGCAGTTCCTTGCATGGCCACTTGAGGCTGGCTCCAAAAGCAAGTCAATCCTCATAGACTCCCATGTTCAAATGCCCAATTTTACAAGAGCCTGGTACAAAAAACATTTTGGTCTCTATAGCTTATTTCCCCATTTATGACAGCTGTACAGGGATGAATTCTTATATAACTCACCAGTTTAAATTTTAGTAAGACTTAAAGTTCTGCATAATTAAGTGACAACTGGGTGCTGGTGGCAACAACGCTGTTTAGATAACATAACCATGATGTAACCAGATTGACAGAGTATAGGAGTAGCCGCAGCTGTTGCTATTTCAGTGTGTTTTCAGTTCATGAAAGTTAGGCTAATTGTAACATTAAAAAGTCTTGTTCAGCATTTGGTTGGACCCTCTAAGGAGTTGGATGTTTAGTTTTTCCAGTAGGTACATTTTGTTTTAATGGTTTTAAGCCTGTTTTTTGCTAGCAAAAATTAGCATTAGCATTATCACGGTTAACCATAGACTGTAAATGCACCATGCTAGCCAAGCTAGCAGGTAGTGTTGGGGTCAGCTCCACCCTCTCATCAAAATATGGTCACTTCTGGCTCCAAAAATCCAAGAGAGAGTCCACAAACCAATGGTTGATGTCATGGTGGCTACGTCCATTATTTTTCACAGGCTATGGCAAGAACATACCCAGTATTTAAAAAGATGCACCATGACACTACAGGAAAAGCGTTCCTGCAGAGGTTGTTACAAGGTAAATATAAGGTAAATTTTATAAACCTTTTATAAAAGGGTGCAGCCATGAACAATAACTATATAAGAAGAAGTAATATATTGGTAAGTACTATCTTAATTTCTTGATAGTACATAATTATACATGGGCTGTTACCAACATAAACCTTGATTAACTATAACCATAACTTGAATTGATGGGTAATAGAGGAAGTGTACCCAATAATATACTACAATTTAATATATATTTACTGGGTAAATACTTAGTAATTAGGGGACTGTAAAAGGAACTCTAGGCCTTGGATGTAATGCTAGCTTACAACTGCAGATAGTGGCATGTAGCATGCAAACGTTAATCCATTCCTTACACTTTTGCTTTTGTGTTTTTGGTTTTGGAAAGACTAAGAAGACAACACTCTACAAAGTCTTTAAATGCTGAGCAACAGTCTTACTACAGCCCCATACACACCTCTTCAACAGAATTCCAAAGCTTACTCTAACAGGCCTTCCCAGTTACAGGTGCTATTATTATAACTGGCAGCTATGCTGCATCTGTTATGTGACTTGCCAGATGAGCCACATTGGAATAAGCACAGTTCTCTGTATGACTCTTGAAATGCCCACAAAACGTACAGTATATAGTAAAATGATTTGTGATTCTGTTTATGTTGCTGCTGTATTTAGCTGTCAATGATCATTCTCTGAACTAAAGTTTAACTCTACCTTGTCACTTTCTGTTGATCACAATGTACCTCTTGGTCTGTGCCACCTGCCCCATTTGTCACTGATTTCAAATGTAATTAAATGGTAAAATGATTTAGCTGACACTTGAATTCCATATCAAACATGCACACAAATTCTGTCTTCATGTATACTCCAGAAAACAGTGACAGTCTAGTGAGCACACAAGCGGGAGCCAAGATGATGCAGATGCATTGCAGACACAACATTGTATTGTGTGGCATAAAGTAAATATACATAACTGCTTTTAAAAATACCAGTGAGGCCTCCCAGACACAATATATGACAGCACATCAAAATACGAAAAAAACAAGTATAATACTTATTTATTGTTATCCAGCTCAAGAAGATATTTATCTGTTTTTATATGAAAAGTGGTATCCAGTGCCCAGCCCTATAAAATAATATAGTTTTGTTAAGATTTCCTTACAGAGTTGAATGTACGACGGAAACTCAATTAAAAGGTAAAACACACAAATGGCAGTTTTGTTTTTGAACTGTTGAACAGAATGAAATGTTGTACTTTCTTAGGTTAGTGTTTGAATACAGGGGGGGAAAAAAAGATATTCTACATTGGCCATGATTTGCTGCCATATTGGTTGCTTCAGTCCTTTTGGTATATTCATCTACCAAAACAAGTTTCTCCTCACAACAATGTTGGCTTGGATTACAATCAAAATATATGCACCGGAGCAGGAATGCTGTTACCATGGTAATAACTATATTCCTCCTGACAGACCCGTGTCTTCAAGTGACTGACATACATATTCTTAGTCAGGGAACATTGCTTTGAAAACTGTGAATGCTTCTTACATTGCATGACAGACTGTATGACTGGCCAAAATTTCAACTTTCAGAGTTAAGAAGGTGAAAAACTTCATGTCAAACTTGGCTGAAAGAAGAATTTAATTGAAATTGAAAGTAATAGCAGTGTTTCATAGAGTCTTTGGTCACAGTTTAAGACTGTTTTCCTAAACCCTGGTCCATGTTTATGTCAATATGTAAAGTCATAATGACCATGAAATTCAATTTTAAAGATGGGCCTCAAACTCAAAGACCACATTGTGACACTTCCCTGTTACTGTCACAATACATATTACACATTAATTACACATTAGTCAATACTACCCTCCTTACTGTTGTCAGTGTGAAAATGATTACCTTCAAAAAAGTCCAATGCCGGACTGGAGGAAAATTAGTTATAAGCTAACTCTGGTACAGTACATCAAATGGTAACATTTATGTTTAACACTGTACATGGACCCAATAAATAAATAAATAAATATGAATATAGTATGTTCTGATGATCTGGAGTATGGCTATAACACATTTACTCATATAATTACCTGTAATTACACTGTAATTGCTGATTTATAAAGATTTGAGGAACAAAGTTATTCAAGAACTGAGATTAGCTAAATCTTGTTTTTATCTAAATATATAATGAATAGGACAAAAGGTACCCACATTTTTTAGAAGGTTTTCAGCTCAAAGCACAGAGAGAGTTGATTGAAGATCATCTTTTTATTGCTTCTGTCTTTAATAATTTTTGTCTGTTCATGAGTTAGGGGGAAAAAATTACAAAATTGGAACTGCATATTGTTCCTATAGATGCTACAGGCCAGGTTTTTGATCTGGTAATGACCAACAAGACACCAGTGATAAGATATTTTAACTCCCCCCATTGTTCATTTAATTAACCTGTCTCTTTCCCTGATGACTGGAAATGCACCCCTGCCATTCCTATTTTTAAATCTGGAGACCATCACTAAGCCAGTAACTACTGACCGGTAAGCATACTGCCAGGACTCTCAAAAGTTGTAGAGAATGCTATTATTGAACAACTGACCTTTATTAACACAAGCAAGTTTGGTCTACATCACATGTAGCTTGGCTTTAGAGCAAAACATTCCTCTGAAACAGCTACCTTACACGTAATAGAACAAATGAAATCCATGTGTCGAAATGTCCTGTGCAAGATACTGAACCCCAAATTGCTCCTGATGACTGCGCCATTGATGTGTGAATGTGTGTGTGAATGATTAGATCCTACTAATGCGCAGGATGGCAACTTACATGGCAGCCTGCCATCAGTGTACAAATGTGTGTGTAAATGGGTGAATGTGGCTTGTAGTGTAAAAGCGCTTTGAGTGGTCGTAAGACTAGAAAGGCGTTATGTGAGTGCAGGCCATTTACCATTTACAATTGATGATCTTCCACAACAGTGTCTTTGTATAGAACTGCAAATGTATGCAGATGACACTGTTGTATACATACATGCAAAAACAGCTGAACTAGCAGCTGCCAAGCTAACAATTGCGATGGAGAGGATCACAGTGGCTTCATCAATTATGTCTTAGTCTGACTGTTGACAAGACAAAAGGTATGTCTTTTTTTCTAAAACCATGGTACAACCCTCTAATGCTGATATTCTCATCAAGGGTGAAAGGACTGACATAGCTGCTGATTTTAAATATCTTGGCATGACATTAAATCCAAATTAACTAAAAAATCCTCAAGAATATCCTCTATAAGAGATTTCACTGTACCATTTCGCCACACTGCATTCGGGCCCAACTTAGTGGAATGCCCACCTGATGACATGAAGAGCTGCAGCTCCATCAGTAGTTGGTGATGGTATATGCAACTAATCTTGCTTTTAAATTGTCAAGCATACATTTGTCACTTCTGGTTGACATTGTGGGTGTGTGTGCTGTGCTACTGTGTGTAACTTTATGTGTCCTGTGTTTTTTGCTTCATACTGTGTTGCTATTGTGCTGTTATATGTTTTAATTCTGACCTGCCCAAGGGACTGCAGCTGAAAATTAGCTGTAAGCTGACTCTGGTACAGTACATCAAATGGTAACATTTATGTTTAGCACTGTACATGGTTCCTTACAAATAAAATAAAATAAACTACCACTACTACTTGTAGCTTTTACCAGCCAGACTGAGCTAGCAGGAAGAGGTGGAGTTAGGAGACTTTTCAACATGCCTGGTGGGTTTTTTCTTAAGAATGTGGTCATGTTGTACAGATTGCATTTATACTTGGCTGAGATCAGATCACAATATGAGCCAGACTATCTCCAGATGTGGTCTGGACAATCTGATCATCGTCTTCTGCTGCATTTATGCCTTGCATTAACATATTTTTTCATATCCAGATGAGACACAGATCACATGTTAGGAGGACTTCATATTGTCTATAAAGTGAATAGAAAATCAGTGAACAATTTCAGACGGAGTCTCAGCAGTTTACCTTACTGTATCTGTTTGAGATTTTTCTTAACCTTTAGTTTTGATGTGTAGGTAAGAAAAATTAACATCTGACGAGAGATCATATTTATAATATGGATAGTTGTTCTTTTAGCAAAAGGTGGGTGCATCTACAGAGTAGCTGAGAGAATCTTCTCACAGTGACTACCAAGAGGTGAGATTCTCTCACCAGCATTTGGCAGCCAGTTCGTCTGTGGAAAGAAAGGCAGAGAGAGTCCATGCTGAGACTAATTTTTCTAAACAATTACAGATCTGTCCATCTTGTACAATTTGTGGTTGTTTCCATGAGGCATGATTATTACTGATTTAAACTGTCAATAACACTGATAAAATGTCATTATACATACTTGTCTGGCAGGTTTTCCTATCAAAGCCTTGTGAAAGCACTGGTAGTGAAATTAGGTTTTTCAGAGACAAAGACTGCTATGAGGATGCTTTATACATGTATGAATCATTTTAATTCCTTTGTGTGCAGATGTATTTCATGGAATGCTTAGATTGCTTTCTCATTGCAAACCCTCATCACAGTACATTGTACTGTAACTGATTCTTGGTTTGCTTGTTGTGTCATTCTCCCAAAAAGTGAGAACAGACAATTCCTTTGATCCCAGGACTTATTTTTGATGATAGTCCCTCAAGCCCATATTGAATTGGGTACAAATATGTTTGTATGAACTACTGCAGCATTAATTTGAGGCAGTCTTGTGTGGCTGCCAATGTAGAGTGTAACTTAGGCTGATGTTTTTTGTATTTATCATTTGGATGGCTTCAATCTGCTTTTGTGTTCCACACATGCACAGTAGATTGGCGTCTACAGGAGACAGCATTGTGCCCATGTGGACCGGCGCGGCCAAGTCCTCATGGTCACAAAAAACAGAGCCTATACGTGATGACAAATTTTACCAAAATGACCCTCGCAGACTCGTGGACATGGAAAGTATAATTTCAGCTTTAGTGATTGATAGGACTTCACAAGCTCGCTAGGGGGTCTTTAATGTAGAGTATTTCCAGAAGGTATAAACAACTCTACAGAGGTGAAATACCTGAGATTCCCCACCAGTCAGTCAGAAGTGAAGAAGCCTTTTGGATGCAAAACTCAAGATTCAAGAATCCACAAGTCCAGTTGCTTTTGCCTTAATATTTATGGAAATACTTCATAGACAATGTAGACTATTGTTAAAACATTACTTTGTGGTTGGTATGAGGTTGCTAATGTGTTGCTAGATGGTTGCTAGGATATTTGCATTGTTTGAGGTTGGTTGGTAGGATGATTAGGGTTTTTCGTGGAGTGATGATGGGTGGTTCCTAGGCTGTTCACAAGGTTGACAGGGCATCTCTTAAAAACAGTTTTTTATAGTTATCTGCAGGGAGTGCATATGCATCCATGCATTGGTGCTCAATGTTGTTCTTCCATTTCCTGATCATAAAACAATGCTGAAATCATATAGGGAACGACAACATAATAACTGAAAATGAGACAGACTGCTAAAGTATGTAGTACTAGTAACTTGGAGTATGATGAGATCAAGTTGTGGTACCACAGTTTAGTTTTAGTTTGTGATCTAATTCCAATTCAACTTTCTAAAATATTACACCCAGGAAACAACAAACAATATAATAACACCTCCCAAGAAGCTGAAAATAAACTATACATCATTCTCTGTGCAAACAGGGCATAAAATCACAGCTACGCTTTCAGGTATTTGCTTGCCACTTCTGCCAAGAGGCATTTTCCTCCCAAATGAGTTTATGTTGAGCATGTGGGCACCACATCATCTTCATCATTACTGTCATGTTTTCCACCAGTGGAATACTGTTTTTGCCAGTTGACTTTTTGACCTATACTGTTGTTGTTTTGAGGACGGGCTGGCTGCATGTGATGAGAAAATGAAAAGACTGAAGTTCTTACTCAGAGTTGTCAAGATAATCTACAGGTATTTGAAGCAACAGCATGTTACAACACTGCAAGGTGCAGCTTTTGGATAAGTTTAATGAAAGCTGTTTTCACGTTTCAACATAAATCTCTTTCCTGTACTCTGTACTGGGAATTTCTGTTCAAACCTAGTGTAGAATGGATTTTTATCTGTCATTGTCTGACAATGGCAAAGAGTTGTGGTTTTTGCATTTCTGTATTATGTGTTTTCCATCAAAGAGTAGTGACTACTTAGGCTATGTAGCAATCAAATGGAAGAACTTCTGCAGTGCTTGGCTGGGCTGTAGCAAGTCAGTCATGGATCAAAAATAGGCGCCTTAGGGCATTCCATTTTACGGAGGGTTGCAAGAAAAAAATCATCTATTTAATGTCCCCAAAGTCTTCCTGAGTCTCTGTAATGGAAGATAAGCCAATAAATACCAGGCTTTCAGGTAATAGCCTAAAAATGGATGACCTGTATAATAGGGTGTTAAATTAGTTTTGCCTCGTATTTTTAAAAAATCACATTGGTTCTGCTTTTAAAGTGTTATTTCTTAAAAGCTGGTTATGACAGCTTCAGAGAGGGTTCTGAGTTTAAAACAGAATTCAGTCCTGAGCTGATTGAGCTCAAACAAAGTGAATTAAGGGTGGGATTAGCAGTTGTTTTAATTACTTTGACTCGGTTGTCACAACAGTTTCAAATGCCAGTAAAATATCAGCTGCATCATATGAAGTATATCAAGCCATTCATGCTGTCAAAGATGATACAGGTCTCATCAAAACACCAGTTACAGATAAAAGACAAAGAGGTGATTGTGTACACTAAGTATTCTTTTTGGTGTCAAAAAACTGTGTAAAATTAAAGCTGCAAGCAGCGATGAATAGGCCCTCACACCTTGCGCATGTCAGAGGGAGCGGCAGCCGTGGTATCACTACTGGAGGTCTCTTGACATGGCTCTGAATTGTCAGGATTATGGGACACTGGGTGAATGAGTAAAATATTATTTCCTGTGTGTGGTACATTTGATGAGATGTACATTTGATGATATATATTTGATGAACAATGTCTCATTTAGGCTTCAATTCCTGTTGCCCGTAGGCAATACTAGATAAGTGAAATATTAATGCAGCAATTGGCAGAGAAGATTTGGCAATTTTTTTCATGGGTGCAACCCACATACTCAGCTCTGCTGCTCATCCCACAAATGTATGTTCCTTAAAAATGTGGCACCATTTAAAAGGGAAATAAACAGGCTTTCCAATGGTATAAGATTTATTGCCAAGACGTATTGTTACAACAAAGAAATAACCTACTAAACACAAATTTGCGTAGTTTGAATCATGCGGTGCATTTCTTGTGTGTTCTGACATAATATCTGTATAGTGTGATGGGTGCAGTGTCTTTGTGCTGAAAAAACAGTGATTTAACTGTGCGCTCACACCAATAGCTTTGTGAGCAGCGCTAGGCGCTCTGGTCTCTGGCTACTTGCTGCCATCGCAGGGGGGCAGGTCATTCAAACAGCCCTGAAGATATTAAGTGTGTTTGTGCCCAATATCAAGTTTGTAGCAGAGCTATTCAACATGCCGGACATTAACTGTGACAAGAATTATCGAATTAACAATTTTCTGTTTATTATTTAGCAAGCAAAATGTACTTTGTTCCAAACACTTGTTTATTTTAAAATGGCATTTTACTTTCATCTGTTTTGTACATTGTAACTGAATAAGAATCAATTTGTTGGCAAAGTCTGTTTATACACACAAGGAATCTGACCTGATTCTTTGCTCCTAGTACACAATGCAACAAACAAACAATGATGGATCATAAAGCACTGGAAAACCAGAGACAGCAACGATGAGTTTCATCTCCTTGTCGATATGGAACAAATATCTGCTATTACAGTACATAGCAAGATGTTACAGGGGGGAGAAAATCATATCCATTTCTGCAATTGGTTGTTGCATCAGCAAATCACTGCTAATTTGCATAAAGTTAACCTCAGCTCAATGTCAGCTTGTCACAGGCATCAAGTCCCTTGCTACTGCCATGGCGCCAGCAGCCCCTCGTCGCCAGCTTCTATTGAAAGTGATGACTGCCGGCTGCTTTTTTAGCTCATGACACATTTGCTGTGACCAAATGGTAATTATGGGGGTTATATCACGGCCAGGAAGCTACACAACCCAAGGTACTACCAACTATGGGTGTGCCTGAATACAAATATGTTATTCGGCAAAGCACAAATAGTGGGGGGTTTTTACGGATATTTATTTTATGCAAATATTTTTTTTAAAAACGTGTCAAATACCAGTACACAGGTTGGTTACATCACTATCTCAGTATTTCTCCTCTGCTCTGCTGTTACGACTATCAGCAGGTCTCAACAAGGGGAGTCACATCCTCCGGCTACATGATGTACCTTTCCTAATTTGGACATCACGCCCGGAGTTGGGGGTGTTCCCCAGAGATAAAGCTGAGCTGCTGACACATGCAAAGTGCTCCCAAGGGACTCTCCATAACCTGTTGTTCCCCTTCTCCTTTCCACAAAGTTAGGTTGTAAAAAATAGGCAATAAATGAAAAGTGCAAAGCAATAATCGCCTTTGAAGTTCTTCCCTTCACATTACGGGGTGTGCTGTCTGTGTGTTATGGGTGTATAAATAGGTAGAGGTCTGTCTGCAATGAGGTGATGAGTAAAGTTTTAGCTCCATAGTCAGTGCAGTCGTCTATGATCTAGGAGACTCCAGTTTGAGACCTGGTATGGGGACCTCCTTCATAAGGTAGTTTATTCATGAACACTTATTGTAACACTTTAATTTTCCAAAATTAAAAGCGCAATAAAAACAAAAACAAAAACTGGATTTTTAAGCACTTTTCCACTTTTAATTGAATACAAATACAAATAATTTTGCTGCCTCAACAAATACAGATACAAATACAAATACTGGGCCCTCTGAACATCCCTACTACCAACATTCAACAGCACTTTAAGTCTGAATCAAGGCCAGTATTCACATGATTAATCAAATGCAACAGCCATAGCTCACCCAATCTCACCTACTCATGAGGACTTTCTGCCTCTTGATGTCTTCCTTGTTCCCCTCTAGCTCCATCCTTGCTCTTGATTTTAAATTTTCATATGCCCTGTTGTAGGCTCCGAGTGAATGAAAATTATAAGAAGAAATGCACACAACACATTATGACCTCAAAATGTATTAAAATAAAGGCATCTCAAAATTAATGGTAAACCAAGCTTTTTGCTAGTCTGTATAGGTCTGCATAGCCTACCAAAAGGAATCAATTATAGTTAATTTAAAATAAGCTATTTCAACAAAAAGACCTAACCTGTTTACTATATAAAAAGAGGAAAAAAAAGCATTGAATCCTCAAACTGGAGAAACTAGATCTCCAAACTGTAGGCATTTTTGCTTAGCAATAATCAAAATAAATGCCAAATAATTTTCTGTCAATCAACTTATCAATAACTCGACTATTTATTTCAGCCCCAACTCACCTTCTCAAAAGCACTCAGTGTTTGTGAAACCTCCTTTTTGATATAATTTGTTCAAAACATTTCATTCACACCTAATTTTTTTTTCTACAACTAAAAATAATTTCCACACATTTACAAACTTTTCTACTCAAAATAGATAGGGAGTAATATATCCTTGTATACAAGATGATTTTATACTCAGATCTTGTATATGACATGCAAAGTTTTCAGTGAATATGGTATATGTCTGTGCATCAAATACTAACTTGATACTTGCTGGGATATAATGCATATCTATTAACATCACACATGCTCAAAATTTTACCAGATGCAACAGAGAATTAAGAAAATGATATACCTGCATTCTTGGAGTCTTCACCAAGTATGATCTAAATTGTATCCAAGATATGTCCTGAATATATCTTTCATCCATATTTGACCAGATATGGTATATGCATCGGAAACGATCTGCATTCTCTTAAAGACTCCAGAGTAATGATATAACTTTAAGTTATATGTGAACTCAGTATAGAATATTTGTTTGTGCAATGATACACACAGAGATGTCATAGATACAATCAGTATTCTAGACAAATATTGAGCTCTGATATTTCCAGACATGACATAAAGTCATATCTGGAACACATACAAATAATATATGACATAAAATAATGTAACACTAATGTAACAATAATGTGACATGAAATAATGTATCTGATATCCTAGTATAATATATGTCCTCACGATGTGTAGAGTCCAAATTTGACCATATATGGCGCATATCAACAAAACTCTGAATATGCATCAGAAATGGTCTGTATTCTATCTTAATTAGATATCGAATCATAATATTCCTGGGTTCTGGCCCTTTTCACACAGTTTGTGATTTGCATGGTTCATTGGGTTACAATTCACCGTTAGGGTTCAAATGGCAGACAAGCCCTGAGGACAGGAAATGTGGATGCTTCTTTTGGGTTGTCTGCTTAAGCTTTAAACAGCAAAAGGACTATGCTGTTGATAATAATCAAAAGGACATTTTTCTTGGCATTAAAATAAATTGGCCAGGTAACTAATGTTCACCTCAGAATGTTGCAGGGGAATTGTGACTGTGTTGAAATCCAGTGTTTTGACTTCAAATCTGAGGTCACTGGAATAATACCTGATCCTTACCACTGTGTCAACTTAATCTGGTCACTCTGTTTATTTCAATACAATGACTTGCATGGCTTCATTAAGATGTGTGTAGTATAGTTGTCAAAGTTGGGTTTCACGGTGTAATGGTCAGCACTCTGTACTCTGAATCTACTTTGAAAGCTGAAAAGTTAAACCCAGTCTCAAGATACCCTGGCTAAATGAAAACACCAGAGAAATAAAGAGAGCAGAATGGAAGTAGGAACAGGACAAACTGACATTTGTATCTCTGAAAACTCTGATGTCCTCTTACCACAAGGCAAGCAAGTAAAGGACATCAGGTCTTTCTATTTTTTCAGTGTCAGTGCCAGAAAATGCCATCAGCCCTGGGTACTTTTTTAAACCGTTCATTCTGTGATGAACCCACTACCCAGCCAACAAGCCTCCTCCAATATTTGTGAGAAATTTCTATCCTTTTTCACTAACAAAATAAATGATATCAGACTCCACATATGTCATGTCACTAGTGAGGATTCTGCACACTCACTCTCCTACACTGTTCAATCAGTTCAAGGCTTTTTCACTATGCAATTTGAAGGACACTATTGCTAAATCAATACATTCTTTGGTCATTTCTTTTGGTCATTCTTTGGTCACTTTTGGATATTTCACCTTCTAGATTTCTTAAATAGGTTTTTGATACTGTTGGTACAACTACTACAACAATTTTAAATGATTATTAATACTATTAAACCCAATGCTACAAATGTTAACACTAGCAATGTTTGTTTCCACTCTTTTTCAAGTGCATCATAACCCCCTGTCAAGTATACTGTCTACATGTATATGAAGTATCATATCTTTTATTTTCACCACTTCCAGGACTTCAAGTGGGTTTGTACCATCATCTCATTTGTCAACTCAAATGTATCAAAATGTTCAGTAATCTAATAAAAGTGTCTGAGCTACTGCCAGGATCAAATAATCCTCTACAAAAAATAAATCAACCAAGTAAGTAAATTCTAAAAACAGCTCACCAGTCTGTTGTTTTGTTGTTTTTAGATCCACCATCCCCCTCCCACCAGGCTTCACACCATTTGGTGAACAGACAGATCAGTTAAATATAAAACTCCCCTTCACCTGGTTAACACATACACACACACACACACACACACACACACACACACACACACAGGTATGCATGCAAGCAGATGCACAGCTCCATTCAAGCTAGCACAAACATACTCAGAGACATGGGATGCACACAAACACACACACACAGACACCAGCTGACAGGGGCAGTGGAGCACATACACCACCCAGCATGGCAGGACTGGAGTGCTACAGAGTGAACCTCTCTGTCTCTACATGTGTGTTTGTTCTTACAATGAGGCTGCCTACTGCTAGCAACACTCCTCTACCATCTGCTGTAAAGCAACAAGCCAGAGGAGCATCGCCTCCCTCTCTCCCTGCTTTCATTTATGCTCTACCCCTTCATCCTGTGTGTCCATGTTTCACATGTGACTGATACTGATATTTTATGTGAGATTTAGGACCAAAAAACCTCTCAAAGCAGAAGATTTGTCGAAGTATATGTGAGGGGGTCGTGCTGGAAATTTTGAAATAGCAACAAATTCATGCTAGAAACACAATGGTCCACCTTAAAATAATATCTTTTGAGGGATATCCCCTTGACTTAGTTTCTGCCCAACAAACCTTGGTCAGACTATGATGTGTCCCTGGCCAGTGGTTTAGAGTATTACAGCTTTTTAACAGTTTAACAATGATGTGAGGTAATCAGGTTAATAAGAATTATGAACGATTTATTGCTGAGTAACACATCTTAATAATTTTGTCTCATTTATGTTTTATTTGAGCGAAGTCATCCTGCTTTGCGAGAATAGAAGTAGTTAACTATGAGAGTTGAGTTTGAAATGCAACAGGAATAAGAGGACAGAAATGGAGCAGAAATACTGTTGTCGGGTAGCTTTGCTTTTTAGTTAGTGACGAAGTGTTGTTAAAACAGATGTCCAGGACGTTGTCAGTTGGACCATTTTTAGAAAGCAGATAGTATATTAAATTATTCGTCTAGACATATAGGATGCATAAATCTGCAGAATGCACACTGTGTACATAAACCTTGGCAGAATTGTTAAATAAGCCCGTTGATGATGGCACCAACATATTTCACTGTTGCTGGAATGCTCAGGGAGGACATCCATGTGGTAGTTACACTTCAAGGCCAACTAAGCTTGTATTCTTATTGATCCAGTTTCTTTGTTTTTCGTGCAATAACCCACCTTTTGTGTGTCCCAGGATCATCATCTACCTGCCTGTCTTCCTGCTTGTCTGTCTGCCTGCCAGCAACCTCCTAGCCTCCAAACTACCCCTGCATGCCACACTGCCCCTCACTCTCTGCTGCTCATGCCAGCCACGCTCCTCCATCACCATCACTCACCCCTGCTGTTGCCAGATCCCCATTCCCTGCCATCAGTCCCTCAGCCAGATCCTTCTCCACAATAAAAACTCTTTTCTTACCACACCAACCTCTTTGGGTCTCTCCTGTATTAGTAACACACAGACAGACTTCTAAAAAAAACATTTGGAGTTTTATACTTTGTGCAGCAAGGATGATACTGGCCATAGAGCTAAATTTACACCAAATTTAATGTGATTAACTAAAACTGATCATTTGTGTTAATAATACATTGCAATCAAGATTTCTGCACGTAAACAAAAATTTGTTAAATCAACCTTTGATGGCACTAATTTTAATGATGCTGTTTCTGATGTTTGTGCTAGCCAAGGCTAGATATTGGACCTTTGTACTAAGCAGATGAAATGTATACCAATCTGGGCCTGTTGCATAACTGGATATTTGCATGCCAATTTTTTTTGCCTTACATTAAAATCAAAGTCTCCCCCAAATGCCCATGTTATCCTTGCCCTGTGGTGGTCATTAGGGATGTATAGAGGGCCCAGTATTTGTATTTGTATCTGTATTTGTTGAGGCAGCAAAATTATTTGTATTTGTATTATTATTAGAATAAAAGTGGAAAGAGGCTTAAAAATCTTGTTTTTGTTTTTATTACGCTTTTAATTTTAGAAAATTAAAGTGTCACAATAAGTGTTCATGAATAAACTACCTTACAAAGGAGGTCCCCATACCAGGTCTCAAACTGGAGTCTCTCAGATCATAGTCGACTGTGCTGACTACTGAGCTAAAACTTTACCCATTGCCTCATTGTAGGCAGACCTCTACCTATTTATACACCTATAACACAGAGACAGCATAGCATGTAATTTATAGGGAGGAACTTCAAAGGTGATTCTTGCTTTGCACTTTTCATTTATTGCCTATTTTTTACAACCTAACTTTGTGGAAAGGAGAAGGGGAACAACAGGTTATAGAGAGTCCTTTGGGAGCACTTTGCGTGTGTCAGTAGTTCAGCTTTATCTCTGGTTAACACCCCCAACTCCAGGAGTGATGTCCAAATTAGGAAATGTGTGTCATGTAGCAGGTGGATGTGACTCCCTGACCTGCTGATAGACGTAACAGTGGAGCAGAGGAGAGAGACTGAGATAGAGATGTAACCGACCTGCACACTGGTATTTGACTTTTTTCCTTCCCATAAACAAATAATTTAAAAAATATTTGTATGAAACAAACATTTATTAAAAAAAACTAAAACTATTTGTGCTTTGCCTAATAACGTGTTTGTATTTGGGCACACCCCTAGTGGTCATGGGCCCATTTTTTCAGGTTGTTGACCTGTCATCAGCACTTCATAACACATCAAGCACCATTAGATTCAGAATGGAAAGTTTTCCAATCTTGTCCAGTTTTTGTGATCATGCATAAGCTGTAGCTGCATGCTCTTATTTAGCAGATTGGAGTGAAACATGATCCTCTGTGCTGATGCTGCCGTAGTTCGTGTGTTTCAAAACTGCTTCAAAATGTAGCACCAACCATCACATCACAGTTACTTAAACCAGCATCTTGTCCATTATAATACTTAGTTTAATAGTAATCAAACGTATACAACATGCCCTCATCCTTCATCAATTCTTCATTTTGATTTACTCACGATCTGACAGAAACAGAGAACACGTACAAAAGTGTGTGATGAAGGATGTTTTATACCAAATTGCTCTGAATTCATTTGTCATAGTCTCAAAGAAGATTAAACCAAATTAATTTTGGCTTGGAGGTTCCTGGACCTCTCATATCAATATTTTCAAATGTTTTATAATAATAATTATTAAGTTATTCTTCAAGGTTGGGATTTCTCCCACATTTTAGCAGTTATATGTACTAAATTCTGTTTACCAGTCTATTTCTTTTAATTCCTCCAGGTTCATAGTTTTGTGTAATCTGAATTATCTTTCCTCTAAACAGCAGGTGTTGTAAATGAAAGTAGAAAAATTAAAATAGCAGAAACTCGGGAAATGTGTCTGCTGCGGGACTCTGATCATTTAAGGTCCTAATATCAATGTGCATTCAAATTCAGTAACCATGCTGCCACAGCAGTAGTTCAGTTTAAATTCTGATTGATAAGGATCATTTCTACTCTGTGTGCATCTTATATAAAGAAAGTAGAAATTCTTCTCCTCTTCACTGTTTTTAAAGTAAAACTGCACATTTAGTGTTTATGATTGCCTTTCACTGTGTCCTTGTGTTCTCTGAATGTTTTCACTGCGAGAATGTGAGAATAAATCATATTGTGCTGTTTTTTTAATGAATGAAATTCAAGCATGCAGTGTTGTTTCTGTCTCTTTTACTGTCCAGAGAAATGACTCTGCAGTTTTAAAGTTGATTAAAGTTAATCAAAAAATACTTTTTTCACGTCTGAGAGATACATCACTTGACATTAATACCCCTCCTTATCTGTAAGTGCTCTTGTATGTGCACATGTATGTCTGTAGGAGAGCAGCATTTATCAAAAGTGCAACAAGGTGGAATGGGAGATGACCTTCTGAGTTTTTGTTTTTCTTCTAACAGTGCTGGGAAAATATTTCACATGTTTGCGGTGAGCTGTGCTGTGCATGGTGGTGCATTTGTAGTTTTAAGAGGCTGTAAAATATTAATACTAATACAAACCCATGCTCAGACCACAGCGAGTCAAGTTAAATGTGAACCAGTCTTCTCTTTGGTGCTCTGTGGTGTGATGCTATCACAGCCCAGCAGGCTTACTGGACATGTGTGCTGTTTCCTGACATCACCTCTCACTGCTATTGAAGCTGTCGGCCTGTGAAGTTCTCCAGTTAAGTGGTTGCCAACTGGTGTATGCTCAGCTTCACATTTCCCCTCACTCATTAAGCCATGCACACACAACTGCCATTTGATTTTATTTCACCAGATGGAAAAAAAAGAAAATAAAAAGCATTACAATACAACACAAATGTGCAATTATACTGTGAAAAACAGACAAATCACTGCAACAGCAATTAGAACTAATACTGGCTTATTCAAGCTCCCAAAATACATTTTATTTACTTATTTATTTTTATTTTATAACACATGTTATTTTATTGACAGCTTAACTTGCTAAGCTGTATATAATGAGAACAAGATGATCAAAATATTCATCTTTTTTTATACCATCTATCCTCTAGAGGATTGCATGGGAGCTGGAGCTGATCTGAGTTAACATTGGGCAAGAGGCAGGGTACACCCTGGACAGGTCATATAGAGACAGACAACCATTTATGCTCACAGGTAATTTAGAGTTTCCAGTTAACCTAACCTGCATGTTTTTTGGTCTGTAGGAGGAAGCCAGAGCACCTGGAGAGAACCCACGCAGGCACAGGGAGAACACAGGGAGAACACCCCCAGCCAGAGGGTTCAAACCAAGAACCTTCTTGCTGTGAGGTGAAACACTGTGCTCCTGCTTCTTTTCAGGTGCTGTTTCCCGGTGCTCCCTATACCGACGTATTCCTTGTGGGACTTGTGAGCTAATGTAGCCTTGTGGGGCAGACCTGAGCACAGACCTCGAATCTTCCAGTTGGAGCAGGCATCTCTCAGCTTCCAGTGACGTGAATAAACCCGAGGTGGATGCAGAATGTTGACAATTCCCAGGTGAGGCAAGCCAGTTCATGAGTTTATTGAAAAATAAATATAAGTGAATGTTTTGGGATGATAAGATAGGGTGAAGCATTATTTTATTAGTTTCAGGAAACATTTGAGTAGTTTGGCTCAACTCAACCGATTCAAAGAGAAGACAGAATCTCCGCTGAGGTTTGAAGATGGTTTACAGCCTCCTGTTTTTTATTTATTGTTTTTTTTTTCTTGTAATATTTGTTTTGAAAATCTAACATTTTAATTTTTGGTATGCATTTTTGTCTAAGACAAAATAAAATTTAAAATATGTGTATCTCAGAAAATGTCACAATACAAGGAAACCAAATATATATATATATATATATATATATATATATATATATACATGTGTGTGTGTGTGTGTATGTATATGTATATATATATATACACACACACACATATATACATACAAATATATATACACATACACATATAGATATATAAAGTAAATGTCTTTCAGAGGTAAGCTCTTTGTGTGTGTGTGTGTGTGTGTGTGTGTGTGTGTGTGTGTGTGTGCGCGCGCGCACGCATGAAAAAAAAAAAGAGAGAGGGGGGAGAGTTCACTTTTATTATGTATATTGGTCATGAAAAATAAATAATGTTCCTAGCAAAGTTAAAACTAAACCTACATGCTTACACTGGGCTGTCATTTATCTTTACATCCAATTTTCAAATTTGAAAACATCATAGCTAATCTGAAACCTCAACAGATTCAGCCTAATCTGTCCACCAAAATGTCTTTGCACAAATTTGAATTTGGATGTAAATAATGAGGTTACACAATCAGGCTCCATTTCATATCTGTCTCACCTAATTAAAATAGTTCACCACAAAACCAGATTAAGCCTCTTGAGCAAAAATGAGCTATGGGCCCTCACTGAAGCCCACCCACCTGGGTCCCGGGACAGTTGACCACTCTGCCAGCCTTGAGCAAGAGGCAACATCATCTTCACACATTTTCTGCATCTGTTCAATATACAAGATACTGTAAATCACACAGTTTGGAAGGTTGTTTGAGGGTGTATTTAGCATTTCTGATGGAGCAAGGCTAGCAGTTTCCCCATGCTTCTAGTCTTTGTGCTAAACTAGGCTAAACACCGATCTATCTTTGTACTGGAAACACAGAGACGACACAGATATGATCTGGTCTTCTGACCCTGGGGAAGATGCCAAACATCTACTTCCCAAAATGATACTGGATAAAGGCACTAGATATACCTCCAAACTGTGTTACCTTTAGCTTCAGTCCATAAAAACTGAGCAGAAGTGAGATAGTGGTAGTGAGATAAAAAGCTAGAGACTCTCTCTGTTATCTGGTTAGCTTTCTTCATAGTTTTAGCCCAAATATATTTATATCCAGGCTATTGGATTATTTCACTCTCTATCTGAGACCCCAAAGAGCCAGAAGGACAGATGAGTCCATTTAGGATGTAATGGCCTCATGCTTGTTGTGATTTGTTCTATCAAAAAGAACACACACATGCACAACAGCACACATACACACACACACGCACACACGCACACACGCACACACACACACACACATACACACATATAAGAAGACCATTACTGAGCTGTGTTGTGCCCCTGGCGGTAAAAGCCATTGGCCTTTAGTCATTAACAGTGTTTTTATGGACCAGACCACCAACCAGAGATCTCTACTGACAAAATCACACACACACACACACACGCACACACATGCACACACACGACTACTCTCTCCACTTTCTGTTTTGTTTTCTCTCCTCCTCAATCTCCTCTTCCTCCTCAACCTCCTAATTATCACCATCATTTTCATCATCCAGATCTCGTAATGCCTCTCCCTTCCTCTGCTCACAGACTCCATCCATCCTAGTAATGTTTTTAATCTGCACCAGGTTAGTTTTAATTTTTTTCAACCTCACCCATATCCCCTTCTAGCCTTTACCCCTCTGCACTCATCTCTTCCTTCATCCTCTTCCTCCTCCTCTTCCTCTTCCGGCCTAACCCCAAAGCAGGCATTTCAATCACACAATAATTCATGAGAGGACTGACTATGTGACCCAAGAATGGTGTTCATCCCTCCAGAGACTTGTAGAATCAATGTCAAGGCTGAGGAACACCATTCTTCATAAAAATATTCCCTCATTTGGTGTTTTGATGATGGTGTTGGAGAGCGATGTCTAACATGTCAGTCCAAAATCTCCCATAGGTGTTCAATTAGGTTGAGATCTGGTGACTGTGAAAGTCATAGCATATGATTCACATCATTTTCATACTCATCAAACCATTCAGTGACCCTTCATGCCCTGTGAATTGGGGCATTTTCATCCTGGAAGAGACCACTCCCATCAGGATAGAAATGTTTCATCATAGGATAAAGGTGATGACTCACAACAACTCTGTATTGATCAGCAGTGACTCTTCCCTCTAAGGGGACAAGTGGACCCAAACCATGCCAGCAAAATGCCCCCCAAAGCATAACAGAGCCACAAGATCCCCTCACTGTAGGGATCAAGCATTCAGACCTGTACTGGTTTTTCCTTTAATTTGTCACCAGACTGTATGTATCTACTACATACACATCGTATTACCAAAGTCTGGAATAAGATCTGAATCTGTACTGAGTTATATATCAATCTGGAGCTGACCATGTGTCACTATTATTTTATGTACCAATATATATTTTCTTATTTGTGAGCATTGCGGATTTTATTGCTGAACATCTCTACATACTTGATATATACACTGGTATTTGACATGTTTTTTTTTCTTCCTGAAAAGAATGAAACAAATATTCGTAAAAAACCCACTATTTGTGCCTTTGCCAAATAATGTATTTGTATTCGGGCACACCCCTAGTCAGCAGCACGTTTAGCAGGTCAACAGCGACTGAACCATTGTGTCTACACAGGAAGCATTGAGGTACATGGTTGAGTGTAGGTCACCTGTGTTTTGGAAGCGCACAGAACCCTTTACACAATGACTGTAGTTAAAAAACCAATTTGTCTCATATGTTCCAAGGCCAAGGCCAGCTGTGAAGCTCCACTACAGACAAAGCACAAATCTTTGGAACAAAGGCACAGAAAATAGGAACAATCTAAGAGCCCAATATGATCGATCCACTTTATTTTAGGATGCACATTATTTTTATTTTAAATGCAGCCCTTATTTTAGGCTACTTGAAATGAGAAAAGAACATTTATTTACATTAGAGTACTTATTATTAATAACATCTATGTATAATAGAATGCTAGATTCTTTCATGTTGCTGGTGTACATACTCATTCACACCTCACATCAACTGTATTCATTTTTTTATGTGTTCAAGTAGCAGACGGAGGCCAAGTAATCGGCAAGAAGTTATGACAAATAAGAAACAATGACAATAATGAGATCTATCCACACAGCACATCATGAAGTGAGCTCTGATTTCTCAGCAGTGTCAAAGGCATTCTGTCAGATTGATTGATAAAGAACTGTGTGCAGACTGTGTTATACCCATAATTGAGAATATTTTTCCCAGTAAACATTCTTCTCTTCCCATTAAGATCAATTTCCCCCCCTGTGAGAGCTTTTCCTGGAGGTTGGGTCAGCATAATTTTTTACCATAAAGTCATGCCCAAGGATATCATCATTATATACAGATTTCAGGACAATACTGTATGTGCAGTTTACAGGATGATAATTAATAGTTAGTACTGACCATTTTACTGAGAGCTTTTAATCGGACTGATGAGAAAACTAGAGAGAGAGAGAGCAACAGAGTAGTGAGCAACTACCGGATTCAATTTTAACCTTTGTTAAACGTTAATTAAGAAACTGATTTTAGTCAAATGAAATGAAAAGAATTAAGAACCTTCTCAAATTCACTGTATTTACTGTGACCTCCATCTCTGTCTAATGTTGCATTTGTGCTGCATTACATGTTCTTCTTATTCAACATAATTTTATTCTATTGTTATTTATTCTTGTTGCTTTGAAGATTTTCTATTTATTGTTTTTATTTTATACTAACTTGTAATCATTTATGCAGTTGCCTATTGTTTCATTATCGATTTGCATGTAATACAATTGGATTAGGATAATGAATAATGTTTGACTTTGTTTTTGCTATTTATTGATATTTTTCTTGGATGCCATAAGCATACAAGAGTTTCTACTGTACATATTATATGTTAAACTTAGTATGAATAAACTAAAGGGAATACACAGATGAGTTCCTTTTTTAAAAAAAAACAAAAAAAACAGACATTTTTAGTTGTTCACTTGTACAGATTGGGTTGGTGATTGTTGAAATAGAAGTCAGGACTACATTTAAGATTTGGAGGATTGGGGTTCAACTTAGAATGAGGTGTATATTTGGTACAGGTCAAGGTTAAAGTTCGTTCAGGGCAGTGACAGACAGATCTGCAATGCATTCACCTGTGAGCACCAACTCATTTACATTTATGACATAAATATTCAGTTCATGTCAATGGGATCTCATATCAGGTTCAGTTTATGTAAATGCATGCTGTCAATCAATAGTCAAATGCTGCTGAGGGTACAGTCACACTGTAGAGAACATAAGGCTGTCCCCTGATTTCATTTCAGTTTTAGTTCTCTTCCAGGAAAAAATATGCAATGTAAGAACACATTCTTTTTGAAATTGACAAAAAGAACGATATATTCTATTAGGTCAGCTGCTACATAGATGTGGTGATAATCTCCATTAGTTTCTCTTCCAAACTTGACTCCATTGTTGTTGTGTTTTGTTCATAGTCTGCTGCTGACCTTATTTTACTTCCTGATACCCTTCTCTATCATTCATGTGCTTAACTGCATATTGCCTTATAAGGGTTATTTTCTAAGGACGCACACACCCAAAGCTCTGATGTCAGGGGTAGTGTTCATGATCAACCCCTCTCCACTATATAGTGCAGCATATTTACTGTCTGCCAAACAGTAAGAGTAACTTCCTGTTGTCTTCTGCCTATCGCTTCAGCTGCTGAACCGTGACTGTTGTTTTCACGGGACTCAGTGGGTTGTAGTCCTGAATCCACTTCTGCTGCTCTGCTCCCAATCTCTGTCCTCTGTAGTGCTGTTGCTGCTAGATGCAAAACTATTTGAAGCATTTGGGTTTTTCAGAATTTTACCTTCTTTCCTCTGAGCTCAGCCCTGCCTTTACATTTTTTTACCTCTGTTATTCATATAAACAGAGTCAGCAACAGTCAACACTCCTGGCTGGGTCAGTGTTAACATGATGTTAAAAGATGCTTTCACAGAAACAGAGCCACGGAACCAAACCAAACCATTTGGCCACTCGACTGGGCCAATCACCACAGCACAGCCCCCCCCCCCCCCCCTCTCTCTGTGGTGTTTTCCGTTTTTTTGAAATTGCCCCAATCTATGTAGCAGCACACAGGGAAATGTCCCAGTACTTTTGTCTGTCATAGACAGTTGTGAATAAGAGAATAAGTGAATAACCTGATTTCAAACACAGTCAAGTAGATGAGTCACAATTTGTTTATGCCCACACAGTCCTGAGAAGAGGTGTAATCAGGCTATATAAGTAAAAACACCTGTACAGGTGGATCTGGGATAAGTAGAGGCTACAAGTCCAAGTCAAGACACAGGTTTTTGAAAGAAACTTGCAAGTTAAGAGGCTGAAAAGTAAAATGTGGCAGCATGTGAGCATCTTCCTTTCCGGTGTTAATATTGTTCTTACACAGCTGAGATCATTAATGGAATAACCTGGTAATTAAATGTTGAATGTGTATAGTTATGAAGGCTTACATAGAAGGCTTCAACTGCACCTCCACTAAAATGGCTCATCCTTCTGAAACATCTGCTGCCATCAACAGTTTTATTGAGCAATATAATGTTTTTGATCTCTAGAGATTGAATAACCCAATTGGAAATTTGTGTCATTTTTTTCACTGGTGCATCAGACCTATTCCAGAATTGATTATTTTCTCCTTGACACCAGGCTTAACCAAGTCACTTATAACAGGATTGTCATTTCTGACCATCTCTTTTGTGCTGACTGTCCAGACTGTCTATATAAACACTAGTCCTGAATGCTCTTTTACTGTTAAATGTGGAATTTATTGAGTTTATGAGAGCACAAATTTGCTGTAAATGGCAAAACGAAAAAAGGGTAAAACTAAAAGAGCTCTCTGACACAATAGCCAAGCTTGGCAGCCAGTATGGTGATTCATCCACATCAGAGCTCTCTTGAAGGCAGGCGTCTTCACAAACTAAACTTGAGTTAGCGTCAACAGCGAAGGTAGAAAAATCATTTCTTATAGTACATAATTTAATAAATGAATATGGAGAAATAACTAGCAGTCTATTAGTTTATAATTACCTCTTTCAGGAAAGTCAAATACAGTATGAGGCAAAGTTAAGGTTCCTTTGTGACCTGCGTAGTCAGATGCTTTATAAATGAGTGTCTTAAATATTGCGAATTGCATTTAAATGCTGTAAATGTTAAAAATGCAATATATTTTTAATTATTTTGTTTTGAAAATTATTATATGCAATTAACTGTGAATTAATGAAGAATATAAATTAAATGGAATATAAAATAAGTTTCATTTTGAGACCTCCTCAAATTATTTTTAAAGTTTTTATGGGGATTCTATCCCCAGTATTTGGCACTCTGCAGTTTGCTTAGGTTAAAAAAGGGGTATTGTCATTTGAAGGTCCTCACAAGTACAGCAATACAAATGTGTGTTTTATCTTTTCCCTGATCCATAGAACCCCAGGGGGTCCATCCCAGTATTGACACACAGGGCCTTTAGTGTGGCTCTTAGTGTGGCTCTAAGGGGACTATAAAGAGAGATGGATTCAACACAACTGCTGCTGGAGCAGGGTCTCACCCTTTTAGGCACCTTATGCCCAAAATACATGAATCAGCCAATTACACAGTCTGCTGGTCATTTTAGACACTAATCTGTACATTCCACATCAAACAAGACTCACTTATTTTCCTTCCTTATTTGTTCCCCTTACACTTCATATCTTTTTCCCTCCTTCCTAAACCCTTATTAATTGTCTGAACCCTACTTCCAAGTCCTTGCTTGTCTGTGCCTGCACCTCAAGGTGCTATGTAATGTTGTCAAGAAGTGCCGTAGGGACCACAGCAGAGCACACAGTACACAGTAACTCTGGTTCTTACCCTCAAGAGGGGTTTTTTGTTTGTTTATGTGGTGGGAAGGGAAGGTGAGAGGGAGGTAGGGAGACAAGGTGAGGTAGACAGAGAACAGCTGGGCAGACATGGGGGGTCAGGGATGTGGTGAACATTTTGCTGGATGAGGTGGGCTAGGCTATGGGTCAGGGAGAATACAGCCCTTGCGTTCATCAAGAAAATGAAGAGAAATAACAGCAAATATTAGTGGTCAGATAAACAGAATTAATTAAACAGATGATAGATTAGATGACAATGACTGTGAGGATGAAGTGGCAGTTGAGACAAATATGATGCTAATTATCCCTTGTATTTCAGCAGCACTATATAAAAGCTTTAGACACCCAAATTTTTCCACAAAAATGTATTTTGAAAATGACTATTTTGTGCTGAACAATTTTCTTAAACGTTACCTGTTACCCAATTAATTTTACTCTTGTCAGGGTGAAAGGAGCCTCTTAGCATTTCTGCAGTGGTATATACTGACTCTCTATTCATATTGAACAATAATATAACAATACACATTGACATCCATCATTGTGATCAAACTGTTGCCATACAATATGTTCATGTTGATGGTTTCCCATATATAACTGGTGTAGTACCATTGATCTGTTCAACAATAAATATGTAATCAATCAACTCTACCATAGCCAGTGCAGTATTGATCAGCTCCACAATAAACATGTAATCAGTCAAACTTCATCATATCAAACTACATAATATTCATCATGCCAGAGGTGAACCATGCTGGGCCAGTAATGATTTTTCAATAAAAGATAATAATTTGTAGCATGGGTTACAGCATTATATTACATTACATTGATTTGGTGGACACCCTTGCTCAAAATGCTTTTAAAATCCATAAGAAAAGAGAGAGATGACATTGAAAAGTTGAAGCACTGGTGTATTCTAAAAATGTGCGATGCAGTGACTCTTAAGTAGGGAGTTCATTCAGCTACAGTGGCACCAAAGTGTAGCGTTTGACCATGGTTTGGAGACCAGAAGGAACACTTCCCTTCACTGCCCTGTAGGCTACCACCAGAGTCTTGAACTGAATGTGAGCTGCAACAGTGTAGTAAACAGAGAAGAGCAGTGGAGTGGGAAAACTTGTGGAGGCTGAACAGGTTAGCAGTAACATTTTGGACTAACTGCAGAAGTCTGGTAGCAGACGCAGGAACTCCAGGAGGTGGGAGTTGCAGTCCAGTCATCCAGAGCCCATGGATGCCTCCCTAGTGAAGATGTGGTGAATTCTCTTGATGTTGTACAGAAGGAATCTACAGGAGTAGACTACAGCCACCAGGTTTTACTGTAGGCAGATTCCTCTCACCCACTGTGGTAGTTGGGGAAATAAAATCAGTGAGTCAAGAAATTCTAGGGGTGGGGGAAAAAAATTAATTCTAAGATGCATCCCAACATGGATGTGGATGATTCTGCATCAATTCACAAATGTCAAAAATCAATTTTTTAAATATTAGTTAATAATGTGATGTTGATGGAATGAAAAGGCGAAACTCAACTATGAGGGCAATGTCAGCAGAGCAGAGCAGCGAACTCCAGCAGTAACAAATGAGACCAACGCACACTGCAGCATTAAACAACTTAAACCAACTCTGTGGTGAAAAAAATAACTCGGTACTCAGTCTGTTTCGCCTCAAAAACCCTCAGTTTGTTATTCTCATACAGGCAAGAGACTGTAAGAGGCTCGCTCAATCAAGAATCGATTCTGAGTCAAATCAGTCACCAAAGATATCAATAGTGATGGACAGGTCTTAGCACAGGTTTACCTTTACCCCAAAGTATCATGAGCTCAGTCTTATCTGGGTCAAAGTTTAGTTATTCTTTCCGTGATAGCTACCTGGAAACACTTTGTCAGATGGGAGGGTTCGATAGTAATAGCTGGGTGTCATCAGCATAGCAGTGGCAGAAGATGTCATGCAAGTGTATGACAGCAGCAAGCATCCTAGTGTAAAAGGAATAGAGGAAGAGCCCCGGACTACATTCATTAACCCCTATTTACCTCGTCAGGATAATAGTAAGAGATATATTAGTGTGCAAAGGTGCCTGGTTATGTATTAAAATGGGGGAGCAAACTTGGAAAGATACATAATTGGTGGTGGGGGGGGGTCTGTTTTAAAATTCAAAAACAATTTAAAACAAATTTCCTGGATTTCTACACTACCTAACCTCTTGAATTAAGTCAAGAAACAGCCACCTGCAGTAGTCTAGATTAGTTAGACTGAGGGTGCTATGAAAACCAGGAATGCATCATGAACAGTGTATAATTGGGTGGATCCGGACAGGAAATTATTATTAGAAGAATGGCTATTTCATATTTGAAATTATATTTATAAAATCATTATTTAGCCTAAAATGTTAGTAGGTTGCAGGCTACTAGGCCATCTTCAAGGTGAAACAAGGACAAACAATTTTTATGAATGAAATAGCCTTATAGCACATCACCATATGATTTGTATAATTAAACCTGGTTGAACAATGTTAAACCTGAGGGTTGCTATTCTCAATACTCACAAGGCATCATCTAACAGTTGTAACAAAGCACAAACAGTTTGGATGAATGAATAGGCCTCACAATAACTATCTAATTCCAATCCCACACTCAGGTTCTAGTGGAAGCTATTAGCACCACTAGCTGATGTAGTTGTAATGTTATACAGGAGTGAATAATCATGACTTCAAAAGCAGATTATTTTAGCCCACATTATCTCAAATCAAAGACTATTTTAATGCACAAGAGCAGAGCAGCCGGATGACAGATCATAACACAGAATGATGCCTCATCATATTTAAAAATAATTCCATTCAAAGTTTGACTAAAAGTGAAACTAAGCAGAGTATTCTGCAGAAGTCTAAACAACTTACTCTCCACCGCTGAACATTTGACTGTTAATTCAGACACTTTGGTGCTGTGAGGAAAAGCTTCCCTCTGTCTGTCTCTCACAATGGGTTGGACTGAACCAACTCAAAGGCTCTGAAAACATCAGATTTTTTTACTGCTTGTAAACTTTGCTCCCCCTAGTTGAATAATGGGGATACATTTGCTCCACTTGTTCCATTGCTCAGGTGCCTATGTTAGTGTGGCAAACAAGGGTTCCCAGGTAGGAAGAACTCCACAAGGTAAAGGTTTCACTGTGGAGACAACTCAGCATACCATCAGTATAGCTTAAACCATTCTTTGCATTTACACTACACATCACTATTCATACACACAACATCACTTGAGGTCTAACTGCATTCGGTCATGCATAAAAATGCATTATATTGAACTACATATCCAAAGGTCTGTTGCCCCAGTGCTTGGTGGGAGGCTCTGGATACACCAACCCCAAAAGATGCTACATTGCCCCCACCAAAGTGGTTAGCTGTTGGCAGTAACCATATAACCATAACAAATGTTGAAGCTAACGCTGTCACCAAGTTGACCTTGTTGACACTTCTGCAACTCCCCTTTGGACGTAACAAGAAACCAGGAATGAAAGAAGGCCCTGTCATGTCAACATCCATGCGCACCATCATGGGCCCCACCTGGCACCGTTGCAAGGGAGAATGTGAGTGCAGGGGTTACACTGACACATGTAACAAGGAGGACCCTCTGGCTAGCAGCAGAGTGGCTGGTGAAGGTCACACAAAGGGATATTGTTGTTTGCATTCCAGCCTGTTCACTGGTGATGCTCAGGGGGTCCCCACTCCCATGATCTCAGGCCACCAGCATCCCTGGGTGGACCAGGGAGATCATGAACCCTATTATCCATGAGTCTGTTGCCCCAGTGCATGCTGGGAGGCTTCCCTTCACATCACATCCATCCCACCCTGGAATGCTACAATGTAAAAATGTAGGTAGCAAAAGGTCAAGAAATCCTGCATTGCAGCACAGCTCCACTGTAGACTGTTTGTTAATCTTACAATTATCTGTTTTGAGTTCAGAAACGACCATTTCCTCAAATTGACTCTGTCAGCCATTTCTTCAATAAAAACAACTCAATCTTCCACTTTCCTAATGGATTTTTCCTTATCTCAACACATTAATGGATGACTACTCCCTAATTTCTAACCATTAATGTATTCAGTTTCTTGCTGATTTTCAAATATAATAGCTAGCAGTTTTTGCCTAATTTAAATGGATCTTTTTTCTGGCTAATTTTACCAAAGTGCAGAGAAAGGCGTAAACCAATCCTGGAGAACCTGATTATCTGTGGTCATTTTATCTTTTAAGTCATCAATACAAGGCATTTTATCCCTGCTGTTACTGGTTAGAACACAACAGCATGTTATGTTGTTATATTGATGCCTTCAGTCCTCCCTTTGCCTCACCATAATACACACATACACATACACACAGAATTTATACCCTCCAATGTCCCATAGCAAGCACACACACACATTTCCAAACCAACTTTATAACTTATCTCTCCCCATTCAGCATGTTAATGGAAGCAGACCACAGCTCCAGCACTGTTTTAAATCCCACTGTTAAGTTCTAACTGTTCACTAATGCTTCCCCCCCAATTTACTAATGCTCCTTTGCCACAAAAGCCCACGAGTCAGCAACCCTCAACAGCCCCGTCTTCACTCACACACACACACACACAGAGGCCACTATGGCCCATTAAGTGGCATTAGAGCCTCTTTCTGGCGGGTTATTCTGACTTCATGGCACCACAGTAGCATTCCACAGTCACCCTGTAAGAATCTAAGTCTCACCGCACGTTTCACATCACAAACCACCGCTAATGTACTGGTCACAATATTACAACATACTGCAGACCATCACCAGCAGCCCTCTCTAGCTCCCTGAATGTGTCACTCTGTCTGCTTTATCTGCATTGCCCCTCCTGGCATTGTGACTAATGTATATATAAAATGGATTACTTTGCAAGACATGAAAGTCTAAAGCCCCACTTTAAGATCCTACAGGCTGAAGTATTGGCAAAAAATCTTATTGTCAAAAAAATCCCATGAAATAAACAAAACAAATGTGTTGTAGTCTCTTAATATTTTCTGACATCTCTACCCACTCTGTGGCTCTCAATCCCAAACCCATTGATTCCTACTGAAGACATTAATCTTTTTTTTTAAACATATACAACCCTTAAAAGCTAATCAAAAATATATACTTTAATTTTAAGACAATTATGGGCCCTGGTTAGGTTTTGGCAACTAAAACTCAAAAGATTGTTGGTCTTGAATAAAAGAAACCAACCGTTTGTAGGAAATGGGATGTCAACTCAAATGCTTTGTGCACCGACCTGTGCTTCTCAGAGACAACTGTCATTGTTCACACAACCACAAGATGTCACGTGTTAGGAAAACATAAAAATACAGTTTTATTTTCATTTTTTAGGCATGGTAGCATGTCAAGGATGCAGTCTAATCCAAAGTTCATTTTCTCCTTAACTGTCCCCACTGACTCTAGTTTCTGTCAGAAATGTTGTTATTATGTGTAGAGAGCATTTAAACAGCCAAGTAAAGGGATAAACACAAATAGAAAACATGAAATTTGGGTAATACGCATGTAAACAACTTGCATATAAATAAACATTAAAAATCAATTACAAAAATGATGTCACCATTCTCCCCATCACTCTGCAGCTGAAGGGGCCCTGTAACTACTCAAAAAGCTTCTTGTTTCAGTGTGGATTTTGTTAATTATGACTTAAAAATGGTCATATTTATGGTGTAAAGATTTTGAATAGGGAGTTTAAGATGAACACAACTTTTTAGGGGATGTTTGGACTTGGTGCAGTTGATTGGCTTCACAATACTTAGATCTGAATACTTTTTTAAATTTTATTTTGATATGAACTATCCTTTTAAAATACAGTGAGAAGTGTTTATTGCATATTTTTATTTATTTACACTGTACTTATTCCAGTTTTGACAAAACACCAAAAAAGCACATAATGCAGCTACAGATACAGCATACAAATATATGAACTGAAAGCAGAGCTGAACATATTAAATAAATCAAGTCTTCAATCTAGAAAAGACTGTGATAAGCAGTTTAATTAAAGAGAAATAAAAATCAGCATTTACTTTATTATAAAGCAAGTTACACACAATGATCTAAAGTGAAAGAACTGGTTATTCATTGTGAAATGTTGAATACTAATCATCATAAATGGTCAAAGCTGGCCAGTGAACTACGCAGCTGCTCGGGGCCCTGCAGGCACCAAATGTAACGGGAGTCAAATTCTGCTTGAAGCCATAACAAAGGCATGAGTCAGCACAGCACTGTTATTGTTAGTATGAATATTGGTTGTAGCAGTTAACATTAGAAAAAAATGTTGGTTGCCTGAATTTATCATTCAGTTTAGGAAAGGATGAATATTATCAATTTTTGTGTTTATTTTTGTGGTTGTGATATTCAGCACAACCACAAACCCTAACCCTACACAACAAACAGATTTATCAGGTAATAATATATTAATGTTGTGTTTACAGAGTTTTCTGCTGTGCTTAAGTGGCCAAAAAATACCAATCAATACTAATTTAAGTTTGGGCACTGTCACTATTTTGGCACTGTTACATTAGTGGAGTTACACATCCAGCAGACACGCAATGACATCAGTTTTCATTTGGAGTGGTTTTTCGGGCCACCTGATGAATTTAAAGTCACTCTTACTCCACTACGTTCACCGGCTAGTCTCTGTAACTGTGTCTGTCTGCTGTTTGGTGCTGGGCAGGTAGTGTACAGTGGGTTTATCAGAGCTTCTTCACTGAAAACAGCTGCCTACTGCTGCTGGAAACAAGGCTGATTAGATTGCTGAGACTGAACCAAAACAGTAAATGTGCAGTCAAACCAAAACAATTACATGAGAGATGCTGTCAGTCGAGTTGATGGGAACTGCAGACTGTGAGTTCATCACTACAAGCTAACCCTTTAATATTACATACAGTCATTTGATCCATTGTTCAGGTAAAAATATTGATTAGTGGAGCTTTAACTCACAGAGAAATCTAAAGGGCACCACTTACAACTAGGGGTTCAGGGCACTTTGTGACACAGACAGTGTGTGTTCACACTTAACATTTCAAATGTGCTATTATATTCTATATGGGTAATATTTTTATGAGTAAAATGAAATAACATTTCACTGTGTATTTTTAAGAATACACACATGATATGTGGTTCTGTTGGGTTCATCAGACCATGTCCTCCAACACTGGCAGGTTTTGCAGTCAGAGTGAGTCAGCACCTCTAATACTGGTTCTCTGCTGGAAAATGGCAGACTCTTCCCTCTGGTCTGGCAGTGAGTTGCTGTCTCAAGCAAAGGAGTTCAAGTATCTCAGGGTCTTGTATACGAGTGAAGGTAAGATGTGAGAGTGTGAAGTCAACAGGCACATGATGGTGTAGAGATAGCAGTTATGTGGACATGCAATGGACCATTGCGGTTGTGATGAATAAATATTTAAATATATACCAACATCCACCTCATGATCATTTCAATTGAATTCAATAGCGCACTCATATTTACATTAATGTACTCATCCTTTCTTTCTCACACACACACACACACAACTTCGACAAAGAAATGCTTTTCTGCTGATTTGCATCTTCCACTCACACATGTACAAACATTTTTACATACAAATACACATACATGTGCTTTATCCATCTGAGATCCATCATACTTGTTGCAGGAACTCAGTGGACAGGTTGCCTAGCAACTGACCAGTGTGTCAATATATGGGGGGCAAAGGAGGTCATAATAGGATTAGAAACAGTGAGACCCCACCAGGATAACTGCAAGGGAGAACAAGGTGTGTTTCTGTGTGTGGATGTGTGTGTATGCATATCTGACTGACAAGCCAACCTGAGTAGAAATCTCAGCAAACATCTTTCTTCAGTCTTCCTTATACTCCTTCACCATGTGTGATACTCAAGACTGAAATGTTCATTAGGAATACCTTAAAGATTTCTACTTTCAACACGAAAAACAAAAAATGTCAGCATGATGAATGTTGTGTATTTGGCCCCCCATATCCTTGCTTGCACCTGTCAATAGTTCCCTGTATGCTGGCTCCAGCCTGAAGCATTTTCCTTGCTACTGAACAAGTAAGCTCATAACTGTAACAGAAAAAATCTGTTGCAATTGCCTTTTGCTCAAGTTTCTTTTACAGGTAATGTCCCTCTGGGGTCAATTCCGGGCACACTGAAGCTGGTCATATCCCTGGTTGCTGAGCGATAAAGTGAGTGCTGGATGTAACAAGACATCCTCGAGCCCAATGATAAAAAATCTGCAATTGTTTAATTTGGCTCACAAAATCCAACCAGCATCATCATAGATGCTGCTCTGCTGACATTAAAAGAATAGCTTGGTATTTTGGGAAATGTTGTTAGCTTTCTTACTGAAGGTGAGAAGATTCAATCAATTACATATACAGTATGTCTGCTATGTATGGCACTAGAGCTAGGAGGTGATTAGCTTAGCTTGGCATAAAGCAAAGGGAAACAGCTAGCATGGGACTGTCCATTGTTAAAAAAATACACCAACCAACACTCCCCCAGATTTTTCTAATTAACACATAGTATCTTGTTTATTTAATTCATACAAACAGAAATGTAAAAACAACAAATTGTGTTTTTTACACAGTTATATGCTGGAACTATTTCTTGGCAAAGACTTCTCGGAGTCTTGTGGTAGTTGTATTTCCCAAAATGTCGAGCTATTCCTTTGAGCACATTGCAGCTAATCTGGGTGTAATTTAGATCTTTGGTCTCCTGAATATCCAGTAACTAATCAGTGGTGTTTCATTAATATAGAATTCATTTGTTTTGTTTAATACAGAAAAAAATCCAAATTGCTAACTGAAAATAGAATTTGGGAAGTAATATTTCACAGTCTTAATGTGCCCTGTGTGGCACAAACTGTAATGCCTTATTTGTGACTGTGAATAACTTTTATTGGTTTAGCATTACATTGTTTTTTTATGTTGAATACTGTACAGCAGGCTGACATCATCACAAGCAATGGCATTGGGAGCCGACAACACAAGCATGATGCTGCTGCTCCTGATCCAGCTGTAGTGCTATTACCAAAGCAATCACAGGCTACTTCTTCAGTAGCAATGACTAACACAATACAAAAAACTTCCTGCTTTTCAAGGCCATTTATCTCATGCTCAGTACTGCTGCTAACGAAGGCTTTTCAGGAAATATACAGTTCATTTTGAGTCATATTTGGAGACATACATTTTCTCCAGCACTACACAAGTTTAACTATAACACTCTAGATAATCTTGTTTCCCCCTTCCAGGAAACTTCTCCATGATGAATCACAACATCTCCTCAGCTGACCTTGAAAAAGTTTCCCACACCTTTATCTCAACTGGACATTCTTATCAGAGCCACATTTCAGTTTGTAAAAATGATTGCTGTAACATATAAGAAATGTAAGGTGTTGTTGAGAAGGTAACACTGAAATTCACCCCTTACAAAGATCTTTTGTTTGTTTGTTTGTCTTTAACAGAGTTATCAAAAATTATACATTAGGTTTTACAAACCAAAGTAAGAATGTGGTAAAGAGCTGAGCCATTTGTATAAGATCAAATTCTTTTGAACAACTATTTTCTCATTTATAACATGTATTCCTCTCACAAAGTGATTTTGTCACATCAATCCAATAGTGTGTTGAATTGGGGAACTCTGAGGACATCAGAGTGTACATTCAAGAACTCAAGAAAATAATTTTCCAACCCAGAAAACTTTGACAAGACAAATCTGGCTTTGCACCTATTAGGGTGGATTGAGATCAAAGAGTCTGAAAACAGCCCATTAAGTTCAAAGCATTTTCACTATGGACCTCTACATTCATAGAGCTATGCAAAACACTTGAAAATGCTTCCACAGACCAAGGAGCATCCATTGTAGTGTACCAGATAAATTTGCATGTTTGAAAAAGTTGACATTTACATTCATCTCCGCATTCAGATACCTCAAGATTTTGCCGAATCCATCTTGTATCTTAACAACAGACCAGGGCTTTACCTAGGTTTCTGGAGGGCTTAGATGCTTTGGTTGACATTAGCAAGAATAAAAGTGAAACAAATGTGCTCACTGATGAAGTAAGTACTATGGCCGGAAGTAATCCTTCACATTTTTGTGAGTGATTGCACTGTGCACCATAAAAAATAATAATCACAAAATAACATTAGTAAAGCAAGGCTTACGGTGAAGGGTTTTGAACTGTGATTTGCTTACTCTCCCATTATCATGTTATAGCTACTAGCCAGCTGTAGGGATAGGTTTTTCGATACTATTATCAGTCTGGTTCTTTATCAATTCTCTTACCGTTTCTTTTTCATTACTAAAGCATTGTTTTTTTTATGATTATTTAATATATGTTACAAACTACGCTGAACAGTTACGCTACATACACACAGCTTTTGTTTTAGCTTGTTCATAACAATTTGCTGTTAGCCTAACTAGGGAGCTGTGGTTGTGTAAAACATACTGCTGGTGGATGGGACACTATGGGCAAAGCAGTTGAAAATATTGTTTTTCTACATGTTTATGCTTTTTGAACTGGTGGTTTGATAAAGTACTTATTGGCTTTTTATTTGCAAAGCTTTTATTGCACTGTAATTAGTGTCAAGTTGTTGTCAATGTCAAGTAAAACATTATCTTCATTTCATTGTGTCCACCCCTCTGCTCTGCTGTCAGCTGTGTGTGTGTGTGTGTGTGTGTGTGGAGGAGTTGAGCCCTGCCCTCTGTCAAACACAGGGGGCAGACAAGAGGACAGAGAAGCAGCGCAACCATTAATGTCAGCAAAACTTGGTAAAGAACTGATAGCACAGTTTTTTTCTGTTCATTAGGCTAAGGCGCTTAAGTCTTACAGTGGTAGGGAAACCCTGCAGACCATTCAGATGCATGTGTGCAGCTGAAAGTATCAACACAAGTATCATCAAATGAAGCTCAGCTTTATCCCCAGTCCCCTTGTTTATCTGGTTGTCATCTAATCACAGGCTGAAATTCAACCTGTATGGGCAAAAATACACCCCTGTAAGGTGTGGTGTATTCAGCCATTTTCTTGCAAACATTATGGCAACAAAATACTGTATCTCCACGTCATTAAAACACTATACTTTAAACAAAGAACAGAGAACGCAAAAATAGAGAGAGCAAGAGAGATAGAGGGAAGGAAGAGGGAGGGAGTGATAGGACGAATAGAAAGAAGCAGGATAGAACGAATGAAGAGAGAGAGAGACAAAATAAGAGGAAGAGATTTAAGATAAATTATAGCACTAAAGGCCACCCTCCCTTTCACATATATCACATCTGGTGTGTGTGTGTGTGTGTGTGTGTGTGTGTGTGTGTGTGTGTGTGTGTAGATAGGCCACAGGGCTTTGTCCCTTATTTAAGTCATTACAAGGACATCTCCTACCACGCTCACAACTGAAATCTAAGCACACAGTATTTGGAATAAACACTCACACACACATGCACATACATACACACACGCACACACACACGCGCGCGGTTGGATTTAAGAGATGAATAAAACATAACAGAAGATAGATAAATTGCTATGCAAACAAGTAACTGTAATAAAAATAAATAATAATAAAATAATAATAATAAAAAGAGATAAGTAAAAAGAAGAAAAGAAAAAAGATAGAGAAAAGAAAGAAAATAGAAGAAGTAAGTGAACAGATAGGTTGTTAAGTGAGGAGGTTCTGTGTAACTGTTGGTTGTATATCTGTTTATGGCCTGAAGATGCCTGTGCATTACTGTTTTTGTAAAATGGTAGAAAATGGGAGTAGCATTAAGGAACTGAACTGAACTTAAGTAACTGAAATTCATCCAGTTACCTAATACAAAATGTTAACAATGATTCTTATCATTTCAAAAATGAATAGTAATAATAATAATAACCATCAAATTCTAATAATAGTATTGATAAGTAACAACGTCGTCATCATCATCCTATTAATATATGTAATAATAATGATAATTATATTATCATTTTTTCATCCTAATTATAATCTATTAGGGGTGTGCCCGAATATAAATACATTATTCAGCAAAGTACAAATAATGGGTTTTTTGCAAATATTTGTTTCATACAAATATTTTGAAAATTATTTGTTTTCGGGAAGAAAAAAATC
Source organism: Thunnus maccoyii (assembly GCF_910596095.1). Classification (NCBI taxonomy): domain Eukaryota; kingdom Metazoa; phylum Chordata; class Actinopteri; order Scombriformes; family Scombridae; genus Thunnus; species Thunnus maccoyii. Next base: position 33,914,551 of record NC_056537.1, on the reverse strand, counting down.
ATGTCAAATACCAGCACGCAGGTCGGTTATATCGCTATCTCAGTCTCTCTCCTCTGCTCCACTGTTATGTCGATCAGCAGGTCTCAACAAGGGGAGTCACATCCACCTGCTACATGACGCACATTTTCTAATTTGGACATCACTCCTGGAGTTGGGGGTGTTCCCCAGAGATAAAGCTGAGCTGCTGATACATGCAAAGTGCTCCCAAGAGATTCTCCATAACCTGTTGTCTCCCTTCTCCTTTCCACAAAGTTAGGTTGTAAAAAATAGGCAATAAGTGAAAAGTGCAAAGCAAGAATCATCATTGAAGTTCTTCTCGACACGTTTCACAGTGTGTTGTCTGTGTTATGGGTGTATAAGTAGGTAGAGGTCTGTCTACCGCCGTCTACTTACAGCCTTACAGGGCATTAACAGAAGGGGCAGACCTGTCCTCTACTGTGCTAGCAGAATGACTCGCAATAACTTCAATGATTTAGGTTGCAATGTTTCAAGTTGCCTCTTCCTCCAAACCTGTTCCTCCTGCAATGATGCACATGCCAAGTTCAGTCACTCTCAAAACTCGAAGCATGGTTATGACATCGCCACATCCCAAAGCACCAATTACAATAAGCACCCTCAAGTTAGCTCTGAGGAACCATCCAGACCACCAGATCATCCATTTTCTCGTACGTGGTTGTCCCGCAGTTTCCACGCAGTCATCACACTCGACCCCTTTTTCTCCCTCCCCTCAACCCTCCTTCATCCCTCTATATCAACTCTCATCCAGCCCTTCACAAATCTACCAGCTATCAACCTATTGCCTCACCCTTGGATGCTCCCAAGAGCTCTCATTGACAACCACATCACCCAGTCTCACGACATCCACCTGCACTCTGATGCAGCAGGATTTAATGATTACAGCAGTGGTAGGTGGTTCATCTCTGATCGGCCACCTGAACTGTCCCCACCCTCTCTCCTCTGCTCTCCATGAACCGTACCACGACGGATGCCTTGGGTGTACAGATATTTTGGAGCCCCCCCTCACAATATGCCATGGCAACATTAATTTAGTACCCTGCGTCAATGAACAGCGACAAATAGTAAATGGAGTGCCCCCCTAATTAGTAAATAAAATATGAAACTCTCAATATAAGAAAATACATCAACAATAAGTTAGGACAAAGCTAGGTTAAAACTGTGTGAATGTGATAAGGGCTTTCCTGAAAAAAGAGAGCATTGCTCTCAGTGAAATTCCCCTGAATAAATAAAGGTTAAAAAAAACAGAGGTTACATCAGCCAAGTAGGCCTGTGTGTGTGCACAGCGGCAACATGAGAAGATCAATTAAAAACCTGGTCTGGTCTTCTTTGATGCAAAGTCCTTGACTGTGTCTTTAAAATCCACAGCCTAAAGAATGAGTGTATTGAAACAGGGTCTGAAATTTTCTTTGTCTCAAGAGTTGGCAGTTCACCTCATCGCACACAAACTCCAGAAATTGAATCACTTTTGTCACAAAGTCCTCCTTCAAGTCTGTGATATTTTTGTCGTCCTTTTCAATGTCTTTACTTTGACAATGAAAACCTGCTGCTGGGTACTGCACCACCATGTTCAAACCAATGTAATGATGTAAATCATGTTTTTACAAAGAGTGTTGAAGCACAGCGAGATGATTCACTCCTCATGTCCGCCCTCACATCATAGGTAGCTTACTGGTACTCTTCTACATCGTGTTTACTGTGGGTTTTTTTGTTTTGTTTTGTGTTTTTTTCAGCTCATGTCTCATGAGGTCTTAACTTATGAGGACTTAAGTCCCAGTAAGTCTATGCATTAAGGCCCCACCGTGCACCACATCATCATTGCAGCCCTTCTTTGAGGGCATGAGCAGTCAACCACATTGTCGTTGATATACGCACCAAAATACCCTGATGGCAGATCTCCCTATCTGTTGCAGCCAAACCCTTCCTGTAGGATACCCATCCCTTTCCACTGATCCATCCCTTGAATCAATGTCTCTCCTAGAATTCTTTGGTTTTTAGTGATGCTCAGAGTTCATTGATACCACTCTCACCTACAGCCCCATATTTAATCTCACACAAAGCAAGACTGACCAGCTCGGCCTCACCCCATATTTCTCTTAAATTCATATCTTTTGTTTTTTTGTCTTTGTCTTTTTGAACCCATCCAAAGCATTCAGACAAGGAATTTCAGACCACACCATCAAAATTCTCAGCCGATAGACATCTCAAGCTTACCACAGCTACATCCATAGGATCACTGCAAATCAATACAAAGTTGCTCTGAGTCATCACCTTTATCCTGTGATGAAACACTTCTATCCTAGTGGGACTGGTCTCTTCCAGAATGACAATGCCCCAATTCACAGGGCACGAGGGGTCACTGAATGGTTTGATGAGTATGAAAATGAAGTGAATCATATGCTATGGCCTTCACAGTCACCAGATCTCAACCCAATTGAACACCTATGGGAGATTTTGCACTGACGTGTTAGAAAGTGCTCTCTACCATAATCATCAAAACACCAAATGAGGGAATATCTTTTTGAAGAATGGTGTTCCCCAGCCTTGGCATTGATTCTACAAGTCTTCAGAACTCTTCTGGAAGGACCATTCTACACTTCCAGATGGCCTGGGATGTCATTATATTACAAAAATGTTCAAAACTCTCAGGGGTGTTATTTGTAAAATGTCCTGTATGACCTCCAGTCATACATACTTTCTCAAATATTATTTGAGATTACTTGTGATTGTAGGAACTGTAAAAACACAAAGTGCATGTCTTTGTTTTGGTTTGAAGAGGAAAGCATGAAACATGGCCAACAGTAGGCGAGACTAAAAACAAGGACAACTTGAGCAGTATCAATTCAAGACCTTATGTTTCTGCTGGGTGTTTTGTCACATTCAGGAGGAGTAATTCATCCAATTCCACCTGACAAAAACACTCATTCTGACTTCATTTTTGGGACATTTCAGAAGTTATAGCATAAAATGCATTAGTTTGAGTCATACAGCATGGCTGCATAGAACATGTACTCTGAAAATAAGTCCCTTGCCCTTGATGGTTCTGGTAGTCCACTAACCATTATAGTGGAAAAGCAATTTCTTTCCAGTTTAATTTAGAGATGATTGTGTACTCACAGGTAGTTATCAGAAAAAATAGATTGTGAGGGGCTTAATCCTTTGGATACTCACTGTCTGTGAGTTGGAGAGAAAAACGCTCAAATTTGAAGAGAATGAAGAGAACTATTTGCTACAAATGGCTTCAATAGAAAAACATGCATATTCAAAACCCATGAAACACACAAAGACACAGAGGATGAATGATAATAATCTGCCATTCAGATCAGCCAAGACCTTGAAATGTGTGGAACATTCTGACGGCCATGTACGAATCACATGGGGTGGTATTCTGAGGATGAAAGTCTGTATCTATGAACAACCACAGTACTTCACAAGAAACTTCACTGTTGTTGAACATGATGCATTTTTACCGCTATTTTTGTTGATAGTTTGACATGTTGGGAAATATGCTTATATGCTTTCTTGCCAAGAGTTAGATGGGGTGATTGAAACCATCACCTGCCCATTTCATATGAAGCTAAAGCAGGCAGCCAGTTAGGTTAACTTTGCATGAAAACTGGAAGGGGGGACACAGAAAGGTAATGAAATTCTAATAAGCATTATTAACAACTCACATCGTGTTTGTTTACACCATGTAAAAACCAACTTGTGTAAACCCTTCTCACACATTTCCAACAACACCCACCTGATCTTGTGAGAAGATATTCTCCTGCCAGGACTTCCTATTGTTGGCCAACAGTTTGTGCATTGGTGGTATCGTTGCTGGCATAGCTGCCTTCCAAGCAGAAACAAACCTGGGTTCGATTCCCAGCCAATGTATTGACTCATGATAATAACATAGGCGAATGGATTCAGACAGCCATGAATACATTCATTTCTCATCAAGATGTGCAATTGTTGTTGTACTGAAATCGATCCAAAGAGACCGCCACATAAAGATTGTCTTGCTAAATTTGTGCACAGGAATTAAGTCAAGGATTACAGTTTCATATATTCACTTTAGGTTTGAAGTAAAAAAAATGCTTTCCAAATCTGAAAAAGTCCTACACCTTTCTGAGATAAAGATAAATTACCTTCCCTTTATGGCAGGGAAGCAATGGAGGAAAGGGGTGAACCTGAGGGAAATTACCTCTCTGTGCATTAAAATAAGACAAGCAGATTAGACATGTATATGTGGCAGACTTAGCTCCCAGCCAGTGCACTGAATAATGTTGAATTTGGTATATTTTGACACTTTTTCAAACGTGGCAAAATATTCCAAATGTAAAGCCAGGATAAGGGATGAATAAACTCCCTCAAGTTTGATATGACAACACTTGTTTCAAGCGCCACAATAGACACCACTGTTAGAAGGACTCTACTGGTTTATTCATCTTTACAGCAGGAAGAACGTCATGTAGAAAATTTTCTTTTCTCTGCACACAATAAATTAAACTGTGTAAATGGAGGGAATGACATAAAGCAGATGAAACATTTTAAATCTAGAACATATTTCGTGGAATTTACAGTTTTTAATATACCAGCAGCAGCAGTAAAGCCTACTGATACAACAAAATCTTTTAAAACTAAATCTGAAAAATTACAAATTTCCAGAACATACTTTATTATTGTACTTGTGTAATGTAATGGAGTGAGTTATTGTTGTTATGTGCTCCAGTGCTCAGTGCTCCCATTAAGTGAAGGAAGACTTTGTTTTTCTTTTTTCCAGGGATCTGATATCTCCATCTGGACATACAGGCAGTTGGGACCATCTGCTGAAGCTGACCTGGACGCTCTGTTCTGCTAAAGGTGAAATACATGACTGTTAACTGGCCTACAGGCTGTAATATACCTACAAGGAACAGAGGAGTTTTCGTCAATACCAGTGACTCAGCATTTACCAAATGCAGACATTGCTTTTCAAAAGATATTTCCTCATTCGGTGTTTTGATGATGGTGGTGGACAGCGCTGCCTATCACAATATTCCAAAATCTCTCACAGCTGGGTTGAGTGACTGTGAAGGCCAAAACATATGATTCACACCATTTTTATACTCATCAGACCATTCAGTAAGACCTGTGACCTCTATGGCAGCATCTGCATTCTTTATGTGTCTACACTCATTTACTCAGGCTTTCCCTTTAATTTGTCACTTGTTTAAATGTCATTATTATTTAGCCATAGTTAAGACAATGAGATCAATTTTCCTGTATTCTTTTTCTGGGAATGTATGGGTTTTCATACACATCATGGGCATTTTATTGGCTGACTCATTGATTTTTAGATTCAATATATTTAAATGTGACTGATTTTAGCCTGACAAACTGAATAAATAAGGCATTCAGTATTTTCCCACCAGACTTGTTGTGGCAGTGTGCAGAAGGCTTTGTAACACCATTTGGACCTTTATGATGGGAATTAAAGAGTTATAGAAATCGTAATTATGAATTAAGGTGTAATTGAACTGTCAACAGAATACATAAAAAATGAAAAATATATATTAATTTTTTTGTATTGTAAGTATTTGAGGGGGTTTCATGGGCTGATAACCATAGTACAACTGGTAACTACTGATCAATACTTCCAATAACTAAGAGGATGACTTGCAGAATGGAACAGGTGAACTCCATACCAAATGTTTTCAGATGTTATTTAGTTGGGACAGTGGTTAAGAGTATGCAGCTTCATCTCATTTTATCTTGATGGAAAAAATAAATTCCCAACATATTTTTGAATATTATTAATATTAATGTAGAGAGAGCATTGGAGGGAGTTAAGTGGGGTTAGAAAATTAAGATATGCATCAAAACAGGAACAAACACAATAAAGAAATGTCTCTTGTTTTTTCTGTCTTGTACTGTTTATGTTTCTATGCTGAAATGAAATAGGTGGCTGTGGTGTGAAAGATGTGAAGAGTATCAGCAGCCTCAGGGAGACTGCAGGTCACATGCAGCACGGTGCAGGTCCTGATGGCCACAACCTCGGACATCTGCCGAACTATCTGCCGATGGCAGAGACACTGACACTCTGTTAGGATCACTAAGACAGCATCGGCGAATTAATAGGAGCACCACTGAGCTGCTTTCACATGGGAACCCTCAGCCCTTGACCTTCATCATCTGTCAGGGAGCTCTCAGTTTCAGTTCTCTTGTTACAATGATAAGATCCACTGCTGAGAACTGACTGGACCACACTGATGGTAGCAGGGAGGGGGTTCATCATCAAATTAATAAAGTGATTTATCAGATATTATTATTAACAGCTATTTCATGTTACTTGTTGAGGCTTTTTTCTTATCATTATGTTAGATACTAGAGCTGTCAACTTTAAAATATAACATACATAAAAGTGGTTTCTGCTGTTTGTCTTTGTAGAGCAGCAGACTTCCGTTTCCACTCTTCTAAGTTTTGCCATCAATGGACTAAAAGTGTAAAGTTTGTTCCTTTGGATGGCACTTATTAAGATGGTGAATGTCATGGCAATAATTACATTATAATGAGTTTTTTTTTAATAATAAACTTTGCTTATATAACTTACAATCTGCTTTGCAGTAAAAACAACAAAACAAAACAGAGAAACTAACTGCAGAGTAAAAGCTTATAGTCTTCTTATAGTCTGATAGTCCTCTTTCACAAAATGAAATGGGCTCCAGTGGTGCAATTGGTTAGGGCGTGTTACTTAAATGACAGTATTATAGAGCAATGCTTAGGTTGTAAGTTCAAGCTTCACCTGGACCAGTCTTCCCTTCCCTTTCCCTGCATGGAAGAAACAGATGTTGTCAAATGCCATTTGCAGGGTCCATGAATAAAGAGACTTGCAGTCATCTAAACAGCAAGAAATAAAAGCATGGACTACTTTGTCAAGAGCTGTAAAAGTGAAAAAAAAATCAATTTTGGTTAAAGTTCAAAGCTTGAAAGAGCACAATTGAACCTCCAGAAATTCTGCAGTCACATATCGCTCCCAAAATACATGCATTTGTCCTTTATTTTCAGTGATAGATAACTCAGTAATGACTGTACTGGAATGCTGTAAGTTGGTGGACCAAATAAAAAAAATCTCAGATTAAGATTGTCTTGTGCCATCCAGCTGTTGATTTCTGAAACACATAACAAGATATTTGGTCTACATTTGTGTATTATCAACTTAGATGTTAGATTTTATGTTGTGTCACAGTAAAATGTGATCCAGTGGCAGCATATAGAAAACAAGTTGCCCCATAATTGATCCTTGCAGAACAACACAAGCTAGGGAGAAAGATGTGGAAGAGGCCCAGTAACCGAGAAACTTCAGCTGGTAAAGGTAGGAATGAAACCAGCTCAATACTCACCCATTTTTCCACTTCCTCTATTAAAATGCAAAGATGGACTGAAGTCAAGAACAATCATTATGCCAGACCTTGTGTGCAAGTAGAAGTTTTTGTGTAAGGAGAGCCCAGCAGGAAAGAGATGATCACCAAAATTAGATCATCCTTGGAGGGGGTATAAATACACAGCAAATAGATTTTTAAAAGAAGTAGATTGTTTTAAACTGATTTTCACCTAATTTTATGTCCTTACTCTTCCAAATAAGCCCATTAAAGTGAGTAAAAAGTTAAGTTAAAATAAATAAATGGCTACTTGTATTTTTATAATCTGATTTTCTCCCTGGAAAAGCTCATGTTAAATATGAAATAGAAATCATTCATCCATTAGGAAGCATGAAGAAAGGAAAAACACCAGTGATCCCTGTCAGTGAGTAAAAGCTATGTTTGTCTTATTTTCATCTAACATTACACTATTTAAACAGGGCCCCAGTGGTGCAATCAGTAAGCGAACAGTATTCATATGACAGTATGCTGTAAAGCAATGCCAAGGTTGCTAGTTCAAGCCTAACCTGGAGCATTGTTTCTTTCAGTTTCCCTTGGTGGTATCAGTAAAGGATCTTTTACATCATTTGGAGTGCCTATAAGGTTTATCTAATGTGATCTTAAGCAAGTGATCTATAAAAAAGCAACAAGTAAAAGTAATATGTTGTAATATGTTATGTGAAAATATAATCATTATTGCGAGGTTACAGAATGTTAAGCTTAGAAGTTATACACTTTCTGTTGCATTTAAACTCTAACAGCATCCAGCATACAGACAGTGAATATGTAAATAGGGAAACAGCAGAAAGAAAGCCCTGGCAGTGTTCCAGTCAGGATCAGTGACCTTGTACTGGGCACCATGTTAAATCTTCACTGTCAATATGTGAAGTCCCAGTTGTTAGCACTGAGTCCACTTAGTAACGTTGGAGACAGACATATAATACTGAGGCTGCTGACCCTGTGACTGCATGATGTCTGCCCACTGCCACTGTAATGTGCTTCAGTTACCAACCTGTTTGTGTTTGTGTGTGTGTGTGTGTGTGTGTGTGTGTGTGTGTGTGTGTGTGTGTGTGTGCGTGTGCTTCCTTTGTTTCCATGTGTACTCTCTATAGTCACTTGATCAGGACCTGGAGGGGCCCACACATACATACACACACACACACACATCATGCTGCTCTATCACCAGATGTGGTCTTTGAACTTCATTATTGATTAGGTTAAGATCACTCTTACAGACTCTCTCTCTCTCACACACACACACACACACATGTTAAGACAAGCAGGCTTACTGATGAAATATCTTTTAACCTCAGTTCATAAATTATCCATATAAATATTTAAGCAGCAACAAGAAACTCGCACAGAGACATGACCGTTAACCCTGCGTCAGACCCTGTGCACGCGCATGTGTGTGTCTGTGTGTCTGTGTCTTCTTCTATGGAGAGGCTCTACCTTGTCATGGTGGAGAAGCTTGTGTGTCCCTACTATCCCAAGAACAATGCTGTGTGGACCTCAGCTCCTGGTAGGGTCCCCATGGTGGGAGGTGCATCACAACCACTAAAGGCAGAGAAAGGCTGCAGCAGAGGGAGTCCCCCAACTCTCATGGAGCCCATACAGTTGGAACTGGGCCTGTCACTTACAAGGACCATGTGGTGGTGGTTTTTGCACCAGCCTTCCCGAGTTAAAAGATGTCACACACAGGCATCCACCTTGAGGGAATCAACTAACTAGTCTTTTCCTCGTCATAACTAGTCATGACCAGGCGGTGTGTGTGTGTGTGTGTTTGTGTGTGTATGTGTGTGTGTGTGTGGAAATAACTGTCTTTTTTTAAAATGAAACTATATATTTGTGAGCTGCTTTTAGAAATTTATAACACCAGTTTTTTGTCTCTCTTCATTCTCTCTCTCAGTTTCCTTTCTTTATTCTCTTTCTATCTCTGTCTTCTTTCACCCTCACCCTAGTTTATTGTATAACATTTCGCTTAATTTGAATGGCAAGGAGAGGAGATCAGTGTGGTTCAGGTGAAGAGAGACAGTAGAGCTGAGAGGAATGTGGAGAAATGACTTTGCAGAGTGTTTGGAGCTCAGTTCAATTTCACACCTGCTCAGTCGGTGTGGAAAGCAGTTGTGACTGTCAGATTGTCAGTTTGGAAAGTTACAAAAATTGGATATTTTACATATTCTCCCTGTCTGAATACCTGACATGAACTTTCCACTGCTTTCAGACTGTCTGAACAGCATTTCTCAAAGAGCATGTAATCAGTCTCAGACACACATTTACCTTGAGTGATGTTTCATTTACATAAAAGAGTCAGACAACTCTTTTCACCACCAAACACCCAAACAAAACCTCACCTACGGCTATGTAATGCACATACTAACAAAGTGGTGTTTGTGTTTACACAGTGTTGCAAAGTAAGCTGTACTAAAGTATTGTTTTGAGTACTATTATGTACTAGTATGATTATTTCTGTTTTATTCTTCTTTCCTCTACCACTTTAGTACATTTTAGAGAGAAATACTGTATACACTTGACCCCACCTTTTACCAGTTGACAGCTTTAGTTATTTATAAAAAAAGATGAACATAACTGTTATGTGCTGGCATCGCTCAGTATGCAGCAACAAAAAAGACTCCAAAGTGTCTGCATGTTCAAATAACCAATTCCATAGGACTGAACTGGCAAAATTGTTGTGAGACTGAATACTTTATACTTGAACACTTGGAATGTTTTAAAAAGATGCAGACATTCAAAAAAGTCTGCACTAGTGTACTTAATAATGTGCAAAAAGCAAAATAAGAACTTAAATCAAAAACCTGTGTCACTTTTAAAGCACCTCAGTTCCTTTGGATAATCTATGTTGAGGCAAAAAGAAGACCAATCAGCATGGTAATGGCACTCGGGAAGCCCTTCTGGAAACTGTCTGCAGTCAACAGTCTGCTCACTTGGTAATGTGCAAAACAGAAAAATGAGAACTTGCAAATAATGTACAAAAAAGAGAGTAAAAAAAAATTCCCCATTTATTGCTCAGGCACTCGCATGAGATGAGACATCAGAGTTCAGGGTTACTGTACAGCACATGGTTTTTTGCAGGAGTCTGTTTCCTAGACCATGCACAAGTGAGGAACACTGTTCTCCACCATGAGGACCTTCTGAATTACTTTGAATGTGTACCTCAGTTCCTTTGGATAGTCTATGTTAAGAACAAAAAGAAGGCCCATCAGCATGGCAGTGGCACTGGGGAAGTCCTTCAAACCACACAGGATTATTTCCTCCTCAAGGACAACTGACACATTAGTGACATCTTCTCCTTCTTTCACCATAATAATGCCAATACATAAAAGTTCAAAGGAAGCAAAAATAACCATTTGTTTATTCACATCCAGGTCTAGCCCTAAACACCTTAGAAACACATTATCTAATGATATAGCTACTCTACATGGCATTACCCTGGCCTCCAGCACCACTGTAAGGAATCTGGGAGTTATCTTTGATCAGGATATGTCCTTTAACTCCCACATAAATCAAATTTCAAAGACTGCCTTTTTTCACTTACATAATATTGCAAAAAATCAGGCACATTCTGTCTCAAAAAGATGCAGAAAAACTAGTCCACGCATTTGTTACTTCTAGTCTGGATTAATGCAATTCCTTATTATCAGGCACCCTAACAAGTCTCTAAAAACTCTCCAGCTGGTCCAGAATGCAGCTGTATGTGTACTGACTAAAACTAGAAAAAGAGATCACATTTCTCCCATTTAAGCTTCTCTGCATTGGCTTCCTGTAAAATCCAGAATAGAATTTAAAATCCTTCTCCTCACCTACAAAGCCCGTAATGGTCAGGCACCATCATAATCTTAAAGAGCTCATAGTACCGTATTATCCCACTAGAACGCTGTGCTCCCAGAATGCAGGCTTTTGTGGTATGTGGTTCCTAGACTCTCCAAAAGTAGAATGGGAGGCAGAGCCTTCAGCTATCAGGCTCCTCTCCTGTGGAACCATCTTCCAGACTCGGTCCAGGGGGCAGACACCCTCTCTATGTTTAAGAGTAGGCTTAAAACTTTCCTTTTTGATAAAGCTTATAGTTAGGGCTGGCCAGGTTCGCCTTGGATAAGCCCTTAGTTATGCTGCTATAAGCCTAGACTGTTCTTGGATTTCCCATGATGCACTGAGCTCTTCTCCTAACCTCCCCCTCTCCATCTGTATGCATTCATGTACGATTAATGCATGTTTCTAACTTGGCTTCTTCCCTGGAGTTTTTGTGATTTCTTGTCTCACAGGAAAATCCAGAGTCCGAGGAGATGGTGGCGTGGTCCTGTGGGTGTCCTGCCTTGACACCTTCTCCAGCTATTATTGCTATTATTATTACTAGTCATATCTCCATTATTATTATCATTGTTACTGTTACTATTGTTATTATGCTTCTCTGTGTCTCTCTCCCCACTCTCCCTCCTTCTTTCTCTCTCAACCCAACTGGTCAAAGCAGATGGCCGCCCACCTAGAGTCCAGTTCTGCTTGAGGTTTCTTCCCATTAAAGGGCAGTTTTTCCTTGCCGCTGTCGCCTGCTTGCTCGTGGGGGAATTGTTGAGTCTATGTGAAAAGTGCCCTGAGATAACTTTTGTTGTGATTTAGTGCTATATAAATAAATTGAAATTGAAAATTTAAATTGAATGCAGGGAGCAATTATTTAATAGTTTTGTTTTTGGTAGGTAGAACTTTTCAGGTCTTACAGGTCATTTTCAATTAATTGACTGATTCTTGCCAACTGTAAAAGAGAATTTAATTAACGATGCTGACCTCCACAGTTGTGAAAAATATGAGGGATCTTCTTTGAGAAAATGAGGAAGGCCCAGCAGAAGAACTGTCATCTTCCTGTGTGTGGAACTCTGGTAAAAAAAAAAAAGCAAAATAACCAATACCAATTATTGTTTAGGGAGCATCCTCTGCTTGAAGACAGTTATGAACAACTTTTCTTTTCTTCATCTGTCCGACCACAGCTGACCTGTCCATGTCTAGATTACTTTGTGTTTTCCCTTCTGAAAAATCTGGCAGAAAATTCATATTTGACTTTTTGGCCCTCTTCAGTTTCCTTGCCTCAGTTTAATCTCGACATTAAAAGAAAAAGAAGGAATGGCAAATGGCTGAGGCAGCCACTGAGGCTCTCATCAAGGGATGATGATGACAGGCTTGTCGTATCTAGGGTTGAGTCTATGTGGTATGACTTGATGTATACTTTCAAAGTTGCTTTATCATTAGGAAGCTCTGATATGCTGCTCAAATTGCACAGTTCATTATCAAATTCAGGGTCTTGATACTGAACCACGAGGTCCCCATTCAATCCCAGTTTGGTCTTCAGCATCAAGTAGAAGTCATCAACAGTTTTGGGCAAGTTGTTCATGGTGACTCTTCTAATGTCATCTTCATTCAGGATGATGTGCAGCAGCATGATGACTCTCACTCAAAAAGAAAAGTAAAGAACACAAATGTTACATAATTTCACAACTTGACTGAGTGCTTTTCACATAAACACTAGTATTCATATTCTGATCAGGCCTTTGAAGTGTCCTGGTTATTTATTTGCGCATGTAAATATCATGTCCTGGTTTCTGAAACCTGGATATGCCCTTGTCCCACTTCTGAGAAATCCCAATATGCTGTCTCCAATGAAACTGGAATACTAGTCTGCATACACACCAATGCTGTGTATCTGGTACCTGGCATCTTTCCCCATGTATTTATATGGACGTGTACTGAAAATTGAAAATGTGAGAAATTTGAATAACAATCTTGAGACCATAATATGTATAGAGACCCGGAGTGTTCAATATTAAGGCATACTATGCACGATTTTCCTAGAAAACAATGCATAGACTCATACAAAAGTAATCCCTCTCAATCATCACTTATGACCCACTAGAAGTGTGTGGCGGTGTATGTATCTACAGACACCCTGCCCTCTGCCTGTATTTTCTTATTTTCTTATTATTTCCCTGTGTCTGGGATCCTTCTGGGCATCAACCTTTGGGCAGTGGGTGTGTAGCCCCCCGCCAATAACAGCATGCAGGTGTGAGGTCAGGACTGGTAGCATAGCGACCAGATTACATTGCTGTCTCCATCTTTCTCCTCTGCTCTCTGCCTGTGTCATGGATGTATAAAGACAACAAGTCTGTGTCTGCTTGACCGAGGGCAGGGCTGAGCTCCACACACCTACCCACACACACACACACACACATACATGCAGAGCAGAGAACAGCAGACTAGATGAAGTTCTGCATCTCTCTACTAAAGGAAGGAATCTCTGTATGTATATATATGTATGCATGTATGTATGTATGTATCCTCCTCTATGTATCCTCTGCGTACCTCAAGAATCGTTCATCCGATGTACTTCATACCTGCTGAATGTATTGCTGGGCGCTCAAGGAAGTGCAGTGTCAAGTGTGAAGTTGTTTGGAGCTGTTGTTTGAGAGGTTCTCGAGAAATATATAAAAATATCTGAACTTTGAATAAACAAGTGAACAGCAAGCCACTCAGCTTCCTGTCTGAGTGCAGCAAGGGTTTGATATAAACACTGTCACATCACAGTGGGGTGGGGCTTCTAGGCTGCACCCTGCTCAGTTGAACTGCCCGAGAGAGGAGAGTGAGAAAAAAAGGAGAAAACAGGAGAAAAAACTAGCCAATAGGAGCGCAGACATGTTTGATTGGCAGTAGAATCAACCAATGGAAGGCCATAAACTGCTTCTACAGTTTAACTTCAGTTAAGTCTCAATGGTGAAATTTCTGTCTGATGATTTAAACCATTTTTCCTGATCATTTTAATTGATTCATTTGTCAATTGATACATACATTCTCGAGAAATAATAAGTAATTTACTGTTTCGGTATGTTTGGAACGTTCCAAACATATCGATCCAAACAGGTATGTTTGGAACAGGCTTTGCACTAGTTCATGCAAAATCCAGCAATGCGGCATCTTCATGCAGGGTTGTGTGGAGGTGTGCAGGGGTGTGGACCTGTTTATTTGTGCTTGAGAGTGTAGCTGCCATGAACATTCATTAAATAAAGTTTTATTTCTCTGATTCACAGCTTTGTTCTCACTACCGCCGCTCACTCTTTTCATTCACTCTCTCGCTTGCTTGACCACCGCTCTCTCTCTCTCTCTCTCTCTCTCTCTCTCTCTCTCTCTCTCTCTCTCTCTCTCTCTCTCTCTCTCTCTCTCTCTCTCTCATGCTCCGGTGTTGTTGAGCTGGGGAGGAGGGGCAAACTTGAATACTGTGTTTACAAACAGCAACTGACAAATCTTTCATAGTATGCCTTTTAAATAAATAAGACTATTCCTTGAGATGTTTACCAGGAGGAGTAATATATTGCTTTAGGCCAACTGCCTCATTAAAGTTATAAAATGAGCATTTTAGTTTAAAGCCAACAAGTCCAGTAGTAGTAGATCCGAAATACTGTGCGCAGTCTGTGTATATGCAGGGTAGTGGACAGTTTGTTCCATAATGTCTGTGGCTACTTTTGTAATGTTCTGTGATTCTCTCGCAATTCCAACAGAAAAAAGTACAAAGTTTACAAGTCCACCTCATTCAACAACAACAAAAAAGAAAAAACACTGCTTTTGTGATCACGTAGACCTAAGGAAAATGTAAAGAAAAAGAAAGACTCAGTTATGAATGCTATTACAATCACATTTCTGCGCCAAGTTTGTTTTTTCTTAAAATAATTGTGTTCTTTTGAATTACCCCATGGGGTAGCTTCCACAAGAACAACAACAAGAAGGAAAATATCAGTTACAATTACATTGTTTTCACCATACAGTTATTTTTGCACATAGTTTCTCTATTTAATATTAGTATGGTATTTGAACAAGATACTTTGATACAGCACAGGGCATGCAGTTAGCTCAATTATGCAGCATATCAGTGGGAATACTCCAGGAGCTGCTGCAATATCCTCATGCCAGCATCAGTATCTGTGCAGTATAATTCCACTATCACAACAGCTGATTCATTATGGAAACCCTCACATCTAGTTAAAAGTTCATCATATTGACTGCACAAAGTCAGAATGGAGCTGTCTTTTTTAACCATCAGGGATTTCAGAGAGCTTTCTGAGAGAAATTTAAATACCATTGCAGTGAGAAAGCACTATACAGCCACAGGAATTTTTTTTTCCCATGCAGCTGTAACTTGGCATGCATGGTGTAAAGATGACCATGTCGCTTGACCGCTCCCATGTCCACTAACCTAACCTCCTCACCCACTCACTCACACTTCACTGTGTTCACAAACTCTGCAGCTGATAGCATCAGTGAGCAGTGACCCGGGTGAATGAGGGGAAAAACAGCCGTCAACAAGCACCACAGATCATACACCAGCAAATGTGGATTTGTTGTCTACTCTAACCTAAGTTTTGCTGGTCTGTGCGACATGAAGTCCACTATAATGGAGGGATATGTCGGCTCATTGGGTAATGTTTGGTCATGACAAAGCAGCTCGCTGGCTAACATTACTGAAGCCAAACCTTTGTTACAGTCCAGAAAAAACACACTGAGATAAAAATACTAACAACAGGCGACTCCTGATGATCTTTTTAAGGCCGTCTGTGAAGTAGTAAATCATTTTTTTTTGTTTATATGTTGTTTTTTTAAAGGTTGATAGTATCAGCAATGTGTATATTGTATAAATACAGTCAGATGTGTAGCTCTCTATAGAATGTACTACAGTATATCTACAGGGACAAGTCATAGAAATGCAGCAGGAAAGCTTTCAGTGGGCTTTATTTCTGACACCAACGTCTTGTTTTTTGGTTGAATATAGATGTATTTCAGTGTGGTTACAATTTGACAGATGGCTGTCTGTATGAAAACATGTTAATTTTTGAACTTAAACTGAGTTTTGAAGTAAGGATGTAAACATGTAAAATGTTCTGTATATCCACAGAGTTTTGCATGTTGTTTGTGTTTGAGTGAGAAAAGTATTCAGGAAACTTGAAGGCTGTAGTCATTGAATGTTTTTTTTTGTGAAAACAATGCAAATGTGTCACAGTTTGGTCCATAATTGTTGCTGAACTCAGTACTGAACCATGCAGATAACCAATCTGTAAAAAATTGCAATACTTATGATAATGTGTCCATTATTATGTTTTTTTGTTTGTTTTGTTTTTTGCTTTGTGTTATTATTGGTTTTTATGAAGTAAACTCTGCACACTTGCAAAAAAGGGTTTCTGTTCCTCTGTTATTTGTCTGAAGTTGAATGAAATGTCACAAACATTTTATAACAGCTGTTGTGAAACAGAATTATCTTGAATAGATGATCCAAACACTGGAATAAAATCAGTTGCTGCTCTTAAAGTTACTGTAGGCTCTGATGAAAAGTCACTGAGCGGTCTCAAAATGTATCAGTTCTAGTGGGAAAGTTGCCAAATTGGCAACCCAGGCTAAGTGGCATTTCAGTCTTTGTAAATTGATTGATCATTTTTATAATCTTTAGTTGCTTTGAGCTGTACCTGTACATTCCATACACAGCAGTCCTCAGCACACAGCCCAATGTGACCTGTGGTTCTACTTTTCAGCTATGTCAGCACTGACTCTCCTGCATTCTGCCTCACAGGTTATTTGTTTCTCCATACTTCATATCCCAAATCTGCCCTCAGTTTCACATCAATAGTCATACACACACACACACACACACACACACATACACACAAACTCCCAGACATGCATACACACGTATACCCACTGACAATATACGCACGTAAACCCCTCCGCCCCATGCATCACTCAGTGTAGACCCTGGAGCTTTGCTACAACTGAATCACTATCCAAACTATCAGGAGGCACTCTCTCTGTGTGTGTGTGTGTGTGTGCGTGTGTGTGTGCGTGTGTGTGTGTGTGTGTGTGTGTGTGTGTGTGCTTATTTCAGGGCTTGAGGGGGTCATTCAATTTTAATTTGAAATGGGATTTCTCTCTGTCTCTGTCTGCTCAGCAAAACAAAAGCAACATAACAGAAAAAAGACTTCAACTCAATTATGCTTTTATGGTCTTTATAGGGGGAGGGGCAGCATATTTCTTTGTCTGGATTTCATGTTGTCTTTGACTGCAGACCTCATTAATGCCTCGTAACAGGGTGACAGCATTGCAACTGCAGTGTAAAGAAGATATTTTAGTGGAAAACTGTTGATTTCTTTCATTGAGAATTGTAGTTTTTACACACAAAAAACCACTGGGTTCAAATTTTACCCAGTTTGGGTCAATAGAACACCAACACAATACTGGGTCAATGTTGTCCATAAATCCACTCCAAACAAGGGATTGTTTTGACCCAGTTTTAGTGTTATTTTTTATTTTACTGTTGGTTTTTTACCCAAACTAAAGCTTGTTATAATCTACTCTACTCTTTTTAAACTTACATGTCATGGTTTGTTATAGGTTGTTTTTGTATAAGAAATAATATATTTGTGACTGTTTTAGCTAAAGCTTGTTGTGTGTATCACTGGGTCAAAATAACAGATTGCTACTGGGTAAATTTAATATTTTTGTATTGGCCAAATTTTGTATTGGTGCTATATTGTCCCAAACTGGGTTAAATTTTAACCCACTAATCTTTAATCCGTACTTATTTTGGATCTTTATATGGCTAAACAGAAAACTAAATAAGAATCGGTACAGATATTTGAAAACAGGCAGTCGATTAAATGCTGCCAAACATTTAACCTTTTTTTTTTTTTTTTAAATGTGATGATTTTTAATTCCAACCATGTCCAGAATTAATGCTCGCTGGTGTTATATCAGAAAAGCCAATATTACCGAGAGGTATCAGATCTCTCTTTTAAGTACTTTAGGAAAACCATCTGAACACTTGAGTTTAAGTTACCCTGAATTATCATTCAGCTAGTTAACATCTGTCTAGACTGGATGATACTGATGGACAGGTTTTACTGGAGCCTGTGGACTATGTATTCAATATTAAATAAATAAATAAATAACACATTATGGAATAAGCCTATAAATAAGAGTGAACCAGTAAATTTCAAAATAATTTCATAAAATAAATAATCCAAGTTGTTATTATGAAATGCTATCTCATTATTTTCATTTTATTCATTATGTTTATTTAAATTTTCAAAAGTCTGTTTTGATTTCATCAGTATTTCATAATATTTCTCCCTATTACACCTTTTTTTCACAGAATAGAGCCTGCAGACGGAGCCCATTATTTTGGACCAGTCACTGCACCCTCCTCTTTTAATCATATTCATGAAAACATGAATTATGAAATATGACGAAAAAATGATTAAATGATATTTCATAACTGAGTTTTAATCATTTCAATTTATTTAAATATTTCGTTATTTTGGTCTTTTTTAAATGTTGCACACTAGGGCTCCATAATGGACTATTTTTATTTTTTATCTACTGTTTATGGTCAGAGTCCTTCATTCCAGATCTAGTCTGGTAACTGGACTCTGGCACTCCGGCCCTCAGCCTCCCTGTTGAGGTATTCACGAAATGTTCAACTGAGAGGAGAGCATGCTGGAGGGATTACATATCCCATATGGCCTATGTGAACTGTCTCTTTAAATGGTAAATGGACTGTACTTGTATAGTGCCTTTCTAGTCATTCACACACATTCACACACTGATGGCACAGCCATCAGGAGCAATTTGGGTTTAAGTATCTTGCCCAAGGACACATCAACATGCAGACTGGAGGAGCTGGGAATCGAACCACCGATCTTCCAATCAGTGGACGACCCGCCCTACCTCCTGAGCCACATCCGCCCCTTTAGCAGGTCTAATGTTCCAAAACATTGTTTCCCATTTCCTTTTCTCAGTTTTTCTCTTTCTCCACACTTTCAGCCAAAAACCGCACAGACTTCTGGTGGTGCAATAGTGTTGGGAGCAGATTAAAGGATGGATTAAAAGATTTTTAAAGTCTGCCTTTATACAATACTCACATGCCAATATGTATGCTTAAAGTGTGACTGCAGTAATAGTAACTCTTCACAATACTGACAATCAAGTGACTGCTTCCTAACATGATTACATTGTAAGAAATGGGGGGCAAGATCTACAGTCCTTGCTCTGTGAAAAAAAAGTATAAAAATGTTGAGCTAAAGTTAATATGAGGCTTCAGCAGTCTTAGTTAGACAGAGCATGTGATTATCTTCCAGATTTCTAATCTTTTTAAAGAAAAATTCTCTGTGTTTTTACAGACAGTGTCTCTGTGGTGAAGAGAGACACAAAGAGGGAATTTCTTTCAAAACCTGGAACTTTGGAAGATGCCTACTTGATCTTACTAACTACGATTGCTGAAACCCTACTAGTGCAGCAGCAAGAGCAGCAACTGTGAGACTAAAGCTGAACTTACTGGAAGCAAGGAGTTCACGGGAGTCCCGCTGTAGATACCTACGGAGAAGGTTTGGATTTTTATCGAGAAGGGCTGAGTCAAGGGCAACTAGACTTGTTTTATGCCAGGTTCAGACTACATAATATCAGCCTGATAATAGCCTGATACAAGAGACATAGGCGGTAGGCAATTTGAGGGGAGATGCTATCCCCCTTGTTAGCAAAATTATCAAAATACATTGTTAACCTGCCATCCCCCTTGTCCATCCCCTTGTTGCAGAGAGAGTGCAGGGGCAGAGGGGTTGTTTATGTTATGTTATGTTAGTCTGCCTGACCCATTGATCCTTTATCTGACTGAGGTTTGTGCAAGTTAGAATCTGTGGCCCTGACCATGGCTCTGAAATATCAGTAGCCTAATTGTGCTGTGTATTGATAAATCCATGGTGCTGTCCGTGGTGCTTAAGTAGCAGACGGATTTATTTAGCCAATGTATTTAGCCTAGTAGCAGTTCTATTAAATCAATATTATAATCTCAATTATAATATTAAGAAGTAAGCTAGGCCTATATGATAATCCTGCAGTCCTAGGGTAAGCCTCCCATTTAAAAATTAACAAATCACCTACTGGACATAGGGTGTCAGGACTGAAAATGGGCATTGGTGCGCAACAATTGATTGTTTTATCCTGTGTAATGTATCATAGTGGACGACATCTGATGCTGCATCTGGGAAACCTCACAACATCCCGACAAAAAGACTAGCGTGTCAGAATTTTTTGCCTTGCCTCGCTGAGTACAACAACTTCCACAGCATGTTCCATGATTTTGACCAATGGGAGCACAGAGCGCTCTTCCACACAGAACTGTAAACATACCGAAGTGAAAGAGGAATGATGTTGTTGGTGCTGCAAGTGTGAACTGCACGGAAAGGTTCGTGGCACCAAGGCAACCAGACAGCCAGTATCATACACACTGTTTCAGATTTTTCCTGGAAGTCAGTCCCTGGCCCTTCCTTCCGATGACTTCACGCAGGTTGTGAAAGATAGCAAGTTATGATTGGTCGGGTACTAACATGTAGTCTGTCACGTGTCTTGGCCTGAAAGTAACTAAAGCTGTCAAATAAATGTAGCGGAGTAGAAATAGTAGAATATATCCCTCTGAAATTAAGCTTAGCTAAAGTTCAACCAGGAAGACTATCTTCATGCTACTCCATTTATTTATTCTCTCCTTCTCTGTTCCTGCTTCAACTTAATCAGCTGCCTGAGGGCATTCATGCTTTCAGTTAAACCAATCACATTTTGCCACATCCTCTGTGAGCTAATCATCTCATCGCTGTCAAACTTTTAAAACTGTTCCGCTCTCTGCTGCTGTCAGCTGTCATTTCAGTATCAGATCGCTGCAACCCTCTTCCACCCCATTCACCTCCAGTATTCATCAGATGGAGCATCTATGGGTCATTCCACTGAGCTCATCAGAGTCCTGCTCCACATCTCATCCATCCAGATCTTCAACCACTGCTCTCACCTCTTCACCACCACCACCACCACCAGTGTCTAGATTAAATCGGGGGGATATTCCTTAACAGCTCATGGCATGATCTCTCCCTGAAAACGATGATTTCACGAGGGACTCTAATCACAAAGACTTCTCACATATTTCTTCAACCTTCTCCATTGTGCACACTATGTTAAATTAATTTAATTTAATTACTCTCTAAGCCTCTCCTTCAATTGAGTCTCTCCTGATTGAAATGTAGTGGAGTAAAAAGTACAATATTTCTCTCTGAAATGTACTGGAGTGGAAGTATAAAGTAACATAAAATGGAAATACTCAAATACAAGTACCTCTAAATGTACGTAGATGCAGTACTTGAGTAAATGTACTTAGTTACTTTCCACCACCTGCAGTTGACAATACTTTGAAATTAAATGTTGCAAATCATTGAATGTAATCCAGAATGCAAGATTGTCCTATAAACGCTCTCTTTGGTGATAGGGTTGTTTCAAACAGTGCTGACAGTGCTTACAATCAAATAAAGTATTCACAAAGAAATGTTGGGTATTAGTGAAGAGAAGAAGAAAAAAGAATTCAAAGAGAAGAAAACGCAGACACACACAGAGAGAGATAGAGGCCAGACACAGCAAAGAGACAAAAAAGAGGTAGAGATGAATGCATGTGTTGCAACGACTCCCTATATTCAAGAAAGAATTAATTTTACTATGTTGAGGAATCAACTATGAGGCAGAGAGGAGACTATGCTTGAAGCTGCAGAAATGTGGGAGCTATGTACAGTATGTAGAGCTGTGCAGCTCAGCTCATGGCTGCAGGCGAGTTGTGGAGGAGGTCTTGGCTTCCCCCAATGTAGATTTATCTTTAGACCAATGCTTTGAACATTCACTGCCCACATTGTTTCTCCTCTGATCTGGAGATCTTTTGTGCTGTCAAGGATTCTGCAGACATCATCTCTGCAAACCAACATTTTCAAATACATGTGCTCCCAACACTAAACTGCTATTAGCTACAACCAGAGAGGACAGGTGTGAAGCAGTGTGCCTGTATGAAACATGCTGTTATTGAGGAATGGATTCCCAACGGAGAAGGACCATGTATGTAGAGGTCATTGTCAAAAACAATTCCGTCTCATGGTACAGTATTCTTCATTATATTGAGTTAAATGTAATATGTTGATCAGTATTTGTTACACTGTTACTTTTTGCTTAGTTTTGTCTAGCTGTGAGTAGCTCCACCATTTCCTTTGTGCATTGCATTGTGGGAAAATAGTGTCCATCAACAGCACACTCAAAAATCAAGGACTTTCTAGTCTGCATACGAACTGTTTTCAATATATTTAATTTTGTCACTTTTCTAGTGTGAATACGCTACATACTCAAAACCTGCTTAGAATTAGTGTGGACTGGAACATTAGGTGGTGATTCTTGTGCAAATGTACGTAGTTACTTTCCATCACTGGGCATTACTCCTTGTAAGTATTATAAAGTAACATAAAACTTTTTAACAAGTGGTACATGAGTTTCACACAGCAGTGTGTTTCCAGGTGCTGAGGAGTACTGCATATGTGATAAAAGTAGTAGAAAGTCTATTGTGTCTCCACTGGGGGAAATCTGATAAATTGCCTCAAGTGATGTCACTTAAGTCAGCATCAGCTGGGGTTGAGGACTACAAGTTTGAAAATGAAAAAAATCTGAAATGAGTGATGTCACCAGAAGTTATCTGTAGCCCACTCCTCATCTCTGTATTAGGCTAGCAGGTCCAGGCTTCATTAGCTGCTACTAGCATAACGCACCTGAATTTGTACAGGTGTGTATCAAGTCAAGTTGCATCATGGGTAATGTAGGTGCCAGGTTTTGACAAGGAAGAAGAATGCATGGAATATCTCTGCTTCTGCTGTATCTTTTTTTTTTTAGTTTTTTTTAGTTGTTTTTTTTTCATTAAAGTTTCTACACACTTCACTCTTCAACCAGCCTGCCACTGGACACAGATCTGCTCATCATTAAATTAACTCCACAGGTAAAGGGAGGGGGGGGGCTGCAGTCATTTATTCTGCAGTTCTGTCAGCACAGAGGGTTGTTAGTTAGATTCAAGTGCAGTTGTTTTCTAATGTACTTAACTATCATAGTTTCTCCTCACCAACTGTAGTAGATTTTATATTGTACCAAGGCTATTATAACCAAGTACCACTATCTTGTGGGTTGAAATAAATGTTTGCAGAAAAAAATAAAGCTGCAAAATTACACATAATACATTACATTTTTCATACAAAGGATTTCCAGTTTTAAGAGTCTACAGATATAAAAATATAGATATACAGAATATCCTCTTGGTAGCAGTGATACTGTATCTTTGAACAATCAATGTGGAGAAACTGGGCTAATGCTGCTCAGTGCATCTGTGTGTTGCTGCTGCCACAAGGTGGATAAAGAAAGAAATGCTGGAGTCAGTCAAAGCAGCAACAGCAAAGTGATGATTAAAATAATGCTGCTGCTGATGAGGAGGAGGAGGAGGAGGAGGATGGTTTAAGATAATGTAATAAGATATAATATACATAAGATAATTATTGTGATGATGGCTGATGATTATATTGATAAGGATGATGGTGGTGGTTGTGGTTGTAGTGATGATGATGACAATGATAATGAAGCTAATGACAATATGATCAACAACATCAACACCTCTCTTTGTGTGTTTGCCATTGATGTCAGCATTCATCACAAGACTGGCCTCCTTCATTTAAAAGGTCCAGAGATACACAGGTTTAGGTGAATTGGAGACTCTAAATAGCCTGTGAGTGGCATACTGTATATGTCATCCTAAAATGTAATGACTTTTTTCTGTGTGGTTTGCTCTTATGATTCACCAATCTCTCTCAACTGCACACATTTGTCATTAACCACTTGTTTCAGCCTGATCAATGTCACCTGTTCATGAGGAGGTGCATATTCATAAGATTTGATCATTAGTGTAATCTACACCCCTAAAATTGCCATATGGGTGACAGATACAGTATGTCACATGGGTTCAGCTACTGAACTGTGTAAGCTGCTGTGGTGAAATATGACAATAAAAATCGTCAAATCTAAAAAGAAAAAAAAAACTCTGGCAGCCATGTTGATGATGATATGGTGAACGGAACGTTAGTTTTGCAAAAATGCATTTAAAAGTTGATGTGAAGCTTATATGAGGCTTCATCAGTCTGAGTTAGTCATATCAAGTGGATATCTGACACATTTACAGTCTTTTTAGCATCAAATTCCCTCTTTGTGTTTCCTCAGACAGTGTTTCCCTGTTGAGCTGTGGTGGAAGTATAGTAACAAAAAGAGGAACTTTGGCATTCAAAAGACTGAAATGTTGAAAGATATCTACTTGATTTGACTCATTTGGATGCTGAAACTTCATATTAGCTTCAGATAAACTTTTAAATACATTTTTGCACAGAAGGAGGACTGTGGATTTTGTCCTCCATCACTGACATTGTAAGTTCATTATGAAGGGATCTTCTAATGGTCAGTATGAACAGGAGGAATGATTACAGCAAGAGAAACATGTTTCAATGTTCATTTGGCTCCTGACTGCTGTTTTAAGACGGACTTAAAAAATTGTGAATCTGTCCTTTAAGATGATTTCATATCATGTCATACCTCAGTGACAATTCTGTCATTTAAGAACAAATCTGTTTGTATAAATGGTTCTGTATGTACCAGTTCTTCCTTCACTTCATCAGCAAAAGACAAATGAACATGAACACACTCATGTTAGATAAGCTGCATCCAGTCAGTAGGCTCCTGCCTGTACCGTGCAGGGATTTAAGGTCAGCATTTGCTACATCAGTGTCAAATTCTCCTGGAAGGTTTATATTTTGTGAGAAACATGAAGTAACATGTCTCTCACACCTCACCTAACCTGGACCACCTTGACCAGCAGATGTCACCAGAGAATAATGTGTCAAATATTTACAGTAATTAAAGAAGTGGGGCCCCATAAAGGGAATAGGCACTTGGAAGGACAGAACCATTAAAAATCTTAATGTCCTACAGAGGACATTATAGCCAGACTGAACCTTAGTCCATGTTCTGAAGATATCAGTTTATGTTTTTAAGCCTTAGAAAGTTGAGAAATAAGCTAATCTTGAGGAGAAAAATATATTACAGTGTATATGGAGTGTCCCAAACATCATCAAATACAACTGAAGCTACTTACATTTTAAGATTAATTCCATCATCCAGACAAGTCTGATGAAATCAGGGTCAGTTTGAACTATTGAGAAACAAGTTTAACACAACCAGAGGATTGAGTTGTTGTAGTGTGACCTATTAACATCATGGTGGTGCTGTTTATCCACATTATAGACAGACTGAAGCGGCAAACGTCATTCTTCACATTCAGTCATATTACAAAAATACTTTTTTGTTCATCTGTATGTCCATTTTTCCACATGGAAAGATGTGATCATTTAATTTTAATTTTTAATTTTTTTTATTTAAATTTTTTTTTTAATAATATTTTTTATTACTTTATTTGACAGGGACAGTGCCAGAAAGGCTAATTTTCATCTGTTGTCCCCGGGCAGGCAAAAGTTGGAAGCACAAATATTGCGAATAAAAGCATTGAAAATACGATCAACAATAAAAGCGGTGAAAATATGTCGATACAAACAAGCCTGCACTGCATAGAGACAAGAAACACAAGTCTTAAGACACAGAAAATCAACAATAGCATGACAACACATTCAACAAATAGCACGACAACACATACAACACATAGCATGACAACACAAACAACACATAGCACGACAACACATACAACACATAGCACGACAACACAAACAACACATAGCAGACAACACAAACAACAAATAGCATGACAACACATACAACACATAGCATGACAACACATTCAACAAATAGCATGACAACACATTCAACACATAGCACGACAACACATACAACACATAGCACGACAACACATACAACAAATAGCATGACAACACATTCAACAAATAGCATGACAACACATACAACACATAGCACGACAACACAAACAACACATAGCACGACAACACATACAACACATAGCATGACAACACATACAACACATAGCACGACAACACAAACAACAAATAGCATGACAACACATTCAACAAATAGCACGACAACACATACAACACATAGCACGACAACACATACAACACATAGCATGACAACACATTCAACAAATAGCACGATAGCACAGTGTCAGGACTGGTAAAGTGTGGATGTTACATACAAAGCTTATGATAAACAAGAGCAGCTCTTACACTAAGCATAATAATGACAAGTAAGACAATAAACAACACGAAAAACACCTCACTGTTCTAGTGTTCATCACTGCTGGATGAGCAGAGGAACTTGTTACTGTCATTTACTGCAACACTGTAGCAGTTCATTGTTATTAGGTATATTCAGTGTATCCGATATTAAATATACAATATTTATCATTTAATTCTTCCTTTCTGAAAATTGCGAAAATTACAAAAACACTGACTTGAAGAAAACTCCACAGAATATATTTTGAAGCAAGAGTATGTGAAGACCTTGTGAGAGTCCCAAAACAAGGCTGAATACAAAAGGCTTATCAAATGGATAACAGACACAACATGGTCGCTCAACTGAAGCGCAAAGAACAGAACTAGAACATTAAACTAAACTGATTAGAATGAAAAGTTCTGGGCTAAAGTCCAGCAGATTGTTGTGCAACTGATACATTTTATTCAACGAATGTTACTGTTGTCAAGACTAACTCACCAAGTCACTGGAATGGCAAAATCAAATCATCAATGCATTAAAGTCCAGTTCATTTATTTATATAGTTATTTTTTTGTACAATTTACCAGCTGAAAGGCTGAAATAAATTCACATATAATTACTATTACAGTAAGCTGTATATTGAATCAGTATAATGTGTGACTGGAGGACAAATGCTGTGTGTGTGTGTGTGTGATCTTATTGTGGCTCTTTGCTGTTCTCCTAAGATGACTTTATAGTATTTATTGTTCTCTGAGGTACTTTATGGGAACTGTTATTGTTCTCTGTTGTACTTCCTGTGTTTTAGTCATCTTTATGGTTATTTCACTGCCTGTTCTTTGTGGTGTGTGTTTTCAATCATAGCTTGATGTATTTTTTGGTTTCTTGCGGTGCATTCACGTTCTTCATTGTATTTTGTAAGACATTCAGTGAGCTTTTGTGGTGTTTTTGTTTATCTTTGTTGTACATGTCTTATTTGTTGTAGTAGTTTGTGATACTGTGAAAGCTTTTTGGTATTGGGCAGTATTTAATACTTACTGTTGCAGTGGGTGGAGGGAGGTCTATGTGCCTTGGGAGATTGAAAGTCAGACAAGCTCGCCAACATTCCAGACTCTCGTGTTTTGACTGAAAGGAATGTATCTGGATAATGTGACCAGCTGGTGTTCTCAGGTGTAAAATGTAAACTGATTTATCTCATTTATCTAGTTTCAGTAGTGTGGCCACTGCACTATTAAAAGCTGTGTGTTTTTTTTCTGCTCAGATTTCCTCATATTTGTCATTAGCGTTTTATCTTTCCTTCCTTAATTGTTCTTGATCTTTGCATAAGAGCTTAAGCAGGTTGGTCTGAAGGTAAAGTGCAGATTATACACATGGGTTTTCAATGTAATTTTAGCTGTCAGAGGTTGGTTTCCATTTTAACATTTTAAAGATTGGAGTTAACTGGTTACAATCAATAAAGCAATCATTTCAATATCTGCGTTCTGTTATCCAAACACAGGTAAAATAATGTGAGGGGAAATTTAATGTAACATGGGATGAGATGTCTCTGTAGAAAATGAAAACTCAAAGAAATAATAGCAGCACATTTATATCCAATGTGGAAAAAAAGATGGTTCACAGGGTTAAATATCACTGGACAAATGAAATGTGGAGTAAACCAAAGAATTTGAATTTAGATATAACTATTTTACTGAAAATGATGGTCTTTATAATGTAACAAAGAAAAAAGGTGTGTTGCTACCCAAATTAGAGCTGGTGTTCTGCCTCTTCATATTAAACCTGCTTTAGAAGACAGTCAGGTGTGTGCACAATCTGGGGGAAATAGAAAATTACTACCATGGGGTTTTTTGTAATCCTTTTCTTAATTACATAAAGGATACTTGTGAGATGATGAATTATAATGACTCATGACTCATTCAAAAAGACACCTTCAAACTATAGTGAATGCACAAGAGCTGAGTCAGAGAGCATTACATCAGTAAGATGGGATCATATTTATTTTCGTATCGCTTTCTTTTAGATTTTTCCTTTTCTTTTTCTTGTGATCATTTGTAGTAATTTATGATGACAACTAGAAGCTGTAAAAAGGAGAACAGTATTGATGAGACACTAAATATGACACTAAAAAAAACATCAATACAAATTTGAAATAAATAGTTTATTCATTCATTTTTGTATTAAAAATTGAAAGTGAAAAATTGGTTGTAGTGTTATATACTGTCATTATATGTGTCTATCATTATACTTATCTTTTAACCCGTTAGTGGGAAAATGTTAAATATTGTGTGTTTAGTAAAAATAATTTTTTTAAAAAGGTTGAAAGTTGTTTTGTATATCTTGCTTTATGAAAACAAAATCATGAATGATTGATAAATTGTATAAAAAGACAGAAACAACTTCAGATGGCACCCTGATGAAGGGGAGAGAGCTGGAAATGTTTGGTGTCCATGACATCGGCTTTTGGAGAAAAGTTAGATGACGTTACATTTTGATTGATTGAAACTCATACTGCACCTTGTGTTTGTCCTCAAAATTAGAAAGAGTGCAGATTCCAAACATGTAGTTTTAAATGTATTTTTAGACTGTCCTTTAAACAACTAATAAAACAATCATTCAATCATCTATGGTGCAGGCAGACACACTGGTATGCAGATCCTGCTGTGACAACAGGCCTGATTCACTTGCCATTGTATGTCAGTACGTGTGTGTGTGTGTGTGTGTGTGTGTGTGTGTGTGTGCGTGTGTATGTGTGTGTGTGTGAGCGAGAGAGAGAGACAGAGAGAGATCCACCCTGTATTGTTAGATCTGAGGCCAGCCAGGAATGAATGAGGCCACCTGACACAGATAAAAACCTGTCCTTCAGCATCAACACCTGTCACACCCCCGACACACAAAACAAACCTACCCAGAATGGAGGCTGGGACATACCGCACATAACACACATACCTGAGCCGAACTTGATTTAACGCACCTTGCAGAGTGAGGCATGTGACTCACAGGACTAAATAAAGTACTCATAAATTCTCACCTCACTCAAGTATGTCAGATAATGTCTTTGTAATGAAATAGTGGTTTCCATTCCGAGCGGCGGCAGTGATATCAGCTTCACAAGGCTGGAGACGTGGGGAGTGGAAATAACAATAAGTCAGACGAAAGGGAACAAAAACATATAGGAGAGAAAAAACAAAATACTGACCAGATGCATTGTGTTGCTTGATGGCTGAAGGAGAAGAGAAATCAAAAGGAACTAGAAGAGTGCAGATCTCCTCCAGATGTGTCTGGGGACATGTATAGTCTCAGTTTTCTTTAAGATGCATAGAATAGTATAATGGTATTGAAACCAAGCATCCCGACTCACTTACAGTCAAGACGGTGGTGAAGCTAACAAAAACAGGGATTTATTCATCTCTTATCGTGTCTAACTTTAGTGGGTCATGACATTTTTTTTTTCATGGTAAAACAAAGCAGCAGAAACTCAACAACAAAAGAGAAGAAGCAAATTGTGCAGGTGAGATTTAGAAAATCCTTAGAGGCTTATAGAAGGAATCTCACCTCTATACACGTTATAAAGAAATACCAAAGTCATGTAATCCACAAAAACATGCAAACAAGTAACTATAGGATCAAAAAGCAAACATAAAGTAGGCGGCATAAATCAAGTGAAGACATAAAATGAATAAAATAATGTAATGAGGGTGTGTGAGCTCTGGTGTATGTGTGAGGGTGTATGCATAAGTGCATGCGAGTGTGTGCGTGCGTGTACTGAAGCACACTTATGTTCAGTCAACTCCTTATGAAAGAGTGAGAGAAAGGCCAGTTATAGTCAGATATGATCACTTCGGATAGTTACGTTTGGTTCATCAGAAAGGTCCTAAGCTTATATTTGAAATTCTTGAGAGAAGTAGAGTGAAATGTAATTTGAATATAACTGTTCCATAGCTGAGCCCCCCTATATCTAATAGAGAATATCAGGTATGGAATGAATCTGCAGATGCTCCTGTTCAAGATGAAACCAAATGTTTCTATGGATGTCAGTTTTTGAGCCATTGTCTTATGATCTCCGGCAGCCGTAAGCCTGGAGGAGAAGAAATGAGACATGAAAACGAAAGAAGAGAAGAAATAAGAGATGAACAGGAGAGAACAGAAGAAAAGAGACATGAAAAAGAGAGGAAATGAGAAGAATAATAGAAGAAAAATAAGAAGAAATTAGATATGAAAAAGAGATTATATAAGAAAGAAGAAATGAAAAGGAAAGAAGGGAAGAATTCAGACATGAAATGGAGAAAAGAAAAGAAAAGGAAAGAAAAGGGATACTTGGAAAAGGGAGGGAAAAGACACCAGAAGAGAAGAGAAGAGAAGAGAAGAGAAGAGAAGAGAAGAGAAGAGAAGAGAAGAGAAGAGAAGAGAAGAGAAGAGAAGAGAAGTATTAAATTAAAAGCAGTAAAAGGTTGGCTCAATAACTTGACTGGTTCACATAGCTAACATTCCTGCTTACATACACACATCTCTCTCTATCTCTGTCTCACACACTTGCTCTCACACACACACACACACACACACACACACACACACACACACACACACACATCCCCAGGGGAAGAAGCAGGAAAACAGAGGGATCGAGTTATGAGTCAGGTTTGAATTCATTAAGCTTGAGTTAGCTGGTTTCCTGGGTGTGGCTGCCGGTTAGTAGAGTCACATACAGTACCTCTCTGTCTCATCACACTCACAATCTCATATAGCCATGTTGGTGTTGTACCTACGACATCATAATTAATGTTGTTCCAGGACCATCACTGCAACTGACCAATCATGATGTCACAGCTTTATGACTTAGGGAAAAAGACCAGAAAATACAAAAGCACGGCTTAGAGGTTAGAGGGTTCCTAATTTACAGCATTAGTTTTCTGAGAATCTCTTTCATATCCAGGCAAAATTGGTATTATAACTGAAATATCCCTAAGTGAATCGAATCAAATATCAGATTGAAAAGGGACATTGGGTCGTGGGTTGAATGAGAGAATAAAAATAATTGCAGTAAATATAATTAACTGGCCCTTGGATGTGGAATTTGGCTCAAATGAACGATTACCCACATAGCTAGTAGTATTTGTAGCTAGTAGTATTTGTAGCTAGTAGTATTTGCCATGACCAGGATTAACTTCCATGTTTGTCCTGGGCCATCATATGAATGTTTGTCATATTTATTTAAGACATCTGTTTTAAACTTAACAAAACATTTTCTTTTATAACAGAGTTTCTAGAGGGCCAGAGTAAGTTTCAAGTTTAAAGCCTTCCTAGTGGAGCATGAGTAACATTTTAGAGAAGAAATTTAACAGACAGATCACAAATCATTAATGAATCATAGATCATACAGCAGACCTCAAGTGTTGCAAACATCCCTCATTTTCCAAAGAATTCTTTCTTTCTCATCTCCACTGCTCTACAGAGAATCATGAAGAAGGGGCTAGTATAATACAACTGGCCTAATGTTTCCCACATTTACATAAAACTTTACACCAGTTTATCATATAAACCAATTCATTATTTTTTTTACAAACTCTGTTGTGTGATCATACATTGTTTAGACTCACAATAGTGTGTGATACATTCTACTGCATAGCATGTTGGATTTTTGGACTCAGTGAAGTGTTGAAACAATTTAGTGTATATGTATATATCATATATATAGTAAGTGATACTGTCATAAATTTAGATGTTTTTTTTTCCTTAAATGGAAACAAGGTTAAATATCACTGTCAGTCCTAACCTCACTGACCTGCACTGAGACACTCAGCTGGTTGCATCTCTGCAGTGAAATGGGATCAGGGTAACTGCTGCTCTCAGTCTGTCCAGGTCACACTGGACTGGCTGTGTGACTAACACATTGTTCAAATTCACATTTCTTAGCATCTTATCACTTATTGTAATACCTTTAAAATACCTTAAATCTCACTTCTGGTAATTTCCATTGAGTTGTGTTTATATACAACACATGTCTGATAACACCTAAACAATGTGATGCATATTATGTGATACAAGGAGCTCTGAAGGCAGGTAAACAACCTCACTGTGACTGTACTGAAAAGGGAAGAACTAGATATGGTTTTCATATTGTGAGTGTAGCCATGTTTGAATGTGCTGTGTTCAGATGACTTGCCTCAAACTGAAACATTAGAATGCACATTGATAACCTACAGTTCTTTTACAAGACTGTTTCAAAATGTCTTAATGTGTTGCTGAGTTAACTCAGTGAAAATTCCAAATTACAATAAATTATTTGTTTATTTACTGTAAATGTAATGTGTTAATTACCACCCATGATTTTTAACAATACACAGGCTTTATTTGATTTTTTAAGGGGAAAAAAACATAATTCAACACATTATTAAGTTAGTTAAGTTAATAAGTTAATTACTTATTTAAGACATTTAGCATTTTAATAAGCTTTTGACAATGGCAGGAGGTGGCACGATACAGAACTAAAATTCACTTTATTTCATGAATTGTTGCATTTCTTACTGACAGAATTAGACCATGTTGTGTACACCATCACCGATGAATACAAATCAAACAAAACAATAACACAATGATTTATGATGAAGAATGAATTTTATGGGACAACATCTCTTCTAATCATCTAGTAAATTAAAAGACAGTGCTTAAATCCAAAACTGACACATACTACACATTATAGCATCTGTACATGAAAAAAAGTAATACACTCAAGACACAAAGTGTCTTGGATTTCTTACTTCTTTTTTCAATTGTCTGTACTGATATCACATATCTTGTCATACTTTGACATCTGGAATTAAACTCTGAAGTGATTGCTGCATTCTTTCTTATCTCCTCATTGATACAAATTCTAATCTCATTTATTATTAATTTCTCAGTAACTGTAAAGACTCAGCACCATGTGTGTTTTAGTCCTTTGCACCTGGAACAACATAGGGAACAACACCAACTCAGCAATATTGGATTGTCATCACACATACATTCACAGTATAGACTTACATATTAGCCGGTAGCTGTATTAGTAGTTTACTCACAGTAGTAAGAACATTGGCTGGAGTACTTCACATTGGTAACATTTCCATCTTCTAACACAATCAATTTGACATTCTTTTGACATTTGTCATCATGACATCACTGCTTCAGCTATGTCAGATATTTAATTAGAACATCTTCCAGTAAATATTCATTATTGAATACTGTGACAGACTAATAGTCAGGGCTGTATTAATCGGCGAGGGGCCCCCAGGTAAAAATGAGCTGAAGGCCCCTACTGACACCCCATTTCCTCCCACTTTCTGTGAATTGTGTCACCTCTAAAGGGGTATTACACCAATTTTACTGTTGTTATAACTCATTTTAAATGTCAATATAACCAAATACACAACAGAGCCGTTTCCATTAACCTGTATTTATCTTAATCTTGAGATGACATTGAGATTATGAAATAATGATTTCATTACTGCAGTGTTGCACAGCTTGGGAATCACTATTGGTTATCAGATAGAGTTTATGGTCTGTGATTAATTATTTCATGTTCGTTCCATTGTCTGACAACAGAAACAGAAAAATACATATATAAGACCAACTATATTGTAAAGAAAAACTTTGTTGCATGTCATACCCCTTTCTCTCTCCTTAGGTTTCCTTTCTGAATTCTCACTATAAACTATCCAATAAAGGTGAAATAGACACAAAGGAATATTTAAAAAACAGTCTCTTGTGAGTCCCTTAATGTTATGGAAGTACAAGTGCAAATTAATGGAGTGCTCTTTTAAGTACATGAATGTACCAATCAGGTATAGTGCATACGGCAGTCTGCACTAAGCAGCTTCATTATATTTAAACAGGACCTCAAAAACCAGCCACTACTGCTATGCTGGAATACTACCTCCCCAACAGCTGTTGTGCTCTGGTAGTTTGTAGAAATTTGAACAAAAATGTTTTTAGAAAGATGGACCATGTAAGCACATATCAATTAAAGAGGGTTTGAAGGGGACATATTATGCTTTTTCTGCTTTTCAGTTATTTATATCCTGTTATGATATTGGATGATACTGGTCAAAGTTCTGAAACTACTTCATTCTGCTCTGAGCGCTTTGTTTGCACTTTGAGATTTTTTTTTTTTTTTTTTTTAAAAAGGCCCTTCTTATTTTAGCCCATAGCTTGTTTTGGTGACATAAAAAAAATCAACCGCAGTGTGTCTTTCCAGAAACAAAGTCCCTTATATTCTGGATAATCCACAGAACACACTGAAAAAATAGTAATGATAATTCATGGTAACAGGGTCGTTGTTTCTGGAAAGAGGTGTTGCTGTTGCATTTTTCAAATACCACGTATGTTTTAGTGTTGTGAGCACCACAAACAAAATTCCGCTCACCTCCACTGTGTTGGGAAGAGGCAGAAGTCTCAGAGACAGAGGGCAAAAAAACCAATAAACCACTAGGGGTAAGTGGGTATATATTTTTTATAATCCTTGAAATACCTATGTAGAACATTTTTAACATATAAAGAACATAATTCCATATATTCATATGGTGATGACATCAGTCAGCTGGTCGGTCATTCGGTCTGTCCATTCAGCACTTTGGGCCAAAGCAAGACATCTTGATAATTACCAGGCCAGACTATCCTGAAAGTGGCTCTGGATATTCATGATCTCCAAAGAATGATTCCCTCTGGCGACCCCTTGATGCTCATTGAGAAAGCAAAAGAAATCCTGACTGAAAGTAATATTCCTCATGGAAACTGTGTCATTTGTCTCTTAGGGTTAGCGCCACCAAACTAACTAAACCAACTAACACACAGGTTTCCATGAAATTTACTGAAAACATCTATGCTCCCCAGTGGATGAACCTTTTTCAACCCTCAGTGATCTTTCCGCAATTGCTACCCATCACATCTCATAATGATATTTCATAATGTTATGGCAGAATTATATGAAATTTGTCAAGCACACTCTTGCTCTCAAGAGGATAAACTATACACATCATCATCAACAGATCATTATCCTAAGATCAAACTTTACAGCCCCATTAGTGGTAAGGTTCTATGTGTTGCAAACTCTTCAGTATCATCTTTATTCCATTCAATACTTTAATATTCAATCAATTCAATATCACTCGTCAAGATTGTAATGAGTAACTATAGTATAGTATGTTCACAGTATGTTCACAAAAACTAGTGTACAAACAAGGAGAAACATTGCTCTAAGTTTCCTCTAGATTGGTGCTGCCAGAGGAGGCATCATAGTAAAACACAAGTGATTCAATATTCAGACTGAATAATCAGTCATTTCTAATTTTGAGTACATGTCCCCCTCACCCCATACACATACACACACACACACACACACACACACACACACACACACATACACACACACATTCACTGTGTGTATAAGGATCAAAGTTTTGGCTGACTGTATGAGATCACACTGTCAATGCAAGTCCTCCCTTTTCCAACTCTCTCTCTCTTTGCATTCCTACATTCCATCATCACCAAGGGAGGAGGAGGAAGATGGGAGAGTGGTGGCAAGGACAGAAGAGGAATGGATGGAGAGAAAGGAGGAGTGGATAGAAGTGAGGAAGATAGGACAAGAGTGTCAAGGCAAGGAGACAAGAGAGGAAGAAGAGGTGAGGACAGAGCAGGAAAGAGGGAAGATTCTTGATGTAACTCAACAGAAGATGAAAATGACCTGAACTGAGAAATAGATAGTTTATGATAAAAAAAAACATAATTCCATTGGTTGCTCCTCCCTTCTCTCTGGAATGCATCCTTATCAGGAAGGGTTATATGTTGTTGATAATTAGAGCCTCTTACATAAGCATGTAGGGGTCCTGCCATGCGCGCACACACACGCACACACATACACACACACACACACACACTGGCCCCTGTACCGGCTGGTACTGAGAACGATTAGGATGGGTTAGCATGGGGTGTAAATCTAGATGAGGAGAAACTGAGCAGGATGAAGAAAGGAGAGAGGGGTGAAAAGCTGAAATAAAACACAACTGTACCTGTGTTGAGTTCAGTCTTGAACTATTTGCACACATCATGGTGAATCATCTTAATATTGAATTCCAAAAGTGTGAATGCAGATAACAGCAGTGTGACATGTTTTGATATTTGATGACGATTCATCAGTGCTATGAGTTGAGACTTAAAGTGACTAAATGTTACTTTTTGTTCGGTGTGATCAATTGTGATAAACATTTCACCATGTCTGCAAATTAACAGATTTAGAGAGAACAGTGGGGCATTAGTCATCTTTGGTGCGTTACATTTCTGCTCACAAAAGAAAGACACTTTCTATTTTAGTATTATTAGGTCTAAGTGCAGTGTCTGACACTATTGATCATGATATTTTAATCGAGAGGCTTGAGAGGTGGGTTGGCCTATGTGAGTCAGCACAGTACTTGTGTTTATCATACCTCAAAGGATGTGGTCTTAGTGTTTTGGGAATTTTAGATCCAAAATATTATTTTTCTTGTGTGATGTTCTCCAGGGGTCAATTTTAGGCCCATTATTGACCCCTGATAACCTGACCCCTATTGACACATTATCAGAATGTATCAAGGATATTAATAACTGGATGTCTAGCAATTTTGTACAGTCAAATAAGGACAACAAGGAAACCCTGGTAAACCCTGGAAAAGGCTAACAGAGGAAATCTCTTTTGAATTGTCACAATTGTCTCTGGAAAGTGTCACACAAGTCAGAAAGCTTTGCGTCATCCTGGATGCTGAACTCACTTTCCGGAGCCACATTAGCAGCATGATTAAGACCAGATTTTATCATTTAAGGAATATCGGAAAGGTTAGGTGCTTTTTATCCCAGAAGGATGCTGAAAAACTAATCCTTGCTTTTATTTCCAGTCGGCTAGACTACTGTAATGTGCTACTCACAGGAATACCAAAAAAGCATCTAGACCAGCTTCAGCTACTCCAGAATGCAGATACCAGAGTTCTAACTAGAAAAAAGTAATATGACCATATCACACCAGTGCTTAGATTGTTACACTGGCTTCCTGTAAATTTTAGAATTGCTTTTTAAATTTTAATGCTCATTTTTAAGGCTCTACATGGTCTGGTACCCCGGTATCTGACTGACATGCTTGTCAGCTATGAACTATGAACCAGTTAGACCCCTCAGGTCATCTGGAACAGGCCGTCTGGTTATTCCCAGGGTCTCCTCGAAAATTGGTGAAGCTGCTTTCAGCTTTTCTGTTCCCAGCCGCTGGAACATCTTGGAGCACACCAGTCATGTTAGGTGTGCTCCAACATTATTGTCTTTTAAAATTTAACTTAAAACTTTTCTTTTTAGCTGCACCTTTAGGTGGTCTAGGCTGCTAGTCTTAATTCTTTTTTAAATTCAATTATTTTAGCTTTTTAATGTTTTTTTTTTTTTTTTTTAACTTACATGTCTTATTATTTATTTATATGTCTGTTTAACTGTGTTTTAACTATTTTGTTTTTTGGCTGCAACTTAGCTAGCTCACACTCTGTGAAGCACATTGTGTTCCCACCTGGAATGAACTGTGCTATATAATTAAAAGTTTTGCTTTGCTTTGATTGCTTTTGCATCTCTGTTATGTCACTGACAAGACCTGAGAGAACAACAGACATCACATCAACCAAAGGTCACAGGCAAAAGTACCACAATCCTGCATGCATTAGAAGACCTTCAACAGCTTTGTTATACCTATTAGATTAGCATTTATGTTACTAAAGGCTAGCATAAACGGCTACTTGAACTTAGCCCTGCTCTCAGTGGAACAGTATTAGCTAATCTCCTGTGATTTGCAGTAATTGTAGAGGTCATCTGAGGTTCTCTGCATGACTGTAATCTTTAAAGTAAAAGCTCTCTGAGAGGACTAAAAATGTCGTCATCATCATTAAGCTGAGGTTGTCAGGTAGGTGGGGGAGGGGTCATAGGATAATGTACATAATGGCTACGGTAGACAACCATGCAATGCTAGTACTGCCTTTGCCCTTGCTTTACCTTTATTGTCCTACTCAATTGGCCACAATCACAGCCAACAACTGAAACCAGCACTGAAGTCGCAAGTCTCAGACTATATCTATTCCTAAATTTTATATTGAAATGCAAATTCAATTTTTAGGTTGTGTACAGTTCACCTGTCACTCTTCTCATGAATGTCTTTGTGAGGAAAAGAAACTATGATTTGTTAAGTGAGCTTGATTCCGAAGCTTTGACACTACACACTATTGACAGGATTCATGAAACTCCAGTTTTTCAGGTAGTATGTTGAGACAGGCGGTGCTTTCGGCCATTCTCTCCATAACTGAACTGTGTGTGGACTTTACAGGATTAAGTACTACAATGACGAGTGACAACTGTGTGTAGGTGTAGTAGCAGGTTGCTTATGTAGCCAAAGTCACACACACATGCACGCACACGCATGCGCACACACACACACACACACACACACACACACAAGAGATACACAGTGAGAGTCAGACATGTGGAGCTGGTGAATTTATGGATTTTGATTTGTGGGCTGATTTGTTGCATAAAGTCACATTCAAGAAGTTCACTTCAGTGTACTGTAATGTGATTGTGCATCGGAAATATGAGAACAGAAATGGGTTGGGTTGGTGTTTTCAGTTATGGTCACTGGTTGTTACTGTAATTTCTGCATGGGACCTCAAAAAGGCAGCCCAGCTACAAGCAGCATTAACAGTAGCAGGCTAGAGCTGCAACAGTTAGTCAATTAATCAATCAGTTGTCAACTAATTTGACAATCGATTAGTTGTTTCTAGGCATTTTTGAAGAAAGAATGTCCAAATTCTCTGGTTCCAGCTTCTCAAATGTGAATGTTTGTTAATATGGTTTCTTTAGTCTATGACAGTAAACTGAGTATCTTTGGGTTGCGGGAACGTCATCTTGGGCTATGGGAAACAGTGATCAACATGTTTCACCATGTTTGGCCATTTTATACACCGAGCAACTAATCACTTAATCGAGAAAATAATTGACAGGTTAACTGATAATGATAATAATCGTTAGGAGTTGTAGCCTAATATTAAGTAGCTGTCCAGTAGCCTAGTTGAAGTCTGCAGTTGTGGCAGCAGCAAAAAAGCAGCCTATGCTATTGCTAATAGGCTGCTGATATAAACAGTAGTCCTATAGTAAGATATTAGTACGCTACTAGTGGTGGCAATATAGGCTATTAAGAGAGTATGGTAGTATTGTGGTGTTATTACTCCAGCGTCATGTCCCGCCCCCTCCAGTCACCTCCGCAGCCGCAGTCTCACCAGGTTGGAGCAGCGTTTGAGGAGGAGGACGAGTCATACTGGCTTCTCACACATCACATCCCACACTGGATATACCGGACTCCACCTGTCGCGAGCGCTGTGGTTTTTGTGTCCGTGTTGTAAGCGCGCGCTGACACAGGACTGCACGAGAAAAACACAGGCGCGAGACGAGGCTGTGTTTTTTTTTTTTTTGAGCGAGTGTCGTAGTAGTAAACAAAACATTAACAAAGACAGGTGAAAGGACCGCTTGTGCTCTCACCGCCTGCTCTGTGTGTTGCCTTGTTTTTGTTTTGTTTTGTTGTTTTTTTTTCCCGAGGACAACGGAGGAAACAACAACCATAATTCTGGTGGATGGTTTTATCCGCAGTGCCTCAGCCAACCAGCCAACCGGGGAGCAGAATGTCAAGACAGCAGCAGCACCGGACGCCGTTAAAACTCACCGACAACGTGGTGGAGGTCAAGAGCAAAGTGAGTGGTGGGCTAATGAGGTTGTTTGACAGGTAATTTTAGTGGTAATGAGAGGATACAGCGTCTGGTTTCTACCACCGGTCTGTCGGTGCGCTGACAACATCGACATAACCTTCTGTTGTCGTTCATAGAAGATACGTGATGTCTCTCCATTTCGCTCTCAAATAAACAAACCGACACGTACGTTTTATTGTCCGACGTTTGTAATTTAGAGAAATTCCTCTGTATATAGGTAAAAAAAAAAGACCGGAGTGCAGCTGATAGGCGGCCTGGGTGCGCCTACATCGGCTACTGTCAGCAGGCAGCCAGACCCCAGTCCATCGTCCCCTGCTCCGTTTGATTCCGCATTTATTCCGCCGCCGCCTTCCTCCGTGTTAAAACACCGATTCTGCTATTCCACCTCCGCAGGATTCCCCTCTCTCTGCTACTGTGTCTCTATTCCGTTTCATTCGACTACATGCCCCGTTGGACTGCGTCAGAACTGTACTTTTTGTTGAAGTGTCACTATTGTAGATCCGTGTTGACATGATAGCACTAAAGGCTACAGCAGGTGTTACGGTCATATTTACTTTAACTAACAACTCGGTTACTGTTCTTCAATACTGTTTTAAAGTAGGCTAATAGTAGCTACTTTATTTGAGTAACTGCATTTTAAATTATTTTTTCTAAATATTACCTGACGGCTGATATAGTTACTAGTAAGTTTGCATAATCAGATTTAACAAGCAAAATTCATCAGGTATGCTGTGCTGTTTGACTGTGATAGACTGTTGATTTCAAAGGAAGTTCAGTTTTCATATAAAATTAAGTTAACATGCACAAAGACGCTAAGGATAAAATGCACTTCATCGGAAATCTTGCCTCTGTCTGATTGTATTATCCTCAGTTATTATTCCTTGGAGTTCCATAGGGTCTCATTCAGAATATACAGTAAAGGCAAAGTGTTTCATGTGTCTTTTAACATAAGAACAGCTACAATACTTCAGGTCATTGCAATTTGCCATATCCAAGATGAAAAATAAAAGATGAAAGAGGCTCCTCATTTCAACTCACAATAGTAATTAAACAAACATACACTCATACAGTACTGCCACTATATTGTTAGTTATGTAAAGTGTGTAAAGCTACATTTACATTTAAGCTCTGTGCAGCTGCTGTATCTTAAACGAGAAAAAATTCAAATACGGGCATCCAGAGACAATCTGCATGCCTGGCATCATGGTTTATCAAGGCCTGCCATCTCATGAGCTGCCACCTGTAGTTAAACAACTGCCACCTGTGATGCTGTAATATACTAACTCACATACTCACAGGGATGCATAGTTTGAGGTATTATGACTGCAGTACTGTGCTGAAAGAGTTTTATATATATATATTTTTTTATTATTATTATTATTTTTAATAAACACACATAGGGGAATGGACAGTGAAGAGCAAGGGGCATTTATATTCGGCAGCATACTGAAACTGAAAGTGGCAATTGGGCCCCTGACCTCTAATCCTCGCTTGTCCTGTTCTAAACAGAGCACACTGTAGTTGTAATTACTGTTACTGTACAGCCGTTCTAAATTGATGTTGAGTCAATTCTCAGATATCACGCAGATGAAAAGAGAGATTTAAATGAGATAATGATGATTCAGCTCGTCACCTTTCAACGCTTAGATTACAATTTGAGGGCAAGGTTTTCAGGATTTGGAAGGGATTTTGTGATCAATACTCATCTCACTAAGCTCAGAATAATGAGAGCCAGTGTTACCAGGAACACACACACTCACGCACACACTTACTTTTTTTCTCTGACATTCTGTGTGTTATGGTCTCTCTCGAATGTTTGTCTAATGTGACCCGCTAACAATCTTCTGTGTCTGTCTCTCTCTCCCTCTCTCTCTTTCTCTCTCTGTCTCACGCTCTCTTTCTCTTTATTGTCAAATAATTCACTTGACCGTCCTAGTTCTTTATCAGAAACAGTATTAGCAAGATAGAATAGCCAATATACTGTAGTTAACATCAACGGGCAAATACAAACTGTGCTATAACCAGCTAGAAGGTCTTTTCACAAAAGTCTGGTCACGTACATAGGTGCTTTTCATCCACTGGGTAACAAACATGAACACAGGAAACAAAAAAATACTGCATTCCAAAGAGTTCATACTTACAGTATCAACAACACCAGCAGCTTATCTTTTTCCTTTTGTCCTCTGTTCCTATTCAAACCATATCTAGATGGTATGAAAACATATATTTAGCATGTTTACTAATATATAAAATAACATAAAACAAATGCAAAATTTAGATCATGTTGTCATTTAAAGCATCAAAAAACGTTACAAGGACATGATAAGAGACTGTAGTAAAGTGTGTTTGTATGTGTAGGTTTTATTGATAAAGGGAATAATAATAATTCTGAGGACGGTACCGTCTCAGTGTCTGCCTGTTGGCTTACATGTGAATCTTATCTTAGTACTTACTTTTAACTGTCCAACTACTGTCATCATTGTGTATAGTGTTTTATCCACATCATTGCTGGTTGCAAGTCAATTCTATTTAACAATATAATAATAATAAGGATACATGAAATAAGGCTGAACACAGTATCTACTGCCTGATCACATTATGGTCCACATGCACTAAATGTGCAGATGTGATGCACGTTCCCCAGAGACATACTGTGCATTTATCACACAAGTGCACCAGGCTTTAGGTTCGCATGTAATTTGTGGGAGTGTTTGTGAGATGCATCTCTCTCCTTATAGCATCTGCATTCAAAGTAGGATTGTGCATTAGGTGGACACTTACTGGTACTGGGGTTGAAAATAATTGGATGATGCGGGACAGAGTGAACTGAGCAGCCACACATTTCTCCGTTCTCTATTTGTCTGTTTAGCATCTTCAGGTTAGGCTAACCCATTGTTGCTGACTTCGGAGTTAACCCCCTTCACTTTTCCAGCCGTTGGGGAAACAACAGACATGACTTTTCTTGGTCTTGAGAAGCTGCAGCATTTATTAAGTGACATAATGTAGTCTGTACCGTACATTTATTGCCAAATTGAAAACTTACTGCTAACCTTTTCCTCTGCTGCATTCGTATTCACCATCACTTTTCTGCTCTCTCACTCAACTACTCACGCGTTATGCACACACATTACGCACTGTCCTATAAGGAGCTACGCTACCAAGAGTTTCCTAGGCAACAACACAGAGGTTAATTCACGTTTTGGTACAGCGCAACACTATTG
Organism: Thunnus maccoyii; assembly: GCF_910596095.1. NCBI lineage: Eukaryota > Metazoa > Chordata > Actinopteri > Scombriformes > Scombridae > Thunnus > Thunnus maccoyii. The sequence continues at coordinate 33,871,006 of NC_056537.1, read as the reverse complement.
ATTTCTGAATGAATGGATATTTGGTGTTATTATTGCCATTAAAAAAAAAAAATCTGGCTTGGCGGGGGTTCTCGCTATACAATTATAGGGGAAACACTGGGAGAGTTAATTTTGTGCATCTCTAAATTCTGTCTCTGTAACTTAGGATTTTGTGCTGCTCTTCTCTTGTGCAGTACCTCATCCAAACTAATGGCATGTCTGGTCTGAAACTGGCATAAGTTGTCCTGCTGTCTGTCCTGCTCTGGCTATGAGCCCACATCCATAACAGCATTGTGTAGCTGCCATTTCCTTCACAAGTTTCTGAGGTGTTTCATTAGCTGGATTCATTCACCTTTTTCGAGTCTGCTTACACTGACACATCATATTAAATGCAGTCATTTCTGAAGGGTTATGACTTTAATTTGATTAGAAACTGTGATGGAAGGCAGAGCCTGTGCTGTTGTAGTTATGCTGTGTAACAGTCTGATTACTTGGACAAAAATATGATTTATTTACATGTAGTTATGCAGCAACTCATGCTGGCATATCACTGATTACAATTTTTCTGCTTGTGGTTCTGTGTATATTAAAATAACAATCTTGAAGATCTTTGTTTCATTCTCTATGGCGATGAGCAGTAATTGCAGGTGTGTTTTTGGACCTCACTTGACCTCACTCCTAGAGATCCAGTGATGCTTGTGTGACATCATGTTAGCAGAGACCCGAAAAAACAGTACACCACTTCACACAAAAGTGAGTTGAAGAGCGAGTCTGTTGTGTTAGCTCCGCCTACATTCTCTGGCGGACCAACCACTGCTGGGTGATGGAAAACGCGTCACTAACTGTGCACCTCCTTTGAATTTGAGAATGTCACCACTGACACCCAGTTTGTAAATAATACTGCAAATGCAAGGGCTTTCATCAGTGGGCCATAGGTTCAATCGCCATTGTGTTACTTTATTTGGTGATAGATAGTGACTTAACAGACATTTATTTAAATGAAAATCTTCGAGATTATTACTTTAATTTGAAATTGTTAATAGGAATTGATCAGCAGCCTATCATGTTGGTGATTCATCCTCAGATCAGGCCTAATTGGTGGATTTCTTAATTTGCTTTCCCATCAGGCATTGTTTTCATCATAATCCGAATTATAAAGATCGCAACTGTTCCATTATAGCATTAATAACGGCTCTATTTACATGCGTACAGTAATGCATATCAACACAGTGAGTTTAGGCAATAGTCCTGTTCAGCCATTTACATAATTATAGAAACCTGCCTTTCCTTGTAATAATCCACTTAACTAGTCTGTATAAATAACATAATAAGTATTTCCACCATTTTAATTACCAGTATGCATCTCCCCACCCAAAATAACATGCTCCCTGTTCTAGTACAATCAGACCTATTCATGCGCATATACTGTGTGATATACAGTAATAGAGTGGAGATGTAGGAGGCTACGTGATACGATCTGTGTTGCCTCGGTTTGCTCCAAACACCAAGACCTCGGCATCTCCCCATGAGAACGATTGACCAGGTGGATTCCAAACGCAGTGTGTGAGGAAGTGGAAGTGAGGCACATGAGCCGGCATCTAAGCTAGGCTAAAGGCTAACCCCAGTCGACCAGCTCTCCTGTCAGTCTTCCTCGCCAACGTCAGCTCCATCGACAATAAACTAGACTACCTTCTCCCAAAGGCTGTTGATGAAAGAAGGTTTTTAGATTCAACATGAACAGTCAGGAACAGGTCCAATTTGACCACAGTGTAAAAGGTCTGGCAACGGTGCACCTGTTCTAAATATTAACATATACAAAAGTGCAGAATTTCTGGTGTGCACATAAACATAGATATCAAACTTCTGCAAGATTTGGCTAATGAGGGGTGAAATAAATAAGTAGGGGTGAGCTGAGTAATTGGAAAATCTAAGGGTCCAGTATGGAGAGTATATCTCTCTTGCATCTTTCAGAACAAAGAAAATCTGATTTGAAAAGTCTACTGCAGGCTACTCCATGACGTGGTATTTTTAGTTTTGCATTCATGTAATGTGAGAACCTCAAACATTAAAGGCTTGAGAGTTGCCTGCTTAGGAGCAGTCTTTTACTAAAAGAAAGTACCTAGGGCTGTGCTACAGTTTTTTTCAGTATGGATTAATCTGTCAGTAATTTTCTCCATTAGCAGTGAAAGCAGTGAAAAATATTCATTACAATTCCCAAAAGCCAGTCTTCAATTAGCTTGCTTTGTCCAAAGCCCAAAAAATATTCAGTTTACTATCATATAAGACAATGAAAAACATCATCTGAGATGTCTTTAAAAAGACAAACTAGTTTTTGTTGGTCGACTAATTTCTTTATTAACTAATCGTTGGCTCTTAAGCTATGAAATCTACAGTCTCCTGCTCTTGATGCATGCAAGTTCTGTTTAGTAGGTGACACTTTTCAATGTCAGAGCTACACATAAATGCTTGAATGTATAACTCGACTGACAACAGAATTTCTGAGGCCAATACCAGTATTTGAGAGTTTTAAAAACCTGAGCATTGCATTAGTTCAGGCAGAGTACATTCTCACCCACCATATACCCCTGCATTTATCTGTGACAAGAGGAAATTTGTTTGAAATCTAAAAAATGTGGGCTGTGGTACAATTATACTTTAGGTCCTCATGTCATTGTATGTGTTATCAACAAATTGGATGTTGAATCCACCATAACAGCATCCACATTAGGTATGTGGCAAAGCTCATATATAGCACATCATATTTCCTCTTGGTTTTGTTTGTAGAAGTAATGGTTCACTGCAACGTACACATTGACTGAAAAAATTATAAACCTTGAAGCTTACTGCAATGAGTAAGGGATAGCTACACCTACACCTGGTGCTGATGGAAGACCTCATTGAGAGCAAAACATCAATCATCTTTTTAGCTACCAGTTATGGTGACCCAGGGTTTAGAGTGAAAAAAAAAGTGTTTGCAAATCTCTTCTCATCAGTAGGAATGTGAGGCTTGGCTCAGAGTGCCGCTAAGATTTCCTTGATGTTCTGAGTGAACACTTTGTTTGTAGTGTGTGTGGCATGCTTCTGTAAAACACTACAGTTTTCTTTTTAGTGAAAGAAAAACAAGCTGTTGCATAAGATGACGCATCAACTTGATATGCATGGCAATTTGCATGGTTATGACTGACTGACTATTCATAATAATCATGTCATTGACAGTGACAGGTACATGGTGATGTAGGTGACAGGCACTAAACCAGAGGAGATTACTAAAAACTGTTGGTGAGAGCCATTTCATTATTACATATGCATTACATGTGGCAGACGCTTGTCTAAAACACCTTCTTTTTCCCACACATACAGTACCAGTCAAAAGTTTGGACACACTTTCCCATTCACTCGAATGAGAATGTGTGTCCAAACTTCTGACTGGTACTGTACATATGATGGTTTGGGGTTCAGTGTCTTGCTCAAGGTAATTGAACATGTGGAATAGAGGAGTGGGGGTCTGAACCAGCATCCCTACACTCTTATTGTGCATGTTGCTTGTATCTATAGCAAAACCATTCAGTGTTGGATTTCTGCTCACAGAATGCTTCTCTGAGCCAGGATACATAATAAAATTGCCACTTTACACTAGTGTATATGTATTATGAACATTCATGTTTTTTAAAAGAATAATTCTCCTTAAGACTAAAACAAAAAATTACTTTTACAACTTTGAAGTCATTCCAGTGTTACCATATATGGACCAGTGCACTCTCTGTATCCAGCAGCCATGGTTAGGGATTTCTGAGTCTATCAGATAGTGTTACAGGAGTGTGATAGGAGACAGAAATGATGCTGTTACATGATATTACTATTATATTACTAATGTTATACAGTTGTATGTATCTGACACCTCTTTTGTCTTTGATGTTATGAGTGGCTGCAGCCAGACACACTTAAAATGGCTAAAATAACATTATATTTAAATTAAATTATAAACTGCAAACAGTGATAGTAGTCTGAGCTGTCAGTGTATTAAATTGCAAGTTGATCCTCTGCCATCCCCCACTGAGAAATATCCCATGGAAGACATCATATGATGTTTGTGTTCATTGTCCTGTTTACAGTTTGAGGCAGAATACCGTCGCTTCGCTCTGAAGAGGAACGGCCCGGGGGGCTTCCAGGAGTTCTACCGTCTCCTCCAAACCATCCATCACATCCCTGGTGTCGACGTGCTACTAGGATATGCCGATGACCACGGAGACCTCCTTCCAATTAACAATGACGACAACTTCCACAAAGCTGTGTCGTTAGCCAATCCGCTGCTCCGCATTATCATAACCAAGAAAGGTAAGACCTGGAGGGACAGACTGGCAGTTGCAACAGAGAGAACATTTATCAAAAAGCTGTCTGAACCCCTGCACATTTACTTTAACCCCTCATTGGAACTCATAGAACAGCTTGGGATGAAAACAGACATTTCTAAGTGCTCTACCTGTTGGCTGCCCCTCCTAGCTTTCAAGTGTTGCCTGCTGGTGTGTTTGTGTGTTTGTGTGTATTTGTGTGTGTGTGTGTGTGTGTGTGTATGTGTGTGTGTGTGTGTGTGTGTGTGCGTGCATGCGTACGTGTGTGTGTGTGTGTGTGTGTGGGGGGGAGAGAGACAGGGGCTGTGCACAGCTGCAGGGAAGGTCTTTGTTCTCCACATCAAACATATTTAATCGTCATACACAACACCACCTGATGATTCTTTGCCTGCCTGCTTTTTTAAACTGTTTCCTCCCCTGAGGTAGGCACTATGTTTTGAATATTTTCTGGGGTATGTCTGTTTCGTTAGACAGTGCAGTGTAGGTAGGCAAAGATAGATGGAACAGAGACACTGTAAGACATCACAAACCCATCACATCATTTTCCATATCTATATATATACATAAATCCTTATTCTTTTCAGTTCATTATTGATGGATACTGCAGTCGATCAAAAAAATTGCCTGTCAGCTTTGAAGTTTAGCTTGAATTTAGCCTCACTCAACAGTATGTCATGACGACAAGGATGGTTATTTTTTAAAAAGCGATCTTATATTGTTTTTTATTCAATATTTCAGTTTTTTCGTAGCCTTTAATAAACAGCAGGCCAAATGGTGTAGACGTTTTAGAAGTTGAAAAAGATGATATCAGAAGATTGTGTGTGAATTTTGTGGATATGGATAAAACCACATTTTCATTGGAGCTGTATGCTCATCAAGGTTTCAGTTTCTAATAACATGTGCTGTCATGGATGCCAGTTTGTGTATATGGAAAGTAAACTCCAGGAACACGCTTCAGTTTTTCATAAAGACTGGTGAAAGAAGCTCTGAAGAGATTTTGAGTTACAGAAGCTAGTTGAATAGAGGCTAGCATGGACGTGACGTCAGGACTTTGGCTCTCTATACAGTGATGAGTACATTTACATGAAAGATGCAGACATCCACTCACAATGGGGTCACAATGAATCTGGAGTTGTTCCATGGTTATGTTACCTAACCAATGTTGTCACCGTGGTAGCAACTTGCCTGTGATGGCACTCAAAGCGGCTATGCCCTTAATTATGCATAACTTAAAGCCTTAAAAAAATTTAAACGGGTGAGTTACATAAAAATTCACCCCTGTATAGTTGTCATAAACAGAGAAATTAGCTATAGAGACCAAAACCGTTTTTTGTACCAGGCTGTAAACATGTTTATCTCTGCTTTAAAGTTGGGCATTTGAACATGGAGGTCAATGGGGATTGACTTGCTTTTGGAGCCAGCCTCAAGTGGCCATTTGAGGAACTGCAGTTTTTGGCACTTCCTCATTGGCTTCATTTCTCAGTCTTAAGTGAGGTTGCCACTTGGCTGTGGCGCGTCTGGTGGGATAACAAGCATTGACTAGAGTTGCTGCGATCAGCTTCAGTGGCCATGGATGGAACGCGATGCGGATGCTTCCAGTGGGATCGAGTCGTTAGATGTCTTTGTGCAGATTGGACAAGGTGAAGTCATGTTGAGCTAGTGCAATCTGTCATTTACAGTGTGTCTGCACAATGAAGCCTAATAAGATAATAACATAACATAATAATAATAAACTAATAACATAACCTCATAAGTTCGGTGCATGTAGGGTTATGCTTATCATAGAATTTTGATTCTGTTTGGTCATCCTAAAAAACATAGCTACACAGTGATATACTTGTAGCTAATCCTACAGGTCAGTATTTCCCACAGCTCACACTGTCAGCCTATCACAACCAGGCTGTTCTTCTGTTTTGAGTAGAGCTGCAACGAGTATGCAAGTAATTGATTAATTTAGTAATTGATGTCGATCGACAGAAAATTATATTTTGATGATCGATTAATTGTTTCAGGGGTGGGTTTTTTTCAAGCAAAAATGCCAAATATTCACTGGTTTACTGATTCTTGATTCTTACTGATGATTTTCTGCTTTTCTCTTTCATATTAATAGTAAACAATTACACGCAATAAAGTAAGTGCAGATATACAGTACATACACACACCCAAACACTGCATACTATATATACACAATATATATATTATATATATTGTATATATACACAATAAGTAAAATAAATAAATACAAGATTAAATAAATAAATAAATTCATAAAAACTAGTGTTGTGCCCGTTCAAAATGTGCCTGTTCAGAACAGGCCGATTGCGTGTTATTTCTCAAGAACCGCATATGTACAGTTTGTATGTGTATATGTACAGTGAGACTTAACAGAGGTTGAACTGTAGAAGCAGTTTATTGCCTTACATTGGTTGATACTGCTGCCAATCAAAGGTGTCTGCGCTCCTGTTGGCTAGTTTTACGGCCTCCACTCCTGTTTTTTTCTCACTTTTTCTTCTCTCTCGGGCAGTTTAACTGAGCGAAGTGCGTGCCTTTCTAGCTTTTGCAAGTCATTAACACTACGGATGTAATGCCATTTTTTACCACAATGTGGGTTGTAAAGGCGCTGTCCATATTTCCACTTGTTGACTCCACGGGCAGAAGAAGAAGCAAATCAACGTTGTTTATGAGGTATTTGTATATATTTCTCAAGAACTGCTCATCCAAACAACTTCACATTCGACACTGCACTTCCTTGAGTCTCCAGTAATGCATCTGCCAGGTATGAAGTAGATCGGATGAATGGTTCTTGAGAAACACAAAGGACAAACATACAGACTGACAGACAGACAGACAGACAGAGATTCTTTGCTTTATAGTGAGATTAACTACCACCCAAAAAACCAACGAAAGGCCCCAAAGGCCAAATTTGATAATATATGGTAAGTTTATCTTCTATAACATGCCTTATTCTTTCAATGCGTAGTATGTCAGTAAATTAAGTCATCCAATTAACAACTGTTAGAACAACTTCTTTATTCCAGTTCAAAAGAAGCAGTTTCTTTGCTCTGCTTAAACAATAAGAAAGAAGTTGTGATTTATTCAATGTTGATATTGATTCAGATGTCCCCAGAGTTATTAGGAGTGGACCTCTGTCATATGTCTTTTAAATAATTTAGATGAAATCAGTCCAATAATTATGTAATTTTGAACAACTGACAAAACTATGTGTAAGATCTGCCTGTTCTATTGTACACTTATCACAGCTAGGTGGTGCATCAGAAAATATTTTATGTAGTTTTGTATTGTATTAGTACAGTCTGTGCACGATTTAAACTGAACCAGGCGATGTCTAGAGTTAATTAAATCTAAGTTAATCTTTTTTATACTTGGTTATTCTGATATTTTGACTCCTAACTCTTTTTGCCATTTGTTTTTTAATGCAGACATAGAAGGGTACATAAAACATTGTAAACATGTAAGAATTGAGTCAATGTCTTGCTGGAGTTTGCAAGTGGATTCAGACACCTTCCTAAAATAGTATCTGAGGCTTTTTCAAAATTAGAATTATGAGAGTATATATAATTCCAAAATTCTAAGAATCTAAAGAAGTGACTATACGGAAGCCTGAATTTCTGTTGTAGCTGATCAAATGAGGCAAACGTTCAATCTAAATATAAATCTACAGCAACACCTCTAACTAGTTTTGTAACTCATGAAACAATGGACGAGATGGGCTGTGTGTGTCCTACAAGAGACTAAAGGAAGCTTTCTGAATGCCTTAGATTTTGATTAAATCTAAAGTTTCTTTCAGTATATGCATCTGTGTATCACAACCAAAATAAAGGTTTGGCTCTAAGAAGTGTTGTCTTTTACTCATGTTAGCTGGCTGATTACAACAGTAACAGGGACACAGCATACGCAGATGTACCTAAAAGAGGGTGATGGAGTGATTGCAGTACATACTGATGACATACTTAAGTTCAAAATCAGAATGCTGTTGTTTTGGGCATGACAGGGTATGATGAGGGACAATGCAGCACAGATGAACCAAACCAAATTCAGAGTAATTACCACTGTCCAGCCTTAAAGATATATGATTATTATGCTTTTTTGGCCAAATCATATTGTCTCCTCGTGATCCAGTAGCAAATAGTTTGTGGCCCAGGAGTTGGGGACCACTAAATTAATTTACCGAATCAATCAAAGAAGGTCAAGTTTATATATTAGTTAATGAGTGGAGAAATGTCTGGATAGTCGAAGTTTGACTATTTTACTGCTAGAAAGTCATGTTTACTGGATCTATATTTTACCACTGGGAAATGGTGTGAGTTGGTGCAAAGATTTAATGAAGAATTTATATCTAGCAGAATCACTAATGAGTCCTGTGGCACATGAGGGATGTGTCTGTTGGCTGGGATAAAACAAATAAACTTCTCTTCCTACCTCTGTTCTGTGTACATCCGTCCATCTCCATGTTTAATTCTTCCATCATGGATTATGTGGCTGATTATTGTGTACTACACTGCTGCTTTGTTGCGTCCCAGTGCACCTACTCTTGCTGTGTCTCTATGTCTTGCATAATTCATGATGTAATGATGCTAATCTGCTGTTTAGCAGGCTGCTATTGTTGTCCAGAATCACAGACAGCTGCTAGTTTAATCAGATTAACTCAGTGGTCTGGGAGAGAGAAGGAGAGGGAGAGCGCAGTGGATGGAAGATGTGTAAGACAGATAGAATGAAGAGAGAGGAAGCTAGAGGAAATCAATTTATGCACTTTAGTTCCAACATCCAGTTTAGTAGACCATTCATCTTACTGATCTCGCTCAACAGACAATGCATTGCGAAATGTTTCAGAAGTCTATCAAATTCAACGCAATAAAATCTTAAACACACACACATGTTGCATTAGGAATAATGCCGTAATATAATCTCCATTGTGCTGCAGGAGCTAGCCTGCACCTCATTAGTAAGGATTAGGCTGTGAGTTAGGCAACTAAAAATCTACTCACCAAATCACTTTATCTTTCATCCCTGAGGTATAATCCTGTTTATACACCACATCCACGTGAATAGAGAGAGTCATTCAGCTGAAGCCTCTACTAGAATTCATACAACAGTGTGTTCTCTCATGGTGTTTGGGGTTCAGGCAACATGAACAGATCGAATGAATTTCTCTACAATTTATAGTAGTCTTTGCAACATTATAGTGGCTCTGTTATAATATTGCTCTGTATTAGGACTTTGAAGTGTGTTAAGTGTATGTGCAGATCTGTGAGGTTGTAAAAGCTCCCTGACTGCTTCAAAACATCATTAAGCTCTGTGCTTCTATGTCAAGGCAAATGGGAGTTCATTTTGTTACTGAAACAGCAGATTCTCCCTCTCCATGTGTGCCCTTCTCTCTCTCTGTCCTTCTTAAATTCATATTACTTTCCTGCATTCTGTGTGACCTTTACTATGGGTTGTTGTTGTGTGTTTGCAGACGAGACTGTATGTGTGTGTTTGTGTGTGTGTAGTGAGATAGAGAGCGAGTGAAAGAGTGATAGCAGCCCATCTGGTGTTGTAAACCATTAGCCACTGAGTGGGATTATCTTACTCTAAAAGACTTCATCAATCATATCAGCTGTGTGTGTGTGTGTGTGTGTGTGTGTGTGTGCGTATTTGATGTGCACAATGTAAAAGGTCTGAAAGGATTACATAGAGGAGGTCGATGTGTAATATGTGAATTACGTCCATCTGCATCAGTACGGCAGTAGTAGCTCTGGTAACAATCTCATCCTGTATTAGTAGCGCTGTGGTAGCTATGGTAACAGTTCTACAGGAGTACTACAGTTGTAGTCGTGGTAACAGTCCCATATAGGTATCACAGTGGCATGGTTACAGCTCTGCATGAACAGTGGTCACTGTGGTGTCAATCAAATATTAGTAATACAGTGGTAGTCATGGTAACAGTTGAGCAGAGGAACTACAGTGGTCATTGTGGTGTCAGTCACATAGTAATACAGTGGTAGTCATGGTAACAATTTAGTAGGGGAACTAATTAGTTTCATACTAGAAATGCAAGGTACAACAGCACCCCAAATATTAATTTGAAAACAGATAGTACTTGTTGTTATTATTACATGATGCAACTTTTTTCCTGACTCTGTGAGGCAAAAGTAGCTCACATAAATTACAGCTGAAAGAATGAAGTACAGTGGTAGTAAACAATAAAATATTGTTTTTCTTGCTGATGTCAACTTAATGATGATTTATGTACAACTGTCCTGGATCTCCCCTAGTCTGTTTGCAATGAATGGGTAAGGGTAAAGATGAATTTGCATACTCAAAACAAATAGGTGAAATAATCCATGGTAGGTGAGCCTATGGCAGATTAATTTTGCATCCTATTGGGGAAAGAGACTATAGGCTTTGTGATAAAAGAATCACTATACCAATACCAATATTACCCTAAAGCTTGTTTGTGTGTGTCTGTGCGTGTGCATGTGTGTGTGTGTGTGTGTGTGTGTGTGTGTGTGTGTGTGTGTGCGTGTGTGTGTGTGTGTGTGTGTGTGTGTGTGTGTGTGTGTGTGTGTACGACAGACATACTAAGGGAAAAAGAGTGAGTGAAGGAAATGAAAGATTGAGAAAGAGAGATTGGGAAAGAGCAGGCAGAGGGAGAGAAGGAAGAAGAGAGGATAGATGAAGAGAAAGGGGGGTTTATCTTCTTCCTGCCAGAGGGTGCCACAGAAATGACTTTCCAGAAATAACACCAACACACAGACATACACAAATAAACACACAGAATGGTGCCACAGTTGCTGGCATGCTTGTGTCTGTAAATGTGTATAGGAATGTATTTATATAATGTTCCAGCTGTCAGTGGCAAAGCTCCATGAGCCCTCTGACTGAAATCACTGAGTTATGGATGGAGAGCCGGCTATAGACGACTGAAAATATCAGTGTAGAACATGACGAGAGGAGGAGGAGATCAAATATTTATACACAAGCAGTGACATGCACGGATGGAGGAAGGAGAGAGGAAGACAGAGAGAATGAGAGAGCTGGAGAGATAGAGGTTTTCTCTCTGCAGTTCATTTAGTCAGTCTTCTGTCTTGAATCCCTGCCATGGCAGCAAATCATCAAATGAGCTGAAATGAGTCAAACTAGAATGAACTGATACAGTCAGACTTATAACAGAAGGAAGACAGTTAATGTTTGTGGTGCTTTGGCACTGCTGGCACAGAAAATGCACCATGGCTGACAGGCAAACTGGAAAGAGGAAAAGAATAGAGACCATCTCAGTAAATATCACGGTTTCACGGTATCATGGCATACCGTATTTCACAATTATTATTATTATTATTATTATCAGTTGCAGTGACCCTTAAAGGAATGAAAACATAAATTTTCTTTTGGTTGAACAAACACTTTATTATAGTTGAAACATTTTTTTAACGTTAGGATGTGTAAAAACTTGGTTTGCGCGTTAGCACCAGTGATAGAGGAAGTATTCACATCCTTTGCTTAAGTAAAAACACTAATACCACACTGTAAAAGTACTCTGTTACAAGTACAAGAAAATCTGAAGTAAAAGTATGTGAGCATTATCATGGAAATGTACTTAAAGTATTAAAAGTAAAAGTACGCAATGCAGAAAAATGTCCCCTGTGCTAAAATATGTAATATCATTAGATTATTATTACTCATGCATTGATGTAAAAGCAGGATTTTACTGTTGTAGTTGGTTGAGGTGGAGCTCTTTTGAACTATTTTGTATCCAACTGCAACTAATGATTATTTTCATTATGGTTTAATCTGCTGATTATTTTCTCCATTAATCGATTGTTTGGTTTCTCAAAATAGTGAGAAATGCTGTCAGAAGTGCTCTAAACGATTATCAAAATAGTTGCTAATTTACTGTAGGTGTGTGACAGCAAAGCCAGACTGATCTCGTCTGTACCTTTAACTCTCACACACACTCACTTATGTCAGCCCCCTTTATGGGGTCAGATCAGGGTCAGCGTGTGTCTGTTTGTAAGTCAGAGTTTACCAAACAGACAGACAATGCAGATGTAGCCGGGAGCCCGGATGTGGAAAATTATTTCAGTAGCACATTTTATGATTGATGTTCAAACATTCACATCTTTTTTCGTTAGGGTTTAAGGTTATAAACAGGACACTTACTTTGATTTGCACAGAGGGAATTTTTCCCTCCTTTGGCAGCCACTTTGCTTCCACATATTTTACAAATTGGCTTGTTTTTGCAATATCCAAAATATTCCTCTACTGCTGATTTCAACTTCTTTTGGGGGGATGGAGATTGGCGGCATCAGTCTCGCTTCTCTCTGCCATTTTCTCCACTGCATTTGTGTCTGTGGCGCCAGTTGCCGAGTCTGACAGGCAGTCGAGGAGGAAAGGAGATGCGCAGGCACAGGTGAGATTCTCCGTTCGGTTGTTTTTTTGTTTGTTTGTTTGTGTTTTTACAAAACTGGTAAAAGGCAAATGTACGTGGTATGATAACCATCAATTTTCATACCATGGTATACCGCGAAACCGGGATACCGCTGGAACCCTAGTGTATAATCACCTGAAAATAAGAATCGTTGTGTTTTTGATAGAATGGGCCTGTTATATCTACATATGGAGCAGGTCCTCTTCCATGGAGCCCACCATGTTGCACCACCATGTTTCTACAGTAGCCCAGAATGGACAAAGGAAATACTGCCTCTTGAGAGGGCCTTTCACAGCCACCATAAGTTCTCCTACACGCACATTACTGCCACCCTTAGACCATTGGGATAATGTGAAACCATTGGCAGGACTGTGCATCACATTACCTGTGTGCACATGTGCAACCCTGTGAATGTGCATGACCCTCTCGTAAAACAACTGCTCCATAGCAATACTAGAGGTCAGAAAGCTCACACTGTACTTTTAATCGTGTACATTCTATATTTACATAATAATCCATTCCACATGAGTTGGCTGGCTTAATTGGTAAAACTTATAGCACAATCCAACAATTCAGTGCAAAATTCTGTACATTCTTATATTTTTCTCTCAAACTATGCAATAACAGTCGAAAAGTGCTTATTGTATTTAACATAAAATAAATAATGAACAGTTTCAAATATGTTTGTAGGGAGTGTCTCTGCATCTGTAAATACTCCCAGGGAGTAATAATTCAAATAACAATACTGTTGATAATTCTGTGTCACAAACCAGACGTTTTATTAACCAGTGGCAGTATCTCCACTTTTGTCGTGCATTCCAGTGAGCTCTGTTGGTCGTGTTTGAGGGTGGGAAGGGTTCTTGCTGCTGTATTAGCAATAATAAAACATGTTTGGGTTTTTTGTAATGATTTCATCAATGACAGTCTCATCATCGAACAGTTATTTTGACTTTAGTTGAGTCCAAACACAGAAAGAAAGAGATGAAGAGACAGAGAATAAACTCCAAAAGGCAGCTCTTCAAACTTTTTTTTCTTAGTGCAAAGCCCACAGGGAAGTTATTGAAGGGTCAAATTACCATATTTCTCCTCCTACAGCAGTCACTAAGACAGGTCTCTGTCAGCTGGCAGCTTTATCGGTGGTTCATACAGACTGGAGCTGCTATAGGAGAATCTAAAACCTCTCTGTTCTGGTCTGAAGAGAAGAGAGGAAGGTGAATGCCAGAGATGCATCAAGTTGTCTTAGTACCTGTTTTATAGACAGGTTGTCGGTGGTGATCACCTCCCAGTGTAGAATTAAAGGGAAACTTTGGGATTTTTCAACCTGGACCCTGTTTCTACCCTATTTTCCCATAATTTTGTGTCTAAGGGACTAATGGGGACAACAATTTTTGAAATTGGTCGAGTATTGAGTGAGAGCGCTTCAGCCAGCAGCCACGAAACAGGCTACAATATAATCCTTTGGGGCAATAGTGCACTGTCAATGTACGTCCACTAAAAGTGCTTGTTTTTGTCACTGACAGGCTCAGATTGTTATTATAAGTGTCTGACAACATTATGAAAAGACCATACGGAGAAATAAACGTTTTTCTTTACCTTTTGCTTTATCCAGTCTGTTTATTATTGTGTCTAACCGAGTCTCGCTCAAGGAGAAGTCTTGTTCTGAAATCTCATGAGTTGACTTGTTGCAAGAAAAACAAATAAGCACTTTTAGTGGACCTACAGTGATGGGGCACTATTGCCCCAAAGGATTACATTGCAGCTCATTGTGCAGCTGCCAGTCAAATCAAAAACTGTTAGAAGAATCGTGATAAAGTTAACACTGTCAAGGATAAAAGTAAGCTCATTCCTTGACCAAAATCATTAAGGAAATTTTGACTGTGACATTTTGGTCCTATGAATTTCATGGATAATTGCAAAACTGAAGAGCGGAGGCTTTATTAAAGGAGAAGCGTGTTATTGTATGTTTCAACTGAGGTTGTAAGTAGGTGTTAAGGGTTAATACCACACCCTCACAGCATGCACTGTGCTCTTTGTTTCATGTCATGCCCTGTCTGTCTCTCCCCGCTGTACACAAGCCCATTGTAGACCTGCACCGGACTCAGCCATATGGCAGCCCCTTGGGCTCCAGATGGTGGGCACTACAGAGTGAGGTCATTGTTACACATGCACGCGCACACACACACACACACACACACACACACACACACACACACACACACACACACACAAGCTTATGACAGCTGCAGATCAGACACATAATGCTTTTGGGACAGATATGGGACAGAGACACTCCCACAAACACACACATAGACAGATTAATATCATATTTACAGATTTATTACCTGTTAGTCTGTCATCATTGTTTCAATCAGTCAGTGAATCATTCACTCAGCTGCTGCTAGTCAGCCACTCACATTTGTAGTCATGTCATGGAGTGAAATGACGTGTTATCATTCTTTTTAGAATTTGTATATAATTTCTGTTTTTATTTTTTACCCTTCAGTTTGTTCTGATTTAATTGATGATAATCTAGGTGTTTGGATAATATATCCAATAGATAAATGAGTGTAGTAGGTGTGGGTATCACCAGTATAATGAATGGATAGATAGGTGATGTAGATATTTATTAGTTTTTAATGGAATAATGATGTTTCCGAGCCACCTAGACTCACAATTTTATTGTGTTTATAGTATTTTGCCTTTAATATATAGGGTATAGTAGATGAGCAGACAGGAATGGAGAGTGAGAGTGGGGGGTTATACTGTATGCAACAAAGGTCCTCAGCCGGAACTGAGGGACACTGTGATGCATCCTTAATATTTACATCAAAGACAACAATAGAAATACTGTACATCTTCGTTCTCATACTGTCAACTAACTAATAATAACCTATAGTGGCTCATTAGTTTTTTTTAAAAAAACAAAACTTACTTTTTACAGTAATTTCCGGCCCTGGTCAGTCTTACTGTAAGTCATACAACTAACAAACTAGTCAATGAACCAGTCAGTCAGCGTATCATCCAGGCAGTAGTTTATAGTTGGTCATTTATTTATTATTACCAGGGTCTGCCAGGGAAGACTGGCCCTCAATGAACCAAGCCCCCACAGTTCAAACATAACATTTCATGATGTTTTTTTTTCATATTCTTTGGCAGTATACATATCAGTTTATGAAATAGTGATCTTCATTGACATGAAAATTAAATATTTATAGACTTTTTTGCGGTTTCAATGTGTAAATATACACGAGAATATGGCAACACATACATGCAGAAACACAGAGCTCCTCATATTTGTGTCTTTCTGAGGACCATTCACTATTAGCATTCCTTCCCTACCCCCTAACCTCCAACTATACCTTTATAACTTAAACCCTTACCATAACCTCATTGTAAACTCAACACCTAATTCTAAAAACAGCTCCAGCAAGAATGACTTCACTTCAAAAACACGTCTTCACTGAAGGTCAAAATCAGATTGGTTCCCACAAAGATGGAATTACAGAGATACACAAACGCACATAGAATCTGACCTAATTGCATTTTTCTCTATAAACATACAGTGTCAGGGTTTACACAAAAAACACATAGTCCAGTATATGTTGGCAGACTGAAGGCCATGTCAAACATATCCTCAACCTTCGATCCATGATTGACTTAATTATACTCATTTTACAGTCTGGATTCTGGATGGTTTAACATAATTAATACCATTTTGGAATCACGTTCATTTTATTCAGTTAACCATTGTGGTATTTAAAACAATACTCCCTACAACACAAAATAAAATGTTTAACGTCGTTACTTTTAAGCATAAAAGTGAGAGCCTATCAACATTAAAAAGGCGTTGTAACAGTTTACGGAAAATTTGGGCTTTTGAGTATTCCTTTGTTTTGATAATGCCCAGATAAATATTCCATGATTAGAGCAGAAATTTAGGAACATGAGAGGTTAACAATACTGTAGGATTTACATGGGATTAAAATGTTAATCAGATTTTGGGTGTATCACTGCATTAAAGGAAAGGGTTGGCCTCATATTTTGGGAAAGGAGAAAGCCTACAATATCGTTCTATCAACCTACTCTGTGTGTGTGTGTGTGTGTGTGTGTGTGTGTGTGTGTGTGTGTGTAAAGGAGGCTTAGCAGTGTGTGTGTGCCTTCAGGCTTTCGTCTGGCCCTTTCTGCTGAGGTTCTGTCTCCTCTGTCTGCCCTGTCAGGAAATACATACACACACATGCCAAATGTGTATGCGCGTGCATGCATGTGATGTGTGTGTGTGTGTGTGTGTGTGTGTGTGTGTGTGTATGTCACATTATTGTGTGTACTTTTACCATTAATATTGCTCTCCGTTGGTCGATACTGCTTCTCAGAGAGTGACGTCATGCACACACACATGCTGTGAAGGAAACAGTGTGTGTGACAGAGGGAGGAATGCTGTAAGAGGAATGTAGCAGGTCAGGTATTTGTCTCCAGCAGAGAGGCTGCCTTTACTTTGTTTGCTATTCTTCTTTCCCAACTAAAAAAAGTAGGTATGAGTCTTGGTAATTAATATGTGTGTGAATGTGTGACATGCTTCTTTGACATGCCTCTCATCGCTCTTTGTCACCAGATCCTTAGTGTGTCTATGCTCTGAGGCAGCATTACTGCCATGTCTGAGTGACTTTAAGGTTTACAGCAGTGGCGACTGGTGACCGCGGGGGGGAGGGGGGGGACAATAAAAGCTTCGTGAGCAAAAAGCCAATAAGAGTTATTTAATCCACGCAAAATATGGACAGACGACAAGACAGGGGGGGCTTTTAAATCACAATGGTAGAGGCTCAGTGGTCGATGACTGTCAGCAATTGGCGATGGCCAATGGCATTGCCCATTGGCAGGATCCTACCTTCCACTTAAGAGTACTGCACCGATTAGCATTCCTATAACATTTTCGCTCCTACATTACCCACAATGCAACTCGGCTGCTGACAGTTTGGTCAGATGCTGCAATCCATTGCAAGTCGAAAGTCGATAGTTCCGAGTCAGTCAGTATTCCTGACTTCCAGTCATATGCATCCCAGTGCATCTGCTCATGAAAACATGGACGCCCGCAGCAAACTGATGTTAGGAAGGCCATGTATGTGCAGGGTTTCATTCCAACCCAACACTACAGCAGCTGATTTAATAGATCAGCACATCTGAGACAGGAAGCAGCAAGAGACAGGAGGAGTAGGCTAGTACCGCATGCTCGCAAAGACTTCTATCAAGCACAGATCAACTGAATGGAAATGGAAATGGCAACTACAAAGTTGTTAAAGCATATTTCAAAACACGAACACTACATAAAGTAAAAAAGGATGAAAAGGTAATTCTGTTCACTGTGTGCACTGCCGTATTGCTGTGACATCAGGTGTGTTTCTGTTGGCGAATTCGGGTAGATGGATCTTGCCCGATTTTCCGACTTTGAATTCTGACTTGAACGACTACCATTTCACTTTTCCGTGTCGGAGGTTGTTTTTTCCGAGTTCCATGTACAATGAGTTGCAGCAAGAGATCTGGGTGTGTTATGCTAGTAGGGGCTAATGTATCCTGGAGCCGTTAGCCACAAGTAGAGATGAGGAGCAGGCTACTTCTTTCTAAGTGCACACAGATTTATTGAAATTAGAGTTATGAATATGATAAAAATCTGGAATTAATTCAAATTTGATAAGCAGATTCAATACTGAAATTAGATTCACTAAGTGAATTCAATAATTGATTCAGATTGGATAAAATGCTATCTAACCCAAACTCCAAAATTGCAAAGCCTCACAAAAATGATCAGTCTATAGGCTGTTTGAAAAGGGATGCATTAATGCAACACAGTACATTCCTGTCCATTCCTTTGTTAGGTCCCAAGTTTATCCTATGTTTCCAATTCTTAAGTAATCAGTTAAATCAGATGGCCGGTAAATGTATGTATAACACTAAAAAAAGGCATGAAGTCATGTTACTTCTCAAAAACAATTACTGTGCCCATGAGTGTTTTTCTGTGCCCCTGCATCTTTTAACTTAGCAGCACAAAATAAAGCTTAGTGCACAACAGTCAATAAAATAAAATGTATAATGGCCTTTGATTAGCATAATTGAAGTTGGTAGGTGTGTTGTCTGCTCAGTAAAAATTGTCTGTTTTGATGTGTAACCATGTCAGTCTAGCCAGTTAAACATTATAATTAGTTAATAGAGGTTTACAAGATGTGTGTAATGACTTGTAAGTCATATCCCCTTCAGCATTTTAGAATGTTGTTGTACAGGTACTATTAGAATGTAGTTTTGCTAGTCACATTGCTGGCATAGTTTTGAACCCTCTATTAGCTTGTGCAAGACAGACTGCTGAAGTGCCAGAGCAAGACTCTTCCATTTAGGCATTTCCCTTGTCTCCTATGAAGACCCTGCAGTTTAAGTCTTGAGGAAGGGATTGGAGAGTGAAAGGAGTCAGGTGGGGGGTGGATGCGCTGAGCAAATCTCGGGAGAGACTCAGCAGCCACAGCCGTTGAAGCTAACCCCCCCCCCACTTTTCCACCAGATGGGGAAACAACAGACAAGACTTTTCTTGGTCTTGCAGAAGCTGCAGCATTTATTAACTGACACACTGTAGTCTATACTGTACATCTACTACCAGATTGACAACTTACTGCTAACCTTTTCCTCTGCTCCACTCGCATTCATGTCACTTTTCTGCTACTTGTACTCACTCAACCACTCATCCGCTACACACACATATTACGCACTGTCCGATTCCTTAAAAGGAGCTACGCTACCAAGAGTTTCCTAGGCAACGACACAGAGGTTAACTCATATTTTGGAACAGCGCTGCACAGAGGCTGCCAAACGCTATTGATTTCCGAATGAATGGATATTTGGCGGGTTTTTTGACATTAAAAAATTTTTTTGGCCTGGCAGGGGTTCAGGGTTAATTTACAATTATAGGGCAAACATTGATATAATACTTAATTCAAATACATTGTACCTTGGACAACTTTTTTAGGCTCACAAATCTTTTCTTGCTTTAATCCCTGATCCTGTTTGCGTTTCCACTGCATTTGAGGAACCAGGTATATCATGCAAATTAGACCCATGAGGAATTAAAAAATGATGACAGCATTTAGAGATGCAGTATGAAGACATGAGGAAACAACAACACAGATTTGTCCTGTCCTGTTCTTTGTATTTATTGTTGAATGAGCTGGATGTAATAAATAAATTAAAAGGAGAAATGCAGAGGATGAAACTGAAAAATGAAACTAAGAGGATCTGTCTCCACAGTAAATTCTGTTGAGTGTTTGATGGTTATTTATTTTGGCTTTATAACGTAAGTGACATAAAACAATCAGAAAATAATGTTTTATTTCTCTCATTCACTGCTTTGTCTCAGCGTGTAGTCTGTCTGCCAGGAACGCTGTCATTAATTTGACTTTTTATCCAGTTTGAAGCCACATATTTATGACATACTTTTTAGATCTTGGTTGTTTTAACTGTATCTTTTAACTAGATGAAGGAGTTTAATCATAGGATGGCTGGATATTAAAATATCAGTGAAGCAATCTATGCGAATGTGAGCTCTCTTTTAAAATGAGTTGGGAAGCCAACAACAAAGCTTAACTTAAAAGTAAAGAGTACTTTAACGTTCACAAACAAAGAGAAACTTCCTCCCCTCGTCCTAAATTGATACGAGAGTACTTCATCCCCAAAGTTCCTGTACTTTTGGAAATTAACCCCCCCATACAAACAGAGCGGGGACTTTTTGGGGAGGTAAAACAATTTCCCTGCAACTTAGTTTAGACCCTGGTTTCTCCGTTGGAATAGAGGAACTGAGTTCCTCAAAAGGTTCTCAGTGCCTGGGGAAAGTTCTTGTGGAGGAAACACAGCTTGTATGTATTTCAATCATTGAATGATTATGTAATATGTGGGTGTTAAGTTTTTGAATAAACATTCTTTGTTCTGCATTGTTAGGTAGAATACATTTTAAATTTTTATCTCACATTTTAGGGCTGCAACTAACAATAATTTCCATTATCATTATAATTTAATCTGCTAATTATTTCTCTTAATCAGACTTGTTTTGTCTGACTGACAGTTAAAAATCCAGAAAGAAATTCACTTTGATGTAAAACAATGATGTAAAAACTGTAAGAAGCAGCAAATCACCAAATTTGAGAAGCTGGAACCAGCAAATATTTTTGTTTATCAAAAAAATTGTTTGCAATTCATTTTCTGTTGATTGACCAATCGATTAGTAAACTAATTGCATCAGCTCTGTCACGCTGATACATAAATTGTAAACATAATGAATCTATGTTTTGAACACTGCAGGTTGTTTTATTTGTAGATTTTGCATTTCCATATATATTTTGTTTGACCAACTTCTCCTGCTGTCTGTCTAAACAGTAATGGACCAGTTCAGTCTCTCTTTGGGGAAGCAAATAAAAGTCTAACTAACCTTTACTGACTGACAGTAATATGTCAGTCTGTGTCATTAAAAGTCTAAATGAACACTGACTCACATGAAGGGACAACAGCTCCTTCATTTGCTGAAAGTAAGCATTGTGCACTCTTGGTCACACCCCAATCATGATGTCACAGCATGTGTTTTCCACAGACAGGATATATTCAAATAATTTGCAAAGGCTGACAGGGAGGCTAAAAGGTCTACAACAAGCTGGTCGGGTTACTTTTGCTTAGGAATTGTTGCAACACAGAAAACAACAGCAGAGACAGACAGATGCTTGAAAACATTGTGGGTGATACTGCTCCTTAAAAAAACTTGACCTCACTATATTGCTAGTATTCTTGTCAGATAGCTTCAGAAACCAGTTACAATGTATGTATATTTGGTTCACATCAGCAACATTAAGTAATGTGTTGTTCATTCATGAGCCTCTAGAACAGCTTCAAGTCTCCTTGTCATAGATTCTCCATGTGTGTGGAACTCTACTGGAGGGATGAACAGCATTTTTCCCAAACATATTCCCTCATCTGCTGTTTAGATGATGGTGGTGGAGAGTGCTTGTTCCAAAATCTTCCATAAGTGTTCAGTTGGGTTGAGAGCTGGTGACTGAAGATCACAGCATATGATTCATATAATTTTCATTCACATCAAACATCAGGGAGACCTGTGAGCTGTATGGAAGCATCTGCATTCTTAATGTTTCTACACTCTTTTATATAAGTTTATTCTTTCATTTGTCACCTATCAATACCTCAGATTTAGATTCACACTAGTTTACATTGAAACTAAATGCAGCTGTAATGTAAGGCTATGATAGAATCCGGTTAAGAATGGTGTGCAGCAATTCTGTTGTTACAGCCAGATAGAAACAGAAATCAGATATGTTGCTAACATTGCCAACATTCAAAAGAAAAACAAAAACAGTCTGACAGACAGCTTCAGGAAGTTGCTGTCAAACCAAGAGTATGATTGAAGACTTGTCCTCCAGTTATGTGACATGACTGGGCATGGCACATGGCCTCCAGAGGAAGGGAAATTTGTTTTGATTATGCGGTTTACACCAGTCAAAATGCACACTCACTGTGTCTATAATGGTGCTTTCAGCAAATAATTATCAAACTGCATAGGGCCTGTAAAAAGCCTGGACTTCCTTTGCGTTGTGATTCATAGTGATTTAGTAGCTTTGTCCAGTCCAGATGCGGTTAATGCTCTCAGAAGTTAGTGGATATGGCCTTGATAATCCTGATTGTCTGTAAAATTTGATGTTAACCCAGTGTGAGTCATATGTTATTGCTTTTACTATATGCAGTCAGACATCAGTGGATGAATGGATCACATCTGAGTCACATCTGGAAAAGAGTAACCCTTTAACCCTTTCAATCTGACCCCTGTCAACCCTGTCTTTTCAGCTCACTGAACTGCTTAAATATGTTCCCACAATACAGTAACGGCTGTCACTCGTACTGTTCCCTGCTCCTTATATTTCAGTGTCTGTGAGTGTGTGTATGCATGCACACACACTGATAGAGGCAGCTGATACCTCAAAGAAGGAGACAAAAGAGAATCATCTGGTGCTGAACAACAACGATGGGATTATAGACTGAGATTAAATCCATCAGTGTTTAATCTGCTTCAGTGTCTCAACCCTCGATCCTGACCCTCCACAGCAGAAATCTTCTACAATCCTTTGATATTAATCTTAAATCAATCAGGCAAGTTACTGTGGGCTGCAGTCTTACTTATAGTCTCAGCAAGGAGAGGGGTGGCAGTTTCAGTGGGATAGAGAAGCTTTGAAACAGGCTATCAGAGACAGGACTTTATTCCTGATTCCCCTGTTAAGTATATGGATGATATTTTAGTTATAAGCCTTGGTGTTGTCTTCTTTTTTTGCTCCTCTTTTAATTTGCTGTTTATGTCTTATGTACATTTCCATAGTACAGTAAGAGTCATGTCAGAATCGCACACAATCTGCTGCTGTTAGTTTCTATTTTTAACAAAAATACATTTTCATTTATGAATTATTTCTGGTTGCTTCCACTTTTAGTGTTTCTAGTTTTTTGTAGTACAGACCATTCCAGGCTTTTCAGTTGTTACTCAGTATTAAAAGTAGCAGCATCAGTACACTTGTAAATAGTTCTATATGTAGTTTCACTTGTAGTTATAATAGTAGTTCAAAAATCATTAGTAGTCAAAGTTTTAGAAGTAATTGTACTTAGAGATGCAGTGTGTAGGATTTGGTGGCATCTAGTGGTGAGGTTGCAAATTGCAACCAATTGAATACACCTCCCCTCACCCTCCCCTTCCAATCATGTAGGAGAACGTACAGTGGCCACGAAACTTGCGAAAATGTGAAAGACCCTCTCTAAAGGCAGTTTTTGGTTTGTCCGTTCTTGGCTACTGTAGAAACATGCAACATGGCTCTGTGGCAGAGGACCCACTCCCTATTTAAAAATAAAGGGCTCATTCTAAGGTAATGAAAACACAACACGTCTTATTTTCAGGTGATTATACACTAATTGTATGAATATTATATTCTATATCTGCCAAGTCCATTCCGTTAGATGCCACTAAATTCTACACGTTGCACCTTTAATAATACTAGTAATAACTGTAGTTATGTTGACAGTTTTTGAAGTTTTAGAAGTAGGTGTTAAAGTACTTTCCAGGAGTTGAAGTAGTGGAATCAGTAATTGCAGGATTCAGGAAAGTCTTTTATTACATATCCCACTTTTCTGACCATCTCATATTTTGGCGAAGTCAAGCTGTCAGCTAATTGTTGATGAAACTGCAGAGAGACAACTATGCCAAAGTGAACAAAAAAAGAGGTACATACAAGGTGAAGAGTGGAATTGGAAAATGATGTGAATACTGTAATCCAAATATTGATAAAGACCCCCTTGTACATACAGTCAGAGTAATAGATCCAGATATGAAATATGATACAGAAAATAATATTTTTGGAATGAAGTGTGTTAATGTCACCTCAAACAAGAAATAAGAAAAATATTCTGATGTGCTGTTCTACTTGATTAGATTATGTAGATAAACCTGTGATGGTGCTCTACGGTAAATGAATAATCCTCTTTCCCTTTAGCAACCTTTCTTTCTATCTACTTCTCCTCTTTTTTTCCACTTCTCCCACACCTCTATGTGAATGAAGGTGGCCAGCGGGTCATCCCTGCTGTAGGTTTCCACAGCCAACTCACCAAACAAAATGTTGATTTTCATCTATTCTGCAAAATCTGCATTACAGTGATGTTTCAAAAAGTCATTACATTATCACTACAATACTTTCATTCAACTTACAGTTGGTAGGTTTAGGCATCTGAAATACTTGGTTGTTGTCATTGGTAAATATGAGCCATCAATGACTGCCGTTATGAGGCGGGATGGGAAACTTGGCCTCTAGTGTCACCTTTATTTGTCACTGTACTGTATGAACTTGGCACTGAATGATGGCAATGGTTCAGTATTTTTCCTCAATGTAGTACAGCTTCATATACCATCAAATCTATGTTCTATTGGTATAAATAGAATAATGTCCAAACTTTTGGTATTAACAAGGCTCAAGGTTCATTTTAATTCATTTTAAATGTTAAATTAAAATAGAACAAGTATATAAAAGTATCACTAAAGAAATTAAGAAAGGAAAAAATATATTGTATTTACAAGAAATACACAGTTACTTATACATTATATATACACACGTTTTTAGACTGTATTTGCAAAATAAATGTAATATGCAAGTTACAGTGCAAAAAAAAGTGAGGTAGTAAAAAAATATGAAATGCACAAAAATGCATAAAAGATGCTTTCAAAGATATTCCTTTATTCAAACATATTCTGGTAATATTAAAAACATCAACAAAGTTAACTGTTTTGTAGATGTGTGAATACATGATGTTTTACTGTCTGGGTTTTATAAGTCTAATGTCATTCTTGTTTGAGACATATTCAATCTGCCATCTTGTACTGCAATAGAGGACCACAGTGGAAATAAGCCCTGGGGCTTTTTTTGTATTTTAATCCTTGACAATTTGACCAGCCTGCCATGTATGTTTTAAATTTTGTCAAATAAATATATCTTTCCATCTATCTAACTTTGGCATCGGTATGAACATTTGCTACATGCATAGCTCTAAACATTAAAAACCACACCATCTTCTATGTTTTAATTATTATTCACTGTTATTTATGACAGAAGTGTATTTGAATAAAATGATAACTTTGGAAGTAAATTTTTCATAAAAATCATTTTAGACTGAACATGTTCTTTAACATTTTTTTTAATATATCTCAGAGATATCAACATATGTTGAGGTCATAAAGAACTGAAAGATAATAGCACTGTTGGAAACATATGTACATTTAGGGACAAAGGCAACATAGGACTTTGTTATTATCGTTATG
Organism: Thunnus maccoyii; assembly: GCF_910596095.1. Taxonomy (NCBI): domain Eukaryota; kingdom Metazoa; phylum Chordata; class Actinopteri; order Scombriformes; family Scombridae; genus Thunnus; species Thunnus maccoyii. The sequence continues at coordinate 33,845,376 of NC_056537.1, read as the reverse complement.
TTCCCTCAAAAACAAAACCCCCACATCATGTTCAGGAATACACTTATCTTGTGGGGAACTGGCCAACATGTAAACTTAATGTTATACACTTAGTGTACAATATAGTTATACTATACTATCCCAATATAGTTAGGCTTCTTTTTTTAGCTAAGTGTATTGGACAGAGCTGTTCAGTAACCATCTACATGATTTTTCACTATAACTCGATAGTTAGCATGAAGCTGACTTAAATGTAACAAAGTTTTTGCATTAGGCGTACAAACACTCAAACTAGTGTATGCTATACTATGAAACAATTGGTAGGATTTTGTATTGTGTCACCCATGTGCACGTGCGGGTACATGTGCATTCTCCTGCTGCATGCATGACAAACCAAACAGGGACACAGTCATAAAAAACTGTTCCATAGCACTAGAGGTCACAAACTCCACAAGGAATGTTTAACAGTTATCAGGCAGATCTCCTAGATGGAAATACTCCTTTAAATGATGTAACAAATTCAGTATAATTATAAATGTACAAATGATTAAAGGTTGGTTTTATCTCTTTCTGTGTTTCTTCTTTAAGAGGATGAGCCTGTAGTTTTTGCCACCAACTCCCTTCAGAGGCGTAAAAAGGGTCTGGGTCTAACTGGACTCCGCACCACCGGATCAAGTTCCACCCACTCAAAGAGCAGACCAGGCCTTATGATTGGCCTACCACAGAACTTCAGGCAGATCTCTTCCATCATTGATGTGGACATCTTACCTGAGACACACCGACGTGTACGTCTCCACAAGCATGGTACCCACAAACCACTGGGTTTCTACATCCGTGATGGGGTTAGCGTCCGGGTGACACCACAGGGTGTAGAGAAGGTGAGATTAATCATTTCATGTCAACCTACTTCAATGTTTCAGATAACATTGCACCTTTCAAGGTTACAAATATCTCTTATATCTCTTAAATGAATTGAATGCATTATCTCTGATTTCCTTAAAACATTCCTTGAAATATTCAATATACTCCGCTAAACAAAGGAAATGTGGCCTGGTGAAGAGCTGTAGCATTGTGTCAAGGTCCCCCTTGAGCTCTGCCCCACTGTCCCAATGACAAAAATACACAGAAATGCCAATCTATAGTTTTACTGTTTCAAGATTCCGTATAATCAGCCTTTACCTTGATTTGACCCCTCCAGTGACTTTAAAATCCCTTTGAATTAATACGGGTCAAATTGGACCCAGAACACCCTCTATGTACAAATATTAATACCAGCTGCACAAAAATAAATAATTTTGAAATATTTACATTTTTGTATATTCTGGGCCACTTTAGGAGAAGTCACAAAATTTCAGGTTTAAATAATGTCATTTAGGGTGTTTTTACTGCTTTCAAATGTCAAGATGGGTAAATTTTGACCCGAACAGTATGTAAAGGTTAAACACACATACATTGTCAAACAACAGATGGTTTCCCTCCTGACTGAAGCAAGTCACCGTCCCTCATAACTAGCCTACAGTGCCAGGGGCCTGAGAGATGGAGAGACACAGTGATCTTCTCGAACAAAGTGGCTCAAAAGTAGGCCAAGTTAAAGAAACCACTGAGTAACAGTAATGTAACGGGTGTTGTTGTCAACTTGACTACTGCACCGTCTCTCCTCTGCCCCGCCTATGGTGAAACAGAGGAGAGGAGAGAAACTCAGCGTGACCATAAATGACAGCAAAACACAGTAAAGATTCTGACACTTAGCTGAAATGAAATAACATAAATAAACATAGTCTCTACTGCGTTTTGCTGTTATTTATGGTCGCGCTGAGTCTCTCTCCTTTTCTCTGTTTCCGTGGGAGAGCTCAGCGGATCAGAGGAAGTACTTGAAGTACTTGAGGTGATGACAACTACACTTGTTACATCACTGTAATAATGTGCAATAAAAGTTTCATGGGTTATAATAAAATAAGTGTATCTTAACCCAAGTTGTGAGTCCTTTTCCCCAAAGTGAGTCTTGAGAAAGGGGGGTTATCTTATATTGGGGTCGATATGGTATACCAGCGCAACCCACTTGCACATGTTTTTCTTCACACAGAATAATTTTTGATATCATATGCGATCAAAACTGTTGCACTGTACAGCCCTGCATTTATTTTTTTTATGTTCTCTTTGTCCTTCTCCTTGCTCCTGTAGGTTCCAGGGGTGTTCATATCCCGTCTGGTACGTGGCGGGCTCGCAGAGAGCACAGGGCTGCTGGGAGTTAATGATGAGATCCTGGAGGTCAATGGTATCGATGTAGCAGGAAAATCTTTGGATCAGGTAAATATAGTGCCCAAAATTGACCTACTTGGGGACCTGCCAAGCACTGCCAAAAGTTAAAATGTGTTTTTTAAAAGAACAACTTATATTAAAATACAAAAAATTACAACATTAAAAAAATATGAATGAAATATGAATAGTATGATCAGGGAAAATAAGATAAGTTAATCTAGTAAAATGATAAAAGCACATTTGTAGAATTGTGTGGTTTGTTTTATTTGTATTTAATTGCAGGAAATGTTGAGACATCTATTTATGGATGTCTTCCAAGCAGTTTAGGGAGGTGTGAATGTCCCTAAGGGTATTAACAGGATCACAGCTGAGATTTACAGTAGCTGTGAATCATCTGTATAAAAGTGAAAACTGACGCTTCTTGTGGAGTTTACCTCAGAGGAAACATATGCTAAAAAGACTGTTAATGTGGCAGATATCCACTTGATATGACTCGAAATAACTCAGACTGATGAAGCCCCATATAAGCTTCACATCAACTTTTAAACACATTTTTGCATAAAATGACTGTGTGGACACACTGTGGATTTTGTTCTCCATCACCATCATTGAAAGCACACTGAAGGGCATCTTTTAATAGCCAGTATGAACAGAATGAATGATTACAGTGACTGCTCGTATGGACACCTGACTTGTTTTAAAACACACTTGAAAAACCTGTCCTTTAAATTTGAATGAACTGTTCTGGACATGTGTGTAATAGTGCACAATTGTACTTCACATCATATTGATCCAGACAATAACCACCTGCAACTGAAACCTATCACATTGGAGTAAATAAAATGAAAGTATAATTTAAAATGTGGTCTAGTATTTTGAGCATCAACATTGTAGTACACCACTGGATTCAAGGTTTGTCTACTACAGACCTGACATTGTGTACCCAAGACCTAAGCAATTTGGGAGGAGACTGAGGTGCAGAAGAGCAGGGGATTGTCATTGGGTTTGAAATTTTAACAGTTGACGTGGCTTTGAGCTGTCTGACAGGCCAGGAAATTCACCTCCTACCATAAACAGTGGGAACCTTGCTTGAATTCCATTTGGCCAAAACATGGCCTCAGGGGCAGTGAACAGTTGTATACTAGTCAATTTAATCTGTTACTGTTACTGTTGGCTGTGTGCCAATTTCACGTTCACTGTCATTTCTGTAATCTCACCACAGCTGCTACTGAGACACGTTTCATAAATTCTAAGACATTAATAACATTTTTTGCAGTGTTAACTAAAGTGGATCTTTTAATGTGAAATCATTACCTTAATGTTACCATCACAATAGTGATTCTCCCATATTGTACTTTTCACATTTTATTTTCTAAAATATTTTTTAGTTCTATCGTAATTCAAAAACAGGCAGCAAAGCCTGCCTGCAACATTGGTCAAAAGGGTGATTTGATGATGATCCTAATAAATGGACATCAAACACTAATAACAGTTCAAATTAAATGTGTTTTTCCTGTAAATTACAGCATTTCATTTTACTGAATTTAAGAACAGATCTTAGCATTTTGCCATGAAATGTGGAGGATGTAATAAGCCACACAGTTTAGCAATGAGACAGTAATCCAGACAGACGGATCATTGACCAACACAACTATACATTTTGTAGGGCCCACATGCCTTGAACCCCTGGAACCATATCTGATTCCAGTGTTTACCCTATAATAGTACAAGCCTGGCGGGCCGCCAGGTCAAAAAATATTTTTTTAAATGCCAAAAATAACACCAAATATCCATTCATTCAGAAATCAATAACGTTTGGGAGCATCTGAGCAGCGCTGTTTCGAAACGTGAGTCAACGTCTGTGTCATTGCCTGGGAAAATGCAGGTAGCGTAACTTCTTTTAAGGAATAGGGCAGTATGTAAGCCAGTGAGTGGTTAAGCGAGAGAGCGAGCGTCAGAAATGTGACAGTGAATGTGAGCAGAGCAGAGGAAAAGGTTAGCAGTAAGGCCGTATTCAGAAACAAATCAGGCGGTGCAGCGTTCAGCCTCAGGGTCAAGCAGAGGTGTGTGCGGGTGTGGGCATGTTTATTTGTCCTCCAGAACGTAACCGCTGTGAAACAATCAGAAAATAACTCCCCCCCCCCCAGAGCTTAGAACATCTTTTTACCATTTCAGGTGACGGACATGATGGTGGCCAACAGCCACAACCTCATTGTGACAGTGAAACCGGCTAACCAGAGAAACAACGTGGTGCATCGTGGGAGTAAAATGTCAGTGGGCAACTCTGGTTCAGTGGGCTCAGCTGGATCTACAGGCTCTGCTCTGTCACATGACTCACCAAGCCCCGCCTCTCAGAGCAACCCCATCACTGCAAGGTTTGACATGGACATGGACTATTTTTTGCACTGAATCTGCTCATGAAAAATACTGAACAGTATGTCGAGCCAATTTTGTACCAAGAAAATCAACTACACATGGACTGAAAAGTAGTCAGTGTTTCCTCAGAATAGCATATATGCCAGGGTGTAAAAGCCTTTAAAACAGCACTGAGACCATTCTGACCCAGGATTATAAAGACAAAAATAGACACAAGCAGCAGCAGGAAAGGTATGAGGAGATTAAAAATGAAATTAGTGTGCAGTAGCAAAAAGAGACCAAGGAAATAGTTTGTATTTATGTAGAATTACACAGAAGATCATGTACCATTATAAACATCTTCACTGCAATTCCCCCTGATGGCCAGTCAACAGGAATTTGTAAAGGCTGGCACTAAGCAGTTACACATGTACAGTAAGTGCTTTCCATGTTTCAAATACTTTTTAGAGTCTGCTGGAATTTGTAGTTCTTTCATCTGGCTGTCTGCATTATCATTTGCATAATGTTAGTGACCATTATTAGGCAATCAGTGTAAACACAATCCTAATTCGTCTGTTGAATACCTGTTGAATAGGAGGGATAAAATGTAAGAGTATCAGACTGTTCATTCATAAGTAACTGTTCATTCTTCCCAATAGGTCCCACAACTAAAACCAGAAACAGAATTCCAGCACATTATACTTGAACCCAAAGTAAAACATGGTGCATCCTGCATACTATTTAACACATCAGTTCAAACTGTTGCAGTATAATGTACAGTAGGTTCAGGACATTCAGCAGACAACCAGTATTAATCAGCCTTACATTACATTTGTCATTTAAAGAGGCACTAATCAATATTAGTGCAGCAATGCTGTACGTCAATCTTGTGCTTTAGATCATTTTTGCAGCACAACACATTTGTTACACATCTGCATCAGACTGTAATTTCCTGATTGAATGTTTCTATCTTCATAATTTTCCATTTCATCTGTTGTTACCACAGCAACAGCATTGCTGAGGGTGACAGTGATGATGAAGATGATGATGGCGACCTCATTCTAGAGAACGACTGCCTGACGCCCTACGAATCTCACCGGGTAGCCAACAGCAACAACACTAACCTCAACAGAGACTCACCTAGCAACAGGCTGCACAACTCCACTGTGGTTAGGCCCCTCACACAGAGCGTCTCGTTGCCCAATAGCTTTGGAGCACCCCTGAGTGACAGCTCCATGATGATGTCCAATCACAACGGAAACCCCGCCCACACAGCCAGTAGCAGTCAAGAGAGTATGAGAGAGGACGGCAACATAATAACACTGTAACCATGACAACACTGAAAGCAACACTGTAACAGTGAGGACTATGGAATGTTAGAACCATGGTAACCAACCACAGAGTGCTGTAACCATGACAACTACAGACGACTGTGCTCCCGGAAACCAGATAGCAGACTCAAAAGCACCTTTATCTTTTAACTTGTCTTTTGGTTAAGGATGAACCTGGAGTTTTTGACTTCCTTGACACGTTATGACACTTACAGGACTGCAGAGATACAGCTTCATGTCCCATGCTAGCCAGGGTGGATCATGGGCTTCCATCATCTATGGGCAACGCTAACTTTTTACATCTGCAAAATATGGTTGAGGTAATGTATAGAGCTGAATTGTAAGGTTCTAGAAGCAAAAATATCATTTACTGTCAAAGGAGGGGAATTATTTAAATGCCATAATGTATTAACTGATCAGTGTCGACTTACTGAGAGCAAATTGATTGAGTAATAATGTAAATGCTTCTGTAAAAGCCATAAGTCAGTTTGATGTCAATGTATGTAAGAAATCATCTTTGATTCACAAATTGCTTGTGAAACCTACAAAACCTAGATGAAGTTAGACCAGTCAAAGACATTATTACCAACTTCAGGAAAGTTGACTTGTTGGATACTACAACAGATTAATAGAACAAATACCGTAAAAACATGTCTGTGGCGGTGCAACAAGCAGCGCAAGCAGCGCTCTGACAGGCTGATAGATTCCTGTCTGTGTGGTGCACAGATAGAAACAATAAGGTGGGAGGTTAAATCAGATGAGGCAGTGCAAAGCCAGTTTTTTGGTATTTTGGTGAAAACTGGGTCTTAGATGTTGTGCTAGACCAAAATAGACATCTCAAACTTACATCTGTTTCTGGGCCAAAGTCGTTCTTGTTGGTTTTATCATCAAGAACAAACTAAAACCTTGCTGGAAACATGCAGCAATAGTGGAATAATGCTTAAAATGTAAATAAACTATTTTAATCAAACACTCTTCAACCAGTAGATGTGTTTAAATTGACATTCAAACAGTCATACAGTAAATCAGTCTGCATTGATCTATAAATGAATTTGGGTGATTCTTACAGTATCTGTTGTCCACAGATTGCAGTTCCAGTGCACATCTCACTTCTCAGTTGTCATTCTTCACTGACTCAGCTGTTTCAGAGCCAAGAGACCAGTGTTGCGATTGGCTGAGAGTGTATTTATCAATCACCACACCCTCTGATCTATAATCCTCCTCATCTTTGCACATACATGGTCTGTGTGCTCAAGAACTACTGCTTTGCACTGACCGTTGCACTTGCAACATGAAAATAAGGCCCTAAAGGAAGGATAAATCACATAACACCAAAATATATACACAGCAGAACAGAGAAAAGTGTTCAGAAACAGTTCAAAGTGACAAGAAAGGGATTCAGTGATATTTGCAATACTTAATTATTATTTTTTGTAATTATTTAGATTTTTCTCTCCTAATCAGTTGTCATACAGTTATCATGATTCATCTCATTGGTTTGATAAGAGGCTTAAAATCTATATAGGGATTTTCTGAAATGTGTATAAATAACATGACTGGGACATTTGGTTCCATAGTACACATTACTGAAAAAAAGATGACCAGCTCTACTATATTGTTAGACCAAGACCTACCTTTTTACAATCTGGCATTGTAAATATGGAAACACGATTGCTGTGAATCACATATATCAATATTATAATTTTTAAATAATTTCAGCAACAGTTACTCAGGAAAAAAGGATGAGAAGCAGATGGAAAGGTGTGTTAAATGGGCGATGCAGATACACAGTGATTATCTTTGAAGATTTTCTCACAAAATTTAAGAGTCTGAGAATCAGAGTCATCAGCTCCCCTGCGCTTCTCAGCTAAGCAAACTATTCACATGCACATGTAACAGTGGACTAAGCAGAAGTTTCTGTTTTGGGCGGGCCAATACAAAAGTGGGTGGGCCATCTTTTTTCAGAAAAACTGACTTATTAAAAGAAGAGGAAAAAAGAACAAACATAGACAAACTGAAAAATGAGCAACCAGTTTACTTTGCAACATTCTGCATCACAAAGGCAATAACAGCGAAACACTGCCTATCCAACATCCAGTCTGTAAAGGCTGTACACAGCAGTAAAGACAAAAAGCGGCAAAGTGGCAACTCAACGTAAACCCAAATAGCAAAGGTGTTAACTAAGACAGCAGTTGCACATGTAACATTTCCCTTGTGCATTCATTATTGCCTACAGCCATTGTTGCCTCAGTACTGGTCAGCTCATGAAAAACCAAGTAGGCACGTCAACAGTGACAACAATGGCGGAAAGTTTTGAAGACAAGTTAAGAGACCAAGTTCTCCAAGTGTAGCCATGTTTATTTTTTACATCACGCTTCTCCCTCTTCTTCTTTGCGTTTTTTGGCGGATTTTACATCATGTAAATCCAGAAGTTCTATTTATATCCTTAGTTCTCTGGTGTGCCCTCTAGTGGAATCTTCCAGGAACATGCAACATACATAGGCAAGTATGTGAACAATAACCTTACGACACAGCTGGTCGTCGACACTAATGCGTGGTTAAAAAGTAACTGTATCTCCAGCCTTACACCCAGGGTCTGTTTTTGCTGGACCAGCTCACACACGACAGAAAAAAAGTATTACAGCAACACAAATGGGCCTATAGACCGCCAGCCACCTGGGGGCTGCAGTTCCCCCAGCACCCCTACTTCCCGTGGCTATGGGTGAACCCGCATCAGGCTGACCGGGAGAAAGTGCCGTACCGCCAGGGAGAGAGTGTCCAGGCTGACCTCGCTGTGGGCTGATGAGTCTGGTGGACTCAGTCGATGGAGGTGGTGGCGCTTCTTCTTCCTCAACTTTTTTCAAATAACACATTAGAACTTTGTTTAGCTATTGTTGTAGCATTAACATTACATCGCCTTAAAAGCCAGCTAGCTGGCTGAAGGCAGCTCAGGAAGGTCAGCGTGTCAGAACCAGAGCAACCAATTACATTCCAGAGACTTCCTACGACTTATCTCAACAGTTTAATCAGAGGACAAATTCAACACACAAGTCAAGTCAACAATAAATCCAGTTAATATTTATTTATTTCCATATATATATGTTTTATATTTATTGTTACAAAACATATTTTGATCAAAGTTGGCTGGGTGGGCCAGTGAGTAATGTGGGTGGACCAGTGTCACCCAGGCCCATTACTGGCTACACACCTGACATGTACACAAACACACTGAACCAGTGGGGAGTGGGGGTCAAAATAAGGAAATTCCTGTCATGTCAAACAGTCTGAGAGCAGTGCAGTATGGGACACAGAGTGCTCTTTTACTCTTATCTGGGTCACATAAACCTGTGCGTGAGAGTGTGTGTGAGGCCATGTCTTTGTTGTTGGAGCACTGGGGATATTGCCTTACAGTCATAAATGTTGGCTGGCTCAGTCACACACTGCACTCTTTCTTTACTGTCCTCTGTCTCACATTCAGCTTTCAATCACATCAAAATAATTAACAACAATCAAACAATCCAGTATTCTTTCTCAAAATCTTGGCCTGACTGTCAAGCATAATCATAGTGTCAGTACTGTTGACAAAATATTAGCTTACAATACATGCATTCACAGAGATACTGAGATGGGAACCATGCTTCTTCATTTAAAGTCATAATATTATACAATGTACAATAGAGGTTGTACAAATGGTTATAATGGTCATAACCACATAATTGTGCTCAACCACAGTTATTTGTTACAGCATATTAGTACATTTTTCATTCATGTATCAGACAACATAACCAGTCATAATACCCTAATAGAAATGTTATACAGAGCTCCAAAGTCTGCCAGTGTTCAGTGCCATGTTGGTCTAATTCTGCTCATAACAGCCCTGGGGAAGGTTGAGGAAAATCCTGTTTATGTTAGCTTGACCTTGAGTGAAGACATAGAAGCCATTTAATACACTGAAAGAAGTGTGACTTTATTAAAATAAAGTAAATAGTTATCATTTTAAAGTAGCATTTTAACTTTTAAGTGCATACTAATTCACCAGTGATTCAAATAGGTCTGGTGTCGTGCTCACTGATGGTTGTTTCCTCTAGTTTGAGAAACAATCAATTAATCAGATCTTTGTAGGTAAGATTAAGAGTGAAATCGGCTTACTGTCTAGCTACAGCCATGAGGAGTACAGACAAAAAGATGGCTGCAAAAATGATGAGATGTTGTACAGGTTGTTGTAGGTCAAAAAATAATAACTCATAAATCAACTTATTTCTTTGATCATTTTGAAAAACTGCTACCACAGCATCTGCGTGGAATGAAAATGACGATAAATCAGTGAATAGTGATTGATTAAAGCAAAACAAAGATTGTCTCCTTTCAAACAGAAATGAGCTGAACATGAACATGATGTTAGGCTGACAGACTTACTCATTGGATTAAGTAAAATCTGTGATGAACAGTCCTCATAGGAGAAAAGACAAATAACTAATTTGTGTTACAGCTTGAGCTTTCCTAGAAGGCAGAGCAGCCACTGAGGCAGAAATTACTTACTATGGACTAGCTAACATAAACTCTTAGTGGAAAAATAGCCTACATATAATTAAAAAGTTAAAAATGGACATTTCTACAGTATGGTTCCCTTTTATTGGTTTATTTCACAAGTATTAGTTACGTATTTACATTACATAGTTAGTATGGAGTCTGAATATTAGCTACTACAGTATATTATTAAAATGTAATTAGGTCAAAGTCACAAATGTTAAGACTTTGCATTCTGCAGTTGTTTAAATGTTGTGGGGAAATATTAACAGCATTTACTGTGGAGATCACACCATTCTCACTGAAGGACATCCAACTATAGAGACTTTAAAAGATCACTGTATATAATATAGACAGTACTTGTTCCTAATGGTAAATGCCCTCAGACTTTTCTTCTCTCTCATCCTTTTTCCAAAAGGCTTCATTAAAATGTTTGGTAATGAGAAAAACTGGCCTTTGAGGTGTAAGGTGTAACTTTACGGTTAATTTGAGCCGCTGTGTCCCGGATGTTTGGGGACGTTACAGAGGTTAGGGATAGGACAGTTTAATGCTGTCTATCAAAATGCTACTGGCAAACAGCTAAATACATTTAATTAAGTCCACTGTTGCTGTTCGGCAGCCAGAAAAGATGAAGATGTGCTCCTGACCTGATTATATGTTGTCAACGTTTTGATGTCAACAACTGCTTTATGCACACACACACACACCCAAAACATACACTTTTCTTTTTAATATATCTTCATGTGAAAATATAAATGTAAGATTATGAAACAAGGGAGATTTTCATTACCTGGGAGAAGTTTTTATGTAAGAGAACATTTTATATGTGTAAAATATGGAGAGTATTTTTCTTATTCTTGTACTTTGAAATTGTATATGAGACAGGGGAGCTGATACAAGCAGTTTGTGTGTGCAAGATTGCTGAATGTGTTCACATGCACACAGTGTTTGGTTTATGTTCAGAACATTAATGATAAATGAAGGAGGTCTTTTTCAGAAATTTCCATTTCCAGATTTAGGTAAAACATCAATTCTGCTTTAATTTGTAATGTATGCATGTCAATAGATGCTGTGGAAATACTGAAATACTCACTAAAAATGAACATTGGACATTGGTGTGCATGTCAACGCAGTCAATTAAAGTATCATGTTAGGTGCTAATCATGGCTTATAAACAACATTTATCCTTGCTTTTATATAATTATCTTTGTGTGTCCCTACCAACATAAATAGGGGTTTAAATATAATAAGGCAAACACCAATCTATTGTAATGGTCATATTAAAGTGGCAATCTCAAAGATGTCCAAAGATTTTCATTTAAATAAATGTCTGTTAAGTCCCTATCTTTCGCTGAATAAGGTAACACAATGGTGATTGGGCCTATGGCCCACTGATGACAGCCCTTGCATTTGCAGTATTATCAAAGAGTATGATTATTAGGAACTGGGTGTCAGCGGTGACTTTCCCACAATGCATTCAAATCAGCTGACGCAACAGACTCGCACTTCATTCGTTTGTGTGTGAAGCGGCTTATCTTTGTAAAAGCTTACTCTTTTTACTGGTGAAGTTTTATTGCACATACAGTAAGTGTCTCTCCTATGTTGTACTGTGTGTGCATCACACACAGAGAAGGCTGAGTCCTGCCCCTCGCTGCTCCTCAGAGCAGAGGAGAGGAGACAAAGTAACACGGTCATAAATGACAGCAAAAACACAGAGTCTCACACTGAGCTGAAATGAAACAAGTGCGCATAAATTAGGTAAATAACATAAAAAAACTGTCTCTGCAGTGTTTTGCTGTCATTTATGGTCATTCTATATCCTCTCCTCTCCACTGCTCTCTTGTGTTTCAGCAAGAGCTCCTTGTGTGTGTGTGCTGCACACACAGCAGAGCAGAGGACAGTGAACCAGGTGAAGTATCCGAGTTGGTGACAGCTACACTTATGTTATTGTAAGTGCAATAAAAGCTTTGCGAGTAAAAAGCCAATAAGAGTAATTGATTAATATTATCCGCACAAAAGAACACACCTGCAATTACCACTTATTGTCATATGGTGCCACCAAAGTGAACGAAACAGAGATCTTCGAGATTGCCACTTTAAGGCAAACAATTGCTGGATTATCAACAGGAGCCCATGGCCCCTGGGTCCCCTTAGCATGTTAATCTGACCTTCAGTGAAGTCAGCATTTAAGGAATAATCCAGTATTCTTACTCAGAGTGAGATGAGAAAATTGATATGCAACACAGATGTGGTTAGCCTAGTTTAGCACAAAGACAGGAAGCATGGGGTAACTGCTAACCTAGCTTTGTCAAAACAGAAACAATGTACACCTCTCAGCAACGCCAAAGCTGGAATAAAGTAGAATTGTAAAACAGCACATTGTTAGTTGAGGAGCAGTTAGCATTGGAGCTACTTCTTGACCAATGACTGCACCCCAGTGATGCTACGCACATAATGAGCATATTTGTACTAAAACCCCTAAATGTGCAGTAATTTTGACAGTCTCCATGCAACTCAATTTGTCTGATTATTAGGTTTAAGCTTTTATTAAACCATACTAAGCTTTGCTTAGTATTGTTTACAGTACAAAAAAAAGATTTATAGTACAAAAATGCTAGCTTCCAAGCTAACTGGTTACGTTGCATACAGCCTAATTCAGCTTCAGAGTTGTTGGAAGGTGTATTTCTTCTTATTTCCAGTCTTTTCACTAAGCTAGGCTAACAACGTCCTTGATCTATCTCTATCTCTGTCTGTCTCTCTCTCCAGACACAGATGATATCCATCTTTTGGTGTGTGGATAAGAGCACAACAATATCAGTATATATCTCAAAACATCAGACTGTTCCTTTAAAGTAACCTGGGTCAGTTTGATACTAGTTACTGTGATGAAGTACATGTTAAACAAATCTTTAAAAAAAAGCTTCTCCCTCCACTACAGTCCTGCTTGGAACAAAATGGCACAGGTGGAAGATTTGTTATTTAGTGCTGTCAAATAGGATATTGCTCTACTTGCTGAAGTGTGACTTAACAGCCAATCGGTGCTCATGGTGGTCATGTTGCCAAACGCCTCATTGTTTTAACTCTCTCTATATGTAGCCTGTTTACGTCATGACAGCAGGACTGCTTGCAGGCATTTTGGATGGTCATGCAAAAAAAAAAAAAAAAAAGAAACAAGGATGTCCTCCCCTGACTGTACAAGTTTTTAGAAAACAAAGGAAGTGCCTTTTTGAAATAAGGATACTTATGTTTCATTGGATGTCATGTTTGGCCTGGGTACAGCAGGTTGTGTCAGATGAAGATGTTGGTGGACAGCAGGACTTTGGTTGCTGCCTGATAATAAAAGCTGTGCAGATGTGTGTAACCTGCACTGAACACACAGCTGCTTTCTATAGGAGTCTATAGGCCTGGATGTAACTAAACTGTGAATGTCATTTGGAGATAAAATATGATGATTATCAAATTATAATATTATGGTAATAAAGTATTATTAAAAGGCATACAGATTTGTTTTGTGTTCATGTTTCATCTTCTGTTTTCCCTACCATACTTCCCTCTCTTTTTTCTTTGTCTAACATTCCATATCTTCCTTCTTTCTTCCCTTCTTGCCTTATTTTTTTCCGTACTTTCCTCCTTTCTTTCACTTCTCACATCTGTCTTCCCTTTCTTCAACTGATCTGTATGATTATTTATAACATTTCCTCTTTTCTTTCTTCTCTCCCTCTGATTTTATCTTTCTTTCCCTTCTTTTTTTATCTTTACTTCATTCTTTCAGTTCTTTCCTCCCTTCCCACCATCACTGTTTCTGATTGACTGTCCTTCCATATTTTGTGTACTTCCTTCCTTTCCATTCTTTTAATGATAATACTTTTCTTTCTTTCTTTCTTTTTCTTTCTTTTTTGTTTCCATCCTTTCTTTCTTGCTTGCTTATCTGTATTTTCGAATCAATGCATGTCACAAATAAGTGACAGAGCACAGAACATAGTGCAGAGGTGTGATCAGAAGTGCACCAGGGGTGAATACTGGATGTTTCAGCCAGCAGAGAGCAGTACAAGCAGCAGTCGTACTTCTCTCAGCAAGTCCACTGTTGATTTCTCAGGCTCTACAGTCAATCTCATACCTGCGTAAGGTCATTGTGGGGTTAAATTCACACCTTGGTCTCTCCCAGCCTCCCTGCTAAAGAAAAAAAGGAAGAAATGTCTAAACTCAATCCAGGAGCGGCGCGATGAAACCTTCCTGGGTTGGGTCGGCCAGAAATGTGATCAGTCTAAACAGAGGTTATATCCATTACAGGATTAGCTAAACCAAGCACTGCTGCTGTTTGTTTAACTGAGGCTGTTTATATGGCTGGAGGAAGTGTGGCTTTGAGTGGTGGAGGTTGTGAAGAGGACAGAGAGAGGAACAGAGTGGTCACAGTGTTCAGATGGAGGTTCTCTGTCTTTAATATCAGCCGCAACTGTGCTAATGTGCTTTCATTTAGAGCTGCAACGATTAATATGTTCATTGAAAATGAACTATTTGGATAATTGGTTGATCATTTTGAGTCTTTTTTTTTAAAAAGAAAAATAATCCAAAATCTCTGATTCCAGTTTCTCAAATGCAAATATTTTCTGTTTTTCTTTAGTCCTCTATGAAAGTAAACTGAGGACAAAACAAGACATTTTAGAACTTCATGTTGGGTTTTGGGAAACAGTGATCAACATGTTTCACATCTTTTTGACATTTTCTGGTCTAAACAACTAATCGATTAATCGAGAAAATAATCGACAGATTCAGCAATAATGACAATAATTGTTAGTTGCAGCCTTACTTTCATTCATTCAGTAATGTGGTCTGTAACCGCTGGACATACAATTAGCATGTTTTATTTTTAGCCATGTTAGCACATGGCTCTATGGATGGCAATGTCTGACAGTCCAACACTTTGGTCCAGACTGAAATATATCAACAATTATTGGATGGACACATCCTTATAATTAAATGACCAAACAGGTTGATTGTATCATGCACTCCAGAACGACCCATAGGAGCGTTTTCTAATATACCGCTTCTACTGGTTCTTTCCAAAACCGTTAAAAAAATCACGTTTTACGGTGTGACAACACTGTAGTTAAGGTCTGATTAGGTTTAGGGAAACTTAAGGCAACCATCATCGTCATGGCAACAGTAAGCATCATGAGAATTGTAGTTATGGTTTTTTAAAAACTGTCCCAACTTGTAGTTGGAAACAGGAAGCAAACAGCGGTCTCCTGCAGCTAATTCTACTTTTTGCTACCATCTATCTATCTAGCCACATATCCAACCTGCCACCTCCAAGTATGGACATTTGTCACGTATAATAGACATCAACTGCCTCACTCCTCTGGGTCATAATTACTACGGCCACTAGATGGCGTTTGTCACTCAAACATAACTATAGGTCGTTTTTTGCTACTGAATTTACAACCTATACTGTTGTTTTTCTTGAGAGGACAGGCTGTTAAGAACTTTGGTGATCCTCTGACTATTACTCCAGTGCCACCATCAGGTCAAAATTTTAATTTGTCCTACACTTTGGTTTATGACCATTTAAACTAAGATGATCAATCTCAGAAAGTTACAGAAATGGCCATACACAGAACTCCCTAATCTAATGTCAGAAAAGTGAGGTGGACAGGGTTTCTGAAGCTATTCAACCATCTGACAAGCAGTTCTGACTGAGTATTCTGACCCCTTTAAACTCAGATTGAAGGTGAACACAGAAACTTTCCTCCTTCAACAGATGAATGTGAAAACAGACTCTGCACAAACATCATTCTGCACAGAGAGGAGAACAACATCCAACTGGAGGAACTAGAAGAAAAACATGTTTGAGTGGAGGGGGACTTTAAATATGTTAAGTGAGCAGTCACATATGGTGGTATTCAGTGAAGAAAGAAAGGTAAATAATAACACAGATGCTGGTGTTTAATATTTCTGATCATGATGTTTCACATCAGTGTTTTCGTCACAAATGTCTTCCATCCTAGTGAAAACACCTGCAGAGGAAAACAGAAGTATTTCTTCTTCTTCTTCTTTCTCCATACAACACAGCAACCCAGTCCTCTACAGTCTACTGCTGCCCTCTAGTGGTCGACATGAGCAGCCAGATAGATTGAGACAAAAAAAGATGTAAAGACCATTTTCCATCATTTATTCAGAGCAGTTCCTTCATTCAATTCTGTCTTATCTGTTACTTTATATACAGCCAGTTGAAATATGTACAAAGAACAGCACAGATATTTTATTCATGCATGGAAAAAAATACAAAGAGATCAACAGAACAATTCACTGAGGAAACTCAGCAAAATGAAGTGAAATATTTACAGATCCGATTACTGTTACAGCTGCTGAGCTGCTGATAGTCTGGTTGGGTTTTAGCACCACTTATGTCTCATCGTCCTGCTCGTTCAGTAGAAGCTGGACTCTGACTCTGTGTTATTCTGGAAATGTGTTCAGTGAATTGTTCAGTTTATCTCCCATGTTGACAGTACGACTGAGTGTGTCTCATCTCTCCTGCTGGTAGTGGATCAGGACTTTCTCTGAGCTCACGATGCGACTCGGTTTGCTGATCTCCAGCTGCCTTTGGATGCCTGCACACACACATGTGCACACACACACACACACACACGTAATGCTGTGAGTTCATAGTAACACATCTATGGTGCATTATAATAACTAAAATGCACATATTATGTCTTACTCAACAACACAACAATACACATATGATGTATTATAATGGTGTCTGATGGATCTGGATGCTTTGTGACACATAATAATACCTGTGATGATAAATAAATATTCAAATAAATATCATAAATTCTTTATTTTATCAAACCAAAATGAAGTAAGTGGTTTTTTATTGCTAACAATTGGATCAGATGGCAAGTAATAATCTCAAATATATACAGTATATACTGTAGGTGTACATGTAGATGCATGTATCACAAAACAGAAGAGAATGATGTAGTCACATGGTGTTTATCTGAGAGTCACAGCACTCAGTAGTTTCAGTTATATCAGTTGACCTTGGGGACAGCTTGTATCACAGCTTGTAAAAGGGAATCATTTAATGTCACTAATATCAGCTGACGTTCTGATAACAGCCAGACATTAACCTGAGAGGAACAGGCCTTCCACAAATTCCACAAAAGGTGACCATGTCATGCTCAATGTTCTTTTTTTCATCTGTGTGTTTGGCAAGTGGTAATACTGACAGCACCAAAGCACCTGACGCTGGAAGGAGGGAGGTTTGTCTGACTTCCGCTGGAGAAGAATCAATCTCCTCTACGGTGTTTGCTTGTGGTGCCATGATTCTGTGTTTTGGGGGAGGGACTTCAAAACAGCAATGCTCAGAAGAGCTTCTATTTGTTTCCTGGATGTGTGTGTAAAGGTCTGGAAAACACACTCCCACAACCTGTTCAGACTGACAAGAGAAAACAAACTATGGTTTTAGAGTAGCTGGACTTCGGTGGCATCTTGTGACGAACTGCTAAACTAGTATGAGGATCCATTTTTGGCAAGTTTATCATTGCAGTAGTGTAAACAATGCAGTACTTTAAATTGCATAAGTCCATGTCTTATGCATTATGAAGATGAATGACAGCATTGTCAGACTTCCTCTGGAAGAACTATATTGAGATCATGTTCTCTTGCTGTCCAGGAGGGTTTTCTCATATTCTGTATCCAATCATGGATTATAGAGATGCTCTGTCATCTCTTTACTTTTGACTATCGAATAAATACATAAAAATGTCCACCACCACCCCAAGGCATTAAAAAAGGCCATGGCAGGCATGTGACTGAAACATTAACTTATCTTTCACATTCTTTGTCACCTTTTAGATATGTAAAAAATGGATCCGATATTTTTTGCATCTCAAGTCATTTGTCAGTGTGTGTGTGTGTGTGTGTGTGTGTTTGTGTGTGTGTGTGTGTGTACGGAAGCCCTGAAAGGCAAGCGAGAAAAAAAAAATTCTGGAGATCCAATTTCTAAGTCTGATCTTGATTCTTTTCTCTCTTGTGTTCAAGAGTTAAGGACAAGTGAAAAAAAGGTTTTACCAGGATAATCTTTCTAAGTTCCATAAAAAAAAAAATTAAAAAAATTTTTTCATCTATGAAACAGGTGAAAAAAAAGTTTTGCCAGGTTTTTTTTTTCTTCATCATCTGTGAAAGTAGTAGGTGAAAAAGTTTTTTTTTTTGGTCAGGATTTTTTTTAAGTGTTTGTTGTTGTAATACTCATTTTGGCCACAAGGTCACAAGGGGCCACAAGTGCAGAGAAAAAAAAAAATTTCTCGCTTGCCTTTCAGGTCTTCCGTATGTGTGTGTATGTGTGTGTGTGTGAATTTTTTCCTTTCACACTGGTGATGTTCAAACCTGCACACGCCTTTCTGGTACATCACACTTTAAAAGCAGTAACCTGCTTACATGTAAAGTTGTTGTTACATGTGATATATAACATATAAAAAAGATATGAAGACACAACATTAGCATTCCTTTGGAGTCGTGTTTATGTCCACCTGATGAATTGAAGTCCGATATTTATTCTTTTAGTTTTGTTTTTGTCTCCACCAACTCTGGAGAAAAATATCTGACTCTTTAGCTGCTAAATGCTCCACTATGTTCACCAGCTGATCACTAAGTGTGTCTGTTTGCCATTTGGTGCTGAGCAGGTAGTGTACAGCTGAATCTTACTACTGGGAACAAAGTTGAAGAGAGCGCTGAGAGTGAGCTATACATTAAAAGTGCTGTAAAACCAAAACTATCTAAACTTCTCACATGCTTTCATTTCAATAAATGTTCAAATGATCCAATATTTCACCAAAAATCAAAGATTAAAGAAAAAGTCCAAAAACTGAAAACAGATTTGTGTATCAGAACTTTGTTTTTTCTTCTTTCCTCTCCCATTAATCATCTCACCACCCCTCAGATTTATCTGCTGACCCTTTGGAGGGGCCCGACCCCTAGGTTGGGAACCACTGGACTAAACTAGCTAACTGTATATAAAGTAGTGTAAACTAGCTCCACCTCCAGCAGCTACAACAGTAACATGCTGCTCTAACACTGATGCTTCACTATTAATAATCTAATGATGTCATATATAATAATATATCAGTCAGAGGGACCAAACCACTACTTTTACTGCAATACTTTAACTACATCAAGCTCATAATACTTATGTACTTTTACTGCAATACTAATAACTAATACTTAAATACTATTACCTACTGTAAGTAGGATTTTTCATGCAGGACTTTTACTTGTAATGGAGTATTTTTACATTGATGAATTGGTACTGAATGCTTCTTCCACCAATGACAAAAAGCTCTGTAGACCAGTAGTTGGTGAGAATTCTCTGTGCGTTTGTCACCTCAAGCATCACAACACTCATTAATATAGAAAGAATATTGATGAGTGAAGGAAACAAATCCTAAGAAAACAAACATTCTGTCTTCAATGTGAAGTGAAGGGAAGTGGATATGATAAGCACAGACGTATGATAATGAGAGACTGAGATGAAATTAAATCACACTATACCTCTGAGCACTGCATACCAGCCCTGCAGATCCTGCTTCAGTACACTGTTGTCATCCTCCGACACAAACCTCCTGCCATCTGAAAACAAGAAGACAAGGACTGTCTGAGATTCTGAGGCTCAGTTCTGTCTGCAACCAGTAGAACTGCATTTGCTCTAGTTAGACCCATACAAAACATAACTCCACATCCAGATGTTGTCAAATTATTTACAGCTCCCACAGCATTACAGAGCGTGAACTCTTCCAGATCTTCAAATTAGCTTTGTGGTCAATCAGGGTAGATATTCTGACAAACATTTTTAACACAAATTCCAACCAGAACTGGTCGACAGCATCTGAGGAGAAGTTTTAAGTTTACTAGTTTACAGATGTTGTATTTGACAGTCTACTTTCAAAGTTTGAGGAGACGTGGCCTGAAATGAAATGCCAGAACTTTGTAATCCTCATAATTCAGTTCAGGTTACTTGTATGTTCGTTCAGATGACAGCAGAGAGTCTGCTTCATGGCTTCAACTCACGTTTGCCCTTCAAATACATCATGGACTGAGGACCCCAGTGGATGTTCAGCTGAGGGGAAAAAGATGACAACAGTTTGCTTCGGTTTGAGGTTGTGTTGCAGAAAAAGAAAGCGGAAGACGAGGAGCTGGTGAGTTTTACCTTCTGTGCGTGACAGGACTCAACAACCAGGGAGATGAGCAGAGTGCACGTCCAAACAACTGTAGCTTTTATCTTCTAGAACGACACCAAGCAAATAATACTACTCATATACAGTAGCTGCATGCATCCAGCCAGGCAATGTGTATGTATACAAATACAGGTTTGAAAAGTGTACATTTGTAGTCTTGATAATAATCTAGAATAGTAATTTCATTCTAGAAACTGTCAGAGCTTCACAATATCTACAAACTCTTTATTACATCAGTACTCCTACCGTAAAGAAGTATGTCTTTAGTCACATCTTCATATAATTGAACCAGCTAACTCATAATCTCATCACCACTGTACTCAAGTACTTAAGTACTTTTTGGCTTGTAACTCTTGTGTGTAGTTGTGGCTCCTTGTCATGTGATGGATGATAATTGTTCAAGGCTCAAGGAGGTAAAAACTTCCCAATATTTCACAAAAAAGCAAAGTTTAGAGAGAAGTCTGAAAAACGAATCAGCCTTTGTGAAGCTGACATCAGTCACAGTCACAGCAGCCCATTTTCTGAAAAATGAGTACTTTTACTTTAACAGAGTACTTCTTCTACCACTGCTGATCACTAAAAAAACACATATTGTAAGATAGAATAAGTAATACTATAAAAGCAATATATTCTTACGGAAATAAATAAATACAATGTTGATATACCAAAACAAAGATGAAGACTTGATAGTAAAGTTAGATACATGTAGAGGTGGATGATAGAGACATAGGATTATATGATATGATCATTTGTCCATCTCCTTTTTGTGAATGTAGTTGGGGAAAGAAACAGCATTAGAAACAGCTGCTCAGTGTCATGGAGTCAAAGTGAAGTCAATTTCATTTATATAACAAAATATAACAAATCACAGATTTGCCTCAAAGGGCTTTAGGATCTGTTCAGTGTAAGACTCAAAACCTCACAGACTCAATTCAGATGAGTAAAAAATGAGAGAAAGCTCAGTCCAACACATGAGTACACCACCTCATCATTATTCTATTTCTCTTCAAATATCAGCATCACATGAAATATAGAGGTCACTTCAGAAATACATTCATTTACTTCATTACATGTTGTCAAGATTCATCTGAAAACACATGACTGACAGTGTCAAATCATTCTTTTTATGTTTTTTTCTCATGCTTGTATTTGATTGAATGTTCCATTGTTTTACATTTCTTTGACCTGCTTTGTTTTGTCTTCTTTGTCTGATGTTTATGATTACACTTTTCTTTGAATTTTTGAAGATTTTTTTTTTCTTTTTTTCTTTTTTTTCTTATCATAAAATAAATTTGCCTCATGGCTCTCTTCCTCTTCTACATCTTTTAATGTTACTATTGTATATCTTTTATATGATGTTTTAATTGTGCAAACAAATAATCTAAATCTAATTATGATTTAATTGCAGGTATTTGCTTTCCTCCTTTCATTTCATACTTTGGTTTTGTTTTTTCTTCTCTGTTCTTTCTCTTTGTTTTGTTTTTCAGAAAAAAATGCAATTTCAAGACATCATTAGGCTGTGGTCATATATGTTGTTGTTTTTTTTTTAATTTTACATAATAAGACATAATAATGAAAAAAAAAGTAGATGAATCAGTAGATAACTAAAGAAAATCAAACTAAAATAATTGTTAGTTGAAGCCCTGTCATTAATATTATTATTATCATAGCATTAGCACCAGAGAGACTGATAACAGTGTGAACTGCCTGGTACAATTCATTTGACCTAAATGAAATTTAAATATTTAAGTTGAATATATTTCAATTACAGATAGTTACTGTATATAAGTTAATGAACTTATAATAACTTTAACAAAACAGCAATTAAAGTTACAAAAATCATGCACTTGATTGCACTTACCATGTCTGCTGCAGTGAGAGCAGCCGGGCCAGTAGCAGCATGAGTGTGTGGATGTTCCAGGCTGCTTATATCCTCCTGCAGCAGCAGCAGTAACAGGTTCGATCCCGACTCCCTGTGAGGCCTGGCGGGACTCCTGTTTACTAGAAGCTAAAAAAACAGCACAAAAACACTGGCTGACGTCACAACCGTGATCTGCACTGGAGAACATCAATAGTATGGACCTGCTGTGTGATTCCTACAAGGAGTGGCGTGTATGTGTGTGTGTGTGTGTGATGTTGTCCCGGTGAGTAACAGACAGAGGTATTTCATGTCGCTGCTGTTTTTATTAACATTAGATGTTTCCTAGTATCAGGAAATGATTTTATTTCTGAAAGCTCTTACAGCTGAGCGTCACTGATTATCCTCACGCAGCCTTCATCATCCATTCTACACGCTCTAATAAACCGGCTGTTGTACATGCGGAAGCTATTAGATATGAAGCAAAACAAACAATTTTCAATCCACAAGTCCACTTTACCAGCCGGGTCATTTCCCCACTGGTTCTCACTAAACTCTCTCTAAAAAGCATCCTCTGAATGTCCAGCAACATCTTTCTGTTGATATGCTCATCTGTTGCCACCGATAACTGCTGTGCACTCACAGCAATAAGATTTAAGAATAGTGTATTTTACCTGGATTCAGGCTCTGCACTAGTGCTGGTGTTACACTGTTAGCTGGTGAGCCATCGGATCCTGTGACCTGCCCTGATATTCTTACCCTAACCATGTCACTCTTCATGCCTTAACCTAACCAACACTGCACCTTACAGAATCTCATGAGTCACCAAATACACTCTATCACCAGGAAGTGAATGGTGAATACAAGGTGTTGGCCTGACCATCAGGAGTAATTTGAGGTTCATTTTCTTCCACAAGGACACTTTAACATGTAGACAGGAGGAGGTGGGGGTCAAACCACCAACCCCATATGCATCCTGAACCACAGCCACTCAAAGGGAAGTTAGAGTGTGATGTTGCCTCAATATATCCTCTGAATAGATCAAACTTTACAAGTATTCTGGGTATTAGATGCTTTCAGGCCACAAGAGTGGAAGTAAAAGAATATGTTTCATTATCCTCCAAGAATATTAGGCAGGAGGCTACATGAAGCTGATAACTTAAGTTAAATTGGTGCACTTTGTGTTCCAGTCCATTCATCTCAGTGTCCCTGTGTCGCCTCTTTAACAATTTATTGTGACACTATTTCATATAATGAATCATATAGCATTGTTCACTGAACTGATGACAGTACATTGTGTCCAGTACAGCCTGATCACTGTGCTGTTGCTGTTCAGACTCAGTGATCAACATGAATTATTGGCATTTATGTCTTCCACATGCTTGCAGGTGATGTGCTGCTGGCTGATCAGTCTGCTATCATGCTGTATTCATTCACATTGTAGTTTTTCATTTGCAAAAAGTTAAAAAAAAAATCATGTTATCAGTTGAGCTAATGTATTGTGCTGTTGTCTGGCATGTGCTTACCTTACTGCTGATGTCCAAATGATAAATCTCTCCTGTATGGGCTGAACTGGGTTTGGGCATATTTTCCTGTGCTGGTTTGAAGTGATCAGGTACATGACTTATGGTTACTCACATCATGATGGGATCTATAGCTGAACTCCTGATGGTTGCTACTATGGTTAGCTTAAAGAGAGAAGAGGAGGCATGGCTCGCATAAAAGTGACGTGTTTCTCAACATAAAATATTTTCCTTGTATCAGGATACTATTAGTGTCTCACCGTATGCTGATCTGAGATTACTTAATATAACTGAGTCACAACTCAGGTGAGAAGAGCTTTACAAGCTTTACAAGGGAAATTCCAACATACCTGTTGCTTCACATCTGTATTTTAGTTTAGAATATTTCCCTTGACTCTGAATACTGTTAGTATCTTACTATGTTTTCATCTGAGGCTAGCCAGCTGTTTGAGCTTCATCTCAGATGAGAAGGGTTTTTCTAGTATTTAAGGGAAAACACAACATGCTGCTGCATAGATTCAGGACTGTGGATTGCAGTGGCTCTTCCTGTTAATACTCAATAAACAGAAAACATTTTGTTTTGTGTGATTGGCTCTCAGCTCTCTAAAGCTCAAACAGCAAAGCCTTTTCCACCATCGAACTGTCTGATTGTTTGCTTTACATAGTCATTTCCTTCATGTAATATCTCTGACTGAATTTAACATAAAAGAGTGCTCAAGTGATTTAATATTGCACTTTCATATTTGGGGGACTCACAAGAGACAGAAAACTAGTCACAGCTCCAAAAACACAGCATCACTACACTAACCATCATGCAGCCTGATGGCATCGTCCTCACACTCTTGGCCTGGTCATCATGCACCAGTAAAGCTATTTTGATGTGTAAAATTGGTGGAAGTCCTCTTGAAGTTTCAAACAGGTATATGCTCCACGCTGTAGCTGAACTGAAAACTTGACTGACGCACTTTGAATAGCTGAGTTGACAGTTGACACATGACTTGGCAAGACAAGACGGTCAACACCCAGTACACTTACACACTGTGCATGTGTGAGTGTCAGTGAGTGATGGATCACTGGTTACTAACATTTTCAGGCAAATTGATGCTTATAGACAGTTTCAATTATATTCTAGACTCAGACATTAATTCCAGGCAGGTGTGAAGATGCCTTTGAAACAGCATTTAGACCGTCATGTTGGGAATGTCGTCAAATACAGTTGAATAGTTAACAAAATAAATAAAACGTGAAACATACAAATAATACAAATCATGTATTTTTTGTGGGAGCATCTGAGTGAGAACAGTGCAGGTGTCTGAACCAAACTGTATCAGCTGACACAGCGTTTATGATACACATTGTTTTACTTTCAATGAAAAGGAATATGAAGTAGTGTGAAGTAGGTCTTACATTAAAAAAAACAAAAGCAAGTGATGACTGCTTTCTGGTTATGATTTATTAACCTCCACTACACACCAGATGCCAGAAGTATTACTAAATATTATTTTTATGTGTTCTTGTTCTGCTTATAAATGAAATCATTTTCAAGGTTAATCTAAAAATGAATAAACATATTGAAAAACAAGTAAGTAGTAGTCATTACAACCACAACTTATATACAGAAGAATAAATAAGTTAAATAATTTCCAGTTTTAAAATATTTACATTCATTCACATGTATAGATTGTATTTGTTATTTCACAAGGAAGGCAATGGAGTACACCTGAGAGTTGAATGCTTGTGTTTCACAACCAGAGCTGCAACTCTGCTCTTAAGAAATCAGACACCGAAATGTAACAGCACAAATAATCTCATGACACCTCTCCAGTGAACTGTTTGATATGTTCAGTATTAACAGTCAGAGTGAGGTGTGTAATACAATAACCTCTAAAGCTCCCCAAGAACACAATACTGAGCTGTAACACTATGCTGTAATTAAACTGATACACAAGTAGTAGTTAACTCAAAACATGTTAGCGTGAGTCTGGGTCAGAGTGTAACTCTGAGGTGTCAGTATGTGTTGTACTTGGACATGGCTTTGACAATCTGTGTCAGACAGTGTCCGAACTCGTCCAGGATCATGTGCTCAGCCTGGGCGAGGCTCTGGGCCTCCATCTCAGCCTCCTCAGCCTGGGCAAGCAGACTGGCACACACAGCCTCCACCACAGCAGGGGTTATCACCGACACGTCCCATCTGGACACAGAAACATGCTCTTAAGCCTGTTCCTCTGGTACTAACATCACACTAAACATGCATTAATGAAGCACGGCAGCTGGGACGTGACCCCTTGAAAATCAGGAAATAGAGAAATGGTCATTCACGCTCTGCCTCATGCAAACATTTTGCATTTTTTTCTTCTAAATCTCTCGATTTTGTTTCTGTGAGTTTTTCTTGTACAGATGTTCTTCGTCAGACTCTCTCATTTCAACCTAATAGCCACCTGTTACAGGATTTGATTGGTGATTTTCTTTATTTTTCTTATTGTCTACAAATCTTATGTTTGGAGCCAACTAAGGCTGCGTTCAGAACAAATCAGGTGGTGTAGTGAAAACATAAGTCCTCCCATTCATTTGAATGGGGGTAGTGCGTTTCGGCTCCATTTTGACCACTGCGGAGCCAGAGTCAACTTTTGGAGAAACGCAACATCACTGCGGCTGAAGGCTGCGGTAGCCAATGACAGCCGGAGATCAGACTAAGCTGTAAACTCTGCCATGAGAGAAGACAAAGACATTACTAGGACGAGGGGAGGACATTTCTCTTTGTTTGATAACATTAAAAGTAAAGTTAGACTTCGCTGACTGCCTCCTGACTCATTTTAAAAAAGATAAAAGAGAGAGAGAGAGCACCAGCGAGAGAGAGAGAGAGAGCGGTGATCGAGCGAGCTAGAGAGTGAATGAAGAGAGGGAGCGCTGGTAGCGAGAAAGTCGGTGAATCAGATCAATAAAACGTTATTTTCTAATTGTTTCACAGCCATAAAGTTCTAGAGCACAAATAAACACACCCACACCCCCACACACACCTCCACTCAACCCTGATGCTGAACGCTGCACCGCCTGATTTAGTCTGAATATGGCCTAACAAGTATTGCATGTGTATCTAAAGCCTGGTATATCTTTATACTTCTGTCCAAACACTATTTAGGATTAGGGCCACATGTGAAAAATCAATTTGAGTTCTGAGTTTAAAGTGAGAATTGTGAGAAATAAGTCAGAAATCTGAGTTTAAAGTTATAGCTCTAGCCTGCTTCTCTCTATGTTAACCATCTGCTCACAAGTAATGACAACACAGCTTGAACACTACAATCAGAAAAGTTAACAAATGTGTTGACATTAGTTTTAGTATGAAAGAGCTGCTGGTACTGCTGATCCCACAGACAATCAACTGGCAAGTCAGCAGCCACACAGCTCATTGATGTCACTCAGTGGTCACCAAAGCCAGAACAATTCTACTCCATATCCAAAAGCTGCTCTCCAGGTGATTGTACATTACCTGCCTGGCAGAAAGTTTAAGTAAATGTCCAATAAAGTCAAACACCAGGCGAGATGCAGATATTTTTGGGAGTTAGTAGATCCAACCACAGCTAAATCACAGCTGAATACTTGGCTTACATTGGTCAGGTGGCCTGAAAGAAGCCTCCTACGGCAGTCACATTGTTTTGTTTCTAATGGATGTGTAAGGAGGTAACTTTGCTCACTCCTCACAGTGTCTACACAGCCTGCTCAGTGAAAGCAACATCTGCAGAGCAGCAGCAGCAGCGTCAGTCTTCTGTCAGTATGTCAACTCTGTCTCCCAGAAATTATGTTAATATACAACTAAATCACATTCCCAATTATGTTTGCTGGCTAAATCACAAAAAACTGTTGTTCATCAATGTGAGTAATTGTTGTTAATGAACGTATGAGTGAAATGTTCACATATAGATCTTTTCTTTTTTTCACCAAAATATCTGATTTTGTAGTACAATATGTGCTAGTTTGATCATGGTCTTGGTTTAGTACAGTAAAAAGTCTGCAGTGACTTGAAGCACAACATTATTAACATTTAAGCGAAACGACGATCTTTCACTCGGGTTGACTCAGGATGCGGACCCCCAGAACCTCCTCCCTCTGACTTAAGAGCAATATATAAATGTTACCTGTGAATATAATCCACGCAATGATTATGCCTTCAGAGCACAACTTATAATCACTGTAGTTATGCATATAAAAAAAAACAAAATAGGCTTGAGGCTTAAAAATACAGTTCTGTTTGCGGAACATTAGTTTTACAAATCTAAAGCAGTCATAATGTAGTATGATGCACTGTGTCAAACTCCACCAACTCACTTGTCCTTGACATGTACAGCCTTCTCGCCGGGACACATTTCTGAGCCGTCGTCATAGTTTCTACAGCCGACACATTTACAGCTGGAGGTGCACATGATGTTGGCCTGCAAACACAGACAACAGTATAACTCACTCTGAACTAAACTGGTCTAAATGTTGCATTTCTACACTTGCATGTTATTTGAGGTCACTGATTTTCTACTTTTAAAAAGAAATTCAATACAAGCGTGTGTAGAAATGGCTGAATTTATAGAGACACATGCCCACATGCTTACATATTAATCCATTTGTGTTTCCAATACTGCATTAATTCTCTGATTGGAGAGCAAGCAGCAACAACTGCACTGAGTACTGGAGCCTGACAGACCTGTCAGTCAAACAGCTGGAGGTGAAGTTAGCTAATGAGAAATGTGTTTATGTTGGACTGAGTGAGAGAATTTGTCTTTCAATGACTGAAACTAAAGTTTTAGCTTTGCTGGAGCCAACATCTAGCAACTCTTAGCAGAAATATAGCATAAGATCATGCTCACACCCACAACAGCACTGCACTGTGTGGACCAATCAAAGATGTGCAAGTGTCCAGTAAATTCTGCCTGAAAGAAGCTTAAAGTGCTGTGTGATTCCTCTGTGATACACCTTCAAACTGGATCTTCTGGTTCATATTTCATGTCCTCATGACTGTGTAGTGTTTCTCTAGAAGGCTGCTGTCTGTCTGAATCTGCTGATACTTCCAGTCTGGCTTCAGCACCAGGTCTTGGTGGTTGCTGCCTGGTTTATTTCAGTGCTTGAATCTGTGCAGAATATCTAAGTAAACCAGGTCACTTTGTAGGTGTGTGTGTGTGTGTGTGTGTGAACCTCATAGCACTCGCAGTAGTTCTTAAGGCAGCCAGAGCGTTTACAGTTGCAGCCTTTATTATGCCAACCTTTGACCTCTCCTGACTTCCCACCAGCAATTTTTGGCCTGAAGGCATCTGGGTTACGACCTAAACAGGACTACAGAATCACAATTACAGTAATGATTAGAACAAGAATGGGGAAGTGACTCATTAAAACTGTAAATATTCCTTAACCAATGGCAGGCAAAACTAGTGAAAAGTAAAAACATATAAAAATTAGATTTTTTTTCACTGCATCATTGTACACAACAGAGGAGAACAGCATGATAGACTCAATCATAAGGAAAGTGAAAGTTATTTCTTTCTTTGCATGTGAATCTGATGTTTTCACATCACAGATGGTGATCATCACTAGCAGCCAAAATAAGCTTCCAGCGCAGGGTGTCTGGGCTCAACCTTAAGGACAGTTTGAGGAGCTCAGATATCATTAATCCTCCTGTTGTCTTCCTGTCAACCACGCAACTTTTGTCCTCCCGGCTCAATTTTGACTCGGGAGGACAAAACCATCCATGTGATTTTCAGGTAATTAGATGAAAGGAATTCATATTTCTGATATTTGACCCGAAGACAACAGGAGGGTTAAGGATGAATAGAACTGCTGCTCCTTCACTTTGAAAGGACTTTGTCAAATGTCCCCACCAAAGAGTCACCTGTCACCACTTCCCAGGCAGAGGAGGGCGAATCAAACACTCCCACCTGAAAGGAACATCCCTCTCAACTGCAATCAACTTACTAAAGAGGCAATATATGCTGCCTTCCTCCCTTTGTTCTTCCTTTTTGACTCCATCCATGTGTTGTGTGCATCATGCCAGTGAGATTTATTCATTATTTGATTTTAATTAAACTCTCACATAACTTATATTCATATTTTGGTTTTGTTATCTATGCTTACCTGTTTTTTTTTTATATGATAGTCTTTTTGTTGTCTCTATGCAGAGCTTGCACCACATCTATCTGCTCTGGGTCTCTCACAGTCACTTCAGCCCAACCAAACATTTTAATAATAATAATAAGAGAAGATACCACTGGCAGTGCAGCAGTGTAGTGATGTCCTCCAACATGACAAACCACAATGTGAAATATCAGTCTCTGTATGTCTCCCCTTAAAATAACTTCTGACAAACATCTGCAGATTCATTCAAAACATTTGCAGTTTGTAAAGTTGCTGCTCAGATACTGAAAGCACATCATTTAATAACCCAGGTTATGATGAGCATGTCTCATTATTTTTAGGGATAATCTAAATTTGTAGATTAAAGATTTTAGAGAAAGTGGAAATATGTAAATATATCTCACATCACGTCAAAATATATCCTACCCGACCCGCTGTGAGAAAATCCTGCTCAGGGATTTTCAGCCTTACAGAAACTCATGCATTTTAACTAGATGAGGAATCAAAACTATCTAAATTTGGGTTTGATATTATCCCTGAGTTAGTGCTGTTATCTGTCCTTGTATAAAACTGTGTTAGGACATCACTATCTGCTGCAGCATCCCATCACTACAATTTATAATAATAAAGGGGTGTGTCGATTTGATAAAAGAAGTGAAGGATGGTCTCTCATTTCCTCATTCAAGACTCCTCCAGCCAGCCTCCAAATCACATCAGATCCATTTCCAGGTGAGGAAACATGAATAAGGTCATAAGAAGCACCGTGTTTCCCATGTGGCCTGAACACACCCTGGCTTCTCACGGGAGAGCTGGAGAACAACATCTGTACATACATAGTACAGAGTACATAGTACATATAATGTCCTCACAAGTGACAAAAATGAAAGTGTGTGTTTGAGACACACAGCAGAGAGTGAGGGAACATGTCTCCCCATGAGTGTTTTCCAGTAAGACTGCTGATGAATCAGATCCACTAATAGTGTGACACCTGTCACCCTGGCTGAAACACCAATTAGAAACAATCAATGCTGTCAGCCCAACTCACTGTGTACCCTCTGCATCAGCAACAATCCATAGTGTTTCAGCTGTTACTGATTGATTAGCCAGTCAGCTCACACAGCAGTCAGCCATCCTGTACCATCCCACAGCTGGATGATGCTTACATATATTGCTCACTATCAGTGCGCACTGCAAGCAATTTAATCGACGTTTTCTTTTGTCCTTTTCACTTCCTCTCTTTGTATCTGATACTCACTGTGCAAGTGACAAATTTCTAATTATTTCTTAAAATATTAAAATATTCCGTTTGTGCAAGACCAGTGTTTCAGTTTCTAATGAAAGCCTGGTGAAATCACTGAATACAGAGTGTTTACATTCACTTGATTCATGTCTTATTTCAGTAATAATGTCACAGCTTATTGATTCTAATGTAATTAGTCTATATGTTTTCCTTTGTTAGTCAGTGTGTGGTATTACTTAGTTGTTCAGCAATCTGGTGACAGTAGTATATCAACTACTCTACATTAAAGTAGTGGGAGTAATTATCTTACACAGTATGTACAAATCAGTACAGTTATTTGATACAGATAGACTACATGGCTTAGCTAAATTAACAGTGAATGGATCTAGACTCCTAGATGGTCTGGTCCTCATGGTGGACTTGCTATGTTTTCAAATGCTTGGACTGCCACATATTTACATTTACATGAAACCAAATTATACATACAATTAAGGGAGATTAAATTAAAATTAAACTAAATTAGAGAGTTGGAGTCTGCCAAATGTCCAATTTCATGATTGATCATCTGCTATATAAACATTGTGTCTTTTTCCATTGATTAAGTGACTTCATTTATTCTATTTCAATATGTTCTGATATTTTACAGGCACACTGTGAAGCACTTCACTAAACTGCCATAAAATGTGTTTGTAAAGTTGATGATATGAATGTGTTCACAGGAAGCGTCGCAAACCTTGATTGCTTTGTGACGCTTCAGCTCATGCTCTGCGTTGTTGTGACAGTTAGAACAGTCACAGTTGCTGCACATCACTCCATTGGCAAAACACTCACAGTAGCTGAAAGAGATAAAACACACACACACACACACAAATACACCGCATGACATTACAAGATGTAAAGTCTTCTGCTTCTCTTGTGGGTTTATGAGGAATAACAGAGTGAATTTGGGAGAGAGAATGAGACACAGGGATATTTACTAAGGCTAAAAGATGTTAATGAGGTCAGCTGCAGTTCATTTGATTTGCAGTAAGTGTTAAATAGGAGCTAAATAAGATGTGATATTGAACTGTGACAAAGCATGAAAGAACATATTTTCTGCTGTTGAACCTGGAAAATTTCTTGAAGAGAAGACATTTTGGGATTCACTCATTCAGACAATAAGATCAGTGATTGAATGACTCATGAAAAACAGGTGTGGGATATAGTTTTATATAGATTATAGCTGTAAACAGAAAATATCACGGCCTTCTAAATAAGTATTACTGGCTGCTTCAGTCATGTTGCACTGGACTGGAGCTGCTGCGAAACATTAAAAAACTCAGAATAACAGCAGGAGACAACTGCAGGAAACAGAAACACTACATCATACTATCAAGAAAACTAATGATAATACGAGGCTATACTCACAGTTTGAGGCACTGAGATCTGGTACAATGACAAGGTTTCCTGGACTTTGATTCACACAAAGTCCCAACAGTTCTACAGGAGTAAAAGGAGCAAATACACCTTTCAGTTTGAAGTCCATGTTAAATAAAGCTAAATGTAATACCAGTAATCTGCTACTGACCACAATGAGGGCTGAGGGTGCGTTGTTTTATACTATGTAGGACAGTGTACACACACACAGGCTATTAGTGAATGCAGCCTCACATTGTCAGCTCCAATACACTACTGACTCTCATTAGCTGAGACAAAACAGCAGTAAAAAACACTTGATCAATATAAATTAGACACAACTAGGATTGGTGCAAAGACCAACATTTCTTCCACTGCAAGAATCTTTTCATGTACTTGGGAATTAAGCTAATTTTGAAAAGGTAGCCAAATGTATTCAGCTGTCTTTTCCAACATAAAATCCTTGTTGACTGTGTCTCAGTTTCATATCTCAATACAATGCATAAGGACTGAGACATAAATTGTGCTTTTAACAATAACTGGATGGAGAAGGATGTTATTTTTCCATACTTTTAATCCACCATTACAATTTTCGTCATTGCAGTCTATTGTAACTGTCATGTATCAAGGTTGGGAATGCAATCCACAAAAAGCTTGAGATACTTTAGATACATTTTTCGTTGCCTTACGCTGTCAGTGCTGGACACGGTTCCACAGTTCTTACCGTGCTGGAGGGGCTTGAGGCTGCATGTTAGCTGTCTGATCTCTGGACTCATACAGAGGACAGGCTGTCTGGTGGTACTGGAGAAGGTATATATGAATGAATGATTCAATACAGGAAGAATCTATCAATCAATCACTGTGAAACTGGAGCTAGGGCTGGAGTTAATGAGCTTAAGTCCAACAAAGACTGGTGATCTCTAGATAGAAGAGGAACAAACTCTTTATTTCCCTACCTGGCTGGGAGTCCCCAAAACATCTGCTAAACACAAAGGAAAAGAGAATAATGGGCTAGCAAGTTATTGCTATGCAGTACACATTTTCATGTACTTCCTTGTTGGGATGTACAGGATCATTTAATCTGACAACAGGCAGGAGTTCTTCCTCTGTGGTGATTTTGTTCCGGTGCTTTGGTGGAGAGTCTCAGGAAAGAGACACTAAACCATGATCCATGTTCTTTCATTACCTACAGCACTCATTGATTTGTCTGACTTCATTCATTACCTGGCACAAAACTAAACTGAAGCTAACACATAACTCAGCCAAACTTGTCCTAACCTTTCCCCTGAATCTGCTCATCATGTCTTTGAGCTGGTGCAGACTCCAGGGTAAAGAACACAGGTCCTGGATCACAGGGGTTCACCAGCACAACCTGTCCACCTCCACTCACATTACACACCACCTATACACATAAGAGGAAGACTTTTATTAGGACAATTGAAAGAAATT
Organism: Thunnus maccoyii; assembly: GCF_910596095.1. Classification (NCBI taxonomy): domain Eukaryota; kingdom Metazoa; phylum Chordata; class Actinopteri; order Scombriformes; family Scombridae; genus Thunnus; species Thunnus maccoyii. The sequence goes on along the minus strand of NC_056537.1, from coordinate 33,811,114 downwards.
TCATTACAACTATTTTGATAATTGTTTATGTAATTTTTCAAGCAGAAAGTATCCTCAAATCTGAGAATGTGTATTTATATCTTATCAGATATATCTAATAAGATGCATCAAACTTGCAAAGAAAAAGAGAGAGAGAGCGGGAGTGAGCAGCAGGTCATAAAATATAAAAGAGAGCAGAGTCAAAAGAGTGCAGTTAATGATGTATTGTGAAAGGTAAAATCAAGTTCATATTCAGGTTTACAACAACAAAAACAACACATCTCCCTGTTGCTTGTTTACTGTTTCAAAAATAATCACATATTGTATGTATGTAATGTTACTGTTCTCTAATTCTTCCTAAGAACAGCTGTTATCTATCTTTATAAATGTATGTATTTTCACATAATTGATTCAGTGCAGCTCTCTGGATGTTTTTGTGATGCGACTACCCTAACCCTAACCCTAACCCCCTCCTAACCCTAACCCTGTTTGATGTCATTGAGACTGCTGCTGAATAAAAGTAAAGTCATGTTTCTTTACCCACAGCAACGTTCCCCTTGTGACTTGTGTGAATTCCTTCTATTCTATTTATGCCTAACCCTAACCCTAACCCTAACCCTAATCCTGCCTAACACTAACCCTGCCTAACCCTAACCCCTAACCCTAACCCTAACCCTAATCCTGCCTAACACTAACCCTAACCCTGCCCAACCCTAACCCCTAACCCTGCCTAACCCTAACCTTAACCCCTAACCCTGCCTAACCCTAACCCCTAACCCTGCCTAACCCTAACCCTAACCCTAACCCTAACCCTAACCCTTACCCCTAACCCTAACCCTAACCCACATGTGGAGAATTTTCAACACAAAACTTACCATTGCAAATTGGGTAAAATTTTTATTGATTATTGTAAGGTTAATGTAACATTACTTGGACTAGCCCCCGACAGAGAAAAACAGGCAGGCAAGAACAGGAACATGTGAGTGTCACATAGTGCCCCCTGGGTAATGCAGTTTATTTGGGGCCATTATGAATCGCCCAGAGAACCTGATATGGAGAGGGCAGAAAAGAGAACCGGCAGTTTGTGAGAAGTGCCGGTGCATGTGAAAAAAGTCAAGGTACACCAAAGAGTAAAATGTAGACGTGCCGGTACTGCATATACTGCAAATAGGCTGTTATTGTGGGGCAATTCTCCACAATTTCTTTTTCCTTAAAAGACTACTCCACTGATTCAGCATTGCATTCCTACAACACTGTTGGACTCACAGTGGACATTTAGCATGACAAATATGAATGCAGCAGAACCAGAATTAATGTTGTTTTTAATTCCATCAAAACCTGACTCCGACATTACCCACAATGCATCTTGACCTGATCCACTCAACTGTACAGATTCAGGTGTATTATGCTAGTAGCGGCTAATGTAGCCTAGAGCTGCTAGCCTCAAGCGGAGATGAGGAGCAGCTACAGAGGTCTGGTAACCTCACTTCTTTCAGATTTTTTTAATTTTCAAACTTGTAGTCTTCAGCCCCACTGACTCAAGTGACATCATTTGAGGCAGTTTATCAGATTTCACACAGCTCGCTCTGGAGACACAAAAGGCTTTAAACACACTGAACTCCTGGAGACACACGCTGATGTGTAAAATCAGTGGAGATATCCTTTAAAGACATAATGGAAACAGATTGAAACTAAACTCTGATGAGATATTCTTTATTTTGAGTGGAATGAAATGCTAACAGTGGAACTTACAGGCTGTGTGATATGGGATGTGACTCCAGTCAGTCCATCCTGAAACTGCTGGTGGTCCATGGCCTGTGGTACACAGATACCAGCTACAGGGGCATGTAAATCCCCCTAAAAAACACACACACATAGAAACAAATGCACAATGTATGAACTCTATCATAATCCATATAAAAACGGTTGTATGTTTCTGAATGTTTGATCTCACCGGCATCATGCTGCATAGAATGGGTTCATTGGTAAACCAAGGAGCAGAAGCTGAGCTGTGATGGCTGCTGTCTGGTGGACCAGGTACAGGGCTGAGGAAACCAGGACCAACTCACGTCACCTTACAATTCCTAACACCAGCTCCAAAACATCATTACCCTCCCACATAGGCCTGCTACATACTCAGCATGGCTCAGACCCCCATGTCATTAAATCTACCACAGCTGCCACCACTACAACACAGGTTTATTTCTAATACTGAAATATATTATGTCTGTTCATTTACCTGATTTTGAATAGAGTCTGAGGAAGTGATGCAAATTAAAGTGATGGAAAGCATTTCACATTTTTTATACGAGTTTATACCATCTTTCAAATTAGAAGTTTCAGAAGTTTCATTGTAGAATAATGAAACAATCCCAGTAGGAATTGATGTATTTTATGTTGCTTTCATATGGAAGCAGAAACAGGTCATACAGAATTGAATCTTATGAGCAACTGAATACTTGATTATGAAATTTAACCATCACTGAATACTTAACGTTGAAATTTAAATGCCTTGGAATTTATGGCATTGAAATATTTTACTTTGAAAACCATCTATCTGAATGTATGTGGTTTGTTTTTTGTCATGTCAGAAAGTAGATTTAAAGCGATCTTTTTAGACAAATTCAGATAGAAAATTCAAATATCTACCGGACTGAGAATGGCGCCCATTCAGTCCTATAAGAATTGCTTGCCTGGCGCCTATGGCAAAAAAGGTTTCTAGCGTCCAGGTGTGTTGTGCAACCCACTGACTATGTTTCCCCTGCTTGGCACATAGACTCGAAGAAAGTTTTACAAATTTAAAAGCTTGATGGATCAAAATAGAAAATCATATTTGACCTTGTTTGCAGTTGGAGGTGTCCTGTCAACAGTTACAGACATCTCTTTTACAATGGTGGTCTATGGGGAAAATGCTTTTGGGCCACAGGGGGATTTTTCACTATAATACCACGATTGACCTCTGGGGAAAAATTGGCTGCAAGGCTGAGCAGCAGTGCTGTCTCTAGCTCTATAATACATCCTTGAGAAAAGTTCAGATGAACTAAAAGATTAGCTGGAAGTGCTACAGTATAAATTCAGTGATATTTAGATTTAAACATAAAGTTATTCAATGATGGTTACATTTTGCATTTAAGCATTCAGTTGCTTGGAAAATTCTAATTATTATGGGAACTTTTTGGTTCTATACTTTAAGCCCATTCATCTCAGCCTCTGTGTCAGTCTTGATATTGCCACCAGATGGCACCAAAGTAAGAAAACAATTAAAGCTTACACATACACATTTGCTGGAGGCAGCATATTTACTGCTACCTGACATTTGGTGTCACTTATTCTGTTAAAGGAACATGCTACAGTGGAATACAACCTATACACTGAAGTGAATTAGGACTTACCCAGTGAGGAGGTTATACTGGCTAGACTGGGGCTCTAGGAGGTAGTCTGGATAGGTCAGCTGACACTGAGAGGACTGATACAGACAGTGGAACCTGCAGTCAATCAATCAATTCATCAGTCTTTGCCCAGGAAAAATGTACATTCACCATATCTGTGTGAAAGCATGTGAAACCATGTGTATATTAGTCCTTTAGGACATGTTTCAAACATGTGGTGAAGGCAGGAGATGTGTATAATATAGTATAATAATGTATTTGGCCAGAGAGGCATTTGGTTATGGTTGACAGAGAAACAAAAAAAGAGAAGGTTTTCAAAGTAAACAAATGATCAAAGTCAGAAACGTGTTTGTGAAAGTGAATGATTGAACATTATACCTATAGCTGAGAGGATCCACCATTCCTGGCTGGGTGGAATGTTGGAGAGGTTGAGGAACCATTCCAGGCGGACTGACATCTGAAGGGGGCCCTGCCCATACCTGGGTCCCGACAGGGCCATGGGGGACATTACTGTCCCTCTCAGAGCCACAGTCATTTGAAGAAGGGTCATCAGCATCATTATTCTCCTCTTTGCTCTGAGTTGTGTTCTGCTCAGTCTCAGTACTGTCCATCCCGCCAGAGAAGAAGGCACCTGCAGAAATCGGTGAACATCAACGATGCCAGTCAGGGAACTGACAGAAATGTACTGTAACTGTCTATGAAGCCAATAAGATCTAACGCTAACTTTCAGTGAAGTTAACTTTCATTTCCGCATGACTTTTTTCTCCATATATTACGACGTTTTCTCAAATTATTATGATTTTTGTTTTTCTGGTGAAATATATAACTATATTCTCGGATTTTTTGCTAAATTTTTCATCAATTTCAGATTAGTTTTCCTCAACACTGGTATACGTTAGCTAACTTTATTAGCGTTAGCATTTGCCCAGTGTTAGCAAAATTGAAGTTATGTTAGTTAGCCAAATTTTAAAGCTGATTCAAATGTATTCATTTTAACTAAGGAATAAAAACATTATTGATTTACGTTACCAGTATTGATGTTTTTTTCCACACAGTGCTAACGTCGCTTGTTTTACGACTCCTTAGACCGAGCGCACTGTTGCTATGAACGACAGTCGGACTGATGCCTTCAGGGACTACGCAAGTGTAGAAATGACGATAATCTACATAGTAAAGCGAGAAAAGCAAGAGAAGACCGCAGGTAACTTCGGGACCCGATATGCTGACATGGGGCCTGAAGCACCAGCATGAACGTGTTTAACTGAAAAGGTCAACTCTATAGCACTCTTTTTAAAAACCGTTAGCTGTCACCTTGTCGTTTTACACTGTAAATTGGCTATTATGTTTCATATTGTCATATTTCTGTCTTTTGTTCTTTGAATAGCTCTTCCTTTGATTGGAAGGGGTTGAAAGGTCTGAAGAATTTAAATCAGAGCAAGGGTTTTAAATCTGTAGGCCTATGTCAAAGTAGTATGTGCTTATGATACACATTTCTCTTCTTAAATTATCTGAACATACAAACAAAAAAGCTGTTAAAACTTATAGCTCCTGTAAGCTTTACAAGATATGTATTTAATAATTTCTTTTTCTCTTTTCTTTTTCTTTTATTACAGCCTTTAGTCCCCCTGGCGTGTTTATAGACACAGGTTGTATACACAAGGTGCAGTTTACTTGCTGTATACTTGTCTCAATGAAGCTCTTATAAGAATAAAAATCAATTAAATTTTCTGCTGTAGCCGAAAACTCAGTTGTATTTAACCCATGAAAATTAGAGTCACTAAAAATCTATTTTCAATGGTGAATTTATTATTTCCGACAATACCTAAAGGCAACCTGATGCGTGTAAACTAAATACTTAGGTTTACGAGTATCAGTGAAGGCAGCATGCGCAACGTGTTTACGTTGAACTTCCAACCGTTACAGTTCAGTTGAGTAACTCGTGATAACTGTAGCTCGACATCCCTGCTCACACGGAGTCAGTGTGAAGATGAGTGCGAGTTTAAGGAAATGTCAATCCATTCTGATTACGGGCTCCAGCAGAGGAATAGGACTGCAGCTGGTGAAAGAGTTAGCTAAAAGCACCGACCGACCCGCTACGATAATAGCGACAGCCCGCAACCCGACTGGCTCCAAGGTAATGAATATCCACAGATGTCACTGTTTCAAATGTTGATCACCATCATCATGTCACAACCATAAAATGTATATAAACATCTTTATATACACCACACAGGCACGCGAGCTCCAAAATATTGTCTGTTTTGTCTCGTGAGGGACCGCGACACCAGACTCCTGTTAAAACTCAGTGAATTTAACGTCACAGCTACAGCTGAACGTCCTGAAATCAAAGTGTATATGTGTGTGTGTGTGTGTGTGTGTGTGTGTGTGTGTGTGTGTGTGTGTGTGTGTGTGTGTAAACACTCACTGGCCACTTCAGGTACAAGTGTGTAATGCTCTAATGCAATCCACTACAACAGCTCTGCCATAAATTCCACATTTACGAAACTTAGGCATTTTCAGTTTTTGTTGACATTGTCACAAAGTAGATAATTCTACTTTATGTTTATTATTGAGGTCGTAGTGGGTGACGGTGGTGTAATGGAGTGCATTAGATTGAATGGTGTTGCTAATATTTTGTCCTCTCCATTAACATACATGAGGAGGGCAAAATATAAGTAATATAATCACCTTAATGACAATGTCAACAAAAACTGAAAACGTATAAGCTTCATAAATGTATAATTTATGGATTGTATTAGATGTGTAGCTAGTGAGGTGGCCAGTGAGTGTACATGTATTTTACATACATACATACATACATATAAATGTGTGTATATCTATATATGTATGTATATGTGTGTGTATATATATATAGTAGTGAAAATGAGTTGTGCATCCAAACTATAAATTTATGCAAAATTGTCCTGAATAATCTATTCACTCAATTTCCTACTTAACTTAGGATCTGCAAGAGCTGTCCAGTGTCCCAGGTGTTCATATTGTGACACTAGGTGAGTCTGTATATACTGACTTATTGCTAAGATGTTAGGTATATCAGGTATATAGACCATGCATACAGTCTGTCATATCACTATAGTAGTTTTCCTTTTAAACAAATGATTGCTGAACAGTGGCATAATCTGTTTGAATGAACCTACTATACCAATACACATCTACCCATATTATTTATATCACTAATTCATTTTCTAGACTCACCGTCTGTTTAACTCATACATGTGATATTGCAGTATATAACATCTTTTGACAGTGTCAATCATGCTAACACTAACAATACTGATATTTACAGGGCTGAAACTGTAAATGATCTTCTGTCCTTTTTACAGACACAGACAGCCAGCAAAGTATCAGCTCAGCCTTGGAGGATGTCCAGTCCATCGTAGGAAGTAAGGGACTGAACTGTTTGATCAATAATGCTGCCATCAACATCTCTACAAACATAGACACTGTTACCCCGGAGGCCATGATGAAGACCTTCCAGACAAACAGTGTTGCACCACTGTTTGTCACAAAGGTACACCTGCAGTCTGCAAATGTGATACTGAGCATCAGACAGCGTTAAGCTTTGTTTACTTTGTTCTGTGTATCGCAACATTAAAAGAGTTGTTACAAAATTTTAAAATTATTTTGCTGTTTTGTTAGGTCATTTTCTGACAATAAGTAAAAGAGAACATGCGCTATAAAGACACAAAATGAACTACAATAGGAAGTTGTAGTGGAAGTAAAGGAAAGTAGGCTGCCTGGCAACAGTGGTAAACACCGATTTACCACCAAACATTGCATTTGTGTACTGTAATTACTGTCGCTTCCCTCCAAATTAAAATTGTTGCTCATCTCTCGATGTTTGATGGGACAGCCATCCCAGCTCCACCACTATCAGCAGGACCACTCACTTAGTGCTCTCCTAGTTATAAAAATTCAGAGGTGCACGACAACTTGCAGAGCTGGTTGAAAGATGCAAGGACACAAAAGATGCGATGACGTCATTTTCAGTGCATGCACCCTCTCGCTGGGGACACTGCAACAAGCATAAACCTAACTTCACGCTGATATTGGCCAGAATCACTGGATCAGGAACCTTTCCATCCCCGGGGGGGGGGGAAATACCTGTATGTTTCACTATCACTATATCCCCCAAATGATTACATTGCAGCCTGTTTCACAGCTGCCAGCTGAAGAGCTCTCACTCAATACTGGAACAGTTTTAAAAATTATTGTCCCCATTAGTCTCTTAGACACAAAATTATGGGAAATAGCGTCCAGGTTGAAAAATACTGAATTTTCCCTTTAATGCCTCAAACGCTAGCAGCAATGTCTAAAAGGCTTTTATGACTTCATGCAGTGTTTGACTGTGTTTTTTGCATACTGACATGCTGTACTGTATGTATGAAAGAATTACCGGTCAGTGTAATAATTCGTCCTCTCCACACTGATTATACTGTAAGAAATACTTGATCAAATCTACAAGTCCTTGTTCTGTATATCCCTCCACTGCAGCTCAGCAAGGAAACACAAATAAACACAAACTTTGCACTAAACAGATTAACATTGGAAGATACCCAAAGGGTAAAGGCACAGTAATGTACAGTAGTGTGCATCAACACAGTGCAGACTGCTGCAGGTTAGTCCAAGCAGACAAGTCAAGTGATGCAACACTGCCATCTGGTAACAATTCAACGTACCTGCACACTCACAGGTTACACACCTGTTCTTTTGTTTGATCATTTCTCACTCTTTGATCCTCAGCAAATAACAGATTCGACTGAAGTGTATTCCTCCCAAATTTGATATTTAATTTGTTTTCTCATGCACTGAGTAGTTGAAAAGAGAGGATCTGTGTTAATTGCAGGTCTGATCAACAAAAGAAGCATGAAAACTTTCTTCATTCATTAGAAAGATCTTTCTTCTCATGATCTTTTATTTCCCCCATGAACATTTATTATGGATAAATATTATAGTAGTCAGGTAGAGGACTAGATTTCCAGCAAGAAACACATTTTAATGTTTATTGTCATTTCTATTCAGTCACATGTGAGCCTGAAAATCTATGTGGGGCATTTGTGAGCACTGCTTACACACAGATCACAAATGTTGCCAGTTCCACATTTCACAAATGATTGTCACTCACAAATTGCAGATAAATTTGAGTCCTACATTCCTCTTGCATGCTCATGCAGGGGTCACCAGTAGATTAGTTAAACATGTCAAAATTAACATGAGAGGAAATAATTTCATGTTGCAAGTTGCAGTTGCAAATTTGGTGAAACACTACTGAGTATTGTGTGATATATTTTATTCCTCTAGTTCCCAACAACTGCACTGTTTCCTCCTGTTTGAGTAACATTTGTTAGAAACTACAGTGACCAGCTGTTTTAGGAAATTACTGAGTCTTTGAAAAAGTGAAACTATAAATTTGTTAGTAGTTTTCAAATATTTACATCTTCAGTAATACTGTATGCAAATAGTACTATTGATATATTTTTGTCAATGATTTCAATTAATATACTTGAATGTATTCGTCCAAATTATTTTCTACTTCTCTACTTTCTACATTCTTCCAAGCCTTGCTTTGTGATCTATTGACATCAGACTACATATCTGTAATCACCCCCAGCTGATCAGTTGTGCTTGTTGTGGTTCAGGCCTTCTTACCTCTGCTGCAGACTGCTGCACTTCAGTCCACGGGGATGGGACTGCACAGAGCAGCAGTGATCAACATCTCCTCCATCCTGGGCTCCATCTCATACACCTGTGGTGAAGGCGCTAGCTTTAAGAGCTACGCCTACCGCATCTCCAAGGTCAGACTCTCTCTTTTATTTTCTTTAGAGGCAATGTATGAAATTTTCATGAAGAATTTTGACAATTATGTGGTGTGTGTGTTTTTTTATTTCTGTCTCCACTTTCAAACAGTAGCTGAGGATGTAATGCTGGTATTTTTCTCAGCAAAACGTTGTTTTCTTATTGTGATAGGCGGCATTGAACATGGTGACGAGGTGTCTAGCTGCTGATCTGGGGTCAGATGGAATCCTTTGTATGTCTCTGCACCCCGGCTGGGTCAAGACTGACATGGGAGGGCCTCTCGTAAGTATCATTTCCTGTGGGTTAACAGGAAGTGGCATGTTGCAATGCAAATAGTTGGAAACATTTGGTATAATGTCGTTTTTAGACATTTTAATGCGAAATAGATACATATTAGAGCTTTCAGGCTTGAAGTTGTAAATGAGTGAGAGTGGTTGATGAGTTATTGAAGTCTTTCTGGGTCCATATTTCTGTGTGTTTCAGGCTGACTTGACAGTAGAGGAGAGTGTCTCTGGACTGCTGACTGTCCTCTCCAATCTCACAGATAATGACCATGGAGGATTCAAGGACCACCGTGGAAATGAATTACCATGGTAATTCATGAAACATCGGGTGTAAGATTGTAATCAAAAGTCTGCTCTGTTGAGGAAATATTCAAAGCAGCGTGTCCTGGTTTATTGTAAACAGATTGAAACAGAAAAAGTAGAATTTTTTTGGCTATTTCTCTTCTCCCCATCAAGAAACTGAACATATAGAGATAAAGGGCAAGCTGGTCATGAGTGTGTTATCACCGATGTCTCAAACATAAAACTTTTGTTTGATGAAGAAAACTGCTCAGCAAGATTTCAGATGTTTGCCCAGAGCGGAGCAAAATGTTGAGGTTTGCACTGGAATGTCAGTATTCTAAATCTACATGAATGTGTGATGTGTTTTTTAGGTCTCACCACATTTGTCCAATACATCTTTGACGTTTACATATTAGGCTTGGGCTGTATTAAGGTAGACCACGCTATTTATAAGTCCTAAAAGTATAATTTTCAATATCGTCCAAAACATATGCTTCCTTTTTCTTTTAAACTCAGAGACGTTCTATTAACATGATGTAGTGTAGTGCATAACACATGCCAACAGAAGTCAGTCAGTCATCATATAGGCAACTGATGGAAGAGGCAGACATCCGGACTGAGAAAGATGGTCATCATCTGTTGGAATGTTTTGTGTTCGGATCCAATGATGCAGGCGAGCCAGCCAACACAGACAAATCTCTAACCCTAAATCTAACCCAGATGAACATTAAAACATGTTTTTCTTGCTGTAATCATTCCTCCTGTTCATACTGACCATTAGAAGATCCCTTCATAATGACCTTACAATGGAAGTGATGGAGGACAAAATCCACAGTCCTCCTTCTGTGCAAAAATGTATTTAAAAGTTTATCTGAAGCTAGAATAAAACTTCAGCCGTTAAAATGAGTCAAATCAAGTAGATATCTTTCAACGTTACAGTCTTTTTGTTACTATACTTCCACCACAGCTCAACAGGGACACACTGTCTGAGGAAACACAAAGAGGAAATTTGATGCTAAAAAGACTGTAAATGTGGCAGATATCCACTTGATATGACTAACTCAGACTGATGAAGCCTCATATAAGCTTCACATCAACTTTTAAATGCATTTTTGCACTAAATGACTGTGTGGACACACTGTGGATTTTGCCCTCTATCACTTACAATGGAAGCACATTTGAAGGAGATCTTTTCATAGCCAGTATGAACATGTGGCAGAAAGGGGATGAGAAAAATAGAGCAGTATAGCCCTTTACATCCTGGAAGGAAAGGGAGGGGAAGTGGTACAAGAGAGGAGATAAATCAGACACACCTGTCAGCCAGGAGAAGGAGAAAACTGACAATAGCAGCATGGAGGAGAGCAGAGAGGACTGAGAGTGAAAGGGAGAAAATCAGTAAACTTAATCCAGTTTCTGAACAACCTGCCAAACCTCTTAAAAGAGAAATAGTGGACTACATAAAAGTAAAAGAGAGTGGAAGTAGTAAAAGAGAACCAACAACAATAATATTAAACAAGCTCACTACACGTGACTGTATACTCTGATGATATTTTGGAAGGTATCAAGGTATGAAAAAATAGATAAGGCCCAAGCATATTATGTATGCATACTGTATACTTTTAATTTCATCAAGTCATTATTCCAGCCAGACACTATCTGGATGTCATCATATCAATATCAATATTTTCATATCAATATTAAGACTTTTTAAAAACTTAACCATATGTCATTGCTTTTCTATATAATACAATGTATAATGTCATGAACTGTACTGTAGATTTACTTAAAATTGCAATAAAATCTGCTTTCTTATAAGTCAAATTTCTGCTTCACTTTGTATTGGACCCAATCCAGATTGGTGGTATGATTAATCTCTAACTGACTGTATTTTAAGAGGAAGATTTCCTTTGTCAATACAGTGATTTTAGAGCAAGCAGCCAATAGAAGAACTGCATATTATGACACCTCTGTATTAGCTTCAACATTTAGCCATGGTGGTTAAAGTGAGTATTTTGCTCCGGTCCAGAAGGTCCACAGCATCACAAGTCAGCTCTCGTTTAGTTGACACACTAACAAACTTTTATGGAAGGCCATTTCTGCCAGGTGTAGAAACAATGTATCGAAAGTTATGAGTGATGATAAGTCAAAATGACAAGATCTTCAGGCAGGATGTTTAGATGGTTAGTCACAATAAGGCTTACTATTTCTTTATACTATTTCATCAACAGTATTTTACTTTTGACATACCTCACTTTTCCTCTTTTTGTTTTCTTTTGCTGGCAGAAATGGGCTTCCATGTATTTTAGAGGCAGGGAAACAGACAGTAGTATGAACTTGAAGAAGTAATAGTGAATGAATACTGTATATAATCCACTATGATGTTTTCAGTGATTTTGATGATCAATATAATAGTCTTCAGAAACCTAATGATGAATCCAAAACGTGGAAAGGCTCTGAATAGATTATGAGATTATGAGTTTGAGACACTCCAGCATAGTTAACCATACTAGATAGTTGTGTTGCAATGATTAACTGATTCATAAGTTAGTTGTTGAACAGAAAACTATTTTGATAATTTATTGATAGCTGGTTCCAGCTTCTCAAATGTGAAATTTTGATGCTTTTGTTAGTCATATATGAAGGGAAACTGAATATCTTTGGGGTTTTGACCTGCTGGTCGAATAAAATGAGCAGTTAAAATACATCTTGGGATGTGGGAAAAATCATCACTAACTTCTTACATTTCATAGACAAAACAATTAATAGATGAATCGAGAAAATAATCAGCAGATTAATCAATAATGGACATAATCTTTAGTTGCAGGCCTAAACCAAAGCAAGTAGGTACAACCTCACTGTTCCCAAGGAAGTCTAACATTTTACCATGAAAAAACAAGGTGAAGTTATTGGGTGTGAAAACTTGTCATTTGCTTCTGAAATGAAAGCCATAAATATTGTGATTATGACTCAAGAAGAAATAAAATCAAGGTGTGAATCCAGTGCCATTTGTTTGTTTATTTCACTCCATTCTCTTAAATCAGGTGGTAATATATTAAGATGATAATGCAGTGTGGGGGATTCTGAACAGAGGTCCCTAATAGAACCACCTACAGTCAGTAGACTCTCACCCCGAGTCCCAGTGACTTTCAGTGGATGTAAAGTTTTATTTACACAGGAGCACAAAGATCTGATATTTATATTGAGGGACAATCAATCCCTGTCACAAAGAGTTAAAAAATCAGATCTTTGGTACCATGACAAATCCAGAGTCAGAATGTGAATTGAGCTACAGTAAGGTGACATTTAGGGCAGCAGGAGCCCACACAGCAGAAACATAGACTGGGGGGTAGAGGGAGAAGAACAGCAGAGAGGCAGACACATTAGGGATTGGCCAGTTCATCTGATGTCACAGAGGAAGGCAGGCTGTCCAAGGCTCCCATCTCTGCAACCACACACACAAACAGAGCACATTTAAAACTGTTTGTGTAGATATAACAGACTGGCAGTTTGTCAAATTCAATGATTAATGTTTTACTATAATATGCCTTTGCCCTGCTAACGGACAACATCTCAACAACAACTGGCCAGATTTCCATTCATGACCCTCTAAGGGAAGATTTCCGATCATTTTGGTGGCCTGCTGATCTTAAACTCAGAAAAATGCTCCACCTGTACACAATACATATCATAATCTAAAATATATATATATATATATATATCTGTAATAGATTTAATATCTCAGTCATCATCTCTTATGCACAAAAGTGAAAGATACAATTAGTCAATGAAAGCTATTTCCCCCCCTGCAGTGTGAAGTTAAAAAACCCTTACACAACCACAGTAGCCTAATAATCAGAACCAGCACACCCTCTCTGTATTTTCATTGATATCAACTGTTGAATAAATGAATATCCAGTGAAACATTTTACATCAATACAGCATGGGAGCGAATAGGAATTAAGTCCTGTCATTCAATGACTGTGCATGCAATGATAAGCTTACCTTTAAGTTTGAGGTACGACAGGAAGTCAATGATGGTGTGTATGATGTCTTCATCTGCTATTCTCAGGGCACCTGTGGAGGCAGAGCAACACAGAGTCTGTATTAAATGTCAAATCTACAGTTAGTGTTGTCTTTAACAGAAACTCTGGTGAAATATTCCAAGAAACCAAGATATCTTAAAGAATGCTTTAAAACATTTTGAGGAATTCAGAGATGTGAACTAGAGAGGAAACTGAACAGTAATGTATAATTAAGTAAATCAGCATTCTGTGAACTGACTTCAAGAAGAATGAAAAATGAACACTCATTAAAAATGGCTTTCCAAAGCTATTACGAGGTTTTCTAGGGTGTCACTAAGTTGCTGTAAGGGTTTTGTGGGTGTTGATAGGAGGTTGCTTTGATGATTCTTAGTGGTTTGCTAAGTTTCTTTTTCAAATACACTCCCAAATTCTGCTGGAACCCTCCTTCCAAGCATAGTTAAAAAATGCAAGAGTGGTAACTGTACTGTATGAGGCCTCATGCATATGTGATGTGGACACTTGACTGACAACAGCGTAGTGTAGCATTGATAGCAACATAAAGCTGGTAATCAGAGCTAACCAGCCATGAGCAGCTGCTGTCGGACTCTTTGTGTCTGCTGGAAAGACAGAGTCTGGTGGAGCTTTGACAGTCACTATGGCCCTTTGAGAGAGTTGCTGTTAGAGTACCTAAGGATGTTGTAGCTAGGCTAGTGGCTCTATTGTGAGACACTCTCCTGGTGTGTGTATGTGTGTGTGTGTGTGTCTGTCATCACAGTTGACTGTTCATCAACTACAATACAGTACAGTTATCAGCAGGCCCATGTGTTGTGTGTACTGCCTCAGAAGAGGAATAAATCTCTAGTTCATGTACATCATCATCTCTCCACCGTCACTTATCAGACTTGCTATCATTACCAGCAGCGACGTGTGAGAGGCACAATCTGAGGCTATAACCAGTGTTCCACTATGCACAGTTGGGGGGTCAATAGACAAAATAGAGTCTTGGCTATTACATCATAATTAGGGAGGGGCTAGTGAAGTTAGCTGAACTGAACCCTCAAATCCAATTAGACACATACATGCTAATTTGGCCAATATGCCAAAAAAAACATTTATATGAAGTTCCTCTTTAGTTACAAATATGATTTTGCTCAGTAGCACCCCAAACATTCCCAAATGTATTTCCATATTTCCAGGCCACTGCTGATATTTGAAACTCAATACAGCTCAGTTAAGTGAGCTGGAAGGACTCTCTGGATTTGGGGGCATTATTTGGGAGTTATATACTGCAACAAAATCAGAGAGTGTATCTGTTAACAGTTGATATCAGGAGTCCTGTTTCCATATGTAAGAGACAAACACACAGACCTGTTCTGAAGTCCTCCTCCTGGCCCATGTCTCTCTTGCCAGCCAGACCAGGCTTGTCTCCTAGTGTCCTGTGTCCATCTATGCCATCTGGACAATGAGGAGTGATCACAGCCGATACAGTCATACAAACAGCAAAGCATTTCATTCCACTTGGTGTAGCCCTAAGCTCAATTCACTTCCAATTCAACAATTTCATGATGTATTAAAAGTTAAACTGCATTTCAATGTGATAAAAGTAAGACAACAAATGTTTCATTTCAAGAAAATCATTTGCAGCTGCTTCAGGGTTTCCCTTGTTTCAGCTGTGTATGACATTCTTTATTTGTTTGAATTGAAAATGTCTATTTACAATAGAAACTGATGTGTATTTACCAGGCTTTAATTACTGAATTAATTGAAACATAACATAATAACTAGGGTTGGGAACAGGGAACACATACATTTCAGAAATATCTCACTGTATCAGAAACATCGTACTTTAGACACACATACATACACAGTGCACACATGGCACACCTCTACCTACAGTAGTTCTCGTAAGAAGGGCTAAAGGACATTGTTGTACACTCAGGTGGTTATTTCAGCATGGTGTTTTGTTTGTAATTGTTTGGTTCAATTTCCAAACTAGTACAGACCACCTGCAGGGCTTGGCTCATGGAATTGCCATAAGACAGAGATTGGACTGACAGAAGAAATGAAAAAAAGCACACATTTAAAGTAGGATGAGGTGAGTTTTTACACACAAGGAAAGGCATTAAAATAATATTTATGATAAAAATAAAAAACAGTCAAGCAAAGTGTTTTGCTTAGCCATAATGATGGATAGTTCATTAGCTGGCAACTTGTTTTTATAAGTGGTGTATGTATTAAGAGAATGCTGCTGAGATTACATGTCATAGTTTTTTTTAACTGTCCTCACCATTAACATACATGAGGGGGGCAAAATATTAGGAACACTTTTCAATATAATGCACTCCATTACACCACCACCGCCCACTACAACCTCAATAATAAACATATAGTAGAATTGTCACCTTTCTGACAATGTCAACAAAAACTGAAAATGTAGAAGCTTCGTAGAAGTAGCATTTATGGGAGAACTGTTGTATTGGATTGCATTAGATTGCACAAGTGTACCTAATAAAGTGGCCCGTAAGAATATGTATAAATATATATATATATATATATAATTTTTTTTTTTTTTTTTTTTTTTTTTTTTTTAAAGCAAATCATAGTGGTACTAATTTCCATGTGTCTTGAGCGCTCTGATGTATAACTGACCAGAACACACAAGAGGAAATAAACATGGCACCAATAAGGGTTTTTGAATGGCAATATGAGAATGCTGAGCTTAAAACTGAATATTTCTTATAATTTTTAAAAGAATATTTTAGAATTTTTGCTTGTACTCAGTTGAAAGATATCAGGTATGGGTCATTTTGTTGCATAAAGGGTCTAATGTATCAGAAAATTCTATCTTTTTCTCTCTGACTGAGACAATTGTAGGTCTGGGGTTGGGTTGTGTCTCAGATTTGGCAGTACCAGTCTGCTGTAGTTGGGTTGGGGTTTTAGTTTTTGGCCTGTGCAGAACTGTAGTGTCCAGTACAGTCTGATATTTATGTGCTTAGCCTTGCTTAGCACAAAGACTAGAAGTAGGGGGAAGGTGCTAGCCCAACTCAGCCAAAACGGAAATAATATGCCTTCCACAAATCCTAAACTGCCATATTTAGGCTACATTTGGTATCTGGTTAACTAGTCACCACAACATCTAAGAGTCCTCTGTGTTTTCCGACATCTGGAAATACTGAAGCTCAAAGGCTAACTGATTCTAAAACCACTATATCTTGTTTACTACCATCTCCAGTTTGTTACAGTCGAGTCACAGAGCTAAGGGGAAGGCAAAGATTTACACAGAAGGTTCTGAGGTACAGTATTTATGTATGTAGGAGGATATACATTCACTAAAGAAAATATCTTCCTTATCAAACTGCTTTCTTTGACTTTGCATTACTCACCAGTCTTTTTCAGGTATGCATCTTTAACTTTTAAATTCACGCATCAGTTCACCACTTGTCTCTATGAGAGGTCATGATCTGTGATTGAGGAGGAGGGACATTAAGTGGTCGAGATTGTTTGAGTCATCTCAGGAGCTTCCTCATTAGTTAAAGTAGTGCTTGAACTGCTACGCTCTGCACCTCTGTGTGCGTTCAAATATAAGCTTAAGAGTCCAATTAGAATATATGACATTGGAGTGACCCCCAAGAAAAAAATAATGTGTTTAAATGGTTTTCTCTTTCAGGTATAAATGTCTCCTGCTGTCTATATGTCTATATGCCTTTGGTGATTCAGTCAATATTTAATATTCTTCAACAATTAGTAGTAAATGGAATGCATTTTTATCAAAAATGTATGTAGTAAATATTTAAAAACTTTGTGAAACTTATTTTACAAAAGAGTGCAGTGGAAATATGGTTTATTACTATGTTAATTTTGTTAATTGCTGTAATAATTCACCATGAAAATATCCTGTTATCCAAGTATAACACAGGTTTTTGTTTTTGTGCTGTCAGCTTTGAGATTCCTGAATGCTCCCACAGAGGAACTATCTATCCATGTTTTCTGTCTGGCCAGATAATAACTATATGTGTTCAGCCAGCTTTCAGGTGAAGTGCAGTTGCTCCTGAAATTAGGATTCGGAGGATCACAATGGAAATAACACATCAGGCTTTATTGTGATTTGATCTTTGGTGATTGTAACTACAACTGTGCACAGTTATTATGCTTTTTTAATCAATTGATAAAACTATGACTATGAGTTTAGCCTGACTGCTGGCTTTCAGTTTTAAGGATCATGGAGGGTGTCCAGTGTCTTCTGATGTCTGCAGATCATAATCATGTGCTGGAAAGTATTCATAACCACAGATTCAATATAATGACTATTTAAGTTTATGTTTATTTGTCCAATTACTTTCTGTTTTCTAGAAACAGGGCTCAATTCCTACACTGTTGTTCTGATATGGAAGCGCCCTCAGCTAAAAATCAGAGTCAACACTAACCATTTCAAATCCAAAGCGACTCCGACTACCTGACTTTACGTAGGTCTGTTACACAAAAATACATGCAACAACTCCGAGGATGACATGAGGTGTCTTTCTCGTACTCTTATGTTGCAAACATTTCACAAAAACAACAAAACAAAAAGAATCACATAGCAGTTTAAGTGTAGGGACATTAAATTAAAATCCTACAACTCATGAAGAATATCATTTCCTGCGTAAATGAACAGTTTCATGGGGAATATGCTCCATATTTTGCATTCTTCACCTATTTAAGATATGTATGCATTCTTTGTCAAGACTGGCTTCATGCAGTGACAGAGAATGTATGTAATGTGTTTATAATAGTATTTATAGATAGCTCACTATAGCATAGTTTCTCCCTAAATTAGTGGTTTCTAAGCTCAAAATGAACCCACAGGAGTTGATACACACACATTTTCTATGTCAGCAGAGAGCCTATGTCCAGCACACGTCATATCTTATTTAACACATGCACAGCAATATGAAGGCATGACATGGTGGTTTAAGTTGCAAGATTACTAACTAAGATAATACAATATTATAAGACATCTTCAGAGTTGGTGGAAGGGGTATTTTTCACATCTTATTGAACTAGGCAGTTTTTACTAAGCTAGGTTAAACACATCCTGGAGTATATGTCTAAAAATGGTTTACTATTCATTTTTGGTAGATGAGTTGTTTAAAATATCTTCTGCATCAATTTCTGGTATGTTTTATGATATTTTTTAAAGACATCAAGGTCTGATTTATACCATGTTGGTTTCATTTCGTCAGTGGTGGAAAGTAACTAAGTACATTTACTCGAGTAGCTACTGTACTTTACTACAATTATGAGGTACTTGTACTTCCATTTGATGACTTTATACTTCCACTCCATTACATTTCAGAGGGCAATATTGTACTTTCTACTCCACTACATTTACTTCAATAAATGTTCAAATGATCCAATATTTCACCAAAAATCAAAGATTAGAGAAAAAGTCCAAAATCTGAAAACAGATTTGTGTATCAGAACTTTGTTTTTTCTTCTTTCCTCTCCCATTAATCATCTCATGATCCCAAAGATTTACCTGGTGACCTTTCGGAGGGGCCTGAACCCTAGGTTGGGAACCACTGGACTAAACTAGCTAACTGTATATAAAGTAGTGTAAACTAGCTCCACCTCCAGCAGCTACAACAGTAACATGCTGCTCTAACACTGATGCTTCACTATTAATAATCTAATGATGTCATATATAATAATATATCAGTCAGAGGGACCAAACCACTACTTTTACTGCAATACTTTAACTACATCAAGCTCATAATACTTATGTACTTTTACTGCAATACTTTAACTACATCAAGCTCATAATACTTATGTACTTTTACTGCAATACTTTAACTACATCAAGCTCATAATACTTATGTACTTTTACTGCAATACTTTAACTACATCAAGCTCATAATACTTATGTACTTTTACTGCAGTAGGATTTTTCATGCAGTACTTTTACTTGTAATGGAGTATTTTTTACTTAAGTAAAGGATCTGAATACTTAATACGTAATTACAAGCAACCCAATCGCAAAAAAATGAACTGTAATAATCTAGAACTCTGACAGGGATGCTATGATATCTCCCACTTGATCAAAATAACTACAGAAGTGTCAACAAATCTGCAGTAAGATAAAATTAGTTACTATCATTTATACAATTCAACTAATTTAAAAGGAGCCACACACTCATTGCATGTGTTTTACTTGTTAACTAACTGCCACAGCTAAATTAAACAACTTAATCTGGTGTGACTGGCTGGCAACGGTTGTTAACATCTTGGAATAATGTAAGAATGGTCCCAAGTAAAAGTCATAGGATGTTTTCCTCTTATTCCCACTCAGCTTGAGATCAACATGAGTTTCTTAGCGTAAAGCACACATAGAAATGCAGTGTTTGGATGCATAAGCACAGACAGCAGCAGGATGACAGGCGTCCTCTAAGCGACAGAAGCAGCTAAAAGGCGGGATGTTTGGACAGAGCAATTCCTGGCCTGACACCAAGGCCCTGCAGCAGCCGTATGTTTCTATCTTACATTGAGTGACCAGCTCGTCTCTGCCTCTGGCACTGGGAGAATCCTTTATCTGAATTAGGTGATCAATACGACCTGAAACACAGGATGAGGCAGGAGCAACCTTTACCTGGGCTTCACACACACACACACACACGTACACACACACACACACACACACACACAAACATACAAAGGGACAACATTTCCAGGGGCCTTTGTTCTGGAGTGATTTGAACCCCACAAATTGGTAAGAACATACACACACATGCACACACACACACACACATCTGGATACTCAGTGTTCACTTAATATGTCCTCTATAGGTAATGAGACCATCTTTAAATTATACTAAATTAGCTGACACAGTGGAGACAGCGGACAGGACAAAGAAAGATAACAACATTGATTCACAAAAGATGATCATCTCTTTTGTAAGTCATGTTACATAGGCAACATTTTCAAGCAATACATGTGAGTTCTGGAGTCAGAACTAGACACCTAATAAGCATCGCGAGGTCCTATCAATTCCCCACTCTCAGTTAAAGCTGCAGTAATCAATATTTTGATATTAACTATGGATCAAATTAGTGTGTGACCTGAAAGATGACACACGTCATGACAAACCCACAGTGAATTATCACCAATTCTGCAGTTCCCCTCAGCCCTACAGAGCTCTGTTTTGGTTTTCAGGCCCGCAAACTACACTCTCATCAACCTGGCTTTCAGCAGCGGCAGGCAGCTGTTTTCAATGAAAAACTCTGATAAACCCACTGTACTCTACCCGCTCAGCACCAAACAACAGACACACACAGTTAGAGACTAGCTGGTGAACTTAGTGGAGCATTTAGCAGCTAAAAAAACAGATATTTAAGAGCCAGGAGTTGGTTGAAACCAAACAGTGCTAAAAGAGAGTGAATATAGATTTTCATATACAAACACAACTCCAAATGAAGGTTAATGCTGCTCTGCATCTGCTGGATATGTAAATGCCCAATTATCAAAATCAGCTGTATAAAGGAGATAAATCAGATTTTGTGGTCAAAAAATCAACTACAGCAGCTTTAACCGTGAGAGAAGACTGTGATTAAAGGGCCAAACAAACTCTGAAATTCTAGTTTCCACTGACCATGAGAGCTATCATCTTACAATGTTCAGGGAAAGACTTGAAAATGTATTTTAAAAAAATGACTGCATGTGTTATGAATATTTAGAAATATTCATACATATTTTGTCAGGACTATGAAAAGTTTTGCAGCTCCAAAACAACATCATATCTACATTTATCTATCGTCACATTTCCTCCCGTCAGCCATTCCAGTGTTATCCTCTGTGACTCTCCTGAAGGTAATATTGCCTCTAAATGCTGCCAGTGTATCATCACTTTCATTCTAGGTTTTTCAGCCTAAAAGCACAGGTGTATAGCCTTCTAAGCCCCAGTTGTTTTTACATGTATATCAATCCAAATCCTTTTCCATCCACTACAATGCAGAAATTTGGTGCACATCAGCAGGTTTGTACATTTTGGTGGTAAATGAGATTAGCTTCTGGCACTTAATATTAACTTAGGGTTTCATCAGCTTTTATGCTTGTTTATATGAGGCTCAAAGACACAACAAGACAAACCAGATGCTGTCTGAGCACACAGTGGCAGAATGGAAGTGGTTGTTGATACCAGAGTATGTGATGAGGTTAGCGGCTGGCTAGAAAACAATGAGACCATCTTCTTAATAATAGTTTACAGTTTTCTCCAATGCTGGAAGTGTAATTTAGGACAAACACTAAATTAATGTGGGTTTTTTTTTTAAGGTGAATGCTGATATTTTAGAATAAAAGCTACAAATCAAATAAATTTGTTTTAACTTTTGATGCTCGCATGCCGTCATTGTGCACTAAAAACATTGACAGTCAGGAAAATAGTATAATGAACTATTCTGTATAATGATCTAAGCAAAGAAATAGATAATTTATACTTATTTGCATTGAAAAATAGTCATTTTATCACCATATATACTGTGCATCAATTTGGTAATTTACCTAAGTAGGTACAGTATGTTACCAATTCTGTTATTTGAAAACAAAAATGCAAAATTTGTGATATGTAAAATTTGTGGGTAATGACTGAGAATACATCATGATTTTTTTTAAGCGTGTTGTCCTAAACTACGTTTCCATCCGAGCCACATTGGAGCTGATTAGTGATGCAGTGTAACAGCAGGCTGGTCAGTGTGTGCACTCAGTACTTACGGGGACCTAACAGGTAGCCAGCGCTGTTCAGAGTCCAACCACGCTTCTCCTTCGCCTGCAGGATGAAGAGACAAAATGATCAGATCATGACAGGCTAATTCTTTACATTCAAATGTTGTCAGTGAGTGTTTTTGATTTCTTTTGCAACCCAATATCATTCTGCTACACTTCAGACATACGCATACGGTGTACAAACCCATGACACAACTTTTAACCAGACTGTCTAATATTATGTCAACCCAACTCCCATATAAATAGTGCTTCCTGACTTGAATTAATATTTATTCTATTGTTAATGTTGTGAGGTGCTGCCTGCCTTATCACCAATACTCTAACCCCTTTACCCCCTTTCCTTTCCTCAGACAGTGCTTCCCTGTTGAGCTGCAGTGGAAGTATAGTAACAAAAAGAGGGTCTTTAAAAAAGTCTGAAAAGATTGTAACGTTGAAAGATATCTGCTTGATTTGACTCATTTGGACGTTGAAACTTCATAATAGCTTCAGATAAACTTTTAAATACATTTTTGCATATAAAGCACTTACATTGTAAGGTCATTATGAAGGGATCTTCTAATGCTCAGTATGAACAGAAGGAATGATTACAGCAAGAAAAACATGTTTCACTGTTCATTTGGGCTCCTGACTGTTGTTTTAAGACAGACTTGAAATATTTGGACCCGTGCTTTAAGATTTCTCTTAGTCAAACTATTTCCAAGCGCAAAAATGATTTAAACTCGCCTTTGAGGGATTTTTGTGTCAGCTATGATATCAACTTTGTTATCAACCGTATTTCTTATATCTGCTTACAACCTACATTATAGACCGCTATAAGCTATTTATGAAGTGTTTATATATAAATAGTGCGCGGTTAAAGTAAAGTGTGACCGATATTTGGCCTCTTCTGAATGACTTGGCAACTGATCGGACATGCAGCTGCAATTTGGTTGTCTCTCGAATGTTGAACTGCAACAAAAGAACTGGAACCCAGTTAATAATTTAGAGCTCGTGCAACAACTTACCGCAATGACCAACCCGATGGTCTCAGAGAGAGTTGCGCAAAAGATGAGCGACACACAAAAAATCCCAAAGCACTTCTGCATCTAAGAAAGAGAGAAAAGAAAACACCAACATCAACTGAAAAGTATTGGAAACATTTCTAATGGAATTGAAATTCATCCGCGAGCACTTCTCCCCTCATGAGTCTAGTTTTTATTTGAACAAAACCAACTTTTCCAGAGAATAAAAATAAAAACAACATCAACTCTACAAAAGTAGTAACTTACCTTTGTTATATGACTTTTACACAACGTCTGTTTCTCTCTGAAGTCAGCAGCAGAAGTTGCTCGGTGTTTGCAGCACTCAGTGGTTCGGATGAAATGAGGACTCCATCCACCTTTTATTGTCATTCCAGCCCAACCCTGCTGCTGCCCGCCCGCGTCAGCAGCCCCTCCTGCAGACAGGATGGGCAGGTCACGAGGAGAACATATAATGAAATTCAATAATATCATATAATGCCAGCACCAGATTTTTCATTGTCGCCCTCGGAGACATGGGATTGGATTTAAAAAGGAGGTAAAAAAAAATGCGTCTGCGCTATTTTTCCGTCCTAACCTGATCTATGACCTTAACATGTTTATTCTAAATGCTTCAGAGGAGCAGGTCACACATTATTCTTCATGTTTCTGATCACCAACAATTTATGGTTTATGATCTTTATGATTTTATTCCTTTTTTTGTTTGTTTTATGTTTCCTTCTTGCTTTATATTGCGTTATTTTATTGAATTTCTGTATTTTATTTCATAAAAAGCATTGGTGACTGTAGCTGACCAATAATGCTGATACTGTATTTAACAAAGAGGGTAGAATAGGCTTATAATGATATCAATGTCTTTGTACCAGCCTAATATTGAATGCCTTAGCACATACATTAATACTTTACTAGACTGGAGTAACTCTCATGCCTTCAGTCTCCTCAAGACAAGAGGTGTAGAAAGATGCCAAAGGACTCCAGGGAATCACATTCTAAAAATCCTGTTTCACAGGAGGACATATTTGCTTTTATTGTCTCATGCAAGTAAACTCCACCAAGAAACCACCAGGAAGCTGTTGCAACAGTTCCAGAGACATACAATATA
This sequence comes from Thunnus maccoyii, assembly GCF_910596095.1. NCBI lineage: Eukaryota > Metazoa > Chordata > Actinopteri > Scombriformes > Scombridae > Thunnus > Thunnus maccoyii. The sequence continues at coordinate 33,786,465 of NC_056537.1, read as the reverse complement.
TGATACAGCCTAATTAGTTGCACTATGAGATCTCTTAGGATTTCTGGACTGAGGCATGAAATAGCCTCAGTGTCTTCTTTTTAAAGGACAACTCACATTACAAGTACTGGCCCATATAAGCCAAGATGAAGGTTCAGGACTGTGGACAGAGGCAAACAGAGAGGGGGCTCAAACTTAATGATTAGTACCATGGACAGAGCGAGATGCATGGACAGGTTGCGGTGGGAAAACCTAAATGTCCACTGCTCACAAACTCAGACACCAGTGTCTGCCTTGAAGAACTACTTCTTTCGAGAGTACTTACTCACCACTTACTTACTCAGTACTTACTCATCTGCTAGGCACTTATGTTGAGGCAATTAGTCTTGAAGGCTTCTCTGATCTACTGTAGCTTGGATTGTGCCTCATTCGCTTTGGACAAAAGTGTCTTTCAAATGAATAAATGTAAATGTAATTAAATGTTGTAAATCTGCAGTCACAGCAGTGTGGAGAAAGTACAGTGGAGAGGAGCAGTAGCTGAGTGTTTACATGGAGAGGTAAGAGGCCAGTTTGTGTATAGCCTCTCATTCAGGACTGAATGAACTGAAAGAAAAAATCATCCTGAACGAATAAGAATTCGCTTTAGACAATTACTTACATACACACACCCTCCTTTGATTACTTTTGTTATTATAGAAAACACACAAATAATATGAATATATTTACCATCAACCCACTGCTCTGTCTGCCAGTTGTCCAACATGTGTTCAAGTGAAATATGGCGGTTCGTACTGTATAATAGGATATCATGTAACATTCCCTACTTTATTACAATACCAGTTTGTTGGCAATTCTAAGGGAACTTCCTGCTGGTTGTGTATTTAAGTATTATTTACTTCGTCAGTTGACCAAAACTACCTGAAAGCACAATTAGCGTCGGCCTCTATGAGGCAAGTGTTATTTAGTTATTTTTGTTATTTATTGTGGGGGTAATGCAGCCTCACCCTTGGGTCTTCAAAGGATACATTCACACAATTGAAATGATGTGACTCTTGAATTTGACATCAGTTTGAGATGTGGCCTTGGTTCACAAGATTAATTTGCAAAGCACCAACTCTACCACCACCTGTGTGATCCTCTGTATGTGGCTTGTGCGAATACAGTATCGTTATAAGCCACACAGACATTAATATAGATTACATAAAGATTCAGTGAATGGCTGTACAGTATGTTTCTGGAACTGAGACATACTATATATTCTGTAAATTAAGATTTGTGCAAGAGCAGATTTCAGCACCTTGGACAGCTACTTGCTTCTGTTACACTTTGTCTCGACTTCTCATGAGGATGAAGAATGAGAAGAGTTTAGCCTTTCAGTCACAAATAATCCAGCCATTGAAAGTCAGTGAAAACAAGATTTCATGACATTCCAAATCTTTCAAAACAACATCTGTAAACTGTATGTTACAATGTCATTTGATTTTACAAGCTCTTTCTTCCTCATAATTCAAGATTTCAGAGGGTCAAATTGATGATGTGGAAAAAATCCTGAATAGCTAAATGTACATGTCTAATTCCATTCTATAAGTGCATGTTTATTCTGGACAGGACAAGGTTTATGATAAAAATGACAAAGCATGACTTTTTTTTTTTTTTTTAAATATAAGCAATGCTAATGGTAGCCATGAAAGATTTGCATAGAGTGTCCCTAGAGACATTTAAACATATAGACATTTCTTTGACATTTAGTCAACCCAGCTTACAAGATCATGCATGAGCATCTCAGACAAACTCTGCACTAAAACTGTTTGTCAGGGAATACAGTTTACTGTGAGACTGTCTTTTAGTAAATTCACCTCATTCTGTGTATATTTCTTAGGAAAGAAATACCATAAACACAAGGCAGGTGAGACAATAGCCTATATCAGAAAAAAAAAAATTGACCGAAGCCAGTCCTGTTTTGATACCATATTTTAAATGACCAATCACACATTTTTCCATCCTTAATCTGAAAGTGATGCTTTTTGAAATCTTTACCTCAGGTTGCCACTTTAACACGGTGACAGTATTTCTAAGGAAAAGCAGAAGCAGGTTACCTATTGCCTAGAATTCATAAGGTTTATTTTATGTTAAAACTGAACATCTTACTTTGTAAGAAAAGGGGGTACAGTAGTTTGCATACTGATTGCAAGCTCCCCAAGAAACGTTTTGACCATTTCTGACATGTGCATACTACCTCTCTTTTTCCTTTGTATGCTGCTTTTGTCCTGAACTAGTACCTAACTGGTGATTTGATGTTCAGTTATCTGTAAGTTGTGGCACATCATGGTCCCACAAACAGTTTGACCTCACTAAGCCCCTTCTATCGGGCTTTGAAATGTGAATGCTTGTCTCAGCTTCCATGTGTTCAAATAATATGAATCCTATCTTGTGGGGAGCCATCAGACATGACAAGTTGCCTATGAAAAATAATTGTTATTTCCAATACATGTACATAGGTTCAAAGCCTCTGTAACTGTCATTTGATTAGATTATCTCTTAAATACTAATTTCTGTAATTTCTGTATAATTTTGTATACTAAAATAGATTCTGTTTCCTGGCAAGAAAAAACATACAACAGCAACATGATTATATTGTGGCACATGTTACAGACAAAAATTGTGAAATTAAACAATATTTCATTTCACTGACAACCCAGTGGGACCTCCTGATGAGGCTTTAAGGTTCCCTGGACACCACGTTGGGAGCTTCATGCAATAATCAATTCTAATAATGTTCACTTATTTTGGTGTTCAGGCACATCTCTGCAAAGCAAATAAATAAAACATCTGCACACACAATTACCAAACGCTTGAAACAAGGCAATTCAAACAGGGCTTCAACGGATCCTTGCAGAGTTCCAGTAAGTCCAATCAACTGTTTGCTGAAGGACACATTGCTGTAACTGCAGGGAGAAGGTTTTCTCACAAGGCTGTTTGAAATGACACACTGCGTAATATTTAATTTGCTATATTTATTTGTTTGCATGTATTATATAACAAACATGGGAAGAGATAATTGTTGACGTGAAAAAGGTCCATGATGTCAGTGTATGTCAGTACGATGCCCAACATTAGTTTGTAATGTTACTTTAGATGTACATACCATAGACATTTTTGTGCAAAGTGGCTCACCATAAGTGCATTCAAACTCTATAGGAACAATAGTGCCTTCCAAACAAACAACTTAAAGCATGTTCAGTGCTTCAGTACAAGCGATTAGAGTTGTTGCTTTTGATTTTTTTTTTTTTAATTAAATTTTAGTAAGTCACTGGCATGGTTTCTCTGGGTGTTGTATCCTGTGTTGCCCTGCGTTGTTTTATTGGAGCCCCCCTGCATTGACACCCTCATTGCATCAACTCACTGCCACCACTGAAGCGAATGAGAGGGCTGCATATTTTTCACACAGGGCTCAAGTCAGGCTGAACGTGGCCTTAGGTAATTTTGTGAAGTGATGTTCATGGTGGAAGGTAAATACATGGCCAGTCTACAGTAAAATCACAAGAAAAGTGTGTTTTTGTTTGTCTTGTCAATGTTGCCTGAAGTAACATGCCCACACCAACAACAACTTTTGCCTTTTTTTAAAAGACATTACCATTTAAAGTCTGAACATCTACTAAAGTGACTCCCTGCACCAAGCTAGCATGTGCCAAACAAGTCTGTCCACTGAAGACATAGAGACCAAACTGATATCAACCCTCCATCAAACTACCAGTCCCTGGTACGTCAGATGGCAAACAAGTGGATCCAAAGTAATGTAATTACTGAATTTAAAATTGCACAGAACTAGCTGATACTGAAAAAGGTTATCACACTATTGTGACACAATACAAAGTAATGCGTTACTGCCCAACATTGGTAATAACCAATCCATGGTGGAAACCCCAGGCTCAGTGATGTACGCTATAAACACTAAGATAAGATCCACTTCAAGAATATGAAGTACCACAAAAAAAAAACAACATAATTTAATTTGTAGAGGCAGGAGTACAGTTCATCCTGTGGCAATCCTAGACACATCAGTTAGAGATCTCCTGTTGTATCCTTGAAACTTCCATGGATTGTGGTACATGGACACCAGACACAGCTCATTCTCACTCCCAACTCGTCACATATTGAAGCTTGGTCAGGACCCCGTGGCGTCACTTTTTGACGCACTGGGTACCCCTTTAGTGTCATTTTTTAATCTGCAAGGTAGTCCGATAGACTCCAGTCAACATGTGTCAGTTTGCTTGAGTTTTACATTACCTCCAACTTTGTATATTGGTTTCTACTTTCTTGTACCAATAATTGTGTACTAGTTTTGTTGTTATCAGCACCAGAAAGACAAATTAAACTCCCACCAGAGTTCCAATGTTAATATAAATCATTGTACTGAATAATACTGTATCTATTCAGGCTTTTCTTTAGCTCATACATCAGGGTTTCATGCAGGGATGGTGGATTGAAGTCTCTGACAGCACATAACAGCCCTCAGTAACAGTAATACTGATTTGTTTTATTATTATCAGAGTTATATTTGAAGGTTATTATGAGCCATTCAGAAGCCCAGAGCAAGAAAACACACAAATTAAATTCATCCAGAAATTTTGCGAGAGGAAAATACAAAATATATTGCATATATTTTACACCTTCCCCATGGTGGTCAAAATAAACACTGACAGTTTAATAGCCAGGTGGAAAGTGTAGCCAATTACCCTCTCTCTATTCAACTCTTCACCCTCATTCTGTGATAACACAGATCACACAATGACCTGTGCAAGGGCCTTCCTGCCAGTGAGCTGGCCAGCTCCCACTGAGGAGTTACTGTCACTGGCAGTAATGAATGAACTGGAACCAGACATGATGATGGGCTGTACCACAGAGTCAGGGCACCTGATGGCAATGGAGCAGAGACACAGTGAGACATACTACAAAGAGAAATAGCAGTGTGTTGAAGGTGTCAAATAAGAGGGGGATGAAAGGAGAACAAGGAGGAGAGGGGAGAGCAGGTGAACAAGAGTGGAGTGGGTAAACAAAAGGAAGGTTAAAAGCAGGGACAATACATTGCAGCATGGTGAAAGTTCATATTAAAGCTGCTATAATAAGTATTCTGTGCAAAGTTATTCAAGTGTTAAGTGTTTCTCTCATAGTGAATTATCACCAACTCTGCAGTTCCCTTCACATCGTACAGAGTTTTTTAACCTCTTTTAGCTCATTGTTTTGGTTTGCGGGCCTGCAAACTCCACTCTCATCAACATGCAGCAGGCAGTAGCTGCAATGAAAAAGCTCTGATAAATCCAATGTACACTACCCGCCCAGCGCCAAAAAGCAGATAGACACAGTTGGAGGCTAGTTGAACACAGTGGAGTATTTAGCAGCTAAAGAGACAGATATTTTTCTCAAGAGGTGGTGGAGACCAAAACAGAGCTAAAAGGAGAATGAATATTAGACTTATAATTATCAGGTGGATTCAGGCATGACTTCAAATGAATGCTAATGTTGCTCTATGTCTGCTGGATGTGTAAATAACCAACACAACTGTGTTAGGTGGTGATGTGTCACTGTTGTGTTTTAAGCTTGTTCAACTGCCCAAAGTAGCCAAAAAATCAATGAATGCAGTTTTTAATTAATTTGTGTTTAATCAAATTATCACAAACTGAATGACACACTCAAATGGGTCCCACAGCTAATTTTTGCCCTAGGGCCCCCCAGCAGGTTAATCCGGCCCCACTGGCCTTAAGTTAATTGAATTCTCCCTATGTTTAATACAATATCAACAGAAAAAGTATTAGTTGAACACTATGAACATGCTTTACATCTATTGTAGTAAATGCAGATAAATTCACATGCATGTTACTCTGCTCCTTAGACCTACAAAAAACAAGGTAAGTGAATCAGTTCTAGTACAGGACAAACCCCCATCTGGGCAGCCTGAGAACCACAATTGCTCTGTTTGTTTGAGACTGTGCAGGTCGTTGGAGTAAACAAAATTCTCTATCATGTTCCTGGAACCATCTGAGACAGCGAGTGCTCTGTGACATTACACATCCATTTGGATAGAGTGCGGATAAAGGGTTGCACCTGTTCTGCAACAGCACCAAGGTACACTGTGGTCATTTGACTGATGCTCAGTTGAAGTGCTGAATGTGTGCCAACTAACTACTCCCCACACCATTAAAGTCAGCTGCTCAGAGCTCTGACACAAGAGTGAGTCCCTGGATTCAGGCTGTGCACACCAGATTCTGAGCCACAGATTGCATCTTACAACAGAAATCATAATTTATGTCCTCCTTTCAGTCGTCTGGTTTTGGGGGCTGATGTGTATCCTGAAGCCTCATCACGGCAGTGCAGGCAACCCAGTGAGCACCACTTTGATTATTTGCAGGTCACAAGATGTCTAAGTTAAGAAGCTGACTAAATTTCATTGTGATACTTAAGTTGTTTCAACAGCATTTTAATGACTATTTCAATGCATAGCAAGGACTGTCTTCCCACCCAATACAGTCATTAAAATTCTGTTGAAACAACTGTATGGATGTCTTAAAAATGTTCACTTTTCAACCAAATTCAGCCCAGTTTTAATCCAGAGCAGTAGTTTCCAACATGGGGGATGTGTCCCATGATAAATCTGAAGGGTTCATCCCACAGACTGTATAAAAAGCTGGACATAGTGAAGTGTGATGTCACCTAGTGGTTTCACTGGAGCTGGTTTGAAGCCCAGAGTTGCAGTTTATGTTCAGCACCATCTTTTCCATTTGGAGCCAGTACTTTCCAAATAAGGAGTATAGGATGTTAACTTTCATGCTCTAGGAATATGCCCTGTGACCTCAGACCCATGCTAATGCTAGCTTACTGGGAACATTAAACAGTGCACACTTGGGCTAATATTAGCTACTTTAGTTAAATTATGATAACACAGCAGTTATCATAATCATGTAACATTAAACTTAGAGAAATATGGTGACAATAGTGTGACTAGAGCTGGGGAGTGCAGCAGGTGAGCCAACTGTAAACCTAACTGTCTACTATAACTCTTCACATCTTATTGACGGAGCAATAATTTCCAAAATGACTACCAGCACACTTATTAGAGGGTCTGAATTTAGAGATTGAGACCATAATGACTCATAGATTGGAGTATATAGCGGCCGTTGGTGGTGTTGCACTTTAAGGTACTTCTGCATTGGCTTCAGCCTCAAGCTGTGGTAGTTGGCACTTGGTCTAACCCTGCTTGAGAAGGAGGATCAGCTGACTACTGCCGATACAACTGTCTCTGCCTTGGTCTGAATGGAGTATTAGTGTAAAACAATTATATGAGCCATGTTTGGAAAGGTAACATATAAACAATGTATTTGTATATGTAATGTTTTGTACAAAAATCACAGGAGTGATTAAAACTACCATTTCAACTATCACACCAAACTTAACATCACTTGACACCATGTGTCTTGCCAGTTCTAATGTTTAGTCAAACACTGAGTGAACCTCTTGACTCTGTCTGTATGATTTATCATGAGTCTGCAGCCACATGGTTCGCAGTTTGGCAGAGCTGGTGGTGAAGTGGCTACTGAGTGCACACCAGGAAATGTCATGATAGCGGACACTTCCACTTAAAAGTTCCATAGTCTCACTTTGATATTAACCTTTGTTTTATATGTTTGATCACTGATTGGGCCTTTAATTTCTTGCTCAGCCATACTGAGAACTTACTTAAGGGCAATGTGATGTTGGTCAGTAAGACAAAAAAAGACAAACAAAGCTGCTGTATCTCTATCAGCCTGGATTCAACATCATCATGGAGCTGGATGAATTAAGTTACAATTGGTTGGAGTGTCGCATTAGTGCTCTGAACCTGATCTTCCTGCTCTGGTTTGACTCAATCTTGTCTCACTGCTGTCAACAGAGACCACTGTGGAGGTCTGAATTGGGTTAAAGTGACAGTTATGAATAGTTCTTCTGCACTGCAAACTATTGACCTGTCTGGATCCATGTCTTCAAATAAGGTTTGGTATAACTTAGTGTGTAAGAAATCAATCTTCAACATGAGTTTTCCCCAAAGGATCAGGACATGTAGGTCCAGATAATGTCAGTGGAGGTCGGTTGAAGCTCTGTGACAACCAGTTGTCAGAGGTTCCTGTAAGTTCTCATACCACTCACCATGTTAACACCCCACACAGGACTGTAGTGCTCCAGTCCTTTCAGGGTCTGGGGCCCAGGCTCAAGGCAGTCTTTCTATTGTTTCAGCCTTGTCTTGCTCTTGTAGTTATTTAGTCACAGTAGAGAGTGGCACTAGGGATGGCAGCGTTGGTCAGTCCACCACTTTGGTCCAGACTACAATATCTGGACAACTATTAGAATAAGTCCTGAGAGGATAAATTGTAATATCTGTAGTGATCTCTCAACTTTTCATCTAGCAACATCACCAGGTCAGTGTTTTCATTTGTCCAATGCATGGGTTTATGACCAAATTAGAGCTTCAATGATTAGTTTGGTAAGTTATTAATCAAACACCAGAAAATTAGTCAGTAATTCTTTTGACCAATTGTTTAAGATATTTTTTTTCATTGAAGTAAAAATGACAAAATTCTCTGGTTCCAGCTCCTCGAGTGTGCGGAATTGCTGCTTTTCTTTGTTTTATATTTACTTTACATTCTAAACTGAGTATCTTTGGGTTCTGGACTGCTGGTCAGACAAAATAAGCCATCACCTATAGGACATTGGGAAAATGTGATGGACCTTTTTATTTTTGATTAATGCTTATTTGTATAGGGATAAGTATATAGCATGAGCTAACGCCACATACCACAGTACTTATAGCCTAAGCTTTGCAATGCCTGTCCCTAGATGGGCCTTTAAAATAAAATACATATGGAACTGGACAAAACACAAAATACATATAGTGTACATACATTGAAGCACAAAACACAAAACTCAACAAGACACATAAATGCATGAAACGCAAACAATTCACAAACAATGATACAATATCATAAAACAACAAGCAGCAGATCCCTCATGACTATGTGACTGGTTCCTCTTTTAAAAAACTGTTTAAATTTGAGTTTAAAATGTCCCAAGTCATGATCCATTCTGAGTTAAGTGGGTAAAAAGTTCCACATGTTGAACCCCTGAACAGAAAAAGTGATTTGTGCAAATGAGGATTTACAAAAAGGCACCTTACAATTCCCAGTACCTTGTATTACATGCCAGAAACCCTGAGAGGTAAGGCCAGCTCACTGAGCACCTTAGGATGTTCAGTTTCAATATTTTCTGATATCTTACACACAAAACGATCAATCGATGAATCTAAAAAAGACTGGCAGATGAATCGATAATGAAAATAATTGCTAGTTGCAGCCCGAGACCAGATACTTGCAAAACTAATGAGCCCCCTTAAGGCTCAGCTGTGTATTGTGTTAAGTGCTGACTAGCAAATGCTAACATGCTAACATTCTAAACTAAGGCAGTGATCATGTTAATAGCATACCTGCCAGACATCAGTAGCCTATGTTAACATTGACATTGTGAGCATGTCACCATGATAGCATTAGCATTTAGCTCAAAGCACTGCAGTGCCAAAGTGCGGTCTGATAGAGCAGCTAGTGTGGCTGTAGACTAGTCTTGCTTGGCTCAGACTTGCTTTCCTAATGGTTTTTAGGGCTTGATTGGGTCCAGGTAGGGTTGTTTTTTTAGCACAGTTTCCCCCAACCCACCCTGTATTCTGAAGACTGTGGTCACAGAAGCCAATACAAAGACAGTTCCCCTCTCTCTTCCATTGTTTTGTCATTGCAGGGAAACCTAGTAGCTATTTTCTGTTGTGCGTCTCTCCAAGGGACCTATCTTTAAATCTGCAGTGCGGAACTTAAATTAAAATGAAGTTCACACAATGCTGATTAAGCCTATTACCGCCAGATAAATCTCTCTGTATTTCACAGTATATGGAATTTTTAAATCTCATGTTGGGGGTGACATTCCTGCGCTGGCCATTTGGCCGTTAATCGTGCTGCTCTTCTAGACTTTCCAAACGTTATTGGACTGAATGGATCAAATTCTGATAGTGAAGCAAGTCATTTTGTAGGGGTTGTGTGACACTCAAAACAGTTCGTAGACCATGGGATGGCTGTGGCTCAGGAGGTAGAGCGGGTCGTTCATTAATTGGAATATCAGTGGTTCGATTCCTGGCTCCTCCAGTCCGCATGTCGATGTGTCCTTGGGCAAGATACTGAACCCCTAATTGCTCCTGATGGCTGTGTCATCTGTGTGTGAATGATTAGCTTTCCTGTGATGGGCAGGTTGGGACTTTGCATGGTAGCCCCTATGCCCATTCATCATATGGATGAATGTGATTCATAGTGTAAAAAGTGCTTTGAGTGGTCAGAAGACTAGGGAGGCGCTATATACAGTCCTTTTACCATTTTGCAGCCACAACAGTAGGTTATGGTCTGTGGTGTACTGGCATACTGGGACAAATCCCGGTGGGCCAATGAACCATCAGAAAATATGTTTTTGGAGCGGTGGACCATCAAAACATATTTTTACCAGCCCTCTCTGTGTGCCTGTCATTCAGGGTGTATGTGAGAGCATGCTGCATGCCTGTGTCAGGCCAGCCGATTTAGACCAAATCAGGTGGTGCGTTGCCCCGCTGCAGGGTTGAGCGGAGGTGTGTTGGGGTGTTGGCATGTTTATTTGTGCCCTAGAAAGTAACTGCCGTGAAACAACTTTTTATTGATCTGATTCACCGGCTTTCTCGCAACCACCACTCCCTCTCTTCATGCACTCTCTAGCTCATTCGACCACAGATACTCTCTCTCATACTTGCTGGTGCTTTCAGCTCTCTCTCTCTCTCTTTGTACTCAGGCAATCACAGCTGAGCGCCTCCCTTTACCGTCATTGCCAGAAGGGGGAGACCAAAGTCCCTCACTCCAGCTTTAACCAAACATTCTCATTTTGGATTATACAACAATATACTGCATTAAATGTGGCTGCTATAATGAATAATGCTGTTGTCATAGATAGACATTTTTGCAAACATTTGCAAAGCCGATTCTTCTTAAAAGTTTAAATCCATTGCTTACATCCATGCATACTTGCTAGCAGTCCTCTTTTTCTTCCCTGTCTTTGTTGGCTGTTGCCACCACCATTCAAACAGTAGAATAGTGTGAAACATGCGCTGGTCTGCGTGTGCGTCCTCCTTGCAGTACATTAAATGCACTTTTCAACAATCCTCCTTGAGATTATATACTACTAGTTTGTTCTGCTGCCTGGGTTATGTTCTGTGACAATGTTTTTTGGAGTCAATGTAAAACTACAAAATACATAAATTCTATGATATAGGGTCGTTTTCAATGACATTGATTTAACTGCAGCTACATGGTTTGCAGAGTGGTGTTAAATCAGGATCTGGGTATTATTCAGGTGCCAATGTGGAAGTCAAATGATGTAACTCTAGTGGAACATTATCAAGCAGCAGATTATAAAGATCAGCTGCAATGTACTTGGGATATCTCCCCCAGAATACAACAGCTGTAAATTATTGTTTTAGTATTAACAAAAAAATCAAACAAAGTAGGTTTGCTGAGGCACAGTTTGCAGTCTTAGTTAATGCTGACAGATATTCATATATAGAGAAACTAAATGAAAAGAGGCGTACCTTGTTACATAAAAAGAAAACAAACAAATTACACATTAAGACTCATGATGAACATATGATGGTGTTCTGAATAAGTGCTAGGTCTTAGTTTGAGATGATGAGCACCTTGTGGGCATGTAGTAACACATACATCCACATTTTGAAGTTCTGGAAGGAGGAAACTGAGGAAAAGTCATTTTTTCTTCACAATTCACAATTACCAAGTGGTGACTGTTTGAGGGTAGGGGGGCATCAGGGCTCCAGTTTCATCTGCTTTCATATCCACCTCTGCTGTCCTCAGCATCAAAGGAGACGCAGCAGCAGCGGAGCAGAACAGACCTCTGTTCTTTGAGCAGGAACAGAGGTCTTGCTGAGAAGAAAGAGAAAAGGATGTGACTAGTGAGCTATTACAGCATCATTGACAAGTCCAGGCAAAGGTAGATGAGAGCTACAATAGCACAGCCTCAGCAGGACACAAAGACATACAAGGCAGAATATGTCAGTCTTAGAATGGGTTTTCATCCTGTATTCTGATTTCTCAAGTTTTTAAAAGGAAAATCACACCATTGCAATGGCAGAGCAGTAAGCTGATATAGTTCTATAGTCAAACATGTTTAAATGAAACTGTCTTAAAGCAGCTCAAACAAGAGGATTATAACCATCATGACTTAAATAAAATCTTAATACAAAGAGTAATAATTGACCCTATTTGCATTTGGAGACATCCTATCAACAGTTTTACAGACGTCTCTTTTATAATGATGGGCAATGTGGAAAACGCTTTTGGGCCGCAGGAAAAAATTTTTTCACTTTTTTCACTAGGAAAAATCGGCAGTAGCAACGGCAACACCGTATCCAGTTCTCTTAATACATCCATGGCTCTCACTCAAGAAAACTGTGTGTACACAACTACAGTCAGTAGTAAACTAGGATGAAACTTTGATTGGAACTGTAAACTGTGATTAACAGATAGTAGTTCGGGTACTATGTTTATCTTTCTTAGTTTTCTCTTCAAAATAAGTTTGGCTATGCTAAAGGTTTGTTTAACCCTCTGACTACTTGTGTCTCTTGACTTCCTTTTAGTGATGTCATCATGTTCCCAGATCTCAGCAAATAACTTGGTGAGTACAAAGTCATTATTACTGATAAGAATCAAAACTGCCAAAATAAGACCCAGTTGTAATAAAGCAAAGGTCTCCTCGGGTAATACACCTCCTAAATCTGAAGCTAAAATTAAAATGCTTACTGGGTCATTGTGATGATTTAGCAGTGAAATGATGGATAGGTCAATTATGTTGCTTGTGCCTCCCTGCTGGCCCAAAGCCAGAGCTCCCTGGAAACTCTATCACTCACCAACACACATCATTAGCATTTAGAGAGGCTGGGATCAGCCTGGGATCCACACCAACACACAAACACTTGAGATCCATCAGAGGTCTTAAGACTCACATACAAAAGCAAAAACAGGAAAATCACAGCAGAAATTTCAGATTAAAATTCTATTTCTGTTGAATGACGAGCATTCGTCATTGAGCAGGATTGCATCCTCAGTGTGACATGAGGCCAGATCAGAGGCCTGTACTACAAAGCAGGATTTGGGGTTAGTGAGGTAACTTCAGGTTTAACCCTAGGTTTTCAGGTTTACAACGATTACTTCTCACTGGGGTACATCACCATGGTAACTTATGCTGAACAGCTCCATCAGATCCATAAGATTTAAGTTAACCTGCTCCAGAGCAGGTTAGGGTTAGGGTTAGGGTTATCACAGCCTGTCAATACCCCAACCACTGACCAATCAGATCACTGGAAAAAAAGGAGTTGTCATTCCTATTGGATCCCGACATGGACAAAAGTCCTGAGTTTACAATGAAGAGAAAAGTAAAAAAAAAGAGCATTATACAACAGTTGGTTCCAACCAAGTAATTTGATTGGACGAGAGGCTTTCCATGAGTGCTGACACTGAGTACAACAGCACTGAGACTTTTAACTATACATGTATCACTCCGTTTTACAGGTGTTCTAATTACCATTAATTACATTAACAGTCATTATCTAGCTTATATTAACAAACTTTGCACCACAAAGATGAACATATTTCCACAAATAACATTTGAGTTAAATTATGAATGGTCTTCAGAAGAGAGTGAAGAAGAAGAAGCCTGGATACCTCAGTGCAAACATCCAGGTGTGCTCATATGACATCAGCTGACCTAGATAAGTTAGAGAAGAGCAAAAATGAAGCTAACACTGTAAGGCAAACAACATGGGCTTTGAACTGCTTTCACAATTCTCAAAAACATAAACATCAACATTCAGTCCGTTAAGAAAACCAAGCTGAATACAGTCTTGAGGCAGTATTAAGGATCTATCTGGACAACTAAAGGGGAGCTCTACAGCATCAGCAGCTACCTTGGGCTGGTTTAAATTGTTAAATCAACAAGCCTGTGGCTAGCTGTTCATGGAGTTTAATGCAGGACCCAGAATTCATATCAGCCAATACTGTTTGCAAAGGTGTTGTAAAAGAGATTAGAGGGGCAGGGAAAGACAAAACAACACGCCAACCTGAAGACAAGCACATTTCAAAATATTCTGCAACACTAAGTTCAGACAATCCAAAAGGTTTACTGAATGAGGTCTGATACGATATTCAGTTGCAGTTAAGACGCAGGGGCAAAGAGAGGAATTGGGATCTCAAACCCGACTCATTCATCCTAAAACATGACGAGAATGGAGCAAAGTATTTCACCATGACATTCAATGAAGAAACAAAAATCATAAAGACAATCAAACAAACAATAGAAAATCGGAGGAGCGCTGTGCTTGAGGTGCAAGGAAATCCCCTCTGCCCGGTAGAGTCTCTCGAAAAATTCCTGAGCAAAATTTTGCCTGATGCAAAAGCCCTCTATCTGCAGCCCAGGAGGGTTACAGCTCCAACAGACAGCTTCTGGTATACCACTGTTCCCCTGGGAGTAAACCAACTGTCATGGATGTTACCCAGGATGTGTTGTGGGAAATCTTCAGATGGGCCAATAAATCTTCAGGTCACCCACAACTTAGTATTAAACTCAAAACTTATAAGAGAAAGACTCAAAGAAATACACTGGAAACTGATAGAGTTCAATGTGAACAGGTTTACTCTGCATAAAGAGCAATACAAAGCAAACCGAGGCCTTAATCCCGGAATAAAGAACCTAATGAAAAATCATGAAACATTCAATTATATACCTCTCATAACGCCTCCTAATGTGGGGCTTATTCACTGAACCCCACCCTGTTTGATCTTAACACTTTGGTAATAACCCAAACATGACTCATCTCAGAAAACAATGGTGTCTCACACTTCTCTAACATGTATCAGTTGTACTTGGTATCTTCCGCATCTCTCCCAATACACATGGCCTAGCGGCCTTCGCTCATCACACACAGAAAATTAAAATGTGACCTCATTGATCCTCCCCTTCCGAGTTCCCTTGGGAACTATCTCTTATTGACAGAAATGTTATCTTTGCACAATTACTGGCCTATTCATGGAAGGACAGTTTTCCACCACAGATGTGCAAAGCAGCGGGGACACACACGTCTTACACCAACCATAGCCTTAGCCATACAGAAACTGCCTGATGTGGGACTCGAGGCAAGGGCAATCATGGCAGTGAGTGGGCATAGGTGAGATGCTTTATATAAACATACAGAGACTATGATGTGAATTTTCATTTATAATGAATAAATGGAAACATACAGGTACAAACTAGCTGACCAACAGTAACATGTAGACCTACACAAAGTAACAAGCTAGTGTGCAGGAAAATGTTTATGTGTTGTGTAACCCTTTACGTGCTTGTCCCTGCAATGTCACTGCTTTCATTCACAACACACCTGTGCTGGCATTTTCCCTGAAATGTTACTAGGTCTTGAGGTGGGAAATTGGCGTTACAGATTTCCCTGAATATCGATCCCTGCTCCCATTCACACATGACCCCATGCAGGAAATGTTCCTGAACATTTCCCGGATAGACTACATGTATGAAAGGGGCTCTAGTATCATTTCAGGGAAAATGCCGGCATTCCCGCCATCTGCTGGACTGGCCCTTGCCCCATATATTCCGGCATTGCCATGACATGTGTGAAAAAGGTGCAAGATGTAAACGCTCCTTAATGTAGCTACATGTGTGAATAGTGAAAATCACTAGTGGTGCCTGAAAGGTTATCTCAGTAATTTACAGGGAAGTATGTGTGAAAGAGGCTTATGAACAAACAAATACTATGTTTCATTTCAAAAGTTGAAGTGCTGGACACAAGGTGTCCCCCACTAAGTCCATGCTCAGTGTTTGTGCACTGCAGGCTTCAAGTTTCCACATCATACTTGTATAAGTTGCATACTAGATCATCACTGGACCATGAATGTCTCCAAACTAGTTGTGATGTCACAAATCATAGGTACATGTATAAAACTGAGATTTAAGGTGAACACAGAGGCGCTTTCCCCCTTCAGCAGATGAATGTGAAAACAATCTCTGGACATACATCATTCAGCAAAGAGAAGAGAACAACATCCAAGAGGAGGAGCAATAAACAATAGACATTTTAAGTGGCCGGGGACATAAAACACATATATAAATTTCAGGAATTTACAATTATTATTTCAGTTACCTTTATTTTAGTGTTGTTTTTGGATGAGTGTTAATGTTTTATATTGTTCATTCTCTTGTCTAGCATTTTAATTCCTTACTCACAACCCAAAGCACCTTGAGATGCATTTTGTGTATGAAAGGAGAATAATAAATTGTACTGATGTTATTGTTTTCATTTGTTAAAAAAGAAATCTAATCATTACTATTGGTAATATTGTTATAAGAAATATCACATTATCAAGTTTAAAAATGTTAGAGAGGATTTTGATCATTGAGCTCTCTTTAAGCTAATGGGCATCATAATCAAAAAAAAACAACTAACTATCAGGTAATTTCACTTGGTTTATATATTTGATCACAGAGCTAATCGACTGTTCTCCACACTACACCCAGGAGATGACTAGCACCACCCCGTCACCTCCTGCTATTAATAATATGTGCAAATTACACTTAATCACTCGTCATTTAGGTCATCTTCAAATGGAGCTGCACGCCAGCCATCTAAACACATTACATCGTGACACGGCAATTATGTGTTATTTGGGAAGAGAAGGTATAATGGCTCTCTCTCTTTGTGGTAGCATCTCTCTTTGCTTCTTATGATCTTTACTGTCTAATACACTGTCTGTGTTCTTCCTTTAAACACAAATGGGCGACTGTGACTTCCAAGACTTTTGTTTGGAAGACAAAGTCAAACTTACTAACCTACATGAAGTCTACATTTGTAATGCCGAGCAGAAAGTGAAATATAATCCTAAAACCTTAGTCAGGGGAATTTGAGAGACAAGAAAACATTTTTGGGAGTGTTAGGATGGCCGTGTAGCGGCTGGACTTTAAAGCAGGAGGCTTGAGGCAGAGGTTAGATGCAGACCAACCAGGTGTTTATTTCAACCACAATGAAGACATAGTACAATAACAGTCATAATTCTCCATATAAAACATGTGGACCACAGGCAGCATGTGATCCTGACAACAGCAGCACTTGATGGAAACTCGCAGCCTTATAGCCTGCCACTGGTAATGACCTTGACCCCTACCGCAGTAAAGGGAAATCTGCCCCTCACCCGACATCAAAACTACACAAAAAACAAATACATTGAAATACATTTATACTATACTAATGTCAAATACATGATCTCAATTTATGTTACACATTACAATAGAATCATTGAAAACCTCAACAGCAGATTAAAGTACACTAACAACCCTACACTAATTACCACATGGTATCTCCTGGAACTTTTAAATTGGGGCTCAGATACCCTGGGGACTCTTTTAGCCCTAACACCCTGAAGAAGAGACACAACAGAGCTGAGTGACCTACACAAATATTACACATTATATTATTGCACAATCATGCAACAGTTAACACTACATTAAATCCACCATCATTTTGGCAAAGGTTATACTACAATAAGCTTATCACGTGGAGGTAACCAAACTTGCCACACGCATGTGTTTGTCTCCACAGGGTCGGCCTTCAATTGATTCCAGCTGAGAGGCAGCCACAATATCTACAAGACACACATCATTGATACATGCAGCAATTTCAATAAAAAAAATATTCAACTCTTCAAGTTTGTGCCTTATTTCTTTTACAGGTACTGCATACAATTTGTGCAACAAAATACTAGTAATGAAGAGGACCCTCGTTACAGGTAGTCATGACAACACAAACAGCTGCTCTTCTGGTCCACAAGACATCTCCCCCAGTGTCTCTGGAGCAGCTCCAGTTTGAATTTGTAGAGCTATACATGAATCCTTTAGTGGTATCCCCCTTTAAACCCCCTCTCTTTTTTTCTCCCATTGATAGTAATTTTTTGTCCTGGACCTGGACTGATCAGCTCGAGTCACGACCAGTAATTTAGCCCTGTATAACAGCCAACAACATTCATTTGCTGACTCATATGCACAAGCACATTCAAGTAAAGGTGCTTACTGCATATGGTCAGCCTTAATCCATGGAGCCCTTGATCATTGTTCTACAAAACAAGACACATTATCCCATCGTCTGTAAAGATTCTCAGTCATCCAGGTCATGGTTATCCATGGAGAGTTGAATGGAGGGTAACTTGACTTCTTGGTTGTAGATGCTTGGTTGAAGATGTTATGCCTCTTATCCAAGGGGCTTCTTCACTTTTAACTGACTGGTGGGGAGTTCCAGGTATTCAACCTCTGTGGGGTCGTTATCAAGGTCATTGATACCACTTGGTTTGCTAGTGTTCCAGGCTGTTGTAACGATCGTCATTAGAGTTGTTGTACTGTAATATTGATTAACCAAATAAAATACAGAATAAAAGCAATAAACCTTCATTTTCTAATCTGTAATTAAATGTATTAAAGCATTATACCAGCAATCAAACCATGTAATATTATGTGTAACTTATAATTAACAGATTTTGAAGCAGAGTTTGAATTTCCATAATGTCAAACTAACTTAATTGTTAAATCAAGATATATATTTACACATTTAGTAGCATTTTCTGACCAATTCATACACTTTTTGTGCATTAAAAAAACAGAGGAGGAGAGGGAGCAACTCAAAGGAATGTGGCTTCTCCTAAAACTTATGACTTTCGAGATGGTGAGCTAGCAGAAGAAGGAAGGATGGTTCATTCCTGTTGGTTCCAGTCTGTTTGTATCTGAAAAGAAGTTGTTAATTCCAACTGTCCATTTTCCTCCCGTGGCTGAGGGAGGAGTGCACAGGTTCTTAGTCCTTGACATCCTTATGACTTTAGGTCAGAGGTCATTGGGTCTGTGTGTGTGTGTGTGTGTGTGTGTGTGTGTGTGTGTGTGTGTGTGTGTGTGTGTTCCCGCACCTACACAGAGAGACTGTTAGGTGAAAAGGAATCATAATGTTTTTTTTTAATAATTTAACTTTTCTTCTGTTCTTGGGTTTGTTCTCCTACAGTGAAGAGGGCTTTGAAATGGCATTCATAATATAATGTAGTGCTGCTAATGTAGTTCAGTTGTTGTTTTAAGTAAATGACATTTTAATGAAGCACTGTATTAAGGTCTTTGGTTATAGTAACTTAAACATTTTATACACAAGAGCAATTCAAAGGGATTTATGTAATGCATCAAAAACATTATAAAAGCAACATAAACATTGAAAGGCAGCCCAAGAGAATAGAAAAAATGTAAAGGAAATTAAAAAGTTAAGAAAAGAGACATAAATACAGAATAAGTAATAGACTAGAAGTACAGTTACAGTGCAGTAATAAGTTGTAAGTTGCCCCAAATGCATCAAAGGAAGTAAAAGCACCGTAGAGTAATCAGTCAATCAAAGGCACAGGAGAACAGCAGAGTTTTTAACTTCGATTTGAAAGAGGCTAGTGTTGGAGCTGCATTTAAAATCACCAGGAAGTTGGTTCCATCTGAGTGCAGCATCGTAGCTCGGTTCTGACTCAAGGTTTTACCATTTGACTACTTCTTAAAGATCTAATGGCCTTACTGGGTTAATATTCTTCCAGGAGATCAGAAATATATTTTGGCCTGAGGGTTCAGCACTTTGAAATCAATTCTATGGAATCCAGTGTAAAGATTTGAGAACAGGAAATGTTCTCAGTTCTACTGGTTTTTGTTAGACACTCAAACTTCAGGGACCAGTGACTGGACGTGCTTAATTAAGCTTTACCTGTCAGCTGGGTTAGCTTCAGTTGTTAGATGTAGTTATTAGAGTCAACTGATAATATGAAAACAAACAAAGTGAGAAATTAGAAATATTACACAGGGCAGACATCAGGTCTGTCCCAACAGCCATATTTCATTCAACATAATACTATCATAAACCTTGGTGCAATAAATTATAAGTTTGCCCTGCAGTGTGCAAACTTATTTCAAATGAGTGGATGAAGCACAGGTGTGCATGGCAGAGGGCATACAGACATCTTCAACTCTTCAAATAACCTCACTGAATAAAAAATGTATTTTTATGTTCAAAATATTCAAATAATGAACATGTTTAAGCCAATAACACTGTGTATGAGATAATATCAAGTAAAAGGAGATATGTAGATGAAAATGGTGTGTTTTAAGTGTGCTTTGTGTCTCTATTAAGCCTCTTTAATGTGCCTACAAAGTCTCAGCTAATTTAACCAAACAGCATCCTCTGCTGGTCAGAGGATATTTCTAAACTTCAGGTTTACTGAAGTCAAATTGAAACTCCTGTCTGTACAGTGAAGGTGAATGGTTCTCAGTGACATCCAGACTGGAACTATGCAAAGTTATTAGCTGGAAATTAACCTTTTTATGTAACTAACCATTAACTCTGTCCACCATATGCACATAACTACTTTAACAAAGAATGAATGATGACCTTGATGAGGATGATTGAAAGGGTTCAGAGACCTACTAGTCCCATAAAGGAAATGCTCCTGTTTTAGTATAACTAGTAGAACTATCAGAACTGAAATTTACATTGGCCAGTATTGTACCTGTGAATTGTGCTTATGGTGACAATGATCATCATTCTTTATTTGATTTGTGTCTGTAACTCTAATTATTATAATATCATAATTGTATTAACAAAGGAGGTCAAACAGTACATTAACTAATTCATTCCTCCATAATCAAAAAGTTAGTACAATTATAAAGACCTGTATTTTGTTAAAGACTAACAGAACTTGTAAAACTTGTATTCTGTTTTGTTTTGTTGTTTTGACATAGTCCAAAATGCTATTCTGCTGTTACTGAGAGGATGAGGATAAAATATATCTTATACCATCATTTGAACTTAAAATATTTACATTTCAAATATTCTAGGGCCATAACCAATAATAATCTGTCGATTATATTCTCTATTAATTGATTAGTTGTTAGGTTCATAAAATGTCAGAAAATGGTGAAAAATGTAGGTCACTGTTTCCCAGAGTCCAAAGTGACGTCCTCAAATGTCTTGTTTTGTCCCGACCAACAGTCCACAACCCAAAGATATTCAGTTTACTGTCACAGACTAAAGAAACCAGAAAATATTCACATTTGAGATGCTGGAATCAGAGAATTTGGACGTTTTTGGTTTTTTTTTCTTCTTAAAAAATGACTGCAAACGATGAAAAAAATATCTGAATAGTTACTGATTAATTTATTTGTTGGCAACTAATTGACTAATTATTGCAGCTCTAAAATATTCTATTCTAAAGTAATTTGGATTATTAAAATGGCTTATTTGCTTATTGAAGCTTTCTGTCTGATAGGGCTTCGCGCGTGCGCACTGATCAGCTGGAAGGCAGTCATATTCTCGGGGTTATTGCTTTAATATCAAATTTTATAAATACAGTATTCATATACAATACAAAACTTGAATGTCGCAAAACTCATATACACTCCAGTCATGTAGATGGCGGTAATGCATCTTCATAGTATTTGCGAAACTACGAAAATTACAAAAGAAAAGAAGAACTGCGCAATAGGCGAACACTTTTGAACCTTTGAGCTTGCCGTCGTCACCACAGGAAATCACATTGTATTCCCCATTTCTAGAAAAGCTACAAAGGAAAGTAGCCAGCACAGTGAGTTTATTCAAATTTATCACAGAATTGACAGAACATAATTTTAACTTTATTCTGTTAGTAAGGAGGCGTTTGTCGCCAGTGAGGCAACGTGTGTAACGTTGTGAAAGCAGTAAATAATCTAGTAGGAAACATACTGGCGCCTTGCAGCCGCCTTCATTTACTTCACCATCAGTCTGAAGCTTTTCCTCCAAAATTATGAACTATTCTGACTACGACTCTGATGGATATTCGTCTCATGAAGATGCAGACTACGTCCCATCAGGTGAGGACTGTAAGCAGCTCGGGTGGTGTGAAAAGTGTATAACGTTACTACATCAAATATCACATGGAGGTTCCACCAGTGTGTTGAATAATGTGTCGCTGTCACATAAGGTGACTATCATTAGCT
This sequence comes from Thunnus maccoyii, assembly GCF_910596095.1. NCBI lineage: Eukaryota > Metazoa > Chordata > Actinopteri > Scombriformes > Scombridae > Thunnus > Thunnus maccoyii. Next base: position 33,764,304 of record NC_056537.1, on the reverse strand, counting down.
CACCCTCAAACAGTATGCATTAAACATGATAAACCAGCCAGAGTTTATGAATCATTTACGGTAACGTCTGTGTGTTTAGGCTGTATGCTAAACTCCGTTAAGAAAAAACTCGTTTAATGGTGCATAGCTTCATTGCTTTTACACGACTCAATGAGCATGACTTCAGACCAACTACCAAACAGACAACAGTCTGTTATTCTTTGAATACATTTTCTGTCTCTTCGACTGGTTCACTCTGTTTGTGTCGTATAGTTTGTTTGACGAGTTATTTGTTATGTCGATATCGATGACCGTTATTAAGAGTCACTTCCACAGTGTTTGTCAATTCTTACAAACTCTCTTCCCCCACGGTCAGGTTTACATCTCATTGGTCAGTTCGTGCAACTGTAACTGATGACAAAATCTCATTCAGTTTACCACCAAATCAATGTCAACCATCAATCAACCACATTCATACATTGTTTGGGATCAAGCTGATATTTGGCCACTGTGATCAATTATTAGATGTAGACACTGACAAAATATGATTGTTAGTTACGTTATCTATTTCACAAGATCACCAGTTAAGCTGCAGTCCATTTGAGTTTGAGTCCACACTTGATCCGTGGTGGAAAGTACTTAAGTACAATTTAGAGGTACTTGTACTTTACTTGAGTATTTCCATGTGATGCTACTTTATACTTCCACTCCACTACATTTCAGAGGGAAATATTGTACTTTCTACTCCACTACATTTATTTGACAGCTTTAGTTACTTTTCAGATGAAGGTTTGACACAATGGATAATATAACAAGCTTTTAAAATACAACACATTGTTAAAGATGAAACCAGTGGTTTCCAACCTTTTTGGCTTTTGACGTCTTACAAAAAGCAGTGTGTAGTCGGGGTCACATTTCACATGTCTGAGTTGTTAACAGCTCCACCAAATAGTGATTTTTCCCTCCAAACTTCTCACATGCTTTCATTTCAATAAATGTTCAAATGATCCAATATTTCAGCAAAAATCAAAGATTAGAGAAAAAGTCCAAAAACTGAAAACAGATTTGTGTATCAGAACTTTGTTTTTTCTTCTTTCCTCTCCCATTAATCATCTCACGACCCCTTAGATTTATCTGCTGACCCGTTGGAGGGGCCTGACCCCTAGGTTGGGAACCACTGGACTAAACTAGCTAACTGTATATAAAGTAGTGTAAACTAGCTCCACCTCCAGCAGCTACAACAGTAACATGCTGCTCTAACACTGATGCTTCACTATTAATAATCTAATGATGTCATATATAATAATATATCAGTCAGAGGGACGAAATGAGAATGATTGATTGATATAGTTGATCCATTAAGTTTCTATTCTTTTAATACATTTTCTATCTTAATTACAGGGTACTCAAAATTTTGACAGCTAAATTTATGATAGTGAATGATAACATAATAAGATCATACCATCACATAATATAACTGTAATGATATTATATTAATATTTGATATTGTAATCATAATGTTGAATTATTGCTCACCTCTATTTGTTAATCAGCCTCTCTGTGTATCTGTTGTGTGTTCACGTTCTATTCTTCTTATTCTTAATGCTTCCTTTTCTCTGTCTCCTCAGATGACAACCTCAGTGAGGATGACATTAACGAGTGTGAAAAGGAAGACCCACTGCACGAGGGTGACGACGTGCCACATCCTGACAACGTCACCAAGAAGAAGAAGAAGAAAAAGGACATCAGTATGAGGTGAGTGGGTTTTTCAGAATCATGGCATCAAAGGGGACAGCATTCCCAGAATAGTGAAGATCTGGATTTCCTTGTGTTCTCTGAGACTTTCACGACTACAGCGTCAGTTGTTATCTAGTTTTTGTGTTTATTTTCTTTGTTTTTGGCACTATTGAAAAGCCTCTGACACAGAAATTCGACCAGTTTCTCAACCTTGGAGTTTGGACCCCACATGGAATTGCAGTTGATAATTTTTAATTTGGTTTGGATATGAAAGGACAAGAAGGTGAAACCCTTATGTAGATCTCTCATACACAATATAATGACAGAAATGAAATATGTACATGCATAGTTGTTTGGATTACACTCATAATTTCACATTAGAATGAATTTAGATAAAGAGTTTGACTTATTACAATAATATGATGTTTATTTAATAAATGGCCAATATGGGTCAAAAACCTGTACAACCCTAATGATGAATATATAATATAATATTAAACTTACATATGAAATACCTTAGGATTTTTCTTGATAAAAGGAGGTGATACTAATGATGATAACCTTTATTCACTGCTATCCTTGAAAAAAAATCTACAGAAAGAGGAAAAAAGGAGTCCTGAAAGTAGACAAAGAGGAGGATGGAGGTGAAGCAGAAGAGGCACCTCAGGAAGAGGTGGAAAAACCCACAGCGAAACAGGAGGATGATGATGTAAAACAGAAGAAAAAGTCAGATGAACTCTGGGCCAGTTTCTTGTCTGACGTTGGATCTAGACCCAAAGATTCCACACCTGCTTCACAGTCTAGCACCACACAGAAGGTAACTATGTTGTAAATTAAATATTTAACTCAGATTCTGAACCTAAACATACAGAGGGTACAGTGTTCTAAACCCAAACATACAGAGAATACAGTGTCCTAAACCCAAACATACAGAGAATACAGTGTCCTAAACCCAAACATACAGAGGATACAGTGTTCAAAACCCAAACATACAGAGGATACAGTGTTCTAAACCCAAACATACAGAGAATACAGTGTCCTAAACCCAAACATACAGAGAATACAGTGTCCTAAACCCAAACATACAGAGGATACAGTGTTCAAAACCCAAACATACAGAGAATACAGTGTTCTAAACCCAAACATACAGAGGATACAGTGTTCAAAACCCAAACATACAGAGAATACAGTGTTCTAAACCCAAACATACAGAGAATACAGTGTTCAAAACCCAAACATACAGAGAATACAGTGTTCTAAACCCAAACATACAGAGAATACAGTGTTCAAAACCCAAACATACAGAGAATACAGTGTTCTAAACCCAAACATACAGAGAATACAGTGTTCAAAACCCAAACATACAGAGAATACAGTGTTCTAAACCCAAACATACAGAGGGTACAGTGTTCTAAACCCAAACATACAGAGAATACAGTGTTCAAAACCCAAACCTACAGAGAATACAGTGTTCAAAACCCAAACATACAGAGGGTACAGTGTTCTAAACCCAAACATACAGAGAATACAGTGTTCAAAACCCAAACATACAGAGAATACAGTGTTCAAAACCCAAACACACAGAGAATACAGTGTTCAAAACCCAAACCTACAGAAGATACCATGTTTAAAACCCAAACATACAGAGAACACAGTGTCCTAAACCCAAACATACAGATGGTACCATCTTCTAAACCCAAACATTCATAGCACACAGTGTTCTAAACCCAAACATACAGAGGATACAGTGTTCTAAACCCAAACATACAGATGGTACCATCTTCTAAACCCAAACATTCACAGCACACAGTGTTCTAAACCTAAACATACAGAAGGTACAGAACAGTTTTCACAATGCAGTATCTGGGGAAGAGGCCTTCATGTCCTCTGAAGGATCCAACTCCATGGGCCCCTGACTTTGGACACAACTGATGTCAAGATGATTAAGAATACAGCCCAGATCATCAAAATGTTAACCATCAAATTTACAATAGTTTTCTGTGTGTCTCTTAATTCTTTCTTTTTCTCAAGTTGATCTTTTTTTTTAATCCTCAGGCTGATTCTTCAGCAACAAAGGTTGCTCCTTTGAGAACAGAAACAAAAGCACCAGAACCTGCTAAAGTCACCATCACTAGAGTTTTTGACTTTGCTGGAGAAGAAGTCAGGTATGGCTCTGTATCATCCTCACATTTTGAGACAGTTTGACTACCTTTCTGCCAATCAGTGCACCAATAAATTATCCTTTTTAATGATAATGTATTTTTTCACTTCACGTTGAACAATAGAAAAGACTGCAATAAAGGCATTCTTTAACACACCAAATGGAAAAGTTTCATACAGTTCCTGATTGCAGCTACATAACCATATGACCATAATATAATAATCGTGCAACATGAGGGTAAACTTGTAATTCTATGTAATATCTGTTTAAACATATAAGGCCAGCAGATTTGTTTTTTCAACCTCCAAAAAATAAAATAAAATAAAAACTGTCAAGCTAATGATAATTTGCAACACGAAAAACAGTAAATAGTTAAGATAAACCTTACCCTTTGTGGGTAACTCATTCATTCATATTATCCTGAGTACTTCATGTTCTGTGTGAATATAATTCTCCTTTTCCATCCAGTGCAATCCCATAGTATGCAACAACAGAAAAGACTTGACAAATCCTGCTGTCATTGAGCAAGTGAAGTTAAGCTGAAGCTGCAGATGCTGATCTCAAGTTAGTTGTCATGCCATTTTCACATTAACCAGTAGGTGGTGCCACACACACAAATGCAGTGTGGATGAGCAGCAAGCTTTAAGCACAGTTTGATGGCAGTACACTGTTGGCTGGTTGTAGTGAGATGTGAGTGTGGTCCTATAAGTGATACATGCGGCTCTGACTACACATTTTAACCGCCCCACAGTCCTTAGCTGAATAAGTTTATTGTCATGGATTGAACTTGATGTTAGTGTCCGAGCAAGAACTACTGACCAGATTGCAATGAAGTATGGACATCAAAGTCCACAGCATCCAAGATCAAAGTTTCCTCCTGACCTCAAGTGTAGCCACCAACAGGTCAAAATGTCCTCTTGTAGACAACATGTCAACATCAGGAACAGCCAGATGATCATCATTTACTGAGCACATTTATGCTCCCCTCAGGATAAATCCTTTAGATTTTATAGACCTTCTATCACACCACTATCATGGAAAACTGCTTTGCCTTATGATCAGTATCATGACTCACTATAATTAACCATCAGATTGACATTCACATTGATTTAAAAAAAAGGTAAATGTGTTAAAACATGCAGCCTTTAAAATACATTCCACAATGCCAGCAATCATCCCATGCCTTAATTACATATAGCTTTAAATGGGAACAGTTTATGGAACCCCTGGGACAGCGTTTGTTTGCAGTCATATCTGAGGAACCTGGGTAATTATCATATCTCATGACATTTCTTCAATAAGACCTGCATAAACAGCGCAGTGTTTCCCATAAAAACAGTGTAATTATCACAGTGTAAGATGAACATATTGTATATCACACAGACAGCCACACCCCTGTAGCCATAAAGGATGCTAGTTATGTGGAGCAAGTCATGCCCCACCCTAAATGTTTACATCTGAGTGGGCTTCACTCACAAACCAAATACGATCATCGCTATAATTCATTCATGATTCATTATGCATGAGGCTGCATGCTCTGTAATTACAGAAGCATGAGATAAGTACATATATCATGCCTGTAACCTATCCCCAGAGCCACAATAAATGCTGCTGGCTCTAATGTGTGACGTGACCATTGTAGACAATACTTGTCTGAACGTTTGCAACATGACCCAAATAATCACCAGAGCCAGAAAATCACCTGAGCCTGCTGTTGCACTTATTCTCCATGGCACTCAGATATCTTTATCTTGTCTTAGACGAGACTCGCCCCTTTTAAAATGCTCTTCCTCATCATCTCCGGAGCTGTGCACTCTGTGTAATTACGGCTGCATATAATTAGCATACATAAAAGGGGAGGCCTTTCAGTGCCGCCATGAAGGATGCAAGTGGTTGTGGAGTCTGTGCAGAGCTGATGTTCCCAGAGGATGCAGCGGTTGTTCCTTATATAGCATGCCTTTCTTACCCCACAGTGAGCAACAGACAGATGTGTGTGTGTGTGTGTGTGTGTGTGTGTGTGTGTGTGTGTGTGTGTGTGTTTGTGTGCGCCTACATCCTGTTTTATTATTTACTTTTTAAGACAAAGGTTTAGATGCAGAATGGGCTCAGCAGCTGTTTAGATTAGATATGTGTTGATGGACCTTGGTCTTGCCTTGGCTTCTGGAATAAATGTATTACGTTTTTGTATTTTTATCACTGTATTTGTCAGGAACCGTGCAGATAAATGAATTTAAATGTGGCAGAATTGACTGAGATTATATACGAGGGGGGACCCAAAAATTCCCAGAATATATTAGGAAAAAACTGTCATAAATCTTTCAGAAGTACCTTTCTAATCCCCTTCAAAATACTCTGCTTGAGATGCAATACACTTGTCCCAGAGCTTCTCTCATCCCTGGAAACTTTTTTCCTGTAGTCATTGTGTTGTCACCGTGTCCAGAGCCTCCTGCGTCTCTCGGGGCAAATCTTCTCCCTTTCAGCAAACAAGGAACAACAGGAACAAAAAGAAGTCACAGGGAGTGAGATCTGGCGCGTACGGGGCATGTAAAGCAACAAACATGTTGTTTTTGATCAAAAAGACTTGTTCAAGCGTAGTCACTGGTTCAGCAGCGGTTTTACCAAGCAAAAAAACAACATTTCATACAAACTGTTTCCTCTTTACAATCTGCCATGGTAGCTTGAGGAGAAAAAAGAAATTATGTTCACAGTTGAAGAAAAAAACGGCCTGAAATACAAATCAGCGATCCACTCAGCAGACTGACTCTCAAACTGTAGGCTTACGCTACGATAACTACAGCCTACTCCCATGCTATCAATGGCCTCCAGGAATTTTTGGGTCCTCCCTCATGTATGTTAATGGGGTGGACAAAATATTAGGAACAGTTTTCAATTTAATGCACTCCAGTTTACCAACACTAACCACTACAACCTCAATAATAAACATAAAGTAGAATTATCACCTTGTAAACTGTAAATGTACAAGCTAATGTAATGTATAAGCTTTGTAAATGTAGAATTGATGGCAGAGCTGTTGAATAGGATTACATTATTTCACAGGTGTTCCTAATAAAGTGTTTAGTGAGTGTGTGTATAGTTAGTCACAGAGTTGATATTAATTAGTGACAGCTGATATGATCGACATTTATCATTTGAACCAGTGAAAGGGACTTTCAGCACTGGCTGAAAATGAGCAGCTGCTCACTTCTACTCTTCGCTCATGAGGAAAGGGAGAGTTCGGCCCCAAACATGTTTCTCGCAAGTACGCAAATGGAAGCGCCAAGCCCAGGCTAGTTAAAACTAATCAGAGCGTTTCCATAACTCCAGAATGGAGTCTGTAAAGGAATGTGTTCTGCTGTACTTACTGCAAAGAGAAAAAAAAAAGAGGAAAGCATGGAAGATGTGATTTGCGACCTTTGAATTGCTCACAGAGGAAGGATGGAGAATGTCTGTCTAAATGAAGAGGAGACAAAGTTCAGCTGGAGCTTCATCCAACTGCTCAGCATGATTGTTAGAGCGGAGGAGGACTGAAGGGGGTCACCTTTCTCGTGTTGTTTCATGCTATAGTGACCCTAACTGTAACACTCATCACCGTTGAAGGTGGCACACTCCAGAACACAACAACATGTCAAATCTTATGTAACTTGCAGCGTGTGGATTCATGTACTTGTGTGAAGCATGTTTTGGGCCTTACAGCGTCCGTTTGACTGATCGCTGCCACTCTAGTCAATGCTTTTGATCCGACCAGACGCGTCACAGCGTGTTTCAGAAGCAGCTCTCCGCTCTGCTCCACTAAACATACACACCTAGTCTATTTATGATGGAAACCGCATCAAGCTGCACACAGCAGGTCGAGCTGGGCAGGAAGTCAGACACAAGAACAGCATAGACCATCCGGTCAATTTTCAAAATAAATCACCCTGTGCAAACTCCCAATCATATATCAACAATAAACACAATTAAAACAGACAAATTATGCAAACATTTAACAACGTAACCTACTTACCCATAGAAGAAGAACAAAAATCAAGGAAAAATGACCAAATCAACAAAATCTGAGCAAGTCAACATAATTGGGCAGTTCAGTTGCACTACTACTGCACTAATTACAGCGGTCTAGCACTTGTTGAACTTTGCCTTGAGGCTACTGTAATTATTGTAGAAGGAGCGCAACTGTATTTAAAAGGCGTGTGGCTTCACGGCAGTCAAAACGCTCTGCTTCTGAAATGCTCCCTGTGGGATAAGGAGCCTCGCAGAGGATAAAACAATCCCGTGTCGCAGCCGGAATGCATCGCAGCCGTGCCCAGTGGGACCAAGGCATTACAGTCAGAGTTTAGTGAATCCATGGATTTTGCCAACCAGGATGTTGGAATTCAGAGTCACTCAGCCAGGCTGTTGTAAAGGAGAGCAGCACACAGCAATACTAGCAGGCTGACATGGACAAAACACAGTAGGGTAAAGAAAGAATCACCATTTGATCAGCTTAATCTTATAAATATAATCCTTTATAATCCTTTAAAATATGCCCGGATCAGTGACCTTTAGGATGGGATCGAGACTTCTATTCATTCTGTTTCTTTTGACTTTTTTTTATACCCAGAAGTTAACACAGGTAAAAAGTGTTGGTACATTTGTACAACAGTTGCACAGGACAAAAAACTCTGAGAGGACAGAAATCTAACTAATCAATCATCACATGATAAACAATGGCAGGAGCAGATAAAATGTAGTCATTCAGTTGTCATACTTAAAATTAACTTCTTTCTAAGCCTAAAAGTTCAACAATGAGAGATTTTCATATCAACCCCACATACAGTAACAGTCAAAAGTTTGGACACACTTTCTCATTAGGAAGGGGAAGATGTGTCCAAACTTTAGACTGGTACCATATACTAGCTGTGAAACTCTGTCCCAACACTGACAATATGTCATTCCCACCTGTTGTTTTTCAATAGCATATGTAGCACACTGTGTTTGTGTCTCCCTCTGTCAGTGTGAATAAAGAAGTATCAGCAGACTCCAGAGAAGCAAAGAGTTATCTGAAGCGCCTCAACACAAACCAGGAGGAGGATAAAGAAGAAGAAGAAAATGGCTCATTGCCCAGCCAAAGAGCTCTTCCTGGCCCCAGGTACACACACACACACATGCACACACACACTAACCCTCACACCCCACACCAGCAGGATCAGGCTGATATATATTTGTTTGCTGATGTATTACACTGCAAGATTTGTCTTTACGGAGATGATTTGTGTGGTGATGGATGTGAATATTAAGTATTGTCTTGTTGAGAATTCTGATATTATTCACAAAGTTATTGAATTTCCCTTTATATGAACTGTGTGTGTGTGTGTGTGTGTGTGTGTGTGTGTGTGTGTGTGTGTGTGTGTGTGTGTGTGTGTGTGTGTGTGTGTGTGTGTGCGCGCGCGCGTGCGCGCACGCAAGGTTAATGAGGGAGTGGTGCTGATGGTTCTTTCCTGTTGTGCTGGGTGTCCCTTATCCACACACACACACACACACACACATACATACACACACACACACACACACACACACACTGGACTGAGATAAATAGGAAATAGTTTGTGGACACACTGTACTTCCTGTCTGTTGGGAGATGATTTTCTGTTTCCTGTCTGGGATTTCGAAGGGAAGATGTGCACATCCCCAAACGATTTATTTCCATGGCAACACAAGGTATTAAAGTAGGTGGGGGGCACAGAAACAAACACAAATACATAAAACAGGCATACGCATGCACACTCATGTTGTCCTAGGTGACTTTTGGGGACATTACGTAGACTTACTCTAAACATAACTAGTACTTTCCTAAGCCTAACCATCACCACTACTTTACTGAACCTAACCCCAAACCTTAACCACTGACCCGAAAATCAGTTTTTTCCCAGCTGGAGACAGGGCTTTTATCTCCAGTTGGACAAGCTGTCCCCCATTAACTGGTCCCAAGTCTGAAATTTGTCCCCAAAGGTGGCCTATGACAGACCACACAAACACACACACGCACACAGATGGAGCTCGTGAAGTTAGTGTTTGTTTGTTGCAGATTGAGATAGTAGCATTGCTGTTATGTAACTTACAGTAGCACCCTGGGCCTCTCAGATGAAAGCTGATAACTGTGAGAGAAATGTGGGGAAGTATCAACCAAAAACTGTGATCTTAAAGTGTCCAAATCAGTGTTTGAGGTGATAAACTTGTCGCGTTTACCTGTTGATTCACTTTTTATTAACACAAAAAATCGAAGCGAACCAAAGTACATCAGTAAAGCCAGGTGAGAATGTTCTCTCCTCTCATTGGTTAGTGTTGTCTGGTGCAGAAGTGACAACGTAAACACAAGAAGAATCTGCTTCAAGAAGGCAACCTACTTTGTTGTGCTAGTCCAGGTTGGACCTCAATTCACTCTCCAGCTAGCTGCTAGCAACCGTTGATTTCCCTCATCCACATCCCAGCATTCAAAGCATATCAGGCCATAGGAGCCATTTACTTCAAACTTTTAGCCTTGTAGTCGGTCAGATGGAAGTTGGATCATGTTCCCACCACAAACGAACTGCTCCAGAATTCATTTGTGATGGGACCGAGACCACTTCCTCTAAATGGTCTCTGCACGGTTGTTTTGATCCAAGTATGGTTGCTGTTTTCAGATCTGCCCAAACTAATCGTACCGAAGAGGAAAATCAACCAGAGTCCCAGTCAACCAGATTAAACTACACAGGTTTGAAAACACCCATAGATGTCACTGTGACATAGCTCCAACAAAGGCCAACTGTAGGACCAAACTCTAACGATGTGGCTTCTGCTGCGACCAACGTCACTAACCAACCAATCTCAATACAACGTGACAGGATGCAGAATATACTGGTGAGCGAGCTCACTTTGCAAAAACCATGTTCCATGTTGGCCTCTTTTCCCTGGCCACAGCTGGCTGCTCCTCCTCCTCTTTTGAGCTTTTTCATTGCATAGAGTTGCCAGCTCTGAGGCCAAACTTTGTTCATTGTTTTGCTACATTTTCAAATTAGGAGAACGGCACAAATGAATGGCACAAGTTGATGTTGTGTCTCCACTTGCACTTACATTGCAGAGCTATGATTCACCAGATACTCTATCTGACATGCTTTAAAACTGAAAACTATGCCTTGCACAGTCTGACATAGATTGTGACCAAGATTTTATTAGACCCATCTTACACCTGCAGTCTAAAGACACCTTTACTCAGACTGCTGAAGCCCCATATTAACTTCATCTGAATTTTGAAAGTCATTTTTGCAGAGGAGTAGGACTGTGGATTTCAGCCCCCATCTCTACATTGCAGACATTTGGAAGGGATCACCTCACAGTCAGTATGAACAGGAGGAATGATAACTCTTAACTCAGTGTACATATGGCATGCAAGTAATCCAAACCTCTCTTTAATTAGGGTGTCTGGAGGTCCTTAGAAAGTGTCTTGAACTCAATTCTATAAAATATCAGCTCTTAAATAATCATTAAAATAAACTTGTATATATTTTTGTTAGATTCATTCTTCAACAACAGAGTCAGAAGTTAACCTAAAACTTAGCTCTGTAGTCATCTTCATGTGTTTACTTTTATAAATCCCTGCTGCTCTTACCTGTAGGGAAAGCACCTGCTTTAGATAAATATGACACAGAATGAAAGTGTAGACTTTCTTCTTGTCATTGTTTGGTTATACATTGTTCAGAAAGGTCCAGGATGTTCAGAAAATAGAATCACTACATTGGTCTTAAAAAGGTCTGAAAAACATTAAATATAACTCTGATATCTACAAACAGCCTGTTTGAACCGTAAAAGAATCGTCCACAAAAACAAAATTGATACAGCAGAAGCAGAGATATTGTCTTGTTTTCCTCTTCCTTGTCAAAACCTGGCTCATTACCTACGTTACCCACAATGCAAGTCGACCTCAACAGGTCTGGTAATCCTTTCTAACTCCACACCCCCCAGATGTTTTGATTTTCAGACTTGTGGGTTCAGTCCCAACCGACTCTTGACTAAAGTGACATCACTTGATTTCACACAGCTCCCTCTGAAGACACAAAAGACTTGATACTACTTATTACACATGTGCAGTAGTACTCCCCAACATCTGGAAACACAAGTTGATGTAGCAAATCAATGAAGTTACCCTTTAATACAAAATCATTCTTTTTTAGGCTTATGGTGCTGAAATACAGCAGTAATGAACATGTTTAGTGCAGTTTGGTGCAAAGTGGCTTTACCATCACTGCTAGTCATTCAGTAATACATGTTCCATGAGGATGCCTAATGCAGACACATAGGTAAGAATTACAAACAAGACAAAAAAACAGGAGCCACACGTGCTATTTAGCTCATAGGAAGAAGACATTTTAATGCATGAATATATTAATAGTATGATAAAGTGTCTGGAGTAGAAGTGATTTCTCTATTCATGGACAGGAAGGAAGCCTCAGCCTGCAGCAGGAGCCCTCCAGCAGCTGGCTTGGCACTCAGGATAGATCCACAACAGGACAAAGAACCATGATGTTAAGTGGAGGAGAGAGTTTCGACTCAGGCCTGGACATCCTATTGGATCCTATTGGATCTTGAAATATGAAATTGTGACTCACTATTCACTGCAAGATTTCCACATAAAATATTCCAAACAAGTTTGGAATTTTGGCCTTTAGTGGCACTGAACGGTCCGAGCAAACCAAACATCAACACACTGCAATTACCGTGCATTAATGTGAGGTTCTCATGGCCTGTATGTAATTGTGAAATACCAAAATGACTGGTGTTTAAATGGTTCACAGTAATTAACAACGTCTGCATCCAGTCATGCAGCAGTAAATGAAAAGCTGGCTCTGCTGTGGTCTCCAGTGGAACATCATTATGCTTTCACACAATGATTAATAGCTTCTTCTTTAACAGATACTCTCTTTATACAGCATAAATCACTTCACTTTTACTAACTCATACGTACCATAAAATATCTACCAAAAAAAGGATTAGTAATGTGTGAGACCAGTAGTGTTACAAGAATGAAAGTGTGATGAAAATAATTTGAAAAAAAAAAGACTAATCCTGAGCAGCACAAATAGATTTAACAAAGCTAAACTCTTTTTGTTTTAATAGAAAATGACACCAGAGAGTTAAACAGATCAATTTCTTATAGTTGTGACATTTAAACCACATCTCATTAAATCAATATGTGAAAGGCCAGTGAGTCTATGAAATTAGCCCACCTGACTGATTGCATTCACTCTTGTCCATCCTGGATGGATGAACCTTTAGTGTGTGTGTGTGTGTGTGTGTGTGTGTGTGTGTGTGTGTGTGTGTGAGTGTGTGTGAGTGTGTAAATGGGACATTACATTAGCAGCTTGTCATACCAGCCTGTCTACGGAGTGGAACACCATATAAACAGAATCATTAATCACATGCTTCACTAGATGGGTAGATGCTGAGCCTATTTGTTCTGCACCTCAGCATGTCTTTAATGTTTTGTGTACCGCAAAGTTGTTGGCTGTGTACATGCGTTTGTATGTGTGTGAACCAGCGTTGACCTTACGTGACTTTTAACCAGGGCTGCAAGAAACAATTATTTTCTTGGTTAATGGTTTAGCCTTTAAAACATCAGTACATTGATTGTCTTGTTTTGCCGGACTAACATCCACAACCCAAAGATACTCAATTTACTATCATGTTAAAACGAGTAAAAGCAGCACACTAGAAATGTGAAATGTGTGAACATGATATTATATCTTTGTTTGAAAAATGATAATTGATAATGAAAATTGATCAACTAAACTTATCGACTGAAACTAAACATTGCAGCTCAACTTTAAACCAATATGATTTCTGGGCTACATTCAAAAATGCCTCAATGCTATGGTTTAACATGCTTTACCGCAAGATGCTCCAAGCCAGAAAGTATCAGACCAACAGCAGAGACGGAAGATTTGGAGAAAATTGAATTTTAATACTATAAGCATTGTTTCAGTAGCTATAGAGACTGTATATCACAGCATCATGAGTCTGAGTCTGTTCCAGTGTGGCTCAGATGTTGACAGTCAGGAAATAAAATCATACAGTATGATGTGTTTAATGATCTCTGTCTGTTGACCTAATTAAGATTATTTTAAACATGTGTAATAACTGGAATCATGACCATCAGCATCATGTAGCTTCAGGTTAGGGTTAGGGTTAGGGCTGTGAGTGAAGGAGTATTATTTTCTAATCCCCATTCTTCAGCTTTCAGCACGGAGCCTCAGCTCAGCATAAGTCCACCTCACCCTGAAGTCTTTCAGCTCTCTGCACAGTGACTTTTCTCCATTTATTAAATGTGTTTCCATCCACCAGTTTTTTTAATGCTATACTTTCAAAACCTAAGTGGAAGCGCTGGAAAAGAAAAACATTGAAACATCACAAATGGGTTTTTATGCTTTTCTGTGGTGTAAAAGTTGGTTTGTGGATAAAAAAGCAAATGTAAACAGACTTAATGAATAAATGATGACTCATACGAAGCATGTGACCGAAACATCACTCAGGCTTCCACTGAAGAGACGAAACCATCAGAGCTGTTTGGAGCGATGAGGAGACTGTAACGTTCCTCAAGTTAAAGGTAGAGTTAGCGATTCGAATCCGATACACTTTTTGTCAAATTCAACGAATATCTCCTCACAATCCTCTAGCTGTCCGACCAGTCTCACAGAGTTCCGACGTGTTCTTTAAGCTGTCACGTTTAGTGAAGCGTAATCTGAGCAGGCAGCTGTTGGAATCACACAAATATCCTGATGTACATGTGTTTTCAACTTATTTTACGTTTCAATGAATCAATAAATACAAACACTGTCGATTTCAAGCCAACATACAAACGCATCGCTCTGGATTCTGCCATATTTCTCTTTCGGTTGTTGCCATGGCAATATGCATCCATGAATTTGGAGGGGGGTAGAGCTTCTTAAGGGGCACGAGGGGAGGGGTGTATTTGTTTGGGTGTTTAGTTCAAATATCAACAATCTTTCTCCAGAATGACTGACTCTACCTTTAATATACAAAACAAATAGAAATATCATATTTCCATCATGTTTTCCACATTCCGCATTTGAGATTTTAATAACACCATCTGCATTTCTGCAATGGCATTGACTGGAGAATTAGCAACATCAACTGTTTATCTTGATAAGCATCTCTTAATATTGACATAATAGATGGAAATGTGCATGAGTTCACATTTTCTTTTGCTGATTATCTGGATATTTTGTTAAACATTTGCGCTACATTTAGATGGAAACTGAGCTTTTTTTTTTTTAATCCATTTCATGCCTTCTTCCTGCAAACAGCTGCATAAATTAGTGAGGTAAACCATTTTTGTTGGTTGTCTGTTTCTGTTTAGGTACAGAGACATGAACATATTCATGTCAGATAACAAACATGAACATGTTCACACAATATTCTGGGGGTAGCCTGGTGATGACACTCTAATCATAGTCTGCCTTTTATTTTGACAATGAACCTTAGTGATCAGCTGTTTGTGCCCAAATGTGCCACTATCCAGCTACTATTTTGCTTAAATATTGCATTCAATTTTGATGACTCTCATCAAATTTGATGACTCTAGGACACACTGTGAGGATGAAAAGGAAAATAAAAAGAATTCATCAATAATCGGTGCACAGCTACGGCTTTTTTAAAAATATAAGTCTTCTTCCAGGTGTCTTCATCTGTGGCAGCTGCAGCTACTTTTTGATTTCACAGAAAAACATTTTCCCTTCACATTGTCCCAGAAAACCGAATCAACATGTTAATTGTAGAGTGAGCGCTCTTTCCCAACATGTGTTGGATTCAGTATGATTTAGGTTGAGCTTATACATTTTCATCACTTGCTCTCTTTACACAACCTTTGCTGTCTCATTGTCTTAACAAAACTCAGTGAAAAAGGGGAGCAGAAATAGTTGATGCTTAAACACGTCTCTGTCTTCTACACTGTGTAATTCTTTCATACCTGTTCACTTGAATAGATTTGCCAGACTTTGCATCAGTGACATGCTGCTGCTGGTATTGTGTGCATAAGAATAATTCATGTTTTGTTCATGTACAGTAATGGAATGTGGACCAGGCTGATAGTGAACTGTCAGCAGCAGCATCCTAAATCATGTTTCTATGCAAGACGTGCATGCTGCTATGTCAGTGTGTCACCTTTTTAAAGGTTCCCCCTCTTGTGTCTGCAGTGCGAAGCGGCCAGCAGGCATGTCCAACATCCTGAGTCGTATCGGGGGAAAGAAACAGAAGATGAGCACGCTGGAGAAGTCAAAGATGGACTGGGATGCTTTCAAATCGGAAGAGGGCATCTCTGAGGAGTTGGCCATACACAACAGAGGCAAAGAGGGGTAAGACACTGTCACAGTGTGAGTGGTGGGGGGTGTAAATTGGGACTTCGATTTTTTTTAACATAGAGAATAAAAAGTTTTTAATATGTGATTTTGATAGATTATTGAGGAAATATGTGTGTGTGTGTGTGTGTGAGAGAGAGAGAGAGAGAGAGGGAGAGATGGTGGGTTAACAGTGGTTAAGGCTGCAGGGTGTCCATGACAACGAAGCAGTGTTGTCATGGCTAATTAACAACATCTCTATGTACACAGGTGATTGACAGTCTTCATGGTGTTTGTATCCATTAGACACCCTTTTCGGGTCACAACAGCTCACAAATCTTGCTACTGTGTGTGCACATTAAAGGGGACCTATTATTAGACATATGTATAATGTCACAGTGTTGGATGTTGATGTCAAATAATAAGGTAAACGTGTGTAGAAGTAATCCCTGTGAGCAAAAAGCACAGCTTCATTCTGCATTGAATGCTTAGTTTCCAGCATTTTTTTCTACTTTCAGCTCGAGCCGATGTCATCTCGTTACAGGTTTCTTTATATGGTCATCTGCTCCACGCACAGCGCGCCAGTTCACTGCTCCACTCTGCTAACATTATGGTGTTTTTCCATTGTTTTGGGGGCAGTCACACTGAGTCATGACTCCATTACACAGCACAGCAAAGTAAAATAAGTAGTTTACCTGTTGGAGGTGTGCTGGTTGTCTGCAGCTCTTCATCAAACATCATCATCACAGTGGCTGTTTCCGCTTGTACTTTTCCTCCCTGCATTATTTCTAACTGGTCCACTCAGTAGAGAGCTCCAAATATCTCCATATGTTGTTGTTTTGACCGTTTTTTAGCACCGCTAATGAAGTTACGCTAATTCAGTGAGGAACATGTCTCACTTCCTGTAAGTTCTTCACAATAAAAGTGTCCTGTTATTTAGTCATTTAAAAACTTTTAATTTGAAGCAGTAAAGCAGGAAATGTTGGGTTTGTATCAGTGGTAACTTTACACAACTCTGGTACATAAAGTTGGCCAATCAGAACAGAGTGGGCTCAGCAGGAGGAGGGCCTTACAGAGACAGGAGCTCAAATACTTTAAAAAGACACAGTGTATACTGAAAGGCTGCATAAAGGGCCAGTATAAGATAAATAAGGAGTTTTTTGAACTGTGTCATGCAAAGCTACTCTAGTGAAGTCTAAAAATAAAATTTAGAGCTGGAAATCAGCACAATAGGACCTCTTTAATTATTTATATAGCACCTTTAAAAACAGAGTTTATCAAGTGTTTTGACAGATAAAGCAAAAGCATGATACTCAGAAGGCAATATAATAATAGAAAGCCAAACAGTAAGGCCAAACAAAAGCAAGACAAAAATAAGGTTAAGTCAAGATACAGTTAAAGCAAGACGACATTGCTGTATTTCACCCAGCTGATATTGAAGTTTTTAGTTGAAATTTTTCTTATTAGCCATGTTTTCAAAGTCCTTTTAGGTGGTATAGGCTACTTTTTTTGTATGTTCTAGAGCAATGTTATCTAGAAAGAATTTATATTTGTGGTTTTGGAGGCTGGGTCTTTTTTGGAATATCATAACTTTTGTCTTGGTTAGATTCACTGTCAAGGCCCAGGTTTTGGAGAATTGGTGCAGTAGATCAGTTTGCTGTTGTAGCCATTCTTTGGTTGGAGACAGGAGCACCAGATCATCTGCAAACAGTAGACATTTGACTTCTGTGTCTGCAAGGCTGATGCCAGGCACTGCAGACTGTTCTAATGCCTTCGCCAGTTCATTGATATATATGTTGAAGAGGGTTGGACAAGCTGTATTCTTATCTGACCCCCTGGTTTTGGGGAAAGAAGTATGTGTGACTTTTGCCAATCTTGACAGCGCACTTGTTTGTGTACATTGAGTTAATGATATCATGGGTTTTTCCCTCCAACACCACTTCCTAACAGTTTATACAGAAGAACCTCATGCCAAATTGAATCAAAGGTTATTTTGGTAAAAAAGTCCATTTGGGATTTATCTCTAAAGAAGTAAAACACCAATCCTTACCTCAGCTGTTATTATTCAAAGACTTTTTTATCTTTACTCTTGCACAGTACAGTAGGCATTGACTGATGCATCAGTTATATAGTTTTAAATTACAACCCATTATAACTGGGAATAACTGCCCCCATGAAGCAGAGGAAAACTGGCAAAACCAACCACAGAAAATGTAAAAAATATTCCAAAAATGTGTAGCTACTTGCTAACTGTGTACCCATATAACTAAGGATGACAGTTGGTCTGTCTGTCTGTTCATCCAGTGGTTTGTGCAGTGACAGAATAGATAGTGAGACACTGGGCCAGTTTTAATCCCCCCCCCCCTAAGCACTGGACCCTCACAGACGTTATACAACACCACCTGAGACAATACAGCAAGTGTGTGAGTGTAGGAGAGTGCCAGCATGTCACCTGGACGGAGACATATCTGTGCACTGTAAAGTGTGAGGCTGATATTTCACACTGTATGTAGTTGAATGAAGTTGTTGTTTGCTCCTTGTTAATAAGTCAAACAGCTCTGTACTCAATTAACATATTTGAAGTTGAAATCCAGCCATCATAAGACAAACAACTGCTATGATCCAGACATATTTTAATGGATAAATTGGATCTCATGCCACAATCAGTGTTTTTGTTCAAAGAAACTCAAAACAGAGTGATCATCTTCTCTCTAGTGGGTCGCACCACAATTTCAGGTGTCACATCCTCCAGTTAAACATTCATTCATATCATATCTATAATTTCAGTTGATCAGCTTAATAGTATTAAACCAGGATCTTTTGGTATTTGGATCAAGTAGTTCATGAAAAATAAGGTGTGCCAAATTTAGTAGCTACAGCTGTTATTTAACTGTGCCAGATACATATTTAATCAACACTGCATTTCTTCTGCTGCTATGCATGTATTTATTTTTATCTATTCTGAGCATCTTTGTCACAAAAATATTTTCAGGATAAATTTAGTTCTGTTATCTTATTTTCAGGTTGTAGCTTGAGCGTGCACTGGGCGGCTGTGACATTTAGATAAATAGAGGTATTGGATCAGTAGATACTCAGTATTTTTTTTTACTTTTGAGCAATTCCACTGTCATTGCTCATTGCAATGCATTGTGAATTTTTCCTATTAAAGGGAACATATTCTGCTCATTTCCAGGTCTATATTTATATTCTGGGGCTCTACTGGAATATCTTTGCATGATTATTTATCTTATACTGGACCTGCATGCAGCCCCTCAGTTCAGCCTCTGTCTGAATCAGGCTGTTTTAGCTGGAGACACGACTGGATCGTCTGTCCGTACAAAAATAAAGCAGATTTTCAACATGTTCTACAGTGGATTGTATTTGCATTATTAAACCACAGCTGTTAGTTTTTTCATATGGCTCATTAATTTACTCTGCAAATTCAGGACACTTCCACCCTACATTACATGTCAATAATCACATTGTAGAAAATGCTGACATCAATCAACCGCAGTGAGTAGACCCAATGGAAAACACACACACAGGTTTTAATTATGAACCACCAGCTGGAAAGTAGTGAGTGTAAATGGAGGGAAACATAGGTCTGGATGGAGGGAGAGAATGAGAGAGCCAGTGGAAGACTAGTGACCCCAGGGAAATAACATGAGCTGTATGCACACTGTTAGCTCCTTCATTGTCATTCTGTACCTCACACACACACATACACACACACACACACATACACACACACACAGAGCGTAGGAAAAGTTGTGTAACTACCTCCTGTGCTGAAATGGAGAGAGGTAGTATTGTGATGGGAAAATCTCTGCGTGTGTGCGTGTGGGATGTGCACGTTTTCTCTATACTTTGTTATCTTAATTGTATTTTCACTCTTTGTTACTGCTTGTGATGATAAAAGTAGGTCTAACTCTCTCTCTCTCTCTCTCTCTCTCTCTCTCTCTCTCTCTCTCTCTCTCTCTCTTTGTGTGTGTGTGTTTAGGTATGTGGAGCGGAAGAACTTCTTGGAACGCGTCGACCACCGACAGTTTGAGTTAGAAAAAGCAGTGCGACTGAGCAACATGAAACAATGACACAGACTGACAGGACACAGACACACACACACACACACAGACAGACAGGAGCAGATGTATAGATGTCCTGTATCTTGCTTTCTCTCTCTCTCTCTCTCTCTCTCTATAATGACTGAGTTGGTATTCCCTCAGCAAAGTGAACTCAAACTGGTGCTGTGGAGTGAGTCTATTTCAGGACGGGGGATATTAATAGCCTGACTTTGTGTAATGGTGGGGTGTTGAGTGTATGTGTTAGGCTTCCTGTACTTCCGTCTTTGTGAGAACCAATTAAAGTTTTGAACCTTCACTCTAGGCATGTTTTTGGGAAGTGAGGTCATGTTTGCCAGTCCTACTTCCTCCAAGGGGTTGATTTAGGACTAGGAATATGGTTTAGGGGTGAAGGATCTAGTTTATTTCAACGTGGCTCTTATTTTCATACTTTCATTCATCATTTCTATCAGTGATAATAACATTGTGCTGACCAATGTTCATCGCTGACATCTTGGAATGCAGTGACATAGCTGTTGGGTCAATCCTGAGCAGACAGGTTGTAAACAAAGCTTCCAGTTAGTCAAATGTATCTGAAGAGAAAACAAAGGTGAATAGTAAAATTATCATTACAACTGTCTGTTGTAAACACAGTCACAGTTTACAGACCCACTTCATCTTTGCTGTACTTACTGCAGTTGTGTGCATGCAGTTTTTTCCGTAAAACAGAGGTGCATTGTGGGAAAGGCCAGTGGGTTTTTTTCCCCCATTCTGTATTCCTATTTCAAAATTTTCAATAAACGATATCCCCAGTGTTATTTAACATAGATACATAGGACTCTCCTGGATTATGATCACCAGTTTCAATGATTACAACTTTGTCTTTGAGAAATCATGTTTTGTCATTTAAAGCTTAAAATACTACAATACCAGTCTAAGTCACTGTTGCTATGGAGAAATAATACACTGCAGGTTGTAAAATCTGTTTTTTCCACATTGAAATCTTTAGCTTCTGCCCTCCGTTAGCTATGGGCAGAACATCTGATCATCTGACTTGTGTTTCTTGATCTGTTGGACCTTTTTTTTGTTTTGTTTTGTTTTTTTTGTTATGTGACTGTGTTCCCAGATCTCCACTATTAACTTGGTGAGTTTAATGGGTTAGGGTTAAGGTTACCCTAACCCTAACCCTGGCCCTGACCCTAACCCTAATATTACTAATACAGTGACCGAAACAACAAAAATAAGAGGCAAGTTGTAATGAAGAGAGAGTGTGCTGTCCTGCTTCCCTTCACTTGGTGCTCATTATGATTGTTGACAAGTCTTTCAGGTCTGCCCATCAAAGTTGCATGTTTTGATTTATCATTATGTGATCACAACACTTTGAACAGCAGGTGTGAATGCAAAGGCTCATGAGATTAGATGTCATTATCCATATACTGATCACATTTAATAGCAGGTGGATATTTGCAGGGTGTGGAGGATAACTTCCATGTTCTTCAACACAGAAACTCAAGAAAATGATAATTGAAGAATACTGTGGGGGATATGTTATAAACCATTTCACTTTTTACCTTGAAATCATGTTTTGATCCAGGAATGATCCAAAATCTAAAAGGGAATTGATTCAAATTGCAAAAAAAAAATCTTCATCCCAAAATTTGAGGCTTTTTGACTGAATGGTTTGTTTGTTTTTCTACCTGTGCTCTGTGGAACATGTACCTGTCTCGCACCATCAACTTTTTTTCAATGAAAACTTTTTGTAATTATTTATACTAATGATTTGGTCTCCATCAGTGCTCCAATGCTCCATCAGATAGTCACCCACCATGATGAAAAAATGACCAGAGCTGCCCACCCTGTACACTACCTGACGTAGTTGTGACGGTTGAAGCTCCTGTGTTTAGGTTTACAACATTTCATCTCTGACTTCTCAGCTCCAACAAATCCAACCCACCAACTCTGAGATGGACAGGCTAAAAGAAACACAGTCTGCACCAATTTATTCACCAGGATCATCTTATTTTCTACAAAATTCAACTCATGCCATCAGAATAATACGGAAGATGTTACGATCACATTCAAATCTACACAGAGGCTTTAATAAGGAGACAGGAAATGAATGTTGGGTATGGAGTCTCCTCATAAAGGCTGTCAAGGTCCTTGTGGTAAATGTTTAGTTAGCTCTGATTCGTGCCATTGTTTGTATATATATTTGACTCTTTTTTAATGTTTAACCAATATTTTTTGAAACAGCAAAAAAGGTTTCAATTTGAGTATTTTGATGGTTTGTAATCATCATGAAACACTGAAACACCCTGAAATGATGGTACCATGTTTCCATGAATTCAGGTGAGAATCTGTCTGTAAACACTGTCATGATGATCAATACCACAGTAGAAGTGTAATCAATCAAACTGCATCGCATCCATCATACCAGAGGAGGACCACAGTGAGTGGAGCAGCTCCCTCAGGTGTTTGTCCCCAAACATTGAAGAGAGGGAAGAGTGGGGAGAGATGGATTGATGTGAAAGAGGGAGAGAAAGTGATTTTATTTCTTGTTAGTTTGGAGTCTTGATACAGTTCTCTGTTCATTCATGTAAATATAAATATTCAATAAACACAAACAGATCATTTTATGTCTGCTGCTTGATTTATTGTTTGTTAGCAGAAATGTCAACAGGCTCCACAATGATCATCAGTCTTCCATCATCCCTGCTGACTGCACTCATCACCTGCTTTATGTTGTTGGACTGCAGGAGGAATCAGGTTGTTTGTATATCACATCATTGCATCGTTGTTCTAATATGGTATGACAGTTGCATTCATTATTGCACTCCAAGGGCCATACCATACCAGTGAGTTTAATGTAATATGTATCAGTCTAGTTTTCCATTTAAAAAATCAATAGCAAATAGAAACAAATCTATTTAAAAGCAACTTAACTCAAGGTCTTCTTACTAGGTTTTTTTCCAGAGCTTTCAACAGCATCTCACAGTCTTCATCAGTAAATTGCATTTCACTCATGGAGATGACTCAGGTTTTATCATATGAGCCAACTACAATTTGCAGAGAGGTGTGGTTGAAAGCACCAGGGAAAGCTTGGGGACCTTAACTATTCACAAGGCCAGAACTGAACTCTGATACTCAAATAGCACTTTTGATTTGTCAGATCAGTGAGATCAAAGATCTAATCCCTGGCTCAAAAATTGAAAAGACAAGTCTAAATGTGAAAGGTTCCCTGTGACCCAGGATATGTTCTATCTCCTTTGCTTTTCTCCACCTACATTAACGAGTTTACATCTTACTATAGCTCAGTCAAAATATTCAAGTCCATGGACAACACCACTATCATTGGACTTACCAATAACTAGACCGCCACTGCCAAGAGGTGAATTGGGCTGTACATTGGTGCAGGAACAACAACCTCATACTCAATACCTAAAAACAGTGGAAACAGCTGTAGACGTCAGGAAGAGAACAAACACCAAAGCCCCAGTTCATATCTCTGACCAACCCATAACCCTGACAGACTCCTTTAAAATCCTCCACACCTACATCATTAACTGCCTCAAATGGATCATCAACACCAACCACATCATTAAAATTAGATTATTAATAGTGAAGCATCAGTGTTAGAGCAGCATGTTACTGTTGTAGCTGCTGGAGGTGGAGCTAGTTTACACTACTTTATATACAGTTAGCTAGTTTAGTCCAGTGGTTCCCAACCTAGGGGTTGGGCCCCTCCAAAGGGTCAGCAGATAAATCTGAGGGGTCGTGAGATGATTAATGAGAGAGGAAAGAAGAAAAAACAAAGTTCTGATACACAAATCTGTTTTCAGTTTTTGGACTTTTTCTCTAATCTTTGATTTTTGCTGAAATATTGGATCATTTGAACATTTATTGAAATGAAAGCATGTGAGAAGTTTAGAGGGAAAAATCACTATTTGGTGAAGCTGTTAACAACTCATAGACATGTGAAATGTGACCCCGACTACACACTGCTTTTTGTAAGACGTCAAAAGCCAAAAAGGTTGGAAACCACTGGTTTCATCTTTAACAATGTGTTGTATTTTAAAAGCTTGTTATATTATCCATTGTGTCAAATCTTCATCTGAAAAGTAACTAAAGCTGTCAAATAAATGTAGTGGAGTAGAAAGTACAATATTTCCCTCTGAAATGTAGTGGAGTGGAAGTATAAAGTAGCATGAAATGGAAATACTCAAGTAAAGTACAAGTACCTCAAAGTTGTGGTAAAGTACAGTATCTACTTGAGTAAAGTACTTATTTACTTTCCACCCCTGAGTATACTGTAGCATATTCTGCATTCAGAAAACAATCTTTAATAATGTGAAATTTGATCACAGTGTATTCAGTATGTTCCACAGTATTTGTTTTGTTGTACTCTAGGGTGTCAGCAGTAAATCCTGAGCTATTTACCATAATTTCTGTTTACCAACTGCGCTTCTAAATCAGCATCCTGTGGTGACTGAAGAAGAAGGTAAAATCTGCAAGTATCCAGAGTAAAGCAGTTCTATTATACTTTAAAGACCAATCTGCCTTCCTGACAGCTCCCTAAAAACTGCTTTTGATTCACTAAAGCCTTCCCTCGCTACACACACACACACACACACACACACACACTCACACACAGGCAGATAGTGGGATTTTTATGGCGTAGGGCTGACAGGAGATTATCCTCACACATGTTCACACAGCTTATCGTGGCTGAAGGTGTCTATGGGTGTGACAAGTGTGTTGGCATAATTTTATACTTGTCAGGATGGAGTCTTCTCTGAAATAGCATTTACATATCATGGGATGCTGAAACTCCACTCCAATCAAAATGTCTCAGCAGAGGCAATCCACTTTAATGGTGTCTCATAGGCAGCCAGTGCATGTGGAGGTAGGTAATCTCCAATAATGATGGAATCAATCAATCAGCTGCATTGCGTCAGAGGTGGACCACGATGATCAGAATTTACTGAGAGGATATCAGCCCTGTGCATCAACAAGCTCATGCACATAACGTCAGTCCCCTCTCATGTTTGATTTCATTGCCAGAGGGCTGATCATTTTAACATGAAGCTGCTGCTGTAATTATTTATGGACACGTGATATCTTAACCATTGCTAAATCTTTCAGAGTGAGCACTCTGTTTCAGTGTAACTGGATATGAGTCTCATTAAGACCGAGGACATGCATCATATTTAAATACATATCTCATTATGTTTGACATCACCTACAGGTTTTTAAAGGGACTCTTTGAAACCTGGATTAAGTCACCACCGCCTCCTGAAAAGCAAGCAAACATGTTTAAACAGTACTTCACAGATTAAGCACTGCACTCCTACTCCTACTGCACTCCTCGGACAGTTTTTTTAAAAAAAAAAAAAATCCATGTCTAAACCTGGTGCCTACATTATCCACAATGCAACTCAACCACAGACAGCTCAGTCAGAGGTTTGGGTGTGTTATACTAGTAGCGGCTAATGTAGCCTGGAGCTGCTAGAGGTGATTAGCAGGCTACAGAGGTCTGGTAACCTCACTTCTTTCATGGTAAATGGTAAATAGACTGCACTTATATAGCACCTTTCTAGTCTTCCGACCACTCAAAGCACTTTACAATACATGTCAACATTCACCCATTCACACACACACATTCATACGCTGATGGCAGAAGCTGCAATGTAGGGTGCCAACCTGCTCATCCATATTTAATCTAATGCTCATTCACACACACTCACACACACCGCTGGCACAGTCATCGGTAGCAATTTGGGGTTCAGTATCTTGCCCAAGGACACTCCGACATGTGGACTGGAGGAGCCGGGAATCGAACCACCGATCTTGTGATTAGTGGACGACCTGCTCTACCTCCTAATGATCCGCTCTACCTTTACCTCCTGAACCACAGCCACCACAGTAGTTTTTTTCCCGATTTGTTTCATTTTCAAACTTGTAATCTTTATCCCCAACCGACACTGACTCAAGTGACATCACTTGAGGCAGTTTATCAGATTTCACACAGCTCCCTCTGGAGGCACAAAAGGCTTTATACTACTACTTTTTACACATAGCCTATACAGTAGTAAAAAAAAAAAAATCAGTGGAGTTCACCTTTAATAATCATAATTGCTGACACTGCTCTAGAGTACATTGACTAAGCTTTGCTTGAAATCTGATGCCTGCTTAATTCTAATTTACCTTCTTGCTGTGGACACCTTCATTTTTTTTTTTTTTTTAGTGCCATGATTCTGACAATGATTATGATTTTTTTTTTTTTTTTTACAATTTGAGCCTTATTTTCATCATTGTGGCCATCATTCCTGTCACTAATACAAACATTGTACTCACCAAGTTAATATCTGAGATGCAGGAACAAGCTGATGTCCACAAAAGGAAAGTCTGTCTCTGAACTGACTCTGACAGAAGAATACATTTTAAGTATATAATTTATAATTTTTTGGTAAAATCAGCTTCTTGAAAATCTTATACACAGTTAGATTCAGATTTGCAGACTCTGCCTTGACATTTGGTGCAAAACTGAAAAGCAGCCAACCTCCAGACATTGTGTTCTTTCTAGTGACAAACTTCACCTTTTTGCCCCCTCTTACTGAATCTGTGGAGAAGCACACACACACATCGCTATCATCTACAACTCCAGTGTAACATATTACTGTATGACTAGCCAGCCCAAGCTGGGGGTGGGCATGCATATTTGACTTGTAAGAGTGTGAGGTGCATGGATGAAAATAGCTGCAGATATGTAGACCACAGCAGGGAGCCTGATTATATTCCTGCAGAGAACACACACACACACACACACACACACACACACTCAGGGGTGACACACACGCATGCACACACAAAGATGAGTCAGAAAGAAAGACAGAGAGCTCAACTATTTATACTGCACATCATCTTGACAATCCTTCTATTCCAATGACCCAGTGATTTCAAACAGCTCACTGTTCTGTGGGGTGTGTTTATGAATAACAAAACTTTGATTTTTGTCATTGTCAGTGTTTTAAAATGATCAAAGCTGGGCCACATTGTTAAAATAAGCAGAATAATGCAACTGAGAAACTTCTGATAGTTCCTGCACAAATAAGTGCACAGCCTCAGAAGACGGGATATTGAGAAAATTCACAAGTATATTCACTTTATGTATGATAATGAAATGAATGCTTGTTATTCGCTGTGATGGAATACAAAACTGAAGTTTTCATATTGTAAGTGTGATAGGTAACCTATGGCCTTGGCCTTCTCCTGTCTGCAGGCAATCAGACACTGCCTAATGACTGGCAAGTAGTCAGCCTCTAGAAAGGTGTGTCTGTTCAGGCAGTGTTAATGTCCTGACACATAGCCAGAGCTGCCTGGCTGACTGTAGATGGTTCTTCCTCTTCCTTGCAGTTGTGAGGTATATAACTATAGTCACACTGACAGTTCTGTTTGATTGTAGGCTCACACCTCGGACATGCTGAGCCCATGTGAAGTTGTGTGCAAACTACAGGTTGTGAGGTAGTGTCTGTTGTAATTTTGTTTTTTTTTAAATCATTGCATTTAATAGTATTTTGCAGCTGCTCTGTAGGGGTGTCTGTGTCGCAGGGTCCTGTAGTCCTCTAGACTTGTGCTGGACCTTTTGTATGCTTCTACTGGTGTAGAAATCTTGAGCGTAAAAGCCAAACTTGTTGTTGTTAACCCTTTTTTTTCATTCCTTAAAAAATCGACTTCCTGCAGGTGTGTGTTTGTGTGGCTGAAGGTGGGCTGGAGTTTAGGGTCTCTCTCCCACTACACTGGCTTGTGGTGAAACTATGGACATTTTAATAGGTAATTTTTGGCTTTAGGTTTGCAGTGGCACACACACAGCTGGTGGTGGCAGGCAGGCTTCTCCTCAAAGCATAGGTCTTAGTAGCCTGTATGTCTTTAATTTGTATTGTTTGTGACATCTTGTATTTATTTCATTTCCAGTGTACTATATAGTAGCCTATGGTAGTTGTTCTATATAATGTAGTAATATGTAAATATGTTGTCTTTCTTTTAGAACTGCAGTGATTCGTCAATTTATGAATTACTCAATTGACTTAAAATTAATCAGCAACTACCCAGATAGCAAAAATGATATGGCCCAGATCCGGCCTAGAGCCTCCATAAGTTGTGGGCCAGATCTGTAAAATGGACCCGGGCCGGTGTCCTTTGGCACAACGGGCCAATAACGGTGCGGATCCGTTTTTTCGCTTTTGGGCCGGCACTGGGCCAGCTCCAGAACGGATGAGATTATTTTGTAGTCATTTGTCCGAAGGTGGGCCAGATCCGGTTCAGTTCTGTACTAGATCCGGCCCAGAGCTTCCATAAGTTCTGGGCCAGATCTGTAAAATGGACCTGGGCCGGCGTCCTTTCTTATCTGGGCCGGTACTCGGCCAGCTCCAGATCGGATCACTTTCTAGCCATTTTGCTCAAATATTTGCTGTATCTGAATTAGTTCTGGGCTAACCTTTATCTTTTCCATAACTAAATTCAAACTAAAAAAAAGTATCTCTGGATATAAATTTCTAGAACTATAGTTGCATCATCATAACTGGTTGTTTAAAAACAAAAACAAAAACAAAAAAACAGAAATCATAAGTTACTGAGATGGAGACAGGAGATGCTGCTTTGTTGATCGTTCACTGTACACTCATCAGTCAAAATCTGTAATGAAGTGTACTCTACTCATGGTGGATTAACTCCAGAAAAAAGTGAATGAAGCATGACATGACATCACTTGGGTTTACCTGTGCATGTTGAGTGTAAACTGAGTAAATATAAAATAGTGTAATTATGTCATATGACAATAGCATATGGCATATGAAGAAGAGACAAAGTCCTTTTAAACCCGTAATTTAGAGTGTAACAGAAGTATAAAAACTGACCTTTGACACACCAAAGCACACTGGGAAGAACTAATGTAATTGTCAGGGACCAAGCAGTAAGGCTCAAGAACACCAGGTGTGTAGCATAAAACATTGTTATTTATTTACAATTTAATTTAATCTTAAAATTCAAATTCAAAATACAAAGATCACTAGAGAAAAGTCAAACAGCATAATGACCTCAACCGGGTTGGCAGGAATAAACAATTAACTAACAAACTTAATAGCAACAACAATACCAACATTATTCACAACCAAACTAACCCTGACCCCTACCCCCTCAAAAAAAACAAACAAAAAAAACAAACAACAAAACTTAAAATTTAACTGAATCCCAAACATATCCCCACCCATATGACCTCTCCCACTGCCTGCTGTCACTTCCACTTCCTCGTGCCACTTCTTTTGCTGGATCCATGAAAAACAAAAACGTATGTCCCTTCAGACCCTTAGCTCTGTTCTGTACAGTAGATATGGTTTTAGTCTGGCTGGAGATGCATGCTATGAGCACAAACTGCCAGATAAGGTGCTGCAGCTCTTTGGCACTTCAGCTGCCTATTTATTTAAGTCATGTCCTGCAGCAGGTTCTAGCTCTTCCTCTGCATCTAACATCACCCCACAGGGGGAGAGCACTGACGGTATGGATCTTGTGGATGATGATGAATTCTGTCTCAGCACCCCCATGGAGTGATCTGGAATCACATCAGAATCACAAACAGGTTTACAATATTGTTTTTTTTTCCACATTCATTGAATTTGCTTTGTTGTTGTGAGGTAGTCTATTAGTCCAGTATAAAAAAACCCCAAAGAAACAAACAAAAAAACCTTAAAAAAAAAAATGTAGGCTATCCACATTTATACACACTCTGTTTCTTAAGGTTGGCATAGAGATTACTTTAGCTCACAGAGACAGCTGTGATAAATAGGTAGAGGTCTGTCTGCAATGAGATGATGAGTAAAGTTTTAGCTCAGTAGTCAAGTCTATGATCTGAGAGACTTCAGTTCCAGACCCGGTGTGGGGACCTCCTTCATAAGGTAGTTTATTCATGAACACTTATTGTAACACTTTAATTTTCTAAAATTAAAAGCGTAATAAAACAAAAACAGAATTTTTAGGCCTCTTTGCACTTTCATTCAAATACAAAATAGAAACAGTAGAAATACAAATAATTTTGCTGCCTCAACAAATACAGATACAAATACAATACTGGACTCTCGGCACATCCCTAATACACATACTGTTGTTCTTTTGGAACGGCTCTTGGTGGGCGGCCATCTGCTTTGACCAGTTGGGTTGAGAGAGAGAAAGAGAGAGGGAAAGGGGGAGGGGGGACAGAAGAACAACAATCATAACAATAACAATAAGTTTAAGCAGCAATAGACAGGGAAGGATGCCATCAGGACTGTGAAGGACCGCGAAGGCTTGGCCCAGAACCCAGAGGAGCTCAGTGCATCATGGGAAGTCCCCCAGCAGTCTAGGCCTATAGCAGCATAACTAAGGGCTGATCCAAGGCGAGCTTGGTCGGCCCTAACTATAAGCTTTATCAAAAAGGAAAGTTTTAAGCCTACTTTTAAACATAGAGAGCACCTGGCCTGTTTCACTCCGCTACTCTGTGCTGCGACTCTCAGATATGATGATAAGATTTTTTACAGTACTTTGATCCCCATGGGGAAACTGATCCTCTGCATTTGGCCCATCCTGTATACACACTACTACACACTGTTGGCAACAGTGCCAACCACATTGAAACCCAGCCTTACTTACGGGGTGGTGGTGGTTGTGGCCTCACTTGTGTTCCGTAGACCTTAATGGGAGGATGGGGGGTGATCTTCGATCCATCCTCTGGCTTCTTCTCAGAGTGGAGCTGGGACTTTTTGGAAATGGGAGGCAAAGGTTTGTTACTTGATTTGTCTCTCATATACAATTCCTTTAACTCACCTTTCAGCCTGCCGTTCGCCTCTGTCACACTAGAGTACTTATCCATGAATACCCAGGCTTCTGCCGTCGATGCCTTTAACTTATCTTTAAGCTCTCTGATCGCCCTCTGACTCTCTTGGAACTTCCGGGTTGCATCATCTGGCCGCCGAGCCAACATGCTCTTCAAATTGGCAATCTCCTGGTCTTTTTCTGCCAACTTAGCCGACATGCGCTCAAGATTCTTCATCAACTGGGAGTTGTAGTCATGGAGCCGCTGAAGGCGCATAATGTCACTAACATTATTGTCTTGCGGATTCTTTAACTGCAAACTTGCGACCTTCCTCATAAGTGTCAGCTCATTATGTCTACTGATCGATAACTCAAGATTCATGTGATCAAGCTCTGCCTGGTACTGGTTGAATTTTATTTCGCAGTCTTTGAGCTCTTGTTTTAGCGTCTCCTCTGCATGTTTCTGTTGGTCCATCTTCAGCTGCTGCTGCAATACCGTGTTATCGCTGTAAGTTGACTTTTTTATAAATATGTCCCTTTCTTCAGTCACATGGTCCAATTCTTTCCTCAGCCGGCTCTGTTCCCTATCAGCTGAAACTACTAATTCTTCATGTGTTTGCTTTATTTCTGTCAGTTGCTTCTCCATGACTATCACCCTGTTCTGCAAACATTTTTCACTTCTCTGAACAGTTTCCAGCTCTTGGTTCTTCCTGTTAAGCTCAGTACCCCGGTTTCTGATTCCATCAGTTAGCTTTTTAATTGTTTTGTTCTTGTCTTCTATTTCCAAATTAACCTTGTCCAAGTTTTTCTGTAGCAGCATGATCTCACCCACGGCAGCTTCGGTCTGCACTTTTTGCTGCCTCATCTTCTTCTCTGACTCATGAACCAAAAGTCTACTATTGGTCACCTCGTCTTCTCTGTTCTTTATGATCCGAGTGTCTTTGTCGCACTTATCTTCAAGTTGAGTTTTTTTATTGTTGACCTTGTTCAGCTTCATTTTGACATATTCAATGCTGTTGTACTGTTTTTCTACCTTTTCCTCTAGCTGTACTATTTTCGCTGCTAAGGAAGATTTGTCATCCTCTAGACAGCATATCCTTTCTTGGAGTTCCACATTTTTCTGAAAAAGTTTTTCTTTCTCATATGTTATTACTTTAATTTGTTTGTCTCTTTTATGTATTTCTAGCTTACCATCATCAATTTTCTTTTTGTATCTTCTAACGTTTTCCAACGACTTCTCTCTTTTTTTTAGTTCATTCTGAAATGCTTCTTTCTCACGGTGCATTAGTTTTTCAACGTTGATGCCGTGTGTTACTTGTTCTTTTAATGAAGCATTGTCATCGTGTAACTGTTTGTTTTCTTTGTCAATCTTTTTTAACAGCTCTCTCTGTTCATTAATTATTTTATCTGCAGCCCTCTTCTGCCCCTCGAGCTCTTTTACGCAGTGAGCCAACCCTTCAACCTGTTTTTTAAACTTATTTTTTTCTTTTAGAAGAACCTGCACCCTAAACAAAGTGTCACCCTCTTTCTTCTGGGCCAGTTCATCATTTTTGGCCTGCTCTTCTTTAGCTTTCTCTTTTTTCAAAGACCTCTCAACTGCAATGAGTTTTGCAGTCAGTCTTTTCTGCACTGTTTTTTTGTCCATGACTGATTTCTCAGGTTTCTTTGTCTATCTAACTGTTGCTTGAGTTATTCTATAATTTTAGAATTATTTTATAGAGTTTCAAAATGAAATTAAGGTCTAAACACAGTCTCTTATTTCACATCAAAACGACTTTGATCTGCCAAGAGGCTTTCATCTTTGATCCATAATTATGATGATGTCATATATATTTATTATTATTAACTTGTTATTATTAATATAATATCATATACATGGATTAGTATGACTATGACATCATAGTGATATATAAAGGTTCCTTTCAACATCAAAGGCAACTTTGATCTATGATGACATCATAGTCCAAAAAAAAAAAAAAAAAAGGCAAAACACCTTGATTCATGATTATGTCATCGCATCGTTCTAGAACATTCTTAAATTTTCAAAAGTTTCTGTTATGATGTAAAAAGAGGCCAGACATGATGACATGATGACATCTGCTGAAACATGGCCTCCAGATTAACATCATTGGCTCAGGCCAAGTAGTTGTAGTAGCAACAATGATAGCATGAAATGATTTCAGCCAAGAATAATGAAAGTGTAAATAGACTTAGTTCAATGGACTTTTCTCACTATAAATTCTTTAACTGCAAACTTGCGACCTTCCTCATAAGTGTCAGCTCATTATGTCTACTGAACGATAACTCAAAATTCATGTGATCAAGCTCTGCCTGGTACTGGTTGAATTTTATTTCACAGTCTTTGAGCTCTTGTTTTAGCGTCTCCTCTGCATGTTTCTGTTGGTCCATCTTCAGCTGCTGCTGCAATACCGTGTTATCGCTGTAAGTTGACTTTTTTATAAATATGTCCCTTTCTTCAGTCACATGGTCCAATTCTTTCCTCAGCCGGCTCTGTTCCCTATCAGCTGAAAATCATCAATTTTCTTTTTGTAACAAAAAGTTACAACATAATTTAAAGCAAGCAAGAAATGACAAAATGTGTGCATACAAATTAGCAAACTGTCAAAAAATAAAGTGTGTGCTGTAGGAAAAACAAAAGGCTATGTGTACTGTCATTACTTAAAATGTTTGTATGTTAACGGTGCTAAAAAGAAAACCACTGACACTCAGTATCGGTGTTTAGTGCGGCTGCCACAGTAATCAAGAATGCAAAATATATGTAAAATATACAGTACCTTTATGAAGTCAGCCACTGCTGCTCGGCGGAATGTTGTGATGCCTATAAACAACCAATTGTGAAGTTTAAAACACAAAACATAAGTGCTGCTGCAAAAGACTAACACAATGCTTTATCTGAAATTTACCATGGTTAATGCCTCTTTAGCCTTGGCACGGTCTTTGCGGCCACCTCCCCGGTCAGATGCCAAGTTAAACCATCTGATAGCGTATGAGTCGATCTCACTGTCTGGAGCACTGCTAGCAGCTTGGTTCTTCCTTACAGCACCTGTTGAGAGAGAATGTCCATCACATTGTAAGACAAATAAGCTGTCAGCGACCGAAATTCTCCATTTTCCACTTAGCCATTCTAATAACCCACTGTTTTTATAGCTGTTTTAAAGGGGTGAAAAAAGTGTCCAATGGGTCAATTAAGTGATAAACAGATTATGCAACAGCTAAGGATGTCAACAATTAATTACAGAATTTCCTCAAATAGCACCTGAACTGCAGAGGCTACCCAGCCTTATATTAGTGATAGGCCTTTATTTCTAATTCCCTCTCTTTGTATTTTAGTACGAATCCTCCTCTTCTTCTGATCCGCTCCTGTTTGCCTGTTTTAAAGTTTTGTTACTGCATTATGCTGTTACATATAAACTCAAGACTTCCTGTATCCATCTCAAATTACAAGCCCTCTAGCATTTCTGTGGACAGCATCTCTTCATTTCTTAATGTTTAAGGCTTTTATTTTGAAATATTTGCAGGAATGTGTTGTGGAAATAAAAATAGCATGGTTATATTGTTAAATTTATTAAATTAATTATTAAATTAAAGCGATAGAAATGTATGTACATTATGCTTAGTTGGCATGCACATTATACGAGTCATTCTACCAAACGGGTGCCATTTGCGTCTGCAATGTTTGATGAGGTGCATAAGGCACAAAACATGTGCCAAAATGTGTTTCCAAAGCTTAAAGCTAGTAATTCAATTGTTCTTGTTAACAAGATATATGAGAAAATGCTATTCTTAAAGAGTAACATACTATTTCTTGATAAGTTTTTATTAGTACAGGGCCATTTTCACATGTCTGGATTGACCAACATGACATTTACATCTAAAATATCACCAAATAAATGTTATATTTTTATCAAACCTTTATTGTTTTCAGGAGTATATGTGTGTCACTACATAAAATATATTTATTCAAAATAAAAACATTATTTTTTGTAAAAATTTTATGATTTGTGTGTGTTCCTCAGTTTGACTTACCACCCTGTCACACTCACCGGTTTTGGCCATAAATATTGTACTGTTAAGTGACCAGTTGCTATAAGCCCATTCAGTCCCATTGCATTTATAACTCAGCACCTGTATACAGTACAAACTCAATTCAAATTTCAAAATGCTCAGTATTGCACACTGATCAACTGTACTTAAGCTTAAAATGTCATGCACTGTAAGTTTATGAGTAACATAATGCATTTACACCGTGTTCACATCAGAATCGCCACACGCAGGTTACTGCTGTGAAACCAGTGGCTATGAAGTTCAATTTTTGTTCAGTCTGTGCCAGAGCAATTCAACACAACACCATGAACAAACCGACTAACGTTACAAGTACAGAGGTGAGTGAACCTCTCTCTTAGCTAGTCACAACAACTAAATGAACAACCAAATACAATATGCTTCTCAATGGTAATACATATTGCAGCGCATTACACAACTTATTACACAGCGATCATACAATGAATTACAGTTAACTTAAGATGAAATTTTTAACTTCTTTACGTTACTTATCCAATAAGACTGCAAAACTTTAACTAACTTATAGCCTGGATTTGAAAATTACTGTAATGATGGGGAATTCAAAGCAGGAAAACAAACAAACAAACAAACAAACAAACAAAAACTTACCCTACTGATCCGCGGCACTCCGGGGGAACCTGAACCTGAAATAGAGACCGGTTGTGCTGTCAAATGGTGCTGTTTCAAACTAATGTTAGCAGTTAGCCTTAAGGTTAACCGTTAGCCTATATGCTACTGGCTACATTCCTATGAGCAGCTAACGTAACGTCAACAGGTTTTAAGATGCGGATGAAAAGCAAGTTGTGGGCAACATTGGTTGTAACATCACTAATAACAAACACAGAGTTGTTTATTCAGTTCTGGCCCGTAACTACTTTGACTCTGCTGACTGATTGCGAGTCTAACTGACACACCCACTCGTCAGCCTGTATGCGGTCCGTATCTGGCACGGGGACGTAAAACCGGTGAGACTGTAACATGGATCTGCCGGTTTGGAAGCGGTCCAGAGTCAGTTGCTATCTGGGTATTTTGATAATTGATTATTCATTTTAGTCATTTTGTAAGCAAACATGCTATACGGTTCCAGCTTGTAAAATTTGAAGGTTTCCTGCCTTTGTCATATGATAGCAAACTGAATATCTTTAAGCATCTCCATGAGTGCCTGAAAATTATAATTATTTGACAAAATGGTTATTCGATGAATCAAAAACAAAATCAAGAGTAATCGATAATCAGAATACTCAGCAGTTGCAGCTCTTGTCTTACATGTACCCACATTGCACAATCTGATTGTGCCAGTTATATGAATCAGAAAAAAATGCATGCTTTGCGAAATAGTTGTCTCCAGGCTACTGTGAAATATACATGACGTGTAGTAAATGGACTAGCACACATAAAACCACAGGTATGGTACTTTAAAGGCTTGTTCCAAAAAATCCCCCACAGCTTTCCTGCTGGGGTTTTGAATGAGCGTTGTGAATCGTGGGAGCTGGAGGTCCCTTTAAGGCTGGACTGGATGATCCGTGTGGAAGGACGGCAGCAGACAGCGGCAGAGGCGGGGCTCCCCTCCCGTTCACTCACATTACAGACCTGTCAACATAACGGTGGTCCCGAAATCACCGCTGCCTCGTCTACACGCTTTTTATAGAAGCATCAGGGGTCCGTGAAGGAGTCCGTGACGGAGGAGAGGAGCGGCAAAGGGGGAGAGAGAGAGTAGGCGGGGGGAAGGAGGCAGAGTCAGCCGGGGCTGTTGGACATACAGGCGGCCGCACTGCTGCTGCTGCTGCTGCTGCTGCCGCAAAATCCTGCTCCTGCTGCGGACACATTTTCTACCCCTTCACACTGCAAACTCCACCTTCCCCCGACCACTTTCTACAGCTGGATGTTTGCCTTTCCTGTAGAGTTGACCATGAAATGGATGAAGAAGGACTGACACCTGGGGAGCCGTGAAGAAAAAGCTTTTCTGTTGGAAAAGTAGCATCTGGAAAAAAAAAAAAAAAAGGACCACCGCGCGTTTTTACAGCCAGGAGCCAAGGAGAGTGACAGCACCAGCAAAATGTCTGTCCCTGTGAGTATGCAGCCCGAAGCTCAGGGAATACTTTTATTGCTTTTTCTCTCTTCAGTGTTTCACAGTAGCTGTTTACTGGCAGTTCTTCTACATGTGAGGACAAGACTAATCACGTTTACAGCTCTTCAAGTCCAGTACACACCCAGTTACACAGATATAACACTGCGCTCACTCAAATGTCAACTTTCAGTAACGTTATTGCTATATTAAAATGCTAACGATGTATATTATGGTGGAATAAACGCTACTCATGGCTTGACATAAGCAGAATGAAGCAGCTGACTAGCTAGCTACTGTACAGCTGTGCTCATTAGTAAAGGGACATTAATTTGCCAGTTTTTTGAGGGCACATACTGGGACTGAAGTGCCGTAGCTATTCTCGGCAGGCCGGGCCTGTCAACACATTTAGACAGCTGATGTTGCTGCTTGTGTGTGCTCCAGGGTTTGGATTTATATCCGTGTTGCTTCAGCACACAGCCTCAGATGTATGGGAGCAGTTGGAAATGGTCTTGATGGAGCTTGTTGTGTTGCTCTTTATCACATTCCTGAGGATCTGTTTCACAAACTCTGCCTGGAGGGTCTAATGGTTCACCAGGCTGTGTGTGTGTGTGTAGGTGCTGTGTGACGCCTGTTTGTCAGTCCTGCCATTCTGTGTACTCAGCTACAGCACAAATGGAACAGGGCTTATATTTATTGTATTACTAATATTATTAGGAATGCACTTTGTCAGTCGTATCTGATATAACTGATGATTCACGCAATCATAATGGCTGATAAATAATGTACTTAACTTCCGTGCCAGTGCACCGTGTGTCTACATTCAGAGTTTTTACATGCAGTGCTGTAACCGTCATGCTTAGTGCACAAGCAGATGTCTGTGATAACACTGCTTTATGTCCTGATTCACTGCTAACACTACAGTTAAAAAGTGTCTACAATCACTGAAGGAGATGATGGAAAATATGGAGCATCTCTTCTGGCATAACACTTCCAAACATGCTTTTATTTTCTTAGTGCAGCAGGATTTGAAAGCTTAGAAGATTCAACAAAACCAAAAGAAAAAAATCTGCTTCTGTCAATGATTGAAAGTTTGTAAGAAATGTTCAGAGAGTTGGATGTTAAGTTGGCACATAGTTGTATCAGAAATAGTCTATTATGGCTTGTGCACGTGAAAAATATATTTTTGCAATGATTTTGATATCGGTCTGATAGCATGTTTTCAATCAATCATTTTCCTGCACTCATAACATTAATACTATTAAATAATTTATAACTATATCATACAAAATATGGGCTAATAATAATTAATTACAATGTGCTTGCCATCTTCTAATTTTGCTGACCACCAAAACAGCAAGTGTCTGAAACTGTAGTTCCTCCAATGACCAGCAGAGTCTGTCTGTGAGAGAGACGACTCCAACTAGATTAATGCTCATATAAACAAGTGACAAGCCATTACAGTTCATCCTCAGGGGAACATGAAACAACATTTCATGGCAATCCGTCCAATAGCTGTTGAGATATTTCACTCTGAAACGCAAATGTCAACCTCATGGTGGTGCTAGAGTGAACATCAGCTGATCACCAAAGTCAGTAGGATTCATCCTCTGGGACCATGAATGTTTGTACCAAATTTGGTTCCAATCCATCAGATGCTTGGTGAGATCCATCAATAGTGATGGACTGACGGTTTTTTTTTTTCCACAATAAGGTGTCAGTAGCTAATTCCAGTTATTGTAATGTGAGATTTGGTCAGTAGGTATGTTTTTAGGTGTTTGGTTGATTGACAGTTGTCTCAGCCTGTCACAGTCAGCTGAGGTGGATTCTGCTTGCTCGTCTTCAGTGATGAGCAGACAAACAGGCTTCAGATCAGCATTCAGAAACCTGTCGGTGTCACAGTTCGTTCGTTCATGTTGTTCTACAGGCTGTGTGAAGCCTTCACAAGAATCCCTTCATATTTACCAAACCAAGGCAGAGTTGCATGGCCACATGGTGACACAAACTTGTGTCTGCTGATTATACATGCACAGAGAGCAGTGCGGCAGAGGGCCTGTGCGTGTGTTTAGAGTCTGCATGGCTGTCATTTCTGGTAATGTATAGTAGTTGCAGTGTGGAAAGGCGTTTCCATCCACTGAGGTGCAGAGCCAGTGCTTGCTGTTCACCTCCTTAGTATGGCAGGATGTGTTCTGATCTGCTAAACTCGGCATTCACGCATCGACCTGCTGCCTCCTGCTATTTGATGAAACACACAGGAGATTCAGATCTGTGTGTGTGTGTGTGTGTGTGTGTGTTCCTGTCACAGACGGGTATTGTGTAACACAAAGGCAGAAACTGTGATGATGAAAGTGATTCACGCAAAGTGTATTGGATGCATTTTGTGTGTGTGTGTGTGTGTGTGTGTGTGTGTTGACAGTCAGCTCCTGTCACCGTGACAGCAGTCAGAGCTGGTTGAAGCTCCTCCTCAGCGGGGAGGACACAGGTAGGTCTGCCTTCTCCAAACTTTGTCTGCTCACAGTAGTTCGAAAGTACATTTGTTACCAAAAAAGTCAACTAGGCGCCTCTTAAAACCATTTTTACCTCTTTTAATTCCCTCTAGAGAGTTAACTTTTCAGAATAACCTCCACAACCTAACACTGTAGTCTTGTGATAATTGTAATATACTGTGAAGGATTCTGACATAGAATCTGAGAAATAAAGCTTGTTTTTTGTCAATTTGGTACGTGGAGAGGCTCTAAATACTACTATACCCATGATCCTTTGCTAGCAGAAGATTCTGAAATCACCTGAATCACGTCTGAAATACTAATTACCTAAAACTAACTGCACATTATGATAAATTGTCTCATTTACTCTGATGCTGCAACTAGTGATGATTTTTTATTATAGATTAATGTGCAGATATTCTTGATTGGTGGATCGCTAATCGTTTGGTCTGCATAATGTCAGAAAACAGTTACAAGCACATTTCCCAAAATTCCAAAGCTCTACGTAACACATTCACCACCAACAGTCCAAAACCCAAAGATATTCACTTTACTGTCATACAGTACTAAGACACCAGAGGATATTCACATTTGAGAAGCTGCAACCAATCAAAAAAAAGAAAGATTTGAAACAATGAATTGATTATTAAAGTTTTTGTAGATTAATTGTTGACCAACCAAGCATTTTTTAAAATCGTACTCTGATAATAAATGAAATGATTTTAATACATAAACAATATATTTCTCTGGACATTTGTGCTTTACTGTCAGCTGATTGGCTGGTTGAATATCCAGTGAAATGTCATTGGTTGGTTTTCATTTGACCTTTTATTGAAAACAGTGATGATATGAGTAGTACATTTAGAACTGTAAAAGATTCATGTCCCACACACAGACGGGATTTCAGTCTGGTGATACTGTCGGTTCAGTAGCATGTTGTCATGGTTACGGAGAACTAATACAGTGTTTACCTACCTGAGTGATAGTGGGGTCACTGCTGGCGTGTGTGTGTGTGTGTACAGTGTGTGTTTGTTCTATGTGCTCCAAATGTTGGAGTTATTCTGTCAACCTGCTCTGTCGCTGTTTGTGACATCATCATCACCTGCAGTATCAGCCAGTGACTCCTTCATCTCCACAGCAACGGTTCCCATCATCCTTCTCTCACCTGGCCAATATCACATCTCTTTCCTGTGTCTCTCTTCACACACACACACACACAGACGCTCTCACAGCCATGCTTTCCATGACGTACATGAGCATGTTAGATCCGTTCTTAGAAAGTGTGTGTGACTGATGTTAAACTGAGCATGGCTTGATGTGCTGATCACACAGGAAAAAAAGCAGGATGTGTTTGATTTCAGACTGTTTCTGTGTTTGCTGGCTGTGCGTCTGTGCGGAGCAAAGCCGACCAGGCTGCGGCCGGAGGCTCTCCCACTGTGATGTTCTACATATGAAGAGGGAACATGCATGTACACGCTTGATATGAATGACATCAGAAGCTCACCGTTACATTATCTTGTCATCTGCGTTGTCTGTTAAATCACACTGCTGATGGAAAAACATACAGCATCTCATGTATTTTCCACTATTTATTTTTAAACTGGCAAAATTGTCTGATTTTAGCTTCTTAAATATGAATATTTTCTGGTTTCTTTAGTTCTCTATAATCTTAAACGGGTCTGGTGCAAAACATTTGAGGATGTCATTTTGGGCTTTAGGAAACATTGACTGTCATTTTTCACCACTTTCTAACATTTTATAACAACTAATCGATTTATGAAAAGATGAATGGATAATAAGAATGATTGTTAGTTGCAGCCGCAGTCTGTTGTACTACTGATATTAAAAGTAGAGCTGGACTGATGCTGGATTTATGAGTGTGAAATATCTGATAAAAGTATATAGTATTTGCCGCTGTTCAAATTTTAAAAAGAAACAGATGTTTTTGATATGAACCACTTGAATTAGGTTGTGTTAAGATTATAGCAAGACGTTGTATGGTTGCTCTGTGGTGGACCCTAAAGGGACCAGGCAGGTGGGACGGCATCTTCATGTGGTCGGCTTCGGTCAGGTGGTGCAGCAGGAAGTCTGCAATTTTTATTTGTATTCAAATTTTTGTTTGCTCGGTATATTCAAGACTTAAATCAAAGTGGTCACAAGGAGAAGATGACGTAATAAGCTGCATTTATTGCATAAAAATAAGCTGTCCCTTCTTCTCCATCTGTATTTTTGCTCGACTCCAGAGTTTGATATATTTGTTTGTCCGTCACCCACGTTTTTTCTCTTTTTTCAGGCGGTGCCATGCTCAGGTTAGCTAACCTGCATCCCATACACTCAGTAATTTAAAGGGACTCTGATAGCAATGGTACTCACATCACATCAAGAGTTTCCCAGGCAATGACACACAAGTTGACTCACGTTTCAGAACAGTGTCACACAGAGGCTCCCAAATGCTATTGATTATTAATTTCCGAATGAATAGATATTTGGCGTTATTTTTGGCATTCAAAAAATATTTTTTTGGCCTGTTGGGGGTTTTCATTGACCCGGTGGCCCACCAGGCCTGTACAATTATAGGGGAAACACTGATTATTATTATTATTACAAAATGATTCTCTCCAGACTTGTATTAAGACATGTCTGGAGAGAATCATTAATGGTGTGTTGACAGGATATTTTAAGCAACCTGTCTGGTCAGTGGTTCCCAGCTTTCTTGGTTTGTGACTCATTCAAACAAATCAGTGTCTACTTAAACCCTCTTGTCACAGTTTGCATAATCTATAAACTGTAAGCATGTTATATAACAGACAGTGAGAGGTTTGAATTAGGTGCGTAATGTAGCTACACAACATCCACAGTTCAGTACGATTTCAGTACAGCCGAAAAAAGAGGTTGAAAATAATATTTTGGTCCTTTTATTTTGAAAAATGTAAACATCCAGCAATGGCTCGTTGGCTGAAATTATTACTGACACAGTTTAGTAGTGCTGCAGTGTAAAAGGAAAACAAGCTTTCTGTTTCTGCAAGCAGTCAGGACACCTGCTACCAGCTGTTTTATGCTGATTAATGATCGCTCAGAAGTGGTTCTTACAATGTGCTGTCTGATCACGTCAGAAATCAAATGTGTTTATAGTTGTTCCAAACAGCTTCACTCAAAGGCAACCGTTACAGAGAGGGGAGGGCGATGTGGAGACGAGACATTGTTTAAATAAGGGTATAATGGCACATATTTTAATAATAATGAAAGCAGCGACACTACATGAGCATGAGTAACCAAGGTAACTGGGGTAACTTGGCTAAGTCGGCTAGCGTACAACCATTAGCACGCTATAGTCAAGTGGTGCACTGCCAAAACGTTCCAGGTGGAACTCAAGTGCTAGAATTATTGTTCCACACGTCAGAGCAAGTGGATTATTACACTACTTTGACAGTTACTGTTTCAGTCAGTGAGTATACCGAACCGAGCAAAGTCACATACCGAACGGTTCGGGACGAATACACAAACCGTTACACCCCTAATTTGAGTACATCTCCGAGGCCCGGAGAAGTAAAACTACGCAGCATTTCACAAGACAAAAAGCAAAGATCAGAAACAACACTGAAAAACGCTGAAGTGTATTTTCTTCTCTGATATATCTCACTGGTTGGGAGTCTGTGAGAAGGGTTGAGGTTAAGTGATCCTCACGCTGAGTTTGTTTTTCCTCCCGTTTGCCTCCTTCATGTGTGTGTGTGTGTGTGTGTGATCTCTAAATGGACACCTGAATACATTAATTCAGTTTTAATATTTAATGTAGGCAGAAGTGTTCTCATGCATGCATGAATACAGGTGTGTGTGTGTGTGTAGACAAACACACCATGCATCTCATTCTGTAAATGCATGCATAACTTCTACATAAATACATGCAGAAGTGTTTGTGTGTGTGTGGGACCATCATCCCTGCTAGCTGATGATAGTAGTTATTTACAATGCTAAACGTGTGTGTCACAGCGTCGTGTTTATGCTCATCTGAGACACACTAAATCAGGCTTTTGTCCTTGTTTATTCCTCTCTCATCATTTTCCTCTCTCACTCTCCACACGCACATACATACACACACACCACCACCAGCAGCAGCCTGTAGTAGGATTGGTGGGGTTTCCTGAGGCTATGTACAGGGACTGCTTGGCCAGTGCAGTATTACCAGTGTGTGTGTGTGTGTGTGTGTGTGTGTGTGTAGGTTCAATAGTAAAGCTTTTCACTTCCATATTAATCATCGCCGCTTAGAGATAGAAGCCCTTCCTCCCAGTTCAATGCACGCACACACACACACACACACACACACACTCGCACACACACACACACCTTGCATCTCAATTTCCACCAGCTCTCACCACGTTCTCGGTAGGGAGTTGCTAGGGGCAACAGGAGGGTCCGCTCAGTGTGTCAGTCACATATAGGGAGTGTGTGTGTGTGTTGTGTTGTTATAAGGACAGGTAGAAATGGTTCATGTAGCATGAGCTGCCATCAGGATTCCAGCTGTGTGTGTGTGTGTGTGTGTGTGTGTGTGTGTGTGTGTGTTGTTTAATATCTAATCCATGTACAGTGAGATGAGAGCTGTTCCGTGTGTGTTAATATGACTCCAGTGCTCTGTCTAGACTAATGGCCCGATGTGGCTCCAACCTCTTCCAGCCCAGCAGCAACAGCAGAGAAAACAATAGAAACATATACACCTTTAAATTCATATTCATATTACACATCCTGTCACATTTATTGCTATTACGATAATTCTGATTTGTTGCAGTTTGACTTTTTATTTTGATAG
This sequence comes from Thunnus maccoyii, assembly GCF_910596095.1. Taxonomy (NCBI): domain Eukaryota; kingdom Metazoa; phylum Chordata; class Actinopteri; order Scombriformes; family Scombridae; genus Thunnus; species Thunnus maccoyii. The sequence goes on along the minus strand of NC_056537.1, from coordinate 33,719,733 downwards.
TTCTTGCCGTCATTCCTGTCATCATTCACTAATCAAAATTGTGGACAAAACTGTGAAAATAAGACCCAAGTTGTAATAAAGTGGACTCATCCTTTATGAATCCAAACACAGGGTGTTTTTTATTAAGAGTTTGCTGAGTTTGCAGAATCACCTGTTTCTTCGGCAGCACTCCAGCTTCTCAGTTGTTCTTCTGCAGCTTGTGAGGCAGTTGAATAAAACAAGCATATAAACCCTTTTAACAGTACGGAGACATGAAAAAACAAATATGAATTTTAAAAAATGACATTCAAATGGTCTGAAATGTGTTTTTTTTTGTTTGAATCTGGTGGAGGTGGACATGTTTGTGCTGTGTGCTGCAGACTGATTGATGCTCTACAGAGAGCTGGTGCCTTTTGACAAAAACGTGTGTGTCTTTGACAGGCCTTGACGAGCACACGGTGCGTATTTATAACATCACGTTCAGAGGACGGAGGAATGAATGAGCTTTGTTTGTGATTTTCTCAGCTTTCTTTCACTACTACAGGGATGAATCCTGATCCCTGACTCAAACTGCAGCACTGATTTCCTGGCAGAGACAGTGATGTGGCCGTCAGCAGCATATGATTAGTTGACACTGTGAAAGCTTCTTATTTTTTTTTTTTTTTTTATAGTCGACAGCCATCAATTTCAGCAGCCAGAATGACAGCTGTCACCAGCAGATTTATCAGCGGGAGCTAATTACCATAAATCCAGTGAGTTGGCACAAAGTACAAAATGAAATTTTTGGCTTTTATCCTGTGAATGTGTGTGTGTGTGTGTGTGTGTGTGAGACATTTATGCACAGATAAAGATAGTGTCCTAAATCAAAGCAGCATGGTGAATCATTTTTATACACGAGGACGGAGAGTGGACCGTATCATATCTGCGTGACAGACAATACTAGTCGTTTCATTTGAATACTTTGTAGGAAGTCGCCACCTTTTGCTTTGATGACAGCTCTGCACACTCTTGGCTTTCTCTCAACCTCTTCATGAGGTAGTCAACTAGAATTCTTTTCCAACAGTCTTGAAAGAGTTCCCACATTGTTGGCTTCGCTCTGCGGTCCGACTCATCCCTGTCATCAAAACAAAAGGTGGCTACTTTGAGGAATCTTAAAACATGAAAGTTGTTCTATGATGTAGAAAATTGTAAAATAAAGAAAAACCCTTGAATGAGAAAGTATGCCCAAACTTTTGACTGCCACTGTGCTGTATGTGTGATCCTGAATGAATGCATCCAGGCCGAATTTCCAACTAACTAATACATTCTTTAAAAAAACAATCAAGGGAGCAGAAAATGAATCAGCAAACTTTTTGATAATAGAAAATCATTTTATAAGTAATTTAAGCAAAAATGCCGAACATTGGCTGGTTTCAGCTTCTCAGATGTGGTGATTTAATGCCTTTCTTTGTCAAACATGATGGTAATCAGGTTTTTTGGGGGTTTCGGATTATTGGTCTAACAAAAGAAGAAATATGAAGACGTCATCTTTGACTCTGGGAAATTATAACTGACATTCTTCACTATTTTCTGACATTTTATAGAAAAAACAATTCAATTGAGAAAATAATTGGCTTATTAATCAATAATGAAAATAGTTATGTGTTCATGTAAAAGCACAAATATCAGCTGAGATATTGTTATTGTATCATATATCATTATTGGTATATAGCCTGAGTATGGACCGTCAATATCCCTCATCTGTCAGGCTGTAATGTGAAGTATGCTAGTACAAAGCTTGTTTGTGCTGTATATAATATAGTGTGCTGGCTGAACAGGTTGTTGTGATGTATCCTTATCCATGCCTCCATTAGCCATAAATGGCTTAGTATTGATTAGCCAGTATGCTGGTACACAGCTTGTATTGACTGATAGATACTGCACACTGTATGTATAATTCAGGAAGCAAGTGCTCTGAACTCTACAGCCCTCCTCACACTGCATTCTGCCTATGTGTGTGTGTGTGTTATTAGCGTAGCATTATCTACAATATGGATTACTTTGCCCTTTACTAGTACAGCTATCCATCTAAATATTACCCTCATTGCCACATATGCAGTTGAGCTATAGCATGTTTTGCATGTGAAGGAGGCATCTAAATGTTGGCAGCGGTCATGTGATGCTAGCACATATTGAGCCTGTTGTCTTAAAGGAATAGTCCAATAGTTTTTTTTTTTTGGTTTTACCCAGATGAGATGATTGATATCAACTTCATTTTCCATTCTGTGTTTTAGCCTAGCTTAGCACAAAGACAGGAGGCAGGGGGGAAACTGTTAGCCTACTTCTGTCATAGTGGACTGGCATCGATCAACAACACTTGTAAAACCCTGCTGGCAAATAACGGTCGTTTTGTGCAATGGGGCAGTTTATAATATTGAGTGTTCCATTAAATGCAGTTTTAGTGTGTGTGTGTGTGTGTGTGTGTGTGTGTGTGTGTGTGTGTGTGTGTGTGTGTTGCTAACATTCATTGAAAGGCTTTTTTCTGGTTTTAATAGCTTCTCTTCTGATTGTTGTACAGAATCTATAATGTTTTATGTAAATTGAAAACGCTTCTTGAATCATTTATTTGACAGTTTAATTATTTCTGAAAGCAGATGCGTCATGCTTTAATGTAAGAGATGTGTTCATAATTCTCAATGTAATTATTAAAAGATTTGTTAATGAACCCTTTCATAAATTATATTATATTAATTATATAAGTGTTTTTCTGTATGTATAAGCTGAAACCTACTGAAACATGTATTGATATTATTCTGGTGATGATGAACAAACAGAGGTGGAGCGGTGTTCCGGTCATGTCTCTGGCTGACCTTCTGTTTGCCCTTCACCTCTTCACCACCCCTCTGATACCTTCTCTTCATCTCTCTTGATTGTCCATCTACCTCCTGCTTCCTCTGACTCATCTTAACCTCTCTATCTACTCCCTCTATCTCTCCCTCCTCTCCTCCCCCTCCTCCAGTACATGGTGTATACACAGGAATGAAATGTGAATGGCTGGTAGGAAAGGCTCTATAAATACTGAGGGGAAACAGCAGGACCTGGTATGATACAGTGTTCTTACCATTATTATTTTACATGGCAGAGTGCTAAAGTCAGCACCAATGTTCTAAAACCAGCAGATGTTTTTTAGAATAGATCTAACAAGACTGCCTGATGTCTCATCTCACTACAGATAAAGCAGAATGAATTGTTTCAAATATTACAACATCAAAAATGTAAAACAATACAGTGCAATGAAATCAAAACAATGACAGAAATGAAATGATTTAGTCATATTTGTAACATTTTAGAGCATTAGAGACGTCACTGTTTAACATTCATATTCCAGTGCTGTGAAAGAGAATTAACTGTAACAATTATTTTCATTATTGATCACGATATCAATTAAAAGATTGTTTAGTCTATAAAATGTCAGAAAATAGTAAAACAATACTGAGCTTTTAAGTATCTTGTTGTGTCTGAGCAACAGTCCAAATGTTATAGATAGAAAAGAAAGAAAAGCAACAAGTCCTCACATTACAGAAGCTGGAACCATCATCTCTCTTTTATTAACATGTTGGGAACAGGTCGATTATTTGGCCTCCAGCTGATACTTCAATGCATAGAAAAATGAATACACTTGATGTGAGGTGTGAATGAATATATACACCAACAACATGAAAGAAAGTAATATTCTATTATACACATCGTTCCTGTTTTCTGTTCCTCCAGTTCAGATTTGAGTGGGTATGTTTGATCCAAAGATTTGCACTTTGTCTGTGGTGGAACTTCACAATAGCCAAGATCTCAGAGAATATGACAAACTGGTTTTGAACTGCCTGTGGAAGTATTTGCTCTGTTATACGTGCAAAGCTACAGTCATTGTGTATTGGGCTCTGAGTTCTACTAAAATGCAGGTGACCTACACTCAACAATGTACCTGAATGCCTCCTGTGTAGTCACTCACTGCTGATCTGCTAAACGTGCCGCTAACGCTATGCTTCCTGTCTAGACACAGGGTCAGAGTGTCCACTCTTGATTAAAAGCTCTGTTTTCGCTGTCTACTTTTCTCTCTTTAGAACACTTTTCTCTGACTGGTGTCACGCCTCGTCTCTGGTCTCTCTGACATGCTGGAGTCAGTCAGCAGAGCCCTGAAGTTCCACCCTGCCCCTGCACCGAGCAGAGCGGCTCGCTGACTTATTCAAAGTTAATTAATATTGCACCAAATTCAACACTGTTCCCAAGAAATACACCCACCAAGTGTGGAGTCGATTGGATGAACGGTTCAAGAGATACGCCAAGGACATACATACATACATACCTCCTTTAGTAGATAGATGCTTCTACTGCAGCTCAACAGGGAAACACTGTCTGAGGAAACACAAAGAGGGAATTTGATACTAAAAAGATGGCAGATATCCACTTGATATGACTCAGACTGCTAAATGACACACTGTGGATTTTGGCCTCCATCACTTACATTCAAAGCACATTTGTAGGATCTTTTAATATCCAGTATGAACAGGAGGAATGATTACAGCGAGGAAAACCTCTTTCACTGTTCATAAGGACTGACTGTTGTTTTAAGACACTTGAAAAATTGTGAACCTGTCCTTTAAACTGTGTAATTTCCCCCACAGTTCTGAGATTTTATCTCTCTCTACCTTCTTTTGGAAATCTATTTCTCATCTTGTACTGAAAGAATTAGTTCATTAATGTTCATTTAGTCTATAAAAAATCAACTTTTCTCTTGTTGTAAACTGAATATCTTTGGGTTGAGGGAACCATGGCTAGTAATGGTGATGACTATTTCCTGACATTTTAATAGAGTGAGCAGTTACTCAAGTCAAGGGAAAAATAATCAACATACCGATCGATAATGAAAATGATCTGGTCTCATCATGAATCTGCAGAGCCCTGCCTCTCCCCCCACCCTGTCTCATTTCTCCCCTTCCCCTTACCAAAATACTTCCATTTATCCAACCATTTTCTCCTCCCTTCATCCATCCTCCCAGTCGGACACGCCTCATCCCAGTTTGTCTGCGCTTGACCTCTGGCCACGGTCATGATGGGGTCTACACACGGCTTGATTGGATGATTTACACACTGTGGAGAGGCAGCAAGAGGAAGGAGAGAGGGGAGGGGTGGAGTGGAGAGACGGGAGGAGGAGGGAATGAGAGAAGGATAATGAAATGGTAAATGGATGGAGGAGAAAGGGAGAGAGATTAATGATGTGAAGATGTAGATATTACTGGAGCCCAGACTGAAAGATAGAGAGCTTGATGCAATTTCCCGTGCAGATACTTTTTCACTCAGCTTCCTTTTGACCTCACTCCCTCGTTATGCATCACCCTTTCTATTCAATCATCTCTCTCTCTCTTCATGTCTCTACTCTTCCTTCTTTATATCGTCACACAGTCAGCAGTCACCATCACATTTTCAGAAGCAAAGGATTTTCTGGGTCTTGACTGGCGACTGTAATGTTGATACCCATAATTAGCATTGTTGTCTTCCTTAAGAAATGTCAGATGACCCAAATTACAAAAAAACTACATTTGTCTCTTAGCTCTAGAGGTATATATATATCCATGCAGACAGTTGATTGGAGGTTTCATGTTAAGAAATACTTCAGTTAACAGTTTTGTTCCACATGCTGGATTTTAGCTCCCAAAAAATGTATTTGACTGAAAAAGGCAACCCCGCTGCATCTTCATCAGGAGAACGGCCAACATGAGAAAAGAGCAAAGTATATATACTAACACCGAATCAAATATATGATCGGTGCCTGAAAGAATCACAAAGAACAGTCATAATTCCCTCAAAATATATCCAAAAAATATCTTCATTCTCAATGATTTGTTATGAAATATACAGAGAAAGAGAGAGATACAGTATAACAAGGCAGTGACAATATAAAATACAACATTTAAAGGAGCAGATAAACAAAATGTAAATAAACACATTTTCATTTGTCAAACTTTCATTCTAAGGGGGGAAATTCAACATAATATGAAGACTAACCAGCCACATCATTATCATAATCAAAACTTTTTAATAAATCCAAAAATAAAAACAAAAACCACTTCACACAGCAGATTGAGTCTTCTCTCTTCTTTCTTTTCTGCTTTTGTCCTTGAAGCATCAAACAGAAATTCAATTCATAACAGCAGAACCATTAGTTTAATGTGTGCTTCACTATTTTCACCTTGAGATACTTTTAGGGAGTGTGTAGGCCAGCGCCATGGGCCTGCAGAGTGAAGACTGACATTCTCAAAGTGAAAACTAAACATGCACACCTTCTTAAAAGCTATTAAAGGCCCTTTGAAATGACTTTAAAAGCATCATTTATCCAAAAAAAAAGGGCGTAGTATTGTGTATGAGCACATTTCCATTGTTGCTCCCCTTTGTTCTGTATGTCTGAAGCACATTGTGTGGTTTGAGAGAGGGTGTAAAGCCAGCAGGGTTTCATGTCTCATGTTAGTCTGTAAATGATTAGTGTCATTTGATGAGGACTTCAAGTACGTTGAGACACAGAACATCAGTGCAGATCCAGCTGCTGTTGATCCCTCTGCTGTGTCGTGAGGCTTCAGCAGAAGGAAACAGCTCCCGTCTGAGGTGACTGTCGAAGACGTGGCTGACGTGCTGCCGGAGGAGAGCAGAGATACACTGAGAGGGCAGCTGTGGGAGTTTGAATCGGAAGGACTTTGATGAGGCCGATGCCAAGCCCCTCTCACGCTGGTGTGGGAGGTGAACACCAGCAGCACGGAGGAAACTCATGACACAGAACCATCTGAGAAGCAATATGTAGTACCGTTCAACACCGCAGAGGGAAACCTACGGATAAAGATAAGGCTGATCCAGTGATGTTATTCTAGTGGAGCTCAGGATTCGACTCTGGACACAGAGTATGCATTAAATATCAGGATCACACATACACAGCTGTCTGTCTCTTCCCAAACAGATGTATTGGTACACAAAGAGTTTCCCTGATTTTTAGTGGATATGTCAAGTAAATAGAATTTGATCTGCATGTAAGTAAAGGTAAAGCTGTAGTGCAGTAAGTCCCTCACTGCTACACTGAAGCAGTTAGAACACATCCAGCTCAGTGCTGCAGTCAGTCAGTGAGGCAGCTGGCAAACAGGAACTGTTCCTATGGGACAAACTACTGCTGTGACCTCTGCTACATGTCTCTGAGCTCTCTGAGGCCTCCAGCTAACTCTGTGTGTGTGTGTGTGTGTGTGTGTCAGTGAACCCTGCTGTCTGTACTGCACAGACAGAGGAACAGAGTATTTTTGTATCTTTACTGCAGGCACACAGGCATGCAGCCAGCTATCCTCCTCCTGTCTGTGTCTGTCTGTCCACCTGTCTGTGTCATGTCAGTGTGTTGTATATTTCTCTATTAGACTGGCAGGAATTAGCTTTTTAAATGAAGGTTAGGTTTTTTAATCCACTACACTATGGTATTTATTAGATATGCTTATTATTGTTATTTATTTTTAGTATAGGAGTAATTATTATTTTTAGATTTACTGCATTGCATGCTGCTGGACCTGAGTACAAATGTCGTTTCATGTGTAAGCATGCAAATGACAAGAAATTAACCTTGAACCTTTTAATTAAATGAATTATTATTTAAGTGTTTCAAGAATAAGATGCAGTTTAATTACAGTTGTATTGTCGGACTGATCAGTACTTTACTGGTAGTCTGAATTCATTCTAATTAAAACATCTTTCTTTCAAAAATAACTAAAATAGAAAATAAAAAACCACTATTTCAATAATGGATATTCTTTAAAGGTGCACTCCACCAATTTTACACATGAAGTTCAGTTTACTTATATTGGTTAGTACCATTCTACTCATTGGAAACAGTTATATAATGTGTTCAGTTAGGTCTAAGGAAATAACCCTGATGTCATAGTGATGTCATAAGTTATCTCAGTTTGGGATTGGAGACTAGAAATCTATAACAGTAAGCCTGTGGTACAGTCTGGACCATGGTGTTTGAAAGACACAGGCAGGCGAAGTCTAACGATAGATACTTTTGAGTGGCATTATGGGAAATGTAGGATTCAGTGTTTTTGGAGCATAAACTATGCAGAGGACTAAAAGTCAGGATATCTCAGCGATTTATATATATATATATATATATATCCTCTAATTTTTGCATTTTTTGTTAAATACTGAAAATAAAAAAATACTGTCTTTTGAAATATTGCAAATGCACGCCTTTAAAAGGAAAAATCAAACTCTTCACAGCTCTTGTTCACAGTAAGGTCATCACCTGTGATGAGGGGTCACAAGTAGACATTGCTTCATTTTAAGGGGTCACAAGCCATAAAGGTTGGGAACAAATTGGACTGAACGATTAATTGGAAAAATAATCAATAGAGTAGTTGTAGAAGTCAGCGGGTTACTGTTGGCTCTCTGCAGGTATCTGATTCCTTAAACGCTGTGTAAATGAGAAGCCTGATTTCCACAACACGCCGCTGTAATGGCGGCGGCGACACACTGATCAGTTGCTGGATTACTGGACAGTGAAGCAATAGAGAGAGAGAGGTGTTAGTAGAAGCTAAATGTCCCTCTTCTGTCCACACAAATATAGGCGTCATGGTTACACATCCAATTACAACAAGTGAAGTACTTCTGAAAGAAGGCGAAATTATCTGGCCTGCAGATCCTGTGAGGAATTTGTCGGGTATTATTACATTTAATGTTACATTCAGACAGGGCGTCGTCATGTAAAGACATGGTCAGAAATGGATTATTACAGTTTTGAAGCACAGTGAGTCATTTTTGTTTGAAGCACCTGATGCTAGACACCAGGAGGTAGAACTAACAATGTCATCGTCACAGAGCTTATTTATCTAACAGATGAGCTACAAACCTCCCCTCCCCCCCTCTTCTACCTTTATCTCTCTGTCAAAACCAATCCGTCCATGTCTCTTCACCTCCTTTTAAATAGTGTCTTCACTTCCTTCATCTCACTTCCCTTCCCTCACCTCCCAGCATCCCTCTCTCATTTGCTCTCATCCTTCCAGTCTTCTCCCACTCTGTATCCCCAGTATCTATCTGGCCCTCCACATCCTTCACTCCAGCGCTCTTTATCCCACACATATTTCATCCATTCCTCCCCTCCCACCCCGTCTCAATTCCATCATACTTACACACACACACACACACACACACACACTGCTCAGTGGTGTGGAATAGCCTTTGTGAGGAGTAAATTGCTTGGCCTCTCGGTTCACAACCAATTCACAGGATGGCAGCTGGGCAGATTAAACTTACAGCTCCCATAGAGTGTGTGTGTGTGTGTGTGTGTGTGTGTATGTGTGTCAGACTGACCACCCAAGCTTGCATTACCTTAATGTCTGTCTGTATGTGTACAGTTGTTTCAGCTCAGAATATGCTTTTGTTTATAGTGAGTGTCTAGAAACCAAGTGGGTAGCTCCGGGTCTGAAAGGTGAAGCCAATGCGGGAAGTGACTTAAGCCTGCATTCTCTCTAATGACCAGCAGGGGATGACTCCTCTGGTGACAGAAAGAAGTCCAATCATATGGAAGTCTATGAGAAAATGACCCTACTTCTCACTTGATTTATTACCTCAGTAAACTCTTTCCTCTGGAGTTTATGGTCTCAATTGCTAGTTTCAAGTCTTCAATAGAGCATGATGTTCATTTTGTAAATTATGGCCCCAGTTAGAGTCAAATAGACGAGCAGGGTATGTTTTAGGGTGTGGCTGCCTTGTGATTGACAAGTCGCTACCATGGTGGTGTGTGAGGTGCTGTAGTTGGACCCTTTGGGACTCCTCTCCAGCTCCACGCTCTCATCCAAATATGGTTACCTCTCATCACTTCTGGCTCCCGAAAAACCAAGATGGTCAAAATGCCAAACCTGAGGCTTCAAAATGGGAGTCCACAAACCAGTGGGTGACATCACGTCAGCTACATCCATTATTTTTATACAGTCTATGGGGAAATGAAAGGGGAAATGAGCTGCATTGTAAAACTGTAGAATGCTTGCACTGCATTAACTAGTTCTCACCAGGATTGTTTTTTTTTTTTTTTAACATCCAATTTCTACCTTACTTTCATAGTTTCATCCATTATTTCTGTCTAAAAGGATAAATCTGGTGACATCATGTATTTTTCTTATTGTCATCAGATCTCAGATCAGAGCCTGATATATCTTATTCCTCTGTGTCATACAGCTCAATTGTTGTCCAAAAACTATAAAAACACATCCGTGAGTCACACTGTTGCACTGGATGACATGTTCCTTCATTCCCATGAACACACACTGTAGTTTATTTTGACTCAATCCCACAAACACTGTCCTGCTGCCAGAAATAGTCACTAGAGCAACAAATGTGCTGAAAATAGTTCTCAACGACTGCACTGTTTCCTCCTAGTAACATTTATGAAAATATTTTCATATTTTCATGGGATTTGTTAATAAGAAAAATATAGCATAGTGTCAGCCTTCTCCATTAGTTACTGAGATGTAGGAACGTGGTGATATTACTAAAAAGACATGTGACAGGTCAAGAAACACGAGCAGTCAGACGATCAGACTGTAAACAAAGCACCTGGTTTGTCAGACTTATTTCACTCTCAGTTTCTCTCATGTTTCTTTCTGTTTCTCATGTTACTGTGTCCCCCAGATCTCAACTGTCAACACCAGTCACCCCATTGTATCCAACTGAAGCTAATTGACTCTTGCAGACAGTGGTGTCAGGCAGAAATCACAAAGCATGTTGGGTAACTTGGAATAGATGATGTATGCATCAGCTCCAGAAGTGTCCTTGAAAAGAAGTAGTTTGTACCCAGCTGCCTAAAGATGGTTCACATAAGACTCTCCTTCTGTCTCTGTCAAATAATGTTCATAACATTTCTAATAATTGATTAGATCAACTGACAGTTTCAAAACAAAAGTCAATAAAATGATTGAGAATTCATAGCAAATGTAATGTTTTCTTAGTAGTTACAGTGTAGCTGCATTTCCTGGCTAGCAGTTAGCGTAACAGTGATAACTTAAATCCTGCTTTCACTCAGTTAAACCACACGTCTCTCTGAGAATTTGGGATCAATTAGGTGCTTGATAAACATGGACCTGGGTCTGTGTGAGCCCAGTCCAGTCACATCAGCCCAACTGTGGCTGTGCTGCATCATATGAGCAGTGTGGAGAGAAAGGACACAGGCTTCAGATCGTTTTTTTTCCGCACAAATAGAATCTCATTCATCTGTGCAGCTCATGTTGGCAGGCCTCAGCTGAACATTTGGCAATTATGTTCATGTGCCTAATTAATCCATACCATCTGCAAGACAACTTCACATGTTTGTAAGGTACAACCCATACAATGCTCGTACACATATTTGAAGTGAGTCTGCAGATAGCTCTTGTTCTATACAAATACAGCTTATTTTTTAAAAATCTGCAATATTGTGGCTGAAATAAATCCCCCAAAAAATGTATCTACCAAAATATTTGACAACAATGAGCTCATCCTACTAGCAAGTATTGTGTGTCTATCCAGAGCCTGATATATGTTATTCCTCTGTCCTGTAGATCTCTGTTGTTGTCTGAAAACTATTAAAAACACATCAATGAGCCACACTGCTGCAGCAAAAAAGGACAATCATAAAACTGTAATTTTTCCCCCCTTGAGAGGTGCAAGAAAGCTCAGGAATAAGAGAGATGTCAATCAAACACAGTGTTCACACACCCACACAGTGCTCTAATAAGACACATGAAGTGAAAACACCAGTGCAGGTGGTCCATGGCTTTAAGCTGCAGCCTCATTTGAACAATGCACATCCTAATAGTTAAACATCATGTTTTTCCACCGGGGTTAGTTAACATTTCATGAAAGACATGACAAAGCTTTTTAAAAATGTATGTAATTCTTATTAGAAATGCGTTTTGTACAACAGTAGGTGTGTAATAAATTCTCCTTCAGGTTCTTACTGTGAGTTATGTAGTTCAACATGAGAGCACTACTTACTGCTACAGTCAGAATCCAATCCCTGCTTGCTCCTCACCAATCTGAAATGGGCAGGACTCCATCAAGTAGTTGTTTGGTCTATAAAATGATAGAAGAAGGTGAAAAATGTCAATCACTATTTCCTAAAGCCCAAGATGATGTTCTCAAATGTCTTGTTTTGTACCAACCAACAGTCAACAACCCAAAGATATCCAGTCATTCACTCACTACGTGTGTAAGTTCAGAAATGTTTTTGGACTGACTGTCTTGGAGATACATTGAGCAACATGGAGTTTTTCACCATTCCTGCTACCATTTAAGACATGGAGATGAGGTTGAAAGACTGTGGAAAATCACTTCATAATGAGTTGGGTGACTTGCTGAGACAATATGAATTTGTTTAGCAATACCATTTATGTTAAAGTATGGGTTCAAGGTACCCAAATGAACATTGAAACATTAAAGCCAAAAATACCATTCATGTCTCCTTATTTGATCTATTGCCAGTTGATTTATGAACAGAAAATGAACTATATCATGCTATACTGTATATCAATATTGTGTTAGTAAATGACATACACCTGGACTTTCTGAAACCTGTCATTAAACTCTGGTTATAGGACACCAGTGTGGCCAAAGGTTCCATTTTGAGCCACTCTGGTTAAGAGAGCAGGAGACGACATCATGAGGATCCATGTAGAGTTTCTGCTGAGTGAAGCTTTTAACACAAAGATTTTCTGCTGACTGCTTCAGTAACAGCACTGCACATCAGTTTCAGATGGTACATTCATTAGGACGTACGTGTGTGTGTGTGTGTGTGTGTGTGTGTGTGTCCAGTATGCTGGTAGTCTGCTAATGTGCGTAACAATGGATAGTGAGAGAAAGGAAGACATAAAAAGAGGGCGTACGTGTCTGTGCTGATAGAATGATGACTTATCGAAAATACAGAGTCAGCTTGCTGGCAAACATTCAGCATCACACACACGCACACACACATACACACACAATCACAATCATATAAGGCTTTCAGTGATGTTTTCATTCAAAATGTATGTATGTGTGTCATGGATCTGCATGCTGTAATTATCAGCAGGATGTAATTGAAGTAGACTAGAGGACTTCATGCTGTATTTCAGCAGGTACTGATGCTACAGTTTTACTGGGCTTTCACACAGATGGGGTTTACAACATCAGTATTTTGGATTGACCAACATCATTTTCATTACAAATGGTACAATATTATTATATAGTCCATCCTTATTTCCTTAAAACATAAATATCCAAATTTGACCCAATGGTGATTGACCTTTTCCAGTTTTCCAAAAGCTGTCAGTTCAGTCTTGAACTATGACACACCTGGCAGTGAGTCAGGTGTCAGTGATTCCGTCAGTGGTATGAAGTGAAACTTAAGGCCACTGTGGAAAAACATGGCCCTCCTTCCACCTTCCTATTTCCAAACATGTTCGCAACTTGAGAACACGGCCCTGCGTGTACAAACGTGATTTAACATTATAGAGTCACATTTGAAAAGCAAGGCAGGAGCACCGTGAGAATGGCTTAAAATTGAAATGTAGATTGGAATGGGAAACACTGCAGTGTTTGATGTAGGTTTTATTTTATGGTTAAAATATGTCTGTGTATAATACAACACTATACAACCCTGTGCCCTTCAAATTAAACAACCAGAACGACACATAGGGGCGTTTTCTAACTGGGCGCCTCTATCAGCAGTAATCAGTGAGACAACATTTGTCTGTGCTTTCCTAAACCGTTACATATCGCTGTTCAGAAATAACAATGTTTTAAGATGTGACAGTGCTGTGGTTCAGGTCTGGTTAGGTTTAGGGAAAGATGATGGTTTGGGTTAAAATGATCACTTTATTAAGGTTAGAGAAACAGGTGGTGTGGGTTAAAGTTACCACTTCCTTAAAGTTAGGACACCATCGTTGCCATGGCTACAATAATAACCATGGGGTTAAAGTTAGGGGATGATCGTAGTTATGTTTTTTAAAAACTGTCGCACCTCGTGGTTGGAAACAGGATATGAACAACGGCCTCATGTGGCAAAGTCTGCTGCTGGGTTAAAGCCTCCATCCACCACTTCTCTCTCTCTATATATATACATCATCTGAACTGCACACTGCTCCGGGTCATAATCACTACTGTCACTCAAACGTAAGTATATGTCATTTTCAGGTGACTGACATTACCACCTATTTGTCTTTTTTTTCTTGGGAGAAAAGTCTCCTGTGTAATAAGTTGTCACACAATCCAACACAACAAGCTAAACAATTCACCATCATCTTAGCGTGTGACACCACTCGACATCTCACCGCTGCTCTCCTGGCACTTCCCCATGTTTCACCTCAGTAGAGTCAGACCCATCCTTACATCAGTGCTGACCCTCTAATCTCTTCCCACACTTCCCTAATCTAGCATACTCAAAGACTTCACATCATAACAGTCAGTGACAGTTATCACTTCTCTGATGGCCCCTTATGTTATATGTGTGCTAACCTTAGTAGTCTATCTGGTTAGCTATCACAGTCTTACTCTGATGGTGCACAAGCTAATCTATCAAACAAAAACCAGAGACAGTATTAGCTATTAATCCCCGTGTTAACATTTTTAAAAAGTTTATTTTTCTAAATCAGCTAGTTTGGCCAGCTAAGGGCTCAGTCACACATGTTTTGTAGAAAACATACTGCTCTTGCTATTGCCAGTCAACCAAAAAGTCCACTTCTGTCAGTCACCAAGCTAGCACAGCTAACAGAGAGTTAAAGTCCTGGCTGATTTCCCAGCTAGCTTCTGTTCCACTAGCTTCTGATCCACAGTATATTTCTGTATTCTTTCATCTACTGTGTACTTGCTAATAAAATCTGACACCTTGCTATTTTTATGAAGATATAACAACACTTCTATTTTTAGCTACAACAACAGCTCCCTGTGACACATCTTTTAGCTGCTGAAGATGTGAAAGAGCCTTTTAGTTGATACTGGAGTCAAGAAAAAACGATCCAAAATGTGGAAATAACTGACTTCCTCACCTCACTGTTACTAAATGAGTTGAATCTTTAGCCTTAACAGACATCAAATATCTCCTAAATTTGAGTCAGAGTGATTCATGAGGTAGATCTTGTGTGTGTGGGCCAAGTGCAGTTATTACAGTTCCACTTTTACTTAGCTGTGCATTTATGTCACCAAAGCACTTATTTCCTGGAGTTCTCCGTCACCTTTTGAAGAATAAAGCAGGAGTTTGTTATAATGGCTTCAAATTTGAATGTAGTTTTGAATAGGAAGCATTGTAGTGGTTTCAGTAGCGGTTGTATCTACTACTAGAGGAGGCTATTTCCTTATCAAGCTGCTGGAATCTGTTAGGAGGCCCGTTGGGAAGCAGTCGATGTGCACTGATCACAACACACAGGAAACTGAGCATTCCTTTGGCCAGACAGAGCGGGAAGTGGGACACAAGCCAGACTGCAGTGTGTGTGTGTGTGTGTGTGTGTGCGCGCAGAGAGAGACGGGTGAAGAGAAGGAGTAAGACAGGCCAGACTATGCACCACTTCTACTGTGTGTGTGTGTGTGTGTGTGTGTGTGTTTGGTTCTGTGTGTGTGTGTGTACATCTCTTAAACACATTCTTGACCTCACTGGAGGAGTGTAGCAGTGAAATTAGGTCAGGATTATTCCAGCTCACATTACAGTAAGCTCCCACCAGGCCTTATGTAAGAAGGGGCCAGCTTCCTCAAACTGTTGTAACTTCAAAATAGATCCATTGTCCCCATTTACAGCTTCAGATTACGCTCACTGTACTGTATGTCATCTCTGCTTTACTTCATGGACAGTGGTGGGCGGCTGAAGCAACGATGGAGGTGGAAATCAAATGGTCTGTCTTTGATCCACAGCAAAATACTGTATCTCATCAACTCCCAGGCCTGCTGCCATGACATTTACTACAGATGATCATGATCCCCAGAGGATGAATCCTAATGATTTTGGTGATCCTGACCTTTCCTCCAGCCCCACTCTCAGGTCAAAATGTCAACTTTGCACACAGTCTGGATCACCATTATAATTGCAGTGGGTGTTCATGGTCCCCGATGGATGAATGCTATTGATTTAGGTGATCATGTGGCCATTCCACTAGTGCATCTTGCATACAAGATATCTTTTAATTGAATTGATAGATTTAGGCATGTCAGCCATGTTGGAATTGCACAAAGTGTTGGATCAAAATATTAAAGCTACATTTTTTTGGCAGCAGAAAAACCTGATAACGTATCACTTTACGATGTTTTTATGGTGAACGTAACATTCAGCAGGCACAGAGCAACCTTAGCAGTGTTTGTGTCCACCTTACAAGTCTTCACTCTCCTTTTAGCTTTGATTTGTTCTCCACCTACTCTCTTAAGCTGTTAAATGCTCCACTATGTTTACCGGCTAGTCCCTAACTGTGTGTGTCTGCTGTTTGGTGCTGAGTAGGTTAGTGTACAGTGGGTTTATCAGCGCTTTTTCACTGAAAACAGCTGCCTGCTGCTGCTGGAACCTAAGATGATGAGAGTGCTGAGACTGTAAAACCAAAATAATGAGGTTAAATACATTAAAACACTATGTAGAGCTGAGGGGAACTGCAGATAATTCTCTGTGGATTCATCACTACAATTGACACCTTTCACTTTACAAATTGTCATTTGATCCATTGTTCATATAGAAATATTGATTAGTGCACCTTTAAGAATTGAAGACCTTTGTAGAAAAACAATCAGTTTTTTTTCAGCTTTTTTTAGGGCGGCTGTGGGTCAGGAGGTAGAGCAGGTTGTCCACTGATCGGAAGATCGGTGGTTCGATTCCCGGCTCCTCCATTCCGCATGCCGATGTGTCCTTGGGCAAGATACTTAAACCCTAATTGCTCATGATGGCTGTGTCATCAGTGTGAATGATTATATTTACTCTGATGGGCAGGTTGGGACCTTGCATGCTAGCTCCTGTACCCATTCAGTGTATGAATGTGTGTGAATGGGTGAATGTGATTCGTCGTGTAAAAAGCACTTTGAGTGGTCAGAAGACTAGAAAGGCGCTATACAAGTACAGTCCATTTACCATTAAGTACATAACACTGCACTGGTGGATGGACTGTTGTGAGAGGATGAATAGCTAATAAATTGTCTATTTAGCAAATATAGTAGGCTAATTAAGCAGAAACCAATAAGTATTAAATGTCATCAGCAGTTTATCAAAGAACATTTAGCTAATAGCTGTTTAAATCAACTGTGCTCTTCATCCATATATGGATATGAATGATTATATGTAATATAAACAAGGATTTAGCACTATAATGTCTCTCTGTCCTCTCCCTCTGGTCCATTAGAATAATGTAGGTCAGTCATGTTGCTGTGTGCCTCATCCAAACTGACATGTTTACTCCTCCCTTCTCCCCTTCATTCCTCCTTTCTAGCTACAGCAACATATAACATTTAAATTATGTTAGTCGCAATATGAAGACCTTGGTGGACCACAGTCATTTGTAATCATAGAGGATCTTTTTAAATGTTAAAGCTGCACTACAGTGTTTGTCCTGAGGGTGCTGCAAGACCCAATTGGTGCCACAAATTTTGGCAACATTTTGGCAGCGCACCACTTAGCTGTAGCATGCTCATGTATGTATGCTAGCCATGGATGTATAATAAGAGCTGGATAGAGTGCTGCCGCTCAGCTTTGCAGCCGATTTTTCCCAGTGGCCACTTGCAGTTTTGCAGTAAGAAATTCCCCTGCGGCCCAAAAAACATTTTCCCCATAGACCACCATTGTAAAAGAGACGTCTGTAAAACTGTTGACACCTCGAACTGCAAACAAGGTCAAATATGACTCTTTCTGTTATGAAGGAAGGTTTTATATTTGTAAAATTTTCCCTAAGAAAAGTGATTTAAAAATCAGTAACATCACCACAATGTAAAGTCTATGTGCCAAGTGGAAACTTGCCGATGGGGTCAGCGGGAGAAACACCACTGCACATATTCAGTGAGCCGCACAACACGGAAGCAAACCTGGAAGGTTTTTTGGCATATGTGCCAGGTGAGCAATTCTTATAGGACTGAATGGGCTCATTTTCGATTTGGTATCCCGCTTTAATAATACATCCATGATGCTAGCCGGCTTTGCCAAGGTAGCCTGGTCACCTTGGTTACTGTGGTTACCCTGTAGTTTTGCTGCCGTCATAATGACAAACAAGACCCATAACAAGAGACCCATGACTGAGTGCAATACTATTATTTAAATATGCTCCATTATCTCCGTAGAGAAACAATACCAGGTCACCATGTCCCCCTCTCCTCTCTGTGACGGTCGCCTTTGAGTGAAGCTGTTCAACAACAATAAGCACATTGTGTCCCGACTCCTTGAAAGAAACAGAAGGCTTGTTTTCTTTTTTCACTGCAGCAACCAAGCTGTTTGAGTGATAGTTTTGGCCAGTGAGCCATTGTTGGATGTTTAGGTATATTTTTCAAAATAAAGGACTAAAATGTTATTTTCTACCTTTTCCCTGCTGTACTGAAATTGTACCAAACCGTGACCCCAAAACCGAGGTACATACCTTTGTGTACTGTCACACCCCTAGTGGACACATAGGCAAAAAAAGTCATATGAATTTAAAATGAACTTTTGTTTACTTCCATAAAAGCAGTGATATGTTATGACGATGCCAAAAGCCTGTAAAGACAGGAAGTTAAAACCAACAAAAAACAGCCAAGAGTTTAAAGGTTTACAGAAATTGGGAGCGCTCAGCCGTGATCATTCTTATATTTTTTGTGTAGCACCTTCGGGCTGGTGGTGGCGCTACAGGAAGGTCAAGGCACCAGGGTCATTAGAAATGATCCTCTGGGAACCATATTTCATGTCAATCTGGACAGCAGTTGTCATGACTTCTTATTCAGGACCAAAGTGTTAGTCC
Source organism: Thunnus maccoyii (assembly GCF_910596095.1). Lineage (NCBI taxonomy): Eukaryota > Metazoa > Chordata > Actinopteri > Scombriformes > Scombridae > Thunnus > Thunnus maccoyii. The sequence goes on along the minus strand of NC_056537.1, from coordinate 33,700,807 downwards.
AGTGTTGGTGAAAGATTGAAAGAAGATTAGTATGATTAGTGGTAGTATGTAACAGCCTAAACACCTCAGGCAGGTGGTGCAGGAGCCCTGATGATGAAAAATCCCTCTGTAATCCATGTAAATCTCTTCTAATCTACATATTATGTGGATTAAAGAGCAGCCAGCAAGAGCAGCTGATCAGGCTCCTGCGGAGGCAAAAGGTCAGTGATGCAGCTTGATGCTTTAAAACTCATCAGTCAGTGGTTAGTACGAGCTCTGAAGCTAGCAGGCAGCCGGGGTAAAGACGTGAGGCTGAGATGATCTTGTTGTCCGCTCTGTTGTCAGAAAGATGAATGGTATTCCAGCAGCATGCAGCTGAAAGAGCGGAACATGGCCGAGTGGATCTTGCTGGTCTATATTAAGTCTGAATGCTAATTAGCCTACTCTACTTGTGATGGCCTATAAAAAGACACACAGCACAGCCTCTGGAGAACTGTGAGGGACTGTCACTGATCTGTCCTCCTGCCTCTCCTCTCCTCTGCAGTGTGATGACTTAGATGGTTTTGTGTGTTTACTGGAGTTAGACTGACAGTACAGCATATAGGCCTGATGATGACTGTATGTGACAGAAAATGGGGTGTGGTGGAGGCAGATTGTTTACATGTAGGAATAGCTTAGAATGGGCATAACTTGACAAAATGTTTGTTTACATACCGAAGAAATACTGAAATAATTGAAAAAAATAATAAATAGATCATCAGATCAATCATCTATTCTACTGAGAATTTTTGATTTCAGCACTGTTGAATACAGGATCAGTGTTTAATGTAGTTTTTGATTTGACATTATACAATATTTGCTGGAATTCTGGCCTGAAGATGGTGACAGAGGACAGATTGAGGAGTGGCCAAAGTGAGTAGGAGTTTATCTTATCATGGTAGTCTGACTTGTAGATAGATCTCGACCGATATATTGGTCAGCTGATATTATCGGCCGATATTGGCCCATCACAGATATATCGATATCGGCGTATATATGTTGTCTGATATGCACATGTACATTTGATCCTTTTATTAAATTGAAGTTTAATATACACATACATAGTTGTTATATATAGTTGTTTATAATTATTGAATTCCCAGGGAAGTTTATTGTTTCAGTGCACTGATGTCATTTTATACAATAAAGTTTATCGTTAAACTGTAAAATATCACGTCTCCATTACATATCTTTGTCACAAGTGTTTGATAACTACGTTTGAGTGATCATTGCAAAAAATGTGTTATTCTGCATATATAAGATTATCGACCAATATATCAATATCAGATTTTTTTTACTCCTTAATATCAGTATCGGCATCGGCATAGGCGCCTGAGCAATGGAGCAGGTGGAACAAATGAATCCCCATTATTCAACTAGGGGGAGATAAGTTATGGTTTATGTTACCCTACTTTTTGTCTTTTTAAAAATAAAATTATCGGCCCCAAAAAATCCAGTATCGGCCGGGCCTTACTTGTAGATATCGTGTGTGCAAAGGGGCACTAGGATGGCACTAGAAGAAACCTTATGGAGTGTGATTCCTCTGAGTAAAGATTTATGGCAATCTGCCTCCTAGATTTTGATATTTTTTTGGTAAAATGATTGCACTAGAGGAAAGGTCGAGCAGTCACAAAACCCATTAGGAACGATCTTCTTCTCCAGCACATTAAATGGTAATCTGGTGGGTAGTTGTTGAGATATCTTGCTCTGGGCTCCCTTTAACTCCGCAAAAATATTTAGCACAATATCCTTTAATCTTCTACAGTATTACGGCGGCAGCAATATTTGACAGCTAGAACATTTTTTGAAGGCTAAACCAACATTTTTGAACGGCTGATATTTTATATATTTGGCTGTTTTCATGCTTTTGAATCATATACTGTATGCCATGCATACACAGTACTCTACCATCTGTTTGTCTGGACATGCAGGTGCAAGTGGTGTATTTGTATTCAGCCTGTGTTTCATGTGAAGATGTGTGTGTGTGTACGCGTGTGTGTGGGGGGGTTGTGTATGTGTGTGTATCCTGTATATGTGTTATCAGCAAATCTAGATCAGTCCAGACTGATTCACTGTCCCTTCAGGCTGGGTTGCCATAGTAACCTCCCTATGTGCGCATGTGTGCGCGTGCATATGTGTGTAAGAGGGAGGTAGTGCCCGGTTTCAAATGATATATGATCTGAAGGTAAGGCTCCCTTAAACCCTGCTCTGTCAAACACTGCAGAAATCATGAAAGAATCTAGTTTAGAATATCTAAACATTCACATTTTAATAGAAGAATTTCTGCCACTCACAGTTTTCCTTGTATGTTCTCTGTGATCATGAATGTGCTGTATATCCTGTGGTCCCTCCCTGTCCTCTAGGTGTTCTGTAGAATGTTTGACTGCCTGCAGGGGGCGCCACAGGTAGAGGTAGGTCCCTCAGCATGGAGTGTGGTAATAACACCTGTGCTCTGCATCAAATATCTGCACCAATAAATCATCTGAAGTGTGGAGAGAAGATATAATTTGACATGAGGAGTGATAATTGAACACACTGCAGCAGAATTCAGTGACTAACAGGATTTATGTTTTACACACTTGACATGAAACTCGTGCATGACAGTAGGAGTTATTGGTTCATACTGTGATTTAACTGGATGTGATGTTAAAGAGTGATATAACCGCTTTGAGTGTGACTGATGGTGAACGTGAGTGCATCTGTGAATGTGGGCATTGTTGTTGCATGTAACTGTGTATGTAGGTGTATGTGTGAACTGCAAAAGGAGTTATAATGCCATAAATGTCATATCTCCACTGTGTGTTGCAAAAGATGTGGAGAAGATATCATTTGATTTTCATTCAGTTTGAATGTGACAGGTTTTAACCATGCTAAGGTGTGGCTCAGTCTTTCGGTCCACCACTTTGGTCCTGATTGAAATATCTCAACAACTATGGGATGGATTGCCATGAACGTTGGTACAGACATGCATAGTCTCCAGAGGATGAATTCTACTGACTTTGATGATCCTCTGACTTTTCCGCTAGCGCCACCATGAGGTTGTTTTATCTGGTTCAGAGGGAAACGTCTTGACAACAGTAGATGTATTAACGTGCAGTTCAGTGCAGACAGTCATGGTCTTGGCAAACTTCGGTGGTCCCCTGACCCTGACCCAGTCCAAAATTTAAATTTGTTCAATATTGAAATGTTAAATACAGATTGGTTTTCTTTACAATGAGAATTACTGCTTCACAGACCTGCTAGCACTGCTGTAGACTCTCAGTGTTGTTTGAATGTGAGCGTTAAAAACATCATAGTAAACTGATGAAAACTCTGATGAAACTTGAAGAGAATATGGAGCTGCTACAGTTTAGCTTGTTGAGATTCCTACCATAACTTTAAATTCTTAGTGTTTAGAAATGTCCCCACTCTTGAGTTCTGACACCCTGGTTTCACAAAATACACAGATTTGTTAAACTCTGATGCTAACAAATCTGTATCTCTACACTCTCTTCCTTATTAGCAAAGCTCAGTGTACAAAACATTCAGCTATAAGCCACAGCTGACTGTTTCTATCACCAGTTAAAATGACTACATTTAATGTCAGATCACATCAGCTGTCACTAATTAACGTTCATCCTGTGAATCACTTGACGACATGTCAAAACTGAACTTTGCTGATGTCTGCTTTGTGTCTGTACTCATCATCACACTGTAATGAGTGTTATTGTTGTTCCAACAAGTCCAACAGAGTGATCATCTCCAGCAAGTGATAAAACATCAGTTTATATATATTATATGTATAACTAAATTAGGGTTGTTCCAGTCAACTTTTTTGGTTCAAGTCCTTAAGTATTTAGTACCAACTGATTCTCCCCCACTGTTGAGAGCTCAGGTGTTTCTCTTGGACCAGCTGTGTAAAGTGTGATATAAATAAAGTTGAATTGAGAGTTGAGTATCTGCTGTTACCAACTCTGATCTGATACTAATATGTATTTGGTTTAATATGTATCTGACACAGAAATAACAGCTGTAACCATTAAATTTGACACCCCTTATTTTACACAAACTATTTGATCCAAATACTGAAGATCCTGGTTTAACACTCTTAAATCGATCAGCTTAAATGATTGATATGATCTGAATGATGGTTTAACTGGGACTAAAACTGACATGAAGTCATCAGCTGGAGATGATCAATGATGTTTGCCTGAGTGCAGACACACAAACCAGAGCAAAGTTCAGTTTTGACATGTCATCAAGTGACTCACAGGATCAACGTTAATTAGTGATCTAGAGTTTTCATCTGTTCACTATGATGTTTTTTACTGCTCAAATAGTCTGGCCACCAGGATGACCTGTTTTTCATATTTCTTATGTTTATGTGTACATTTTGGCCTGATGATGTCAGTAGAAGAAAGGTCAGGAGATCATAGAAACATTCAAATTCATGAATATTCTCAGCAAAACCAACCACTGTCACTGCCACTTAGCCATGCAAAATGCATTCAATATTGTAAATATGCAGTTTAATTACAAATATGTACAAATATATAACTGCAACTGCAGATATTAGTGGAAGTAGTATCAGTGGTGGTAGAATAATTGCTGACAGTGGCAGCAGCAGCAGCAGCAGAAGTGATGCTTCTAGTAGAAAGCTGAAGTGATACAGTCGCAATAGTAGCTCTCTACTCTACTGGCTGCTGGGAGAGAGAGACAGAGAGAGAGAGAGAGCTCACCAGATAGAGAGAATGGTGATGTGGTGTGAGATAGAAAGGTGAATAGGTCCATGCTTGACACATCCCATAGGCTGTGTGTGATGTTCCGTACAGTGGCTGTCATTTTACTTCACTGTCAAAGAGCTGATTGTCTGACAGTGTAGAACAAAGTGTGGCCTCTGGCATGACTGATACTGCACTGTGTCACTCTGAGAATGTGGAACATGTTTCTGAAGCTTTGGACTGAGTTTAGTATCATCACTGCAAGGGCTTGTATCAATATGACACTCTGCGTGTAGCTTTTGATACATGAAAGTTTTCAACACTCTGGGCTGTGGACACATTGCAGCTGATTCCAGAATTTGCAATCCTGTCCCTAATCAATAGCGTTGAATATTAAGTAGTAGTTATGTGCTTGAATCAGGAACATTTTAGTGCTGCAGTAATCAAACTGTATCCCATCAGAGCCGGACTAAATAAATGCCTGAAACATCAGTGTAAAGACAGCGTGGATTTAGTGTGTCTCTCTACAATAGGTGTCCAGCATGTTCAGTCTTCTTTATGTTGCAGTGACAGGGTGGCATTCATGCCACAGTTTTATGATAATGGCCCAGACAGCTCGGAATGCCTGTTACTGTGCAGTGAATAGGATGCATTCACACTGTGCACTCCCATATTGAAAGAGATTACAGCTGATAAAAAAGACTGTTGACCTCCAGGATGGAGGCATGAGAGATACCACTGCACAAGTCCTTTGTAAAAAAAAAAAAAAAAAAGCTCCTTTATGATTTCTCTTGCATGTTCTGTTCTGAATTTTATTTCATTTCAGTATATAATGTTTGGTTTTCTTTTGTCACCGTGCGTCTTATTACTGTTTGTGAAGAAATGTTTGACTTCTGCGTTGAAGAGTTCTGAGTGTATGACAGATATGTGACTGTGACTGTGTGTGTGAGAGAGAGAGATGTGAACATTCTGTCCACGGGGTCATTTAATCAACTATTCACATCATTTTTTGTGCCTGACCCCTGACATCAGCCAAGCTCTGACATCACACTCACAGAGGGACTATTTGTCCAAAACCCCCTCCAGTCTCTCTGTGTTCCTGCATGTACAGTATATATATATCTGTGTCTGTGTGTGTGTGTGTGCGCGCGCTTGTGTGTGTGTGTGTGTGTGTGTGTGTGTGTGTGTTGGAGAATGAACCCTAAGCAGGAAGTCTGTCTGAACACATCCTCTCATCTTTACTAAGAAGCTAGTACAGAAACTGTAGTTAAGCAGTTGGAATGGAGAAATGATGAAGTGACAGGGCTGCTTATAAACTGCTGGGGCTGTTTATGGTCAGGTGAGTGTAGTGAGAGTAATGAGAGTAGTGATTCCACTGGACACAGCTATGTTGGGTTTCGGCTGCGATGCTGTTTTGTTCCGTCCTCCGCACGGCGTCATACCCCACCAGAAGCCTTTCAGAAGCAGAGCGTTTTCCAGAGAGAAGAGGGCCACCCCTCTACCTGGACATGAAGCCAGAGACCAGGGTAGTCATGGCAGCAGTGGTGTCATATTAAATTTTGTGATTTTCCACTTCCGAGATGAACCTCTTGTTGTCCATGGTGACAAATCTCCTCCTACTGGTTGACGTCTGGCCTGGTGCCACTGGTTATAACGTAATGTAGATGTAGTGATGTGATATACAATTGGGAGTGTGTGCAAGGTGTTTTATTTTGAAAACTGACTGGTCTGGGCCTTTCCTGTGTTTGACTTCCTGCCTGGCTTGATCTGTGCTGTGCAACTTTACGCAGCTTCTGTCAAAATAGACAAGGTGCGTATGTTGAGCTTCTAAAACTTGCTGCGGCGCATCTGATGGGATCACAAGCGTTGACTAGAGTGGCTGCGATAGGCTCCAATCAAGCCGTAAGAAGTTAATTATGTTGCAAACTTAATATACCACATAACAGCATCATATACGGACCTTTGCTGCTTGCCATAGCTCTCTCTCCACACGTTTCCTGTCTCTCTCTACACTTTATAATAAAGGCAAAAATGCCAAACAATAATATTTAAAGATCCCCTCCAGACATGTTCTAAGATATATACAAATATATGGCTTTGAATAACAGTGTCTCCCCTATAAAAGGGCGGCCAGAGCAATTTTTTTTTTTAAATGCCAAAAATAACACCAATTTATACCAATGTATAAATAACACCATTTCAATCACCTTGTTTGAAATTCTTAAAATTACATCTCCTTCTTTTCCCTCATTAAAAATCCAGAATCTATGAATATGTAAATATTTAGATTTTCAAAAGATGAACTGCTGGACACAAGATGTCTCCTTCTCCACTGTAAAGTTCATTCTCAGTGTATATGCACTGGAGGCTTCAAGTTTCCACATTACAAATGTGTAAGTTACATACTGGACCATGATAAACCTCCAAACTAGTTGTGATGTCATAAATCATGCTCATAGGCCCTCCCCTTAAACTCTGATTTTCAGTGAGCACAGAGAAACCTCTTCTAGGGGTACAACAGATCACAAAACTCACGGTTTGGATCGTATCACGGATTTGAGTCACAGATCGGATCATTTTTTGGGTCAGCAAAAAAACCCAAAAAACCTTTGTTTTCCATATATTCTGTAAAACACTTACAGCAGGAACTTTTGTCCATGGTCTTAAATGAAAACAACATTCAAGATGTCCAATGTTTAAATAAAATTTTAAAATGTATAAAATATTCAACGGTCAATTGTTAACTTAAATTGCTATATGAGGCCTGATACCTTCCTCTTTTAAACATGGTAGTGAATGAAACAACATTCTGTGTCCACATAACTTACAAACATGAACACACATCTTGTCCTGCAGTTTAGCTCGTTGAACGAGCCACCAAACAAACATTCAGCAGGGAAAAGTGCACCGCTAACATCAGTTAGCAGCAAGATAACTAACTAGCTGCTCAGCTGCAGCACATCAGCAGGTAAACATACCTGCAGATGTCACTACGGACCTGTTGGATGCTGGTTTGGTCGTTGCTCTTCAGAATCCCTGTTAGCGACACGCTGTCTGTCCATGACTTGTACTTACAGTTTGTTTACTTTGTCTTAAATGAGACATTAAATTTTGCAATCAATCTGCGGTTCACATGCGTGCCGAACCGTTGGGGGCGATCCGTACGGATCAAGGATCAACTACAATCTGTTGCACCACTACCCCCTTCAGAAGATGAATGTGAAAACAGCCTGCTAGTGTCAAACTCTGCACACACATCATTCTGCACAGTGAAGCTCAAACATTCCACTGAAGTAGAAAGAAGAAAAACACATTTTTGAGTGGAGGGGGACTTTAAAGAAACTACTTTTCTTTCATTGAAGGAGAGAAAGAATAAGCATGGGTTAGGGTTAGGGCCAATATATAACTTTTCAACATTAAAATATCTGAAAACAACTAGACCTATCTTGTATATTTTGTTGAGTTTTGTACTCACATTATCCCAAATGTTTTTATGTAAGCTTTACAGTGCCAGCAGTCCATTTATGTTCTACATAGTTTTAATGTTCAACAGGCAGATCCCTGGCTGTTGAACACTCACTGTGTGCAACAAGCTGTGACATGTGATTTTGTGTTAGCTGTAGAACAAAGTGTTATAACTGAGTCCAACTCTTTATACACATTATTCTCCTTATATCCCATCTACCTCGAACATTTTTGAAAGTGTCTAGGATAGTGCATCTGATGTCTGTCTGATAGACCAGACATGCAACTGTCTAACAGCTGCAACCCAAAGGACATGTAAGTCCACTGGTAGTGTAATGACTGTGAGTGCTGTCTATTTGCTGCAGATGCAGTGAACAGATGTAGAAATAGTGCAGCTTTTCTCTGTGACCTGTTAGCTGTACCTACAGCACGGTGGCTACATACATACAGTACCAGTCAAAGGTTTGTACACACCTTCACTTGAATGAGAACTTGTGTCCAAACTTGAAGTGAAGACTATCAACTGTGATCAAGAAGTGGAATGAAACAACATCAATAAGTATAATAGTTTATATTCAGTAATGAGACGATGTGGAGCTTCCCACAGCTGCTTGTATCACACAGTAAATGAAAGACTGTAAACACAGTTACTGTGGGAAATATAATTACAGCACAATTCTGCCTGATCACGTACAATATTTAAGAATGACTGGCTGCATTAGTGATGATGTAGATATGTCACAGTATCTACATCAGGTGTACACCCACACAATCAAATATCTTCTGTGTCATATATGTGTTTGTTCTTGAATTCATTTTGTAGAGATATTCTTTCTGCTGATCAGTGTAAAAAATTCCAGTTCCATCCACTCTGATAGGATTAAAAGGAAAGAAAACCAGATTCACTGCATACAACGATAACATTTAGTGTCTGGTTCTGGGACTTTCTTGTCCCACAATGATGTGAATATGTTTCACCTGCATTTTATTTCTGTACATGTCCAGAACAGTGAACTACTCCTACATGAAGACATGATCATAACTGAGGTCTTGCAACAAACACTGTTCAGAAAATGCTGCCATTTTAGAGAGTGAATTGATAAATGTAGAAAGATTCAAATGAGCTGCTGATGACAAACTGTAGCAGCAGCTTCCTTTACTTTAGCATTTCCAGCCGTGATTACACACACACACATACACACACACACACACAGTCAGTGTGGTCTCCTGAGTCCTTTAGCTGGATTCCCAAACATGACCCGACAATAGAATCTCAGTATTAAAAATCAGACTCAACAAACACAATCACAGGAAATGAATTTTATATCTGGACACACACCAATCCTATTATGCTTCTTTGTGTGTGTATGTGCGTGCGTGTGTGTGTGTGTGTGTGTGTGTGTGTGTGTGTGTGTGTGTGTGTGTGGTGCCATTCTGTCAATACAATGATCCTTTTGTCCGTCACTGCAGCTTGTGGTGAATGAAAAAATAACTGGCCTAATGCTTGGCCTAACGTATTAGCACCAAATGTCACAGTCATTAGAATGTGTGTGAAATAAGTGCACTGCTCTCCATGCACGTGGTGAATTAGAATTAGAGAAGCTCTCCACTGTTGTCAGACAACCTTGTATGTCCAAAATGTCATCTTTGCCTCGTCTTATTTCCTTGTTTTAGGAAATGTCTTTTAGGTATTAGCTCGAGGGTTGGAAATGGTCATTAGCGCATGGAGATATCAAAAGTTCTTATCGGAAAGCATCACAATCACTCACATTCGAGATCCTGGGTTTCCACCCGACAACTGCCCAGGGCTCAGAGAGATCACTTGCTGTTATAATAAGCAGCCTAAATGATGAACACACACTCCCAAGCTCATCAATTAGTGTGTGTCAACCACTGGAGCAGAGCAGAGAGCTGACAGGGGTTAATGAAGTTATTAACCATGTGAATGCAGAGAGAATGGAGGGAGAGAGCACTGACTGAAGATGGGAGATGAGATGCTGATCCACATATTTGATTTTACTTTTATTTAGATGTGATGAGATTTTAAATTGCACTGAAATGAAGAGGAATTCATTAATTTTCCTCAGGCAAATCATCTAAAGCCACTTTGTTAAATGTTAAATTTCTAGCTTTGGCACCTCACAGTGGCAGACGGTCACTTTCAGCAACACAAAGACTGAGAGCAAGAATTATTTGCCATCAGGATAAAAAAACAATGCCATCAGAATAATTAATGATAAATGATAATGATAATAAAAATGCTACAATAATGAAGTTTAACAAATGATTATTTACAAGGATGACTTGGCTAGAGGACACAATGGAAGTGTGTCAACCAGGAAAATTTAAGAAATACTGTAGATGATCCGAGAGGTTTGATGAAAACACATATGATGTCATACTAAGTCAAAATTATGATTCAGTATTTTAAAAATATAACCTTGTCAGTCAGTATTGATATGTGAAATAATCTTGCTCAATCTGAATAGGACTGCAACTAACAGATGTTTTTATTATCGGTTAATCAATTAATTATTTTGTGGGTAAAATGTCAGAAAATAGTGTAAAATGCCCATTCTCTGAGCCACAGTCCAAAACCCAAATATTTTACTATCAGACAAGACAAAGGGAAGTTCAAATTCTCACTTTTGAGAAGCTGAAAACAAAGAATGTTGGTATCTAAATAACAGAAAGGATTAAGCAGTTATTATAAAAATTACTAATTCAAAATTGTCCACAGCCTTTTTATTTTAAAAAGTTAACTGCATTAATTAATGAATTCATTAATTTGAAAGCATCTTACAGTCTCCTGTCTGTATGAGAATAACAAACTGAGGGGGAGGCGCAGTGCTCCGCTGTGTTATTATTAATGTCACGTCTCCAGCAGTGGAGAGCAGCCTGTCTGCTCCGCTGTGTTATTATTAATGTCACGTCTCCAGCAGTGGAGAGCAGCCTCTCTGCTGCTCTGTGTTATTATTAATGTCATGTCTCCAGCAGTGGAGAGCAGCCTGTCTGCTCCACTGTGTTATTATTAATGTCACCTCTCCAGCAGTGGAGAGCAGCCTCTCTGCTCCACTGTGTTATTATTAATGTCACCTCTCCAGCAGTGAAGAGCAGCCTCTCTGCTCCGCTGTGTTATTATTAATGTCACGTCTTCAGCAGTGGAGAGCAGCCTCTCTGCTCCTCTGTGTTATTATTAATGTCATGTCTCCAGCAGTGGAGAGCAGCCTCTCTGCTCCTCTGTGTTATTATTAATGTCATGTCTCCAGCAGTGGAGAGCAGCCTCTCTGCTCCTCTGTGTTATTATTAATGTCATGTCTCCAGCAGTGGAGAGCAGTCTCTCTGCTGCTCTGTGTTATTATTAATGTCATGTCTCCAGCAGTGAAGAGCAGCCTCTCTGCTGCTCTGTTAGCGTCGGGGAAAACCATCGTTGTCCAACATGCTGAGCAGGCGCAGGGTTTTTGAGGTGAAACAGACTGAGTTATTTTCATCACCTCAGAGTTGGTTGAAGTTGTTTAATGCTGCAGTGTGTGTTGGTCAGCTGGTCTCATTTGTTACTGCTGATTGCTGCTCCGCTAATGTTAGTCTCTGAGTGACGGCGTAGAAAGTTCCCAATATACTTCATGTTTGTCTCGTAATGGTAATTAGTCATGAAATGATTGCCTTTTTTGAAGATGAGCTACAAGATAACTCTAATGTGTGCGCGCTGTAGACTGTCTGGGTGCTGCACTGCCCTCACAGTTGAGTTTGCCCTTTTTTGTTCCATCAATATCATATTGTTAATTAACATTTAGAAAATCGATTTTTTTGACATTTGTGAATTGATTCAGAATGGTAGGAGATAAGAATCAAGATTCACCCCTAAATTCTATGTTGGAGATTTAAGCAAAATGTATTTTTACTGCAGAGCCCTCAAGAGATACCACATCCAGAGAGGAAAATGCACTCCTGCTTGGATAATGTCATCTACAGGCCAACCATAATCACTGTTGTTATGGTGATAGTTCCAAACTGGTGCTATCATCTAGTACTTGCACCTGAGGCAGCAACGATGGGGGAAAGAGTCTCATTATTTATTCATTTAAATCCATCACTTTTTAACATTCCCATACCATATGTATAAAAGTTCCTGCTGCTGCCATTAGAACAATGATATTTTTCATTTTAAATAATGCTCATGGGGCAAAGTAAAATCTATGAATACATATATAAAGTATCATTTGAAGGTCAGGCTTCTTGATGACAAACTGCCAGTTGATATTTATTGAGGTTTATAGGTGTTGCAACCTTCAATTATTTAAAGGTGGGGATAATTATTTATATTCTCACATAGATGTGAAAGGAGTTGAGAATACTTTTAGTGAAGGGATGAGAGGCCAGGGTTAGGGTTAGGGTTAGGGCAGGCTGGGCCAACCTAACCATCTATAAGCATGTATTGCACTGTGTACTTATATATCAGGAAGATTAAAATCCATGAATGTCTTATTATTGTGAATGAAAGCAGACCAACTTGTCCAACAATATCTTTTAAAGTGAAGACACCTTTTTCTACTCCACTCATTATAAGCAATCGAATGACCGCCTACAAGACCCTACAAGTGACTTCACATCTGAGCATCTCATGATCACTTCATTACATTTGACTCTTCTGCATTGATGATGATGTTGAAGTCATCCACAACCCTCAAAGTTTAATTTTATCCCGCCATAACCAAAATAGTCCCTCTAGTGTACAGTAAGGTTTGAATGTATGTCTCAAGATGCTTCTTTATTGCTTGTCCCAAACAAAAATGGCATCCAAAAGTCATATCTGTGTGGTTGTCCAGGTGCCATCTTTGTTTGGATCCAGGAGTAAAGATGCACTCTGTGAAAAGCATCAAAATCCTGGAAGCATGGACGTCATTTAGGATTAAAAACAAGATTTGATGAGCTGTTACAGTAAGAATGTCCTTAACCTGAACTAAGAGTGAAGACAGACAAACTGAGTGTTCATGAAGCCACCTCCCCAGCAGAGACTATTACCATATTCAGATTCACATTGACCTACATCTCCCAATCCTCAATGACTGCATTCTGTCAGTGTGTGTGTACGTGTGTGTGTGTGGCAGGAACTTGCCAGTTGTAGGTCAGCGTGACAGAGGCTGTTGTTGTCGAGTGTGGTGGTCAGAGAGGACAGTGCCCAGGTCACGGGGGGTGAAGTGTGTGTGTAGGTGTGTGGAATGCTGTGCTGGAGAGTTGGCACCAGTGCAGGTCAGCAGATACACTGTACCTACTGTTCTCCAAAATATCACAGGGTACATGCCCATATTAGGACATCCTACGTTTGATATGAATAAAACCAGGCCTCATAAATCTTTCACAAAGCTGTTTATTTTTCATCCTTCATTTATGTTACTGATGAGCTCGTTTCAAATGATGAGTAATAGTGGTATGATAACCCTGAGCTCATATAATAAAGAGTGTAAGCTGTAAGCAGGTGACAGAGGCTTCAATAAGCCCAGAAAAACACACATTTCCCTTACTCTTCTTTAGTGCCACAGAAGCAGACATTCTACCTTTGATGGGCTGATTATGATTTAGCCACAGCCAAGTCAGTTCTAGTCTGGGCCAGTCTCTGTTGACAGATGGAAGACAAAATGTTAGTGTGTGTAAAGGACCTGACAGATGCAGGATTTTAAAGGTAGATGCCAAAAACAATATTTGAGGATTTAAGAAAATCTGGTAATAATATGTTGGCCTTTTTTTAACAGAAACACGACAAAAACATGACATTTTTGCATCTGAGATCAGGGCAAGGTTTCATTAAGTACTATGTTATAATCCAGGTTGAAGTTCACCTCATGCTTGCAAAATTCACTCACCTCCAGATCTCTGACTTCTCCTATTAGAATATTAATGATACAATGATAAAATGCTAGTTGGTTATTGATGAATATCTGTTTGGGTTCTCATGGGATTGGGGTTGTCTAGTGTGTTTATGTGTTTTAGATTTCGTAAATTGTGAGTCTGTTCCCATCCTTCACCATTATCAAATTGTTGTGATACATCACAAAAACAGAAACAAGGTCAAATCTCTTCTCCATCTTTCTTTTTAAGTGGCACCAGAAAAACGCTGTGTCAGTGGATGGAAGGCCAACACAAATAGAGAGCTGAATTTACATGAGTCTGTATGTGACTCTCCAGGCCAGCTGATGGGTCATGAAGTCTACGTCTACACTGTGCTGTCTGATTTTTAAAACACAATGTTCGTGTGAAATTGATTTGCATCCACACCAGCATATCCAGGTCATTTTAGTAGAGACGTCTGTCCACTGTGAAACACCTGAACTATAGGAAAACATCAAAATCTCTTCTTCTTGGTCTTCTTTTCAGGTGGCAAATACCAAAACTGCATCTCAGCCAACATCTGGTAAAAAGCGCATGGGATAGACAGCCTGGCTGATATAATCAAAAATTTAATGGTTGCAACATTGTCTGTCAAATTCAACATAAATACAGGTTAATGACAACAGCTGTATGAACGGCTGTATCAACATTTAGAAAGATACCGTATAGACAAGAAAAAGTTCTTCATAACTTAACTTGGACTGTGAAACTTGCATCATCATTTTGTGAAAGTTGTTTTTTACCCCATATACCCTGAAATACCAGACTTTCAATATATAAACACTCTTGAGACCATTTTGGAAAAGCTTCATTTTAGGGGAGAAAAACGCAGGCTTAGTCTGGACGGAGGGCTTGAAATGTAAAAAAAATGCTTTTAAAAATTGAAGTGAGTTAGAGTGGACATACAGTACTCTTCCTCCAACAAGACAAATAAGAAAAAGCAGCCAATCATCAGACACAATCCTCTGCTTCCTGTTGCAAAACTCTTCCACTGTCCTGTGGACGACCCTTCAGAAAGCAGGGTCATGACCTGTGTGTGTGTGTGTGTGTGTGTGTGTGTGTGTGTGTGTGTGTGTGTGTGTGTGTGTGTGTGTGTGTGTGTGTGTGAGGGGGGGTTGGGTGTCATAGATAAGTGCTGATATTGACACTTGTTTGTTGTGTGTCTCCTGCCTCGTGATCCAGCGACCAGTAGCTTCTTCACATGGAGATAGATCTCTCCTGGCATCACTCAGTTCATATTGTTTGTTTGCAGCTTTACTGCTGATCTTCCAGGAATGACCTCACTGTGTCTGACCTATAGAGAAGTCTCACATGCTGTAAGGCTGAGTACAGTTCCACTGCATGTATGCTCAAATACACTAATGCTACATTCACAGTGGTTCTCTCTGGTCTTCTTTCATGGAGAGAAATGGATTCTTGTCAGGGTGAGGAAGGTCTTGAAAGTTATTCGGTATCTTTATGGAAGAAGGATGTTGTCATTTGTAGGCATTATTCTTATTAATAATAGTGATATTATGTCTCACTGTTTTGTTTTGTGAGTAAAATGAGATTTTGGAACTCAGCGACATCACAAAACAGAAGTCCGACAGGTCAGGAAATGTGTTAAAACTAACACAGACTGTGTAAATATTAACACATCAGTGGTGTCTTGTGTTTATTTTGGCATAACTGGTGTGTTAATGATATTAAAAGAGGAACTGTGTCATGGAGACAAACACAAAGATGTGTAAACACGTGGAACACAAACACATTAGGTGCTATCCAGTGCTTTTTTTCAGCCTTGATTTTTATCATGTATGCAACAAAGGTTGCCTGACTTGGAATTGAACTATGGATGTTGTGGTTAAGCATGAAGTTTGAGCCCAACGCCATTATTAATATGAAAATAATGATTTGATAATAAACAAACTGTATGATATGGACACTGTTTCTAAATACCTCAAACACATCTTTAGCATTTCTGTACTAAAATATCTCGTTACTTATTGTCTGACATATACACTGATGATACAAACATTTCTACTGTAAGCTAAAATGAGCTGATAATATCCACCAGGCTGAGGCTGGGGGGGTGATTAGCAGCCACACATTTCTAAGTTCTCTATTTCTCTGTTTAGCGTCATCAGGTTAGGCTAATCCATTGTTGCTAACTTCGGAGCTAACCCCCAAGCTTCAGCATTTATTGACTGACACACTGTAGTCTGTACTGTAAAAAAGATGAGAGAGAGAGCACCGGTGTGAGAGTGAGAGAGAGAGCAGCAGTGATCGAGTGAGCTAGAGAGTGAATGAAGAGAGGGAGCGCTGGTAGCCAGAAAGCCAGTGAATCAGATCAAAAAAAGTTATTTTCTGATTGTTTCACAGCAGTTACGTTCTGGAGGACAAATAAACACACCCACACCCGCACACACCTCCTCGGCCTGGCGGGGGTTCTCTGTACTATTGTAGGGGAAACACTGATATAATAGCTCCAGCAGAGTACAGAAAGTCGGCACATTGAGTGAATAAAGTCAGAATCTTCAGGTTATTCTCTTAATTTTGACAATTTTCTCCAAATTCTAAGTTTGATGTGAGAATTTCTGTTATCACTTTATTTCAGGGGTCTATAATTTTAGGGTCCCTAAAAATGTAATTGGAAGTTTCTTAGAAATACTCTGTAATGTGCTACTAATTACAGGCAAAATAAAGACCGTTACTCACTTGAGTTGTTTATTTATTATCATGCAGAGCATTTCCTCTTCTGTAAAGAGCTGCTCCATCTAAACTCACGTAGATATATATTCAGCACTCATTTCACATTCATTTATTATTTACTCCATATATATTGAATTATACGCCTGTCTGTAGACAAATTTCACATTTTTGCATGTTGTGTGCACTTACTCAAAGACTCTCCAGGCTACACTAGCTATCATTGTAATCTAAAAACCTCATACTTTGAGGATATGTGACTGTCAAAATGCAGTGTTACCAAACTTTGTCTCTTGTACATTTCATTGTAATGACTGAAAATGGGTGGATGTCCCCTTTAAGGCATTGTGACAGAGGTGCACCTCACTGTTAGTATCAGAGGGTAAAGACAACGAGATGAGGTAATGTTGCATTATGCTCATGTGCAGTGAACTGTATGAGTGTCTCAGCAGCAAAGCACTGACAGGCTCTCACAGCCAGGGGGAGAGCGAGAGAGAGAGAGAGAGAGAGAGGGGGGTGGGGGTGTGTGTGTGTTGGGGGGGGGGGAGTGGGAGGGCAAAGCTTATTTGCATGAGAAGGGCTCCTCGGGCCAATGGCCAGACTGGATAGGGGGAATATCAGGATCCAACAGGAAGTGACGTGTCGGGTTACACACTCCTCCCTCTTTTCCTCATGCAGGAGAGAGAGAGAGAGAGAGAGAGAGAGAGAGGGGGAGAGAGAGAGAGAAGGGGCGAGCGGGGTAGAAGTAAATGGGCCAAGCAGCAGTCTCATTCTTGCTGCGTGAGATCACGGAGCGGCAGAATGTGTCGGGATCCGCTCGACTACTGAAAACAAGACTGAACAAGACAGACAGGAGAAGAAGACCCGGAGAGAAGCAAAGGGAGGGAGAGACGAGGACGTAGGAAGGAAGGAAGGAAGGAAGGAAGGAGGGCGGAGGAGGAGACTTGGAGGAGTTTTTGGGATCTTTTGGGGATCTACTCTCCGGACAGGATCTAGTTGGCAAGTTGTGCAGCAGGGGCTGAGCTAGCAGCCCTGCCCCGGAGTTACCACAGCCGCCTCACTGCAGCAGGGACAAAATGAACTATCTGGTGAGTGAGTGTGTGTGTGTGTGTGTGTGTGTGTGTGTGTGTGTGTGCATGCAAAATCACTGCTTCTATGGCACTCTCTCAATTCTCTGCCTCTTTTAGAGTTTGTCTACTTCCTCGTCCCTGCGGTTAAGTGTGTGTGTGTGTGTGTGTCTGTGTGTGTGAGAGAGAGAGAGAGTGAGTGTTTTAGCAGGACCTGCTATCCCCCAGCTGTGTACAGACTGGTGTGGTGGTGTAGAGAGGAGGGGAGGAGAAGGAGAGAGGGAGACTGGAGTATGAAGAAAAGGAAAATGTGAAGGGGGAGGAGAGGGAAACTGGAGTTAACATTTTCTCTGTGGATTCCTACCTTTTGTTGGCTCTCAGCGGGGAATGTTTGTGTGTGTGTGTGTGTGTGTGTGTGTGTGTTGTTGGGGTAAAGGGTTTAAAGTCAGTGCACATAGGTCGAGGAGACTTCACTCTCCTGTAATGGAATGTGCAGTGACAAAAACTTGAGAAGAAGTCTACTGATTTTTTTTTTTTGTGTGTGTGTGCGTGAAGTAAAACGTTACTTATCTGTTGTTGTCTTGGTACGTTTATGAAAACTTGATGAAAGATGTTTTTTAGGCCACTGAGTATAACATAAACTGAAAAATCAAGTATACGCCGTGAGAAAGAAGTAAAGCTTTTAAAAACAAAGTGAAGAAAAGTGACATTTCTAGGCTGCGTATCTGAACACTTTCATAAGATTGAAGTCAAAGTTTGTCACTTGATACTTGTTATCCCCTTTGGAGCAGCTTTCCTCATTGAATCCTACATACACACAATGTCTTCTTTTAAACCGTCTCCCTTGAACGCATCACTGCACAACTAACAGCAGAAGGCCGTCGTTCTCACCAGAATTTATCCCTTTGGTTTTTTTCTTCTCCTTTCTGCTTGTTGCTCTCCGGCACTCAAACATAAACCTCAGTGGACTTTTAGAGGAGAGAATTAGGAAGGTTCATGGCTCAGTGAAGAAAGAAAGGAGAGAGGGAGAGAGAGAGAGAGAGAGAGAGAGCTGTGGTCTTTCTTTCTGCTGACTCAGAGGAAAGTGGAGCGAAATGAAGGTTTTATGGCCAGAGGACAGAGGGAGGCGATCAGTCGGGTGAAAGAGAAAAAAGGCTTCAGTAATACAGGAGCGGAGAGAGGCAGGAGAAGATGATATGTGCCAGTATTGAATATGACATTGATTTAGTAAAACAGAGAGAGAGACAGAGGGGAGGAGAGGAAGAGAATAATGGTTTGATAAGGAGGGAGAGAGAGGAGCAGTTGGACAGAAAGGAAGGAGGAGAGGAGGTAAAGATAGGAAAGAGAGAAAGAGAAACTGGCAGTTCTTCCCAGCTATTGTTTTTGAGACGTCTGCGTCAGTGTGTGTGTGTGTGTGTGTGTGTGTGTGTGTGTGTGTGTGTTTGGGGTAACTACACAGTCAGGAATGTGGCAGACAGTGAAATACTGTGGAGGAGCTTGCTGTGTGTGTAACAAGTAATTACACGTCAGTAATTAGTGTGTAATTAATACAAAAGAACATTCCACTGTTGTAGAGCTCAGAGGCAGCCTGATGTGTCCACTTCTTCTCAGTCTGTATTCAGGTATCAGGTCAGTTTTCAATCTAAGTGGAAAATAAAGTGCTTAAATTTGAAACTTAGTATGGCTTAGTGTGTGTGTGTGTGTGTGTGAGAGAGAGAGAGAGAGAGAGAGGGAGAGAGAGAGAGAGGACCTCAGGTTCACTCATTCATCCAAAGAATCAGGTTTCTTTGACTCTAACTTGATCCTGGCTAATTAAACACACACACACACATGGCTAATCTGACCTGTCGACCTATCAGAGGGATTAAATGTTAAGAGAGGAGCTATCAGATGGAGGTGTTGACAGCAGGATTAGACTGATATACTGTATGGGTTCTTTGAGAGTGATGTTGTTGCACAAAAACACTAGTTTTTAACAAATGTTACTCCATCAGGAGGAAATAGTGCATTCGTCGGGGACTATTTTCAGCTGCGGATGAATCCACATTCGGTGCTCTAGTGACTATTTCTGGCAGCAGGACGGTGTATGTGTGGGACTGAGTCAAAATAAACTACAGTGTTTGGTTCATGGTAATGAAGGAACATGTCACCCAGTGTACCAGTGTGACTCACGGATGCGTTTTAATACTTTTTGAAGAATAACGGAGCTCTGTTGCACAGAGGAATAAGATGTATCAAACAATACTTGTTTGTAGTTCAGTTCATTGTTTGGTACTGCACCTGTGGTTTGTTGAAAATACATACAAATATAGAGAATAACCAGACTAGAGCATTTTTCCAAAGTGAAATGAAGTCAGGTTGTATCTGATCAAAGAATAAGTCAATAGGAATATAATATGATATGAAGCTGATCAGCCCAGATCCTCATATCTGTTGTTATTCAAATCATTTTCCAGTGAGAGGTTACATATTCAGCAACTTACAAGCTAATTGTTTTGTACAGAGTTGCGGACGTATCTCCCCGCTGCAGCCACATTCTACATTCTAGGATGTAACATCCCCAAAACCTGATGACATTTCACAGAATGAAATAATAACAGCTGTGTGTGAGGGTCTTGTGCTTGCAGAGGATGAAAGAGAGAAAGTGAAAATGACAAAAAAATGTTTAAATTTTATCCACAATCCCAAAGTATTTATCGATCAGTGGGAAAGGGAACGTGGTTTGTCTACATCACAAACCCTTTCATCTAGCTCCCTGCTTCATCTTGTTGTTTTGCATATATGAACTCTCCGTTCACCGTCACTGATAGAAACATGAAGATGTGAATGATCTCAGTGTTGGAGTAAGAGCTCTAGGTGGTCCTCACAGTGTCAGTACACATTTCTTTGTCCATGTATTTCTCCTGACTCACTGTCTGAGTCATGTAGGCCTGGCTCACAGCAGGAATTCCCCTCTGTCTCCTGCATGACACACACACACACACACACACACACACACACACACACACTCGCTCACGTCTTGAGGCCCCCCAGGGTGTTCTGGCTCCGTTCATCAGCCACCCACACCCCCCCCACCCCCATCTACCAAACCAACCACACACATGCACACAGATCCACCCAACACAGTCGTCTTTAACTAACCCCTTAGTTAAAGCACACACAGGTGTCACCCATAAAGTCAGTGGAGCAGTGAATCAGCCAATCAGAGCAGCCAGTCATTAACCAGTCAGACAGTAAAGTTCAGCACTCTGTTTGGTTATTCAATCACATAAGAACAGTGTTTTCAGCCAGATCCTGACTTAACCTGACAGTTTGTGTCAGTACAGAAGCTTAAATCGGCCTGCGTGACTCACACATGCCAGTAAACTTGACTCAGACGTTCACCTTTGACCCACATACCATGTGCCTCTGGGACTCCGCACAGAGCACCTGAACAGGCTTCAGAGACACACCGCTGGAGATGGACAGTCGTGGGTGTCACGGCTCAGTTCAGCATGTCAGATCATGTTAGATAAATACCTGCGTTGGAGGACAGCAGCAGGGTTTGATCATGTGATCTGTACGGCAGACGGATGCAATGCAGTTTAAAAGAATACATACATTTTTTTATTGTGAATTTCTGATCGATAATAATAAGATTTCACTGGTGTTCTTGAGCAGGTTGTTATACATCATATTGACCAGTCTACATCAGATATATCTTCTCTTACTTGCCCCCCCCCCCCCCACCAACAGAGTTTAAATGTGGAGGAAAACTCCAAAGCTTTTATTTACATTGATTGATTCATTGATTGATTTGAAGTGTCCTGCACCACCTGCTGCCCAGCCCATATTGGGTTACACACAATACTGAACAACAACCGAGCTGATCTCATAACAGTCATGATGTACATTTGCACAAACTCATTGTCTTATTCTAGATAAAGTTGTTTTTGCCTTTATTAGGTGATGTATGATGGAGAGCTGATAGGAAATCAGAGGAGAGAGAGAGGGGGTGAGATATGCAACAATGGTTCTGACCAGACAAGAATCAGCAGTGTTGCAAATACACAGTCAGCATTTTAATAGATCAACAGGATGCTCCAACATTCTTTACTTTCAATAATTGCTCCAAAACAAGAACATGTAAAAAATGATTATTGTATTGTGACGTCATTGAGTCTGCTGCCAGCTGCCAGAACAGTGCCTATGACACACTGAGAAGTAGACCAGAGCTGACAGACAAGGCCTTGTCCTGCTCTGGACTGACTCATACCACTCTGGTCATGGACGGTCCATTACAGAGAGGGTTCCCATGCAAATCAGCATTCTTCAGTGGTCAGCTCCCAGAACGTGAATAGACTGGATCAAATTTAATTTTTTCAGTCATTAACAGGTCAGGTTTTCCAGAATGTTTGATTGTGTTGTCTTTAAGGTAAGCATGGATACTGAGCTCACTTTTTCAGCTACTGTTTAAACACACATCAGTGTGTTTTTCCAGATGTTCTATGTGAAAAAGTAGTTTAAAGCCTTTTGTGTCTCCAGAGGGAGCTGTGTGAAATCTGATAAAAAACTGCCTCAAGTGATGTCACTTGAGTCAGCAGTGAGGTTACCAGACCCCTGTAACCCGCTCCTCATCTCTGCTGGAGGCTAGCAGCTCCAGGCTACATTAGCCGCTACTAGCATAACACACCTGAATCTTCAACCAAACTGTCGTCAGTTCAGTTGCATTGTGGGTTATGTAGGTGCCAGGTTCTGACAAGGAAGAACAATGCCTTTAATAAAAAAGATGAAAATCTGGTTGTGCTGTATTGATTCTGATCTATCCATGATATAGGTGTTGTAGGAGCGTAATGCTAAATCAGGGGAGTACTCTTAAAGCAGCAGGTGGCTGGTAGTTAGCACTGGCTTGAATGTATATTCTGCTCTTGTTAACATGAGTACATGATACCAACAGTCCAAAGACAGAACATGAGAATCATTGTTGAATCTTATTTAAAAAAAGGAAACTAATGGCTGATGTTGAGCTCAGCCGCATTTTACTATCTGTTGAAAGCTCCAAAAATCTCAGAGCTCTGATTATTTGCCAGACAAATTTATCAGAAAAGTCTACAGCTCAGGGAGGAAATATGAAGTTTTATTTTCTGATTTGCTTTTTTTTTTTTCCAAATAACTAAAGCAAAAACAAAAATGCCAGATTCAGCAGGGTAGTTTTGTTTCTGTCTGGGTTTGGAGAGATATGCATCTTTACATCTGTGCAGACACACAACTTCATATAAACTCAAGGATGCTTAAATATTGAAAACTTTCTCACTCATGTCCCAGAACCTCAGAATGTAAAGACTAACTCCTGCTCTCTACCTGTATTTGTTTGCCATTGGTTTCACACTACAGTGGAGTACAGTTAGCAGACAAACAACAAGCTATGAATCACTGGATGTTTTTCCCCCTGCTGCTCAGTGCTGAATCATAGAGTCAACACTGCAGTCTCAGCTGCAGCGTTCTCAACAGATTTATGTGAGCGATCAAAGTGTCACAGTTCACCAGTGAGGAGATTTATGCCCCTGTGGTTGTGGAACCTTTTTAAACCTTTTTAACACCTTTTTGGTTTGTTGTTTTTCTCAGTATTTCTGTAGAGATGAAGCATTACAAGTTACTGATGTTATGAATGTTTTTCATGCTGCTTCATGTCATAAGAGTTTTGTCCTTCTGTACGCTGAACATCGTATTCCAGTGTGAGGATAAACACTTCAGCTCTTCATCGTAAATATGTTTTGAGCAGAGGAATAAAAACTGTCACACACACACGTTGATCAGAGGGTGTGTCAGCAGCTTTTAGCTCAGGTTTTGTCTACTTATGTAAGTGCAGGTTAGTAAAGCCCTTAAACACAGGTGTGGGCTGCTGTGTGTACATACACAGACACACAATCATTTCTAAAGGTGGCAGAGTCTGTTCTTTGGAACTCTAAGACCTTTATATGGCTGAACCTTCACATGGAAATGGAGTCTGATAGAATTACTGGCCAGCTGAAGGACAAATAGCAAATGAAACAACAATCTCATTTCAGGGTCCCTGTTTGAAAGCACGAGCCCGGTTCCAGCCCGGTACCTCTGAACCCCCAAGATTAGTGTTGGGTCCAAGTGACCGATTGTAGCTCTGTATTAAAAATGGAGAAATCATCTTCCTTCATACCTAGCTTGTTACTTAGCTAGATCTATCAACTCCACAGCTCAGCACACATGTGAACCTCAAATTAGCTGCAAAATTGAATGTCTCATTTAAGACAAAGTAAACAAACTGCTGTAGCTACAAGTCATGGACAGACATTTGTATATTTACATGCTTTTAATGTGCTGCAGCTGATCAGCTAATTAGCTACGTAGCTGCTAACCAACGTTAGCGGTGCACTTTTCACCAGTGAATGTTTGTTTAGTGGCTCGTTCAACAAACTAAGCTGCAGGACAAGATGTGTGTTCATGTTTGTAAGTTATCAAGTTTTGATGATGTGGACACAGACTGTTGTTTCATTCACTACCATGTTTAAAAGAGGAAGGTATCAGGCCTCATATTGCACTTTAATTTAACAATCGAGGGTTAAATATGTTATATATTTTAAGATTTTATTTAAACATTGGACATCTTGAATGTTGTTTTCATTTAAGACCATGGGCAAAAGTTCCTGCTGTAAGTGTTTTACAGAATAAATGGACAGCAAAATTATATTGGTCTAAAAAAATAATTGGCGACAAGATGAGATGGATGCAAATGTACAGAATGTTGTCAGTTAACTTGAACTAACGACAACTCTTCAATTGACAAATTTAGACTGACATGTAAAACATGAAGCTGATTTCACCCAGTAACTGCTGCTTCCATATCAACTGAAAATGATGAACAAAACAACCTCCAGTCCCCAAACAGAAGATAGTGAACATGAACATGATGTGGGGTTGAAACAACATTCACTTCAGTCTGATAATCAAGCTGAAATGGGGGGCTAGTGGGTGCTACCCAGCTCTGTATGCTGTAACTAATTTTAGATGAATGACTATTTTTACTTGAAGAGAAATGACATGGTGATAAAGTATGTTCCAGTCAAGTCCCAGCAAAGCAGAAGCACCCGTCATTGCGTAGGATGTTTTGGTTCTTCCGCCCTCCATCTCTCACTGTTGTGTATGAGGTGGAGCTGCTTTCAACCAGCCAAGTATGTGTGTGTGTGTATGTATGTGTATGTGTAAGTTTCTAGCAGGGTTGTCTGTCAACAGGTTAAGCAACACTGTGACCACGCCTCTGTGAGTCTGTCCTGCTTCAGGCAGCACAATCCCTGCTGTTGTTTCTGCTGTTAGTCACAGCCTGAGGGCAGGAATTTTTCAGCCGGGATTTAGGGCTGCACAACATATCGTTTCAGCATTGACATCACAATTTACGCATGTGTTGCAGGATGCACAATGTCAAGTAAGGCAAATTAACGCAAACACATCATGCTACAACTTTTTAGGTGTGCTCTGGTGAAGGAGTGCACTTCATCAATTTATCAAACAACCAAAGCAGGCCGTCGCCCACCACAACCTGAAAATGAGTCCTGCCTGTTTTGGTTGTTTGATAAACGGATCAAGCGCAACCCATCACCAGAGCACATAGAGAACTGATGGCTGTGCATGCAGAGTCTGCATATCACCTGCCTGTAAACAAGCACACGGCGATATATATATCACAGAAAAAAAAGACATTGCAATGTCATTTTTTTTCCAACATCGTGCAGCCCCAGCTGGGATCATTCTGTAAAACAGCAGCCTTATTTCGTAGCAACAAAAGTTGCAAAGAATGCAAATTTCAAATTCTTTTCAGATGAGCCCTAGAGGGATTTGGAAAAGGTCAGCACTAGGGGTGATGATGTGGACACAGGCTGTTGTTTCATTCACTATCATGTTTAAAAGAGGAAGGTATCAGGCTTCATATTGCAATTTAATTTAACAACTGAGTATTGAATATTTTATATATATTTTAAGATTTTATTTAAACACTGGACATCTTGAATGTTCATTCATTTCAGACTATGGGCAAAAGTTCCTGCTGTAAGTGTTTTACAGAATAAATGGAAAACAAAGTTTTATTTTTTTTTTTTAACACCTTTTTTTTTTTGCTGATCTGAAAAATGATCCGATCCGTGACTCAGATCCGTGATACAATCCGAACCGTGAGTTTTGTGATCTGTTGCACCCCTAGTCAGCACCTTAGAGAACTAGAGGGGACTGAAGAGGTGGAGAAGCTGGAGGAGAAATGCGCCTCATTGTTTGGGTTTAATGTTACTAGGAGGCTCTAGTAAACATTTTATTGTGATATAAGATGAGAAAGAAGCAAAACCATTCAAGGAGTGAACATCAACACTGAGGGACATCTACCAAGGAAGATTCTAACCTTAAACGTTCTGATGAACAGTTGTTTTGTTTTTTAAAGGGGTATTCCAGCAATTTAGCATAACATTAACATACAAATGGGGGACTTGTAAGAAAGATTTGATAAAGAATGGTCTGAGATATCCTGACTTTTAGTCCACAAAATCACTGGATCCTACATTTACCATGATGCAACTTGAAAGTGTGATTATACTTTAATGTCTTTAAGGTTCCGTCTTAAAGTTAGACTCTTTGGAGAATTATACTCGTGTCAAAAAGCTGAACGACAAGCAGCCAGAACAAGCATTCGGAACATCAAGACAAAATATCAATTCTGGTACCACAGAACAATAACTGAAGTATTAATAGTTTAGAAATGATGAATGACTAATATGTCAAGCTCTCTCCATGTGCTCTCTGTCCAGCTTTCTCCAGCGCTGCCGCAGCACTAGAGTGAAGTGTAGAGACAGGTCTGGCTCTGCAAGACTAGTGTCCCGGTTCAGTTCCAGCTAGATGCTCCACTGGGTGGAGGATTCTTTTCTGCTGTTGTACGAATCAGCCGTGCACTCAACTATTTCTCAAGAACAGTCTGACGTGCCAAGACAGGAAAAGAGGGAGGGGGTGGAGGGGAGGGAAGGACGGACTGAAGGAGAGAGAGAGGTAGGAAAGAAGTGGAGAGTAGGAGAGAGAAAGAGGATGGTGGAAGGAAAAAAAGAGAATGACACAAAGAAAGGAAGGAAAAAGATTTGCCGTGCTTTATGTGTTGTTTTCTCATCTTTCTGATCAAATGAAGCTGGAAGAAGCTGGATGTCAAGCGCGTGTGTGTGTGTGTGTGTGTGTGTGTGTGTGTTGTGACACCTCTGGAATGTGAGATAACAGGAGAGTTGTGTGTTTGTATGTGGAGGCTGTGGAATGCTGTAGTAAGTGGGACTGTGTGTGTGTGAGACAAAGAGAGAGAGAGAGGGCGAGAGACAGGCCTAGGCTTGCTTCAGAATTACCAAGCATATACACAGAAACACACACACACACACACACACACACACACACACACACACACACGCTTGTAACATTTTGTTCCACTAAAACACAGAGCCAAGTTACAGGAGAGTATCTGTAGAACAGAAACAGACTGACCTGTCATTACTAGTCACACTGTGACTTTAACAACCTTTAAGTTGCTCAAGAAAGAAAAAAGGAGGGAAACTGTATGTTCATCTGCAACAATTTTAGTATTTTAGATATTTTAAAACTCCAGCTTGGGCTCTCAGGACCTGTGATGAGTGTTTTTGCACTTTATTGACATTTTAGACTTAACAATATGAAGAAATTAACAGACGAATCAATCATGAAAACAGCTGTGACTCTGCTTTGCAATCTGCAGGAAATCATTCAAATGTAATTATTATTTGGCATCTCAATCTGAAGTATTCCTCTATTTGTAGTTTATGATATGCACTGTTTTCTGTTGTTAATTACACATTAGGTCAAACATTTGTGTATGTTTTGCCACTGACACACACACACACACACACACACACACACACACACACACACAGGTTTGCAGCAGGATCTCCTGTACGCTGCTTGTGTCTTAATGACTGTTTTCTGTCGTGTGTGCGGAGACAGAAAGTCTTGTGTGTTTTTGTCTTGTACCTTATTGCTTGTGTGTGAGTGTTCTCTGCTGTGTGTGTGTGTGTGAATGATAGTTTTCTGCCTCTTGTTGTCGGGCTTCAGTGGACCTGAGGGGCTGCTCTGAACCGTGTAAATGTACAAACTGGTTGAATAGATTAATATTAATCATGTAGAACAAGTCACATTTCAATAAAAGCTTTTTTTGTAAAGCAGTCAGTGACAGGATTTCAGTGATCCTGGCATTTCTACTTTGAAGCAGAGTGATGCCTCTTCTTCAGATCAATGCAAATCATGTTTGAGTCACAACACAGTGTTTCTTCTGACTGCAGCTGTGCCTCACTGCTGGAGAGCCCTGAGAGTGGTGATGCTGCTCAGTCATTCTGTCTGTTCACCCCATCTTCACCTGGATGAACCCTTTTGATTTGTAATGACCACATGACCACTCCTGTCTCACCATCT
The DNA here is from genome assembly GCF_910596095.1 of Thunnus maccoyii. Taxonomy (NCBI): domain Eukaryota; kingdom Metazoa; phylum Chordata; class Actinopteri; order Scombriformes; family Scombridae; genus Thunnus; species Thunnus maccoyii. The sequence continues at coordinate 33,672,516 of NC_056537.1, read as the reverse complement.
TCAGCACAAATTTACAGTTTTAGCTCCACTTGTAACTTCTAACTGTGTGTGAACTTTGTGAATGCAAAGGAAATTTTGTGCGTATTCCGGGTCTTTATGATTCTTCATAAACCTACAGAGACGAGAGGGAAAGGGAGAGAGACTGGAAGGAAATAATAGACAGAACTGGAGTTTCTGCTGAGTTCTGAGTTCAGTCGGAGGCTGAACTGAACACAAAAATCAATGTGACTGTTGCTAGTTTACAGCTGACATACAGTTGGTATTTCAGCGGCCAAATTGCCATGAATGATGTGAGACAAAAATTAGTTTTACTTTCCGTCTGAACTCACCTTGTTCTATCCAACACTTTGTGGCCTAGTCGCAGCCTGCAGGTCAGTGGTTCCCAACCAAGAGGTCATGAAACCATTAATGACATGGGAAAGAAGGAAAAAAATGCAAAATGTAGTTTATTTTTCAGCTTTTTCTCAAATGTTTAATTTTTTTTTTTGTTTATGTCTAAAAATCTAAAGGGATAATCACTCTTTGGTTGACCTGCTCACAACTCATAGACATGCAAGGAGTTGCGACTAGATGATGCTTGGCTCTGAAGGGTCACGAACCAAAAAGACTGGGAACCAGTGCATCTAGTAGTGTTTTTATGCCAGGATCTCCCAGCACGACATCAGGGCCCCTCCTGCCCAACCACCTTTGTACCTCATTGAAGTGGTGAGGCTGAAAGCCGTGACTGGTCAGGGTTCAACCTGTAATCTCATGTCTCTCAGCCAAGTCACAGCAAACATTTAGGGCTACATGATCACCTAATCTGTTATAATGACAATTCTTTCTCATTGTGAGCACTTGCAGGACAGCTCAGCTCTGTCACACTTTGTAGAAACATTTTCTTAATCAAATCATCATTCTGGTTTAACCTCTACCCATAGAGAGCCAGTAATGTACTGAGAAATTCTACAAAGCAAACAAGCACATAAGTCAGTTCAGTGAGATCATCCTCCTTCACCTCAGCTAGCCCCGCTTTGCTCTGCCTAGCTCCAGCTCCCTCCAAACACGCCAGACTCACCCTGATGAGCCTCCACTCACCCAGATTCAGGCTGCAAAGAGAACGTGGAGCCTGAAGAGCTGTTTGACTTACTGCGAGAGAGCTGGAGCATGGACAGAGCAGACGACTGACGAGAGAGAAGAGAGAGGAACAGCAGACATTGTGTTAAATAGACACACACACACACACACACACACACACACACACAAAACCTCTTGTGGCAGGCTAGTATTTGTCCCCAGGGGTCAAACAGGAGGCAAGAGACAAAGGATATAAAGCCACACACGCACGTATTACACACACACACACACACACACACTGACACACTCACACAGATGAGCGACCTGTCTATACTGAGCTCGCTCCACCAGCTGTTCACATTACTTCCTCCTCAGTGGACACCTCTCCACTCCTCCGTTTCTCTTCTTTTCTTTTAGCTGTTTGGACTTGTTGGATATTCCAAAAGATATTTAAGATATAAACAGTAGGCAAACCACAGGCTCACAATTAAAGGAATCATACCAGTTTAGCTTGTTTTTATCCAATCATTTACATATTACAGATACTATTAATTCTACACCATGAGGGCTGCAACTATTGATTATTTTCAGTATTTGTTATAGGATAGGTTCACAATTTTTCAAGTCTGTTTTAAAACAACAGTCAGGTGTCCATATGAACAGTGAAAGAGGTTTTCATACTGTTCATACTGGCTATTAAAAGATCTCCTTCAAATGTGCTTTCAATGTAAGTGATGGAGGCCAAAATCCACAGTGTGTCCACACAGTCATTTAGTGCAAAAATGCATTTAATAGTCAATGTGAAGCTTATATGAGGCTTCATCAGTCTGAGTTAGTCATATCAAGTGGATATCTGACACATTTACAGTCTTTTTAGCATCAAATTCCCTCTTTGTGTTTCCTCAGACAGTGTTTCCCTGTTGAGCTGTGGTGGAAGTATAATAACAAAATGAGGGACTTTGGCACTAAGAAGACTGTAACGTTGAAAGATATCTTCTTGATTTGACTCATTATTAGCTTCAGATAAACTTACTTAATACATTTTTGCACAGAAGGAGGACTGTGGATTTTGTCCTCCATCACTTCCATTGTAAGGTCATTATGAAGGGATCTTCTAATGGTCAGTATGAACAGGAGGAATGATTACAGCAAGAAAAACATGTTACAATGTTCATTTGGGCTCCTGATTGTTGTTTTAAGACAGACTTGAAAAATTGTGAACCCGTCCTTAAAGATACTGACTATTTTTAATATTAAGTGTATCAATTAATCTGCAGAATGTCCGTCACAATTTCCATAAAGTCCAAAGCGATGTGTTGCTGTGTTCGACCGACTGTCAAAAGAGTTTCAGTTTACAATGATATGAAACAGAAAGAAGCAGCAGTTCCTCACACTGGAGAAGCTGGAACCATTAGTGACTCATTGTTTAATGGACACATTGTTTCAGTGTAATGTGATAGCTTGTGTTCCACGTACCTTTGAGGTAGCAAGTGGTGTCTGTTTTCTTTGTATAACAGTGTGGAAATCAAGTTCAGTCACTTGAACAAGGTAATCCGTCACAGTGGACCTCATGTCTGCTATAATTGTTATCAAAGTTATGCTAATGGTTCATAATATAATCAATGGAAAAAAATTTCTGGTCATCGGTGCTCAGTAATGTGTTGTAAAACTATAAACGAATCAAATTCAGGTCACTGTCATCCAAGTTCATCATAACCTCTGAAGTGATTGCAATAGCAGAAGACTGAAGTGGACATTTTTTGACTAAAGGTTGGATTGACAGTCTTTTACCCAAAAGGTGTGATGATTGTCTGGAGTTACAACTGTTTGGTTGTTGGTTAATTATATCACTTGGCAACAATTCCAGTCCTGACAATAAAATAGTGAGTAGAGGAATTCACATTTCTGCTGGAAACATAGATTATAATTCATGCTAACTGCATGTTTAGCTGGCAGATTAAGATTTACATCAACTTCAAACTACTGTAATCACTCTCAATGGTATGTTGATGACCTTACATCATTCAAACAAGGCAGAAAAGTTTACAAGTGAAACGTAGTCACAAGATGTGATTCTATGTGGAATCAGCATCAGTGAAGTCTCGGCACTTCACTTAACCTTCAGCCCTTTAAACTCCTCCATCCCTCTTTACCCTCTCTTTTGTCCTTCCTCTCTTCTCTTTCATCCTCCGTCGTCTCCCTGAGCACTCTCATTGAAGTGTTGGCGTCGCTCTGCGGCAGCCGGTTGTCCTGGCATTGGTCGTCATGGTAACAGCACATTGTTAGACCTGTTGCTGCGGGGATTTATCCCGAGAGGTCTGGGTAATGTGATTAGCTCCCACTGTGTTCTCATTTCTCCACACTTCCAGCCTGCCTCTGTAGAGTGGATGTACAAGTGTCTACTTGATGGCTTTCTCACACTGATTAGCAGACGAGGAGCCACGTCTGCACACAGCTGACTGGGCTTTTTAAAGGTTGAAACTGAGGATTTAGTACTTTAGATGCTTAACTAACTTTTCTACCAGAATGTGGAATCTTTAAGTTTGACTATGTGTATGCCAAAATGCTACTACTACGTGTAAAAACTTGACACTTTTTACTTATGAATTTATTTGACCATTGGTTAATTGGTCTGTCCAACACAACTACTAATGCTGCTCATGTTCAGAGGTTGAATCCTGGTGTTTTTGGTGACCCCCATGATGTTTATTATTACATCTTTCCATTTTGGACAATCCACAACCTCTAATGTCATCATCAAAGCAATATGCAAGCAAGTTTGCTCACAAGATATATTGAAATATTCACAAAAATTAAACCTCCGAAAGGATTTTTAATCAACTTATCACTGCATATCAGGATTAATATTAGGAATTCCATGAGCATTTTATGATAAAGTGTCATTTACAGTACTGTACATGTGCTGTGATCATTTGTGAAAAACTTTGCAGCAACAACAAATTACAGACAAGTCAAAGGGTTAGATGTCATTAATTGTCATTTGAAATACAGAAAGGTGAGTAGCGTGCAGCTTTGCCTGTGTTGCAGCAAATCATTCGTAGCCAATCCTGAAACTTCATTCAAACAAAAGAACACTTTGATTTGAGCTTTGAGGCACATGTCATACACAAATGTACAAAAGAGACACTCAGAGGGAAAACCACTCCCTCTCTTGAGTTGTACTGTTAATCTGATCTACCATTCTGTAACAGCCACAGTTCCTACATGACGTTTGTTGCTGATGGTCACGCCTTCTAGTTCAGTATTTTGATGACTCAAAGTGAAGTAAACCCTTCAATGAAATTGGAAGTTTTTCTTGGATCATTTATCCACTGTTATGAGTAAAAAGACTCTGCTTGCTGTTGTTGGACAGGAGTTTCAGCTGATTTCACCTGAGTTCAGTCACTCAGGTGTGGAATTTAGTCAGTAACCATAGAAATATTTAGCAAGAGTGGGCATGTACTTTACAGTGAGGTAAGGAGCTGAACACCAGGGAGCGAATCAAATGGAAATGTCACGGCTTCACATTTCTGCTTAACTCTCTCTGTGTCTCTCCCTCTGTGTTTAAAAGGCTGCTATGATTCCCACAGTCACCTCTGTTTGTTGCAACAACATATTCAGATCCAGCTCGTTGTGGGTTTGATGTTGACACACATACTAGTGCAAAGAAATTGCTTGGAAGATACAAGGGCTAGGTGGCATTTTAACATTTTTAACTAAACGTTTTTTGTTTTTTTTCAACAAATGAATCCAAAATTCAGCTGTACCAGAACATCACCTAGAAGCGCAGTCGAAAAGTCCATACAGTTTAAAAATGAGCAATTTAGTGATTTAAATGGATATTGCATTAAAGAATAAATTAAGAAAATTACAAGTCTGGCTGGACATTCAATTCATGGCAACTTCCAGTTGTTGACAGTTTTCAGTGCTTATTTTGGTACCAAAAAATATTAAAGTTCAATACTACTAATCGTTTTCACATCAAAATTGCAATATGAAAGAATGGTAAATTCTAATTGCAAGGGCTGGAATTTTTTATTACATTATTATCAATGTCTCAACAACCTATAAAAAGTTATAAAAGGTGTAGATGTAGGTCAGCTGTAATTGATTAACTTAAATTCTGTCGCTTAGCCAAACTACAAATTAGCAGCTAGTTAGCTAGGTGGTTTTCAAGTGAATAATGGATAGCTGGTTGTGAAGTGTAGTCAGAATCTCCTAGTTAAACTTCAAAATAAATTATTTTATTATTTTAACCTTATCAGCATTAAAGTTCTGAATGAGGAAGCAGTTAAGCTAGCTGTGCTGCCTGTCTGTCAAGCTAATGTTGCTGTTAGCTCAAGCAGCTACAGTGCAGAGCTGTAGCATTAGGGATCATCAGGCAGATACCAAAAAATGTGTGTTAGATATAACTTATCAGCACTGTGTTTATTATTATGAACAATCCACTGCTGTAATATCAACATATAATATACAGTTACAATGTAAAAAGATCTCTGGCCTCAACAGTAAGCGACGTCATCAACAATGTCATTTTATCTGATGTTTTACGTAGAAATAACTTTGTTGTCATGATTGATACAAACTTACAGTTGTTTAATACTATGCAGACCACCCATACAAATTTAATTGATAGAGCATCAAAGCAAGTCATAATTTCCTCAAATCATTCAGCCCTATTCAGTTCCCATCTCTAGAAGACACTGCCCTAAAATGCACCCTGAGAGAGACACAATTTACACTTCTTAAAATGTAGTTTAAATGATTCAGTCCCTTTATTAAACCAGTCCAGTGAGCCCACTGGAATTCACAGAGAAAGAGACACAGAGAGAGCATGAGAACCCATTCAGGGTGATTCTTAGACCTCAGGGTCAAGTCACTGACTCATTGTCCAATCAGGAGGGTGTGTGAATCATCCTCCTTGCACTTCCTGTTTCTCTGGACACTAGAATGGACTAAAGAGGGGGATTTCAGCGGTCTGTGTTTGTATCTGCACACACATGCATGATTTTTAAGCTTGAGTGAATCCTGTCCAGGTGTCCACTTCATAATAAATATTTTTATCTCTGTATTTTATAGATGATAAAATTCCAATACTGGCCTATGTGCTGGTGTAATCCTCCAGTGTGTGTGTGTGTGTGTGTGTGTGTGTGTGTGTGTGTGTGTGTGGGCATGTATGTGAGAAAGAGTGACCTCAGTCTGGCCTCAGTAGCTGTGTTCATTTCTCTATAGAGACTTGGTGAGAGAAAGAGCAGAGATCTGACAGAGAAGTACATTCATCATCCACTCAGCACACACATGAGAAAACAGAGCTGGTGGGCAGGACCTCTGAAGTGTGTCCACACACACACTCACTGATACTAGAGAAACTCAGAGGGAGCGATAAGGCACATACAGTCTATGTGAATGAGCGTAGGAGTGAGTGTGTATCACTGACTTCCATGTCAGAGTGATCCAGCTGTCGTAGTTGCTGTTTGATACAGGAAACTAGAGCTGCAACAATTAGTTGATTATTGCCAACTAGTACATTAATTGCCAACTATTTTGATAATTGATTAATCACTTAGAGTCTTTTTAAGAATTTATTTAAGAAAAAAAGTTCTCTGATTCCAGCTTCTCAAATCTGAATATTTTCTGGTTTCTTTAGTCTATAACAGTAAACCAATGAATTGATAATGAAACTAATCATTAGTGGCAGCCCTACAGGAAACACACTTCTGGTACAGATAATAATAATAATGATAACTGAAGAATGTATGTCACTCTGACTGAAATATGCTGTAAACAACCAAAAGAGACCAGGCAACACGCTGTGACAAACCAAAAAATGATGTCAAAGAACAGCATGGAGTGATATTAATGTTAAAGGGGGGAAAGTGTTGTTTCTTTGTAATACTTTCAATTCAGAACTTACCACCAGACATCTCAAATGAAGCATAGGTTGTACAGGAATATTTCAAATATTGTACAATGTTTAAAAAAATAAATGTTCACTTATATCAGCCTTTGTTGTGAGGTGACCAATGGACCATAGATTGCAGCCAAGTAGCCAAGAGGCAAAGATAGGTCAAATGTATCCTGGCTTGAGAGAAAATATCTGCATATGCATCATATTATTTGCAAGTTTGTTGTGCAGAAATCCCAGCAAAGTACTGATCTATATACAGTACTCTGCAGTTCTCTGAATGTATGGTTTGGGAGTTGAGCAAGTTATTATTGTATAACCGGCCTGGAGTTTTTCTTTCTTACATAAATCATAAAGGTTGAAATCAGTTATGACACACAGCTAAAAGATGTGTGTTTTGAGTAACTGGGTTGTTGACTAGCAGTCTGTAATAATAAGTATAAAATGACAAGTCAGGTTGAGAGAAAGTGAGACTGACGTTTGATCACAAAGTAGCACCAACATTCAGGTACTGAAAATCACAACGTGTGGAGGAGTGTCTGAAAAGTATTCTGAAAACACTGCATGTGCACACAGCCAGTGAATGAATTTAATGAAGTGAGTATATCAGGGTCCAGTGTCTTTCTCTGTCTCATTCCTGGTCCTCTGAAACCGTGAACAGGCCTTCAGTGCGGTGAAAGAAAAGTCCAACTATAAATCTGGAAGCCAATTACATGGGCTCTTTCAAATGGCCAGTGCTTTGTGCTTCGGTTGGTGGTAGTGGGGGGCGGGAGTTAGGGGGGGGGCTGGCATTGGGCCAGTACAGGCTGTACCAGTCTGTGATAACTGGGGTGGGACTCAGACGCAGAGAGGGAGGAGAAGAGGCCGAGGTCAGACGTGGACGACAAATATTGGTTTAGTTTCAAAGAGATCCAGAGAGGCTGAGTGGAGGTGTTTCTGTTTGCACGCTGGGTTTCCACACAGGTGGATGAGTGTGTGTGTTAAGAGAGTTCAACCACAATGGAGTTTTGAAGGCAAGATTTTGCCTTTTGGATTGCAAATAATCAGTTTATTGCACTTTTATTATTACGTATAATGTAGAATCTGACACTTGTTGAGTCAGTAAAGGTGTAACACTGTGAACTGCACAACCTTCTTCTCTTCTCATTGACTGAAGAGGATCAGATGCTTTTTACTTTGAAATATACTTTTATTTGAACATGTAACTTTATTTATGGGCTTTTGTTGGTTCATTCAGATTCAACCACAGATATAATCCATGTTCAAACAGTAACAACAGCTCAGCGTCCTTGTACTTTGCCCTCTCCTTGGCTGCGTGCTAAATCATATGTAACAGCATGTCATTTATGAAAATAAATCTTAATATGGCAAAGTGCTGTAGCTGCCATCTTAATTATAAACACAGCTGTGGCTGGGATTTTTCTCGGTCTGTTTTCCTCATGAAACAGGACAGACACTCTCCATAGCTCAGCACAGGAACATTTATCATAGCTGCTGTGCTCAGATTCCAGTACTACACACTAATGCTAAGCAGGTTCTGGATGTGTAGTGTGTTTACACTGGAAAAGTAATACAACTAAGTATACTTTAAAAAGTCATTACCAAATTTGTGTGATTTTTTTTGAGTTTGCCATTGTTTCATAATTCATTGCACAAAGGAAGTGTTGGTTTCTTTTTACCATGACTGTAATCTTTCTCTAATCAAGTCATTTTTGTGTCTAAACCATAACTTAACTGTTGGCAGATCAGTTTTAGAAATCACAGACAAACAACTTATTCTGCTCTTGAGTCTGGAGGCCTTGTTGTTGTTTTCTCTTAGTGGTATTTCAAAAATCACAATTTGATTGACGTCCGTTAGTGAACTTATTACATAACTTCTTGTAAGTACAAAACGGTAAAGTCAAAATATGAACCAAATGGGACATTTTACAATGTGAAAATAAATTTGTCAGTGGTCTGTGGTGGACAAACTACTCTTATATCAATAACCTTTATAAGTTATTGGAGGCAGAAAGTCCTGATTTGGTTTGGAGGAAGACTCTGGAGGTCTTCTATCTATCGTGTTTGACAGCTGAGTTGTTATTGGATGGATTTTCTTCCGTGAGTTTCATAACTTTAGGCTTCTTTGGGCAACAGCAGATACACCTTGAAATTAAAGCAACTTTACCACACTGCAAGTTTGAAAACCACCAGATTTCCTGCTTCTGTCCACCTGTTTTTGCTAAATCAACTGTCAGGACTGTCACTCCTGTTCACCAATTTCAATTTATTTTTATTTATATTTAAGTTGTGACTGTCAGAAAAATGTTCTCCAGATGCCAAACAAAAATGACCAGGAAACAGTACACATATCCCTGCGAATAGACAGTTGTAAATAATAAATAATAAGCTGTTTTGACTCCCTGCACTGTTGTTTTCTGAGTCACACATATCATTCAAACTGCTCTTTGACAGCATGTTTGTCTGTTGCCTTGTTTTGTCAACGCTCAGTTTAACAGTAGATGGGAACATGAACCACCATGAGTATGTATAATATATTGATATGTATCTGTGTGTCCCTCTTCTTCTTCTGCAGAACGTGTTGGCCAAGGCGTTGTATGACAATGTGGCGGAGTCTCCGGATGAGCTGTCCTTCCGCAAGGGGGACATCATGACGGTGTTGGAGCGCGACACGCAGGGATTGGATGGCTGGTGGCTCTGCTCGCTCCATGGACGCCAAGGCATCGTCCCTGGCAACCGCCTTAAGATCCTGGTTGGCATGTACGACAGCAAGCAACAGGCCACGCCCTCCACGCCAGATCCATCTTCTCCTTGTCCCGCCTCCCTGTTGCCAAGACCCTTCCTCCCTCAGAGCGCCTACGCCAAACCCTCGCTTCCTCCATCTTCTGCTATCGCCACATCTTCCCCTGGGTTCGCCAACAAGCCCCTCCCCGCAGCTCAGTACACGTCCATGCACCCGGCTTACTCCACCCCCAGCCCCGCACAGCCCAACCCTGACTCTGTCTACATGATGCCCCCTTCCCATGGCCCCAAACCCAGTCCCCAAAGTCTGTACCAGGTCCCCTCTGGCCCAAGTGGACCCCCTCCAAAGGCTCAGCCAGGACCCCCCATTAAGGCCCCGGCTCTAGCCCAGAGACAGTACCAGAAGTCTGGGCAGGATATCTACCAGGTGCCCCCCTCTTTAGGCCCAGGACCAGGTCAGGGAGCAGCCCCAGCTGTAGGGCCAGGAGCCGGGCAGGATGTGTACCAGGTGCCCCCCTCCCTGGAGAAGAGGAACTGGGAGAGTAGCAACAAGCCACTGGGCAAGGTAAGGAAGGAAGGAAGGAATGTGAAGAAGTATTGCCAAAAGGTGAAAAAAACATAAACGAGCAAATGATAGAAAGGAAAAGAAGGGAGGAATGAAGGGGGGGAGGATTATATATCCTATTTTCATTTTAAAAATCTTAAAGGAACAGAAGAGAATAAAACATTCAGTGTCATTGTTCCTGACCTGGGCTGTGGATGTTTTTATATCACACACACACACACACAGACATCCTGCTATTGTCACCGTTTGCATTTGCTGGTATCTGTGTCTGTCTTATTTTTGTCAATCCAAAAGCTCAAGGTTGTTCTTTGTGCTGTGGGGCAAGGTTTGCAGTTCTATATTGGACATCAGCCAGTCAGGATCATCTACAGTAATGTGTCAGAGTTTTGCTAAAGGTGTGGTCAGTCACACTGATATAAAAAGCAGCCCTATCGAAAAACTTTGTAATTCTGGGTGTCAGCAGAGACTCAGAGTCCCCGGTGTGAAAGTTGTCTTTGAACGCAGAAAAACGGTTCAGTATCTGGTTCAGTTCAATCCATTGTTTGAAAGGAACAACATGATTGGTTGATAATGTCACACATCATGGGCATGAGGAAGGTCATGTTATGGTCTGTACTCTGCACATAATGTCTGCTTACAATCTGAAGTGACAAAACACAAATGTTAAAGCAACAGCATCAAACTAATAACGCCTTGACGCAGAGTGTTTTACATCAGAACACATTGGAGTGTATTGTTCATCTTAAACCAATGTGTTTAAATGATCGTCTGTTGATTAAATTGGATTAGTTGTCAGTTTAAGTTGTGGTCAGGTCTGTTTCTGCTTGTGATGCTCAGTAGCATAAAGCAGAAGTTATGTTGCTATGCTTACTACAGCTGCAACCATTAGTCAACTAATCAAAATGTTTTGAGTCATTTTTTAAGAAAAAAAGACCAAATGTGAATATTTCTGGTTTCTTCAGTCCTCAATGACAGTAAACTGAATATCTTTGGATTGGAGGACATTACTATGGGAAACAGTGATCGACATTTTCCACCATTTTCTGACATTTTATGGACCAAACAACTAATTGATTAAGTGAGAAAATAATTGACAGATATATTGATAATTAAAATAATCATTAGTTGCAGCCCTAATGCTGCTGTTTAATTCATTACACACTGATTTAGAGCAGAGATTTCCTGAATGTGTGTTAAGCGTCCTGTTTTATGATTTCAACTGACACCTGGCCTCCCAGCCAATCAGAAATCTTTTTTTATTTTTTATATTTGGTATAAATAGAAGATCAGAGTGAGACAGAGCATTGAAGCATTCCTAACAAAACAAGGAAAAACTACAAAACTGAAGACTGAATTGAAGTCTTTCCACTCCACATGACAGTGTACTGTTGTTCTGAAACAACCTGCTCAACAGTCCCATGTGATGAGACAGAGGAGGTAGAGAAGGAGAAGATGACATGGATGAGAAAAGAAGGAAGAAACACTGACGGAATAAACAGTAGACAGTGTGTGTGTGTGTGTGTGTGTGTGTGTGTGTGTGTGTGTGTGTGTGCGTGCGTGCGTGTGTGTGTGTGTGCGCGTGTGTGAGAGAGAGAGAGTGCAGAGTAGGACCAGTGAAATAATAAGATTGTTAATAATTCAGCCCTGATCTTGTGGTTGGGTGAGTAAGCACTTTACTGCACCAGCAGGTGACTGTGTGTGTGTGTGTGTGTGTGTGTGTGTGTGTGTGTGTGTGTGTGTGTGTGTGTGTGTGTGTGTGTGTGTGCGTGTGTGTACTCTGGGGAAGCCCCTCCAGGCTTGCTGTGGTGCAGTGAGCCATATGTGTAAGCACCGCTGTTAGTCAGAGTGTTCTGTTGTTCGTGTTTGTTGGGGATGATGGGGATGCTGCGTCCAGCTGCTCCTCTCCTTCTTAACACATGACCTCATCTTTCTGTCTCTAACTGCTTCATAATAAATTGATATGCAGGAACTGAAATGTAACAACTAGTCAAATGCTTTATGATAAATTCAGTAGGAGTGTTGTATTGTGTCCTCAGTGCTTCTTCGACCTGTATTTTTAACAGCATCATGGGACACTAAAAGAAGATGTGTTGTCTCTCAGAACAAGGTCACACAGTGCAAGTTGAAAAAGACAAATTGTGTTTTTTGCAGAACAGCTACATATGAAGGTGGCATTCTGAGATATGCATGCATAGCCATGCACTGAGCAGCTGCAAATAGATTTCATAGTGCGTACACAGCACAAATGATTTGAACAGACAGCAGGCGATGGTTAAAGGTGTTGTTTACTCTGATGACAAATTGCAGGTGTGCTGGTTCTCACAAACTGCTGTAGAGCCTGTTGTCTGCAGTAATATTTCAAACTCATTCACTGCTAGCACTTATTAGCACTGATTAATGTATGTCCATATCATCTTGCACGCGCCAATTTTCTTTCCTCTAATCTTTATGACAAGTACGTTGGACTTTTTGGTAATATTTTAACTTTCTGTCCCTCGATTTAACATTTATTTAGTATACAAACATTTAATTAATGGTAGATAACTGACTATAATGTAGTTGTTGTAGATGTTTTAATGTGTTAATAAATGTACAGTATTTGTCAACAATTATAACTTCTCTTATGAAGACATATTTCATATTATTACAACTGTGACCAATTGTGATGTGATTGCTGACAAATACATCAATAACCAACACTTATATCTACTTACAACTACATTAAAGTGTGTTATAAAGTATATATTAACTGTTGGTAAGCTGCTTATGAATGCTAAATAGGACTTAAAGTAAACTCTTACCTATGTCATAGCTGCTTGACAATAAAAGCCTCCTGCTGGTTTGCGAGAGGAAAACTTTAAATTGAAGCAGCAGGAATGTTCAGTTTGCATCAGCGGTAACTCGACACAGTGAGTACAGAAAAGTGATTATTAAACTAGGGATATTGGGTATTGTCCCTCTGTAGTGGTCTAACTCTAATAGTGTCATCTTAATTAATTCTGAAGGGAGTAAGAATGAAGTCATCACTACCTACATGTAGTGAGGAATTCACCAGGGAGAGAGAGAAGCAGGGAAGGAGTGATGGACTGGTGTCCCAGAGGTTATATGTTTACCAGTGTCACCATGGTATTTACAGCAAGATAACAGAGGGAGGGTCCATCTGAGGAAATATATGGCAGATAGTATCGCAACAGCTCCATTATACTGACAGAGAGGAAGGGGACAGGATCACCAACCTCCATATGTATTAGTCAGTTATGTTCTTAAAGGGCAGTACTGTACAGGTGCCGTCACACACTCTTTCCCCTTCATCCATTTACATTACAAAACATATGTTCTTTACAGTTCTGCCAGTATGCTGTAGTGTTTTACATGTTTAAATGTGTTTTCCTACCTTCCAGACAGCCATTAGTTTCCCTTCCAATGTGGAATTATAGTCTGCATTTTTATATACACTGCATGGCCAAAAGTATGTGGCCACTCGAACCTTCCAGCCATACATGACAGTTGAACATGGTATACTGACACTGTATGTGTTAATGTGCTGCTGTAACAGCTGAAGGGATCTCCTGCCATTCAGTCACAAGAGCATTAGTGATGTCCAACACTGAAGTTGGATGATAAGCTCTGGCTCACAGTCAGCTGGTTCATCCCATTGTTGGATGTGGTTGAGGTCAAGGCCTCCACACCAAACTGGGAGAACCATTTCTTTATGGAGCTGGCTTTGTGCACAGGGAAAAGGTCATGTTGAAACAAGTGTTGACACAAAATTGAAAGAACACTTGTCTTAAATATCCTTGCATGCTGCAGCATTAAAATTAACTTTCATTGTAACTACAATGCCAAACCCAACTATCAAAGAACAGCACACAAAGGTTTGGAGGCAGGTGTGTCCACAGTCTTTTGGCCATATAATGCATTTGAGTTTTAACTCTATATCGTTATATATTTTTTGTTTTTTAAATTATTTGTAGTTGTTATTGGCACTAATAATCTGATTTAAAGGGTAAATCTAGTGATATTTTATATTTTTCTTGTTCACAAATCTCATGTGCAGAACCAAACCAACAGTATTGTTTGATACATCTTATTCATCTGGGCTTTGGCAATTCAAAAATTGTTCCAAAAACTATTAAATACACACCAATTAATGTGGCTTCATTACCATGAACACACACACACACTGTAGTTTATTCTGATTCAATCTCATATAATCCCAGAAATACTCACTAGAGCACAAAATGTGGATTAATCCACTACTGAAAATAGTCCCCAACAAAGGCACTATTTCCTCCTGTCTAAGTAATGTTTGTTAAAAACTACAGTGACCAATTGTTAGGGGAAATCACTGACCCTTTTTTAAAATGAAAAAAATATATTTGTGAGTTTGTTTGGTTTTTTTTCTGTCAGATGTGTTCAGTAGGAACCAGTGGGTGTGGAGATGAGAGCTACAGACAGGGAATGGAAGTCATTAATTGTTGGAATCGTGTTATATCATTATTAGATTTTTTTTAAACTTTAAAATACGACTTTGGAATCAGCCTCAAGGCTGTATTGGTGCTTGTGTGGCTTAATTTGAAAGGTCTGCACTGTGTCACCATGAAACAAGAACATATTTATAATTTATGAATTGTCCTTTATGTCTTTCCTTGACTTCATGATGTTTTCCATGAAGGTCAAGGAAATGTGGTGAGGAAGTGGACTGAGCCAATGTTTTACTCACAGCTGCATTTAGTACTAGACCTTACAGTATATTACACCTAACACACAAAGTGTGTGCGTCACATACTTTATGTATTTACCTTGCCATGCCCTTCATTGTACTGAGTTGCTTTTTATGCTCACTTACCTCCCCCTGCCTCCCTATCCGTACAAACACACACACACACACACAATTAAAAAGACGCACACACACTCTTCACTCCTGCAAGTTAGTCATTATGAGATAAGGAATTCCTGCTGAGAGAAGACTCCTCTCTCTCTCTCTCTCTCTCTCTCTCTCTCTGTCTGTCTCTCTCTCTTTCACCCACTCATCCACACATACACACACGGTTGAGTAATAATTGAAGAGTGATGAAAACTGCAGTGTTTGTTTCAACATGCAGAGTAAACGATGGAGAAGTTGAACAGTGAGGCAGAGGGAGCTACAGCTGCAGGGAGTCTCAGCTGCTTTGGAAGGCTCCTGCCCGGCTTTAAACACCAAATGTCCCTTTGTAGGAATATTCGGACAGACGGCAGCTCACAGGAATCAGTTTGTCTAGCCAGACTTTCCCGTAAATATCAGAGGAGACACATGACTGTATACGCCCATTACAGGCCTACAGAGGATGTAACAATACCAACTTGAGGGGAACTGGACACTACCTTGTGCACACAGATTAGCACAAGTTATCACTAGTTAGATTTGTGCGCACAAATGAACTGAACCTAACTTTACATGATATTATTAACTTGAGCTAGACCTAACAATAATCTGAATTCAGGGTCCACACACCAGCTTTTCCCAGAGCTTTCCACTGCATCTCATCAGCTAATGAAGTTTGCTCAGTTTGTATCATTTGACCTAACTATGGAATTTTAATCACATGATAGCAGGTGGTTGTGTATGCAGATGATAACACCTGTCTCTGTTCAATGGACTCATCATCATCATCATCAGATTTGAATGGTGTCCTTTATCTTTCTCGTGCCATCCATGGAGTGTTGGTCAATAGAAAACATTGGGAAAAGCTGATAAATGGACAAGACATTAAGGAAAATATATTTTTTGTCAAAACATTATCAGGATTCTTAAGGGATTCTTCCTGAAATATGTCCCTTGCACTGAGTATCAAAAACTGTCAGATACCAAAAGTTACCATCACATTTCTGGTCAGATTTGTAATCTTGTTGATTCATTCTTTGATTAGATTATTTCTGTTATCAAAATCTACATTTTTACCAAATTTAGACTTGATTTGATTCAGGCAAAGCTCTCGTATGGCTGCTTGTGTTTGGACATTTTGGCTTGATTTGTGAAATGGTTTTGTAGAAAAATAATATTTATATTTCTCTTCGTAAGTTATCAAAAAAGTACAATTTCGGTATTGATACAGCAGTTATCACAGTGACACTAGCATTGAAATATTTCACATGATAACATATCTCCATCCAAAATAAAACATGTATTAAAGCTAAGATGCTTATTTAGTGCTTAGTTACATTGTTTGTGGCCTGACAACCTTCTCTCCTTATTTTGCACTGCATTATATACAGTCATATAATGAAGCTGACCAGTTAACTGAAACCAGTGTAGCATCACAACTGTGTACAAAAGAATGTTAAGAGGAGAAAGACACATGGAAAGAATGTGATAACTTAATGACACCTACAGGACTCCATAGATCCCCTTGAATCCAGCAGATGGAAATACAGATAATTCAATGTTACTTACATCCTGAAAATGAACCTGCAAGTTTCGGCATGGATACATCATTGCATGTTTGTGTGTGTGTTTGTGTGTGTGTTTGTGTGTGTGTTTGTGTGTGTGAGGAGGTCAAGCAGCAGTGTCAGCTGACACAGCTGTCATCAAAGGCATTGATGTGTCAGGAGGGGTGTGTCGCCAGCCACGTGCCACACAGACACCCAGCTCTTAACACTCACACGCAGACACACACACACACACAGAGGAACAGCTGAAGACAATCAATGTGTGTATTAGTGCATCTGTGTGTGTGTGTGTTCCTAGTATTGGCCCTGTATATTGGTCTAAGTCTGAGCAGAAAATGACTCTGCTGCAGGTAATCAAATGGACCCTGCAGGGTGTGTGTGTGTGTGTGTGTGTGTGTGTGTGTGTGTGTGTGTGTGTGTGTGTGTGTGTGTGTGTGGGTGCCCTGTGGGGTCCATTTGATTACCTGCAGCGGACTCATTTTCTGCTCTGGTAGTGTGTAAAGAGCGAAGATGAGAGTGTGTGTGTGTGTGTGTGTGTGTATGAAGGAACTGAAATGTCAGTGGGCATGTTGGTTGACTGTGTTTTTTCTTTGAGTGTGTGTGTGCTGGCTCCCTCTCGAACCCTTTCATTATCTACACACACACACACACACACAGCAGCAGCATTATAGTGAGAGCTCTGAATATGGTTTTGAATATATAAGCATGCTTTAAAGTTTTATTCAGTTCATATTCCAGCCTTATTCATTTGGGCTGTCAGGCCTCTAGTTTGAGGGTGGAACACTGGCATAGTTGCTATAGTTACAGCCCAGTCTAGTGTGCTGAGGAGTGTATTACCTACTTTGACAGACACACCCAAGAGTAGAACAGCTGGAGAACTGGACAGGCCCCACACACTGAGTTGGCAAGAGAAACAACAATAAAATGACAGAGGATTTGCTAACATATAAATCAAACTGTCCCTGAGACACTCTTACTGATGCCATATGAGAACTGCACCACTGGTAACAATAAAGAGCTCCGTAAATTCCTGTCTCAATACGTTCAGCGTAATGGACGTTTTTAATGGACTAATTGTTGAAAAATTAGAGTTGCGTCATACTCACCACCCTGCTGCTCTCACTTTCTCTTCTCTAACACAAATCCTGCTTTTATTCTCCTCTAATTAACTAATTAGCTGCTCTGCTCTGTGCAGGGGCAGGGTGGAGCTTCAGGACTCTGTCAACTGACTCCAGCATGTCAGAGAGACCAGAGACGAGGCGTGACACCAGTCAGAGAAAAGTGTTCTAAAAAGAGAAAAGTAGACAGCGAAAACGGAAGCGTTCAGGTACATTGTTGAGTGTAGGTCATCCGTATTTTAGAAGAACTCAGAGCCCAATACACAATGACTGTAGTTATGCACGAATAACAGAGCAAATACTTCCACAGGCAGTTCAACACCAGTTTGTCTCATATTCTCTGAGATCTTGTGAAGTTCTGTTACAGGCAAAGTGCAGATCTTTGGATCAAACATACCCACTCAAATCTGAGCTGGAGGCACAGAAAACAGGAACGATCTAAGAGCCCAGTATGATAGATCCACTTTATTTTAAGAACATTTATTTAATATTAGTGTGCTTATTATTTATAACATCTGTGTATAATAAAATATCAGTTTCTTTCATGGTGTTGGTGTATATATTCATTCACACCTCACATCAACTGTATTCATTTTTCTATGCATTGAAGTATCGACTGGAGGCCAAGTAATCGGTCCTTTTCTGGACAGGCAGGTTTTGAACGGGCACTGCACTAGTGTTTCTATAAAAAACCATCATGGATGTATCCTGCTATTCACTACACAAGAAGAGAAAAACTATATTTACATGCAGACTCACTGGATTTTAGAGAACGCTTAATGCTGTCCTCCTAAAACGGAAATCTAAATGATGAATAATCCAACTTTTTGATAAATATTTTAATGCTGATAAATCTTGATTTGTATTCCCCTAAAACTAGAAGCCTGAGAGAGTGCTGCTGGTCTGAATGTTTTTTTCTAATGAAATTTTTTTTCAGTGCAAAATATTGGTTCTAGGCAGCTGGTGTGTGTGTGTGTGTGTGTGTGTGTGTGTGTGTGTGTGTGTGTGTAAAGTGCCAGAGTGTGAGGCTATGTTCTGCACCACATACTGAGAGATTAACTGGAGACTAATGAAGTCAACACGGCTGTCTGGCACACTCCCACACATATCTGTATTTCTGTAGAAATGAGCACACTCATACACACACACACACACACACAAACACAGGGGACTAGAGTTGGAATAATTTTGTCTCTATTTTTTTTCCAGCCACTCATTTTTTGTGCATTTGTTAGTTACTACTGATAGTCTGTATCAGTCATCATGGTGAAACTGAAATGATATGAATATCTGTTAAGATTCAATAAAATTCTATGCTTTATGCTTACCAAAATAATCTACATTCTAATCCTGCTTTCACAAGCTGAACTTCTGATAAGACAGTTAAAGGGTGCATTTACAGTATATGTAATATAGATAAATGACTTTGATCAGTTCTTTATAGAACTGCCTTCAGTGTGAGTTATGTTCAGTGTGTGTCTGTCAGTGCAGGAACGCCTTAAAATTGCAACAGTATGTGTGTGTAATAAGATGAGAATGGAGAATGTAGTTCCAGACTGCATATCTGGGGCAGTGTCATCATACTTTGAGGAGTGCCACATAAATATTGTGTGTTGAGCAAAAGAGTACATTCCCTGTCGACAAAGTTGAACTGAACTCGCATGCAGTAAGAAAGAGGAAAGGAGAAAGGAGCACAGTATGCCAGACTGTGCCGCTTAAAGAAACACTACCTGATATTGTTCACATTGCATTATGTTGAGCTAATATCCTCGCTAATTCTGCATTTGAACTCAAAACAACCATTCCTCTTCAAACAAGCTTTGCTTTAGGCTTAGAATAGACAGACAGAACTCACACATTTGTGAAGCAAAACTATTTCCCCGATCACAACAAATCTCACAATGACTGAAATGAAAACAAAGTAACAGATAGCACACAAAGAGTGTGATGAGAGGTACAACACAGCGTAATGTCAACTCAGCTGTCTCTTACTGTGTATGTATTGCAGTTGAACCAACACAAAGCATGATATGATGACGCTAATGAATAAATAACTTTCTTTTCCATCACCGTGGTCCTGCAGCCTTAAGGTGAGTCAGTCCATCTGGATTTTGCCAGAATTGCCAGACAGCCAGTCTGAGCTCGCACACATGGACAAAACACACACACACACACACACACACACGCACACACCAGTCATGCCATGTGGTGTTGGAATCCGGTTCAGTAGGGGGTAGAGTGTGTTGGTACTCTCCTGGAGACATGCCTCCCCCTGCACTAATCTGTTAAGACCCCTGCACTGCTTCTTGGTGCCTGTGTGTGTGTGTGTGTGTGTGTGTGTGTGTGTGTGTGTTGCCACATGCCCCACATAGCTGGCATGGTATGTGGCTCCAACTCTCTCTCTCTCTCATTCATTCTCTCTCTCCCTTTAGCTGTCTTTGTTTTTACTTCTTTGTGTTCTTTGTGCTCATGACCAACAGTCACGCTCTAAATCCATGCAGCAGTGAAAGTTACAGTCACATCCACATTGTTTAGATATTTATGTAGCCAACAACTTTGAAAAGTCCATTTACATTTCTTAAGATCAGTAAATTATTAACCGTTATATAAAAAAACACATACATATTGAATGATTTGTAACATTTAACATGCACTTTGTACATTTATACCATATTCATACAACAATCCTGCCATACCAGTCAACACCAGGATGCACGTGGATGACAGACACGGAATCAAACCAAACGAGAAAGTAACAAAAGTCAGAGGATATTGTCCATTAAAATAAAAAATGATGATCTAACGCTATCCAGTGCATGTGTCAGTGTAGGATTGTGGTAGAACCTACAGTATGAGCTCATTTTTATTTAAAGGATAGTTTCATAACAGTCAGGTGCCCAAATAACAGTGGAATAAGTTTTTCTTGCTTTAATCATTCCTGCTGATCCTTTCCAAACATGCTTACGATGTAAGTGATGGGGGACAAAATCCATAGTCCTCATGTGTAGTCTGATCTGCAGTAACAAGTAACAAAAAGAGGGACTTTGGCACTAAAAAGACTGTAACGTTGAAAGATATCTACTTGATTTGACTCATTTGCGGTTTGTATCGTTTAAATACATTTTTGCACAGAAGGAGGACTGTGGATTTTGTCCCCCATCACTTACATTGCAGGTGCATTATGAAGGGATCTTAATAACGCGCATGGTGCAATGAAGCAGTTTGGCTGTATAGATGAATCTGGGTTGTCAGCAGAAGTACACAAGCTGCCATAACTTACATTACTGCAGTGGTACCTCACATAATGTATGTAGTAGTGTTTCACTCTCTTGGTGCTTTTGCCAAGAAATTTGTCCACGAGATCATATGTTGAAAATTTAGTCATCATATGCCATTTAAATAAAGGGTTGTAATCTAAAAACTTCAACTTTTCAATTAATTTAGTCCAAGTTTGGAAAAAACAAAGTAAAAGTTACAAGCCTCTGCTACATTAAATATATTTTACTTTCATATATCTCTATTAAATCCTCATTTTTCAATGGATCTGCCTACAGATGGTGAGCTGCTACCCCACTTAGCTCTGTTAGCTTGCTAGCGTTACGTTTTCTGTCGTGTTTTTGATGAAATAATGCATTTCTTCTGTTTACAGTAACAGAAATCACAGAGTTTGGTGGTTGCAACACATAAATCAGCCCCCGGAATTGTCTATAAGTATCTAATAAGCAGACTTTTGGGAGGACAGAGGTCATTGTTAAAGCCTCTCCACCCTGCTCGACTGCATTCTGAATCTGACCACTAAATCAGGCAGAGACAAAGCAGAGAGCAGTGTGAGAGAGTAAGTTGAGATGAGGATCTGAAGCAGCCATGTCCACCAGTTCTGACAAACCACCCGACCCTCCTCCTGTAATTAGGCCTCTCTCTATTTTTACCCCTTTCCCTCTTTGAACTTCACATCTGCGCTGTAAAGATTTATTTTTCTCAGTACTCTGATTTATTTTTCAGAGTACTCTCTGCTGCAGCTGCATGTATAGAAAGTCTATTTTTCACCCTGTGTGGTTACGGTGGTCATTTTGAAGCTGTAAGATTGGGCTTCATTTGAGAATGTGCTGTGTTTACCACCAGTCTCTATGGAGGAGAATTCATTCTGCTTTTTGTTTCTAGACCAAAGCCTCCGCCCGGGTTCTTATTATCTGTCCCTTTCTCATCAGGAGAAAGCAGAGAAAGAGAAGAAAGAAAAAGGAGAGGAAGAGAGAGGGGTGGGAGGGAAGGAGGGACATTGCTCAGAGCGAAGGTCATCTGTTAAACAATGACTTCTGCTTGACGTAATCATACACACAGAACAAAAGAGGGACCATCCCAGCTTGTGTCACACATGGCCCTCTGTCGTAGTGTGTGTGCTCATATTTGCATGTATCTCCTTCACTGAATCCTCATGAATAAATGTGTGAAGACATTTTATTGTTGGTAGGTCAGAGTCGCTGCAGCTTTTATGAGGCCACTGATTTATTCTGAGAACACGACACACACAGGGTTTTCTTTGGCGGATATGTAGGTCAGTAAATCTGAAAGTGTACAGCCGTCCTCAGGCCAGAGTTCTGTGATGAGACATAAGAAACAAGGCTGTACAGGGACGTGTGTGTGTGTGTTCCCTGTCATTCATCCTTGTTGAGTGCTTGGAGAGCTGGTCTGTGCAGCTTGTCAGGGTTTAAGAATCAACATCAAGGTATTTGAGAGCCAACCCCCCCCCAATAGGAGTCAGATACTAGTGTTAGCGATGCTAAATGCAGGTGCATGTTGAATGTTCCAAAGATGAGGTAACATACTTCAACAAACTGAGAAAAGATGGCAAGGATAAGCATGGAGTAAGACTCATGTTAACAAGAGAAGAACAGCTCCAAAAAGTACAAAAGAACAGGATTCTAATTTATAGCTGAGATAACTCAAACTGGACTCAGTACTAGAAAGTGCAGAATCTGCCACAAGACACCAAAAAAACGGAGGCAGCAGAGTGCAATTGCGCTATTGACCAACAAAAACCTGGTCTGAAGTCAATGGCGCAGTGTTTCACTGTTATTTTAAGGGTGCGTTATCAAGACAGTAATGTGCGCCTACACAGGTGGGTGCACAACACGCGTGCACTCTGCTTTTTACACACACACACAGACACGCAGCAACACACAAACATGCAAAAGATGACATATATTATAAAATACATGTCATAATGCTCAGTCATAATATTTATCAGAATTAACTAATCACAGTAATGATGGATTAAATTGTTGAATTCTTTGACCAAATCGTGGCAAAACACGTATGTATTTAAACAGACGGACAACAACGGATCAGACACAGATTGACTTTGCTGCGTCATCAATACATGATGACATGAGGAACATATGAGGAAATAAATGAGGTGAAAACAATTCTTAAACTAACAAAGGAAATAAATCTGCACATCTTCTAGCTGCTGCCAGCAGCAGGATCAGAACCTTGGTGAGCTGATCAAGTCCTGATAACTGTGTTGATGATTCTCTACATGATTAAAATTAATGATTTCATTTTTGAACAATATTTAACAAATATTCTTTAACATTTTTTAGAGTACAGTGGTCAGGTTCCATACTTTAAGCAATTAAAACCCTGCTGATTTGACCTGTTACTCC
This sequence comes from Thunnus maccoyii, assembly GCF_910596095.1. Lineage (NCBI taxonomy): Eukaryota > Metazoa > Chordata > Actinopteri > Scombriformes > Scombridae > Thunnus > Thunnus maccoyii. Next base: position 33,649,038 of record NC_056537.1, on the reverse strand, counting down.
ATGACTGAACAAAACGATTTTAAAGAAACCAAAGCTGTCATTAAAAAATAAACATTTTCAAAAATCAAACAAAAATACATTCATAACAAATTAATGAACAGGATCTTAAACTGGTGGTCTGTGGCTGACCACAGGAGGATCCAGGAGCAGCAGAGGCCAGTGTGCTCGTTATGGATCGTGCACTTTCCCTTTGCGCACAAGCAGATCAGTTTCCTCCGCAAAGAAGCATTCCTTCTTACTTCTTGGCAAAAGCGCATTTATAATAGCAATCCTCCAAGGTGTAAGGGCACCGTGCTTTTAAAGGGAATAGGAGATGACACTGTGATTGGTTTATTGCATGTTACGCCCAAAACACACCCATGATTCATTAGGAGACTATGGACAACCCCTTTGAACCATGCGCCTGGCAAATCGACCATTTTTCCACTGTTAAAATAGCAAAAGTGGATTTGGACACACCCTAAATGCACTTGTGCAATGTGCTTCTTGAGATCATTAAAATAGGGCCCTAGGTTCTACACTTCCCATATTGCAATAGCGCCTTTGATTATACCTCTGTTTCTCTGGTTATGCTACTTATAGTAGAGCAGAAATTATGAATCAATTTACAGAAAAGTAATCGGCTACTATTCTGGTTAATTGTTACAGTTTTTTTCAAGTAAAAATGTGAGGATTTGATGCTCTTTGATGTGATAGTAAACTCAATATTTTTGGGTTTTGGACTGTTGGTCAAAACAAGCCATTTTAATATGTCATGTTGAGCTCTGCGAAATTATAATGGATGTCTTTCCACTAATTTCTGGTATTTTATAGACAACACGATCAATAGATTCATTAAAAAAAAAAAAAGAAAAAAGTATACCCATCCATAATGATAATAGTTATGTGCAGCCCTAGTTCACATGTTGATATTCACCCAGGCTGAATTCATCAGCATCAGCATGAATCCATTGATTGTGACCTTTTCTTTCTAACTGAACTAGGTAGGAAAGATGGATGTCAGAGAGTTACGTACTAGTTTACCAGTGTAGTCAAGACAAAAATGACTCTTTCTGTTTCGGCTTCTCTCTGCAAATACACAACACAGACAAGAGGCAGTGACGCTGGTATTAAAGGATGCTGTTAGTTAACAGTGGTGACACAGTAGTAACACACACACACACACACACACACACATTCATGATGAGAGTAGAATGTCTCTCTGGTGGTGACCATTGATCCATAGCTTTGATCTTCTAAAGGGATTAAAAGGCTCAGCAGGCTCTTACTATTACTAGACCTTATATACGCACGCACTCACAAACACACACACACATGCACTCATATAAACACTGATCCACTTAGCGTGAGTTTGTGGGTGTGTGTCTATTCTCCAGGGTGCACACAGACAGGTGATCAATAATATGAGTTATCAATCAGACACAGGGCTGGGAATGATGTGTGTGTGTGTGTGCGTGTGCGTGTGCGTGTGCGTGTGTGCATGCATGCGTGCGCAGGACACATCTGGCACTTAGCCAAGTGTCGTCAATACTGTTGAAAGCTTTCTGACAATGAGGAAAGGGCTGTTTACATGAGTGTGTATGTGTGAGACAGACTGAGAATGTGAGAGAAACCAACAGAGGAATGTAAAGTAAACACACAGCTTTTTAGGAATTTGTTCTCATTACAACTGCTGGTGAAATGATTCCCGTCATTTCTCTTCCTGTAGAAAGAACAGAGAGAATGTGTCATGAGGCGGGAGAGTTGCAGGCAGAGGGAGAGTGAGGAGGCAGAGGCAGATTAGAACAGACAGGTTGTCAGATGGATGGTTTTATCATTTGTCTCTGTCTGTCTCACACGCAGCGTACCTCTGACAGCTGGGGAGCTGAGCAAATATTATCAGAGAGCTCCCATTAATCAGGGCTGAGCTAAGTGTGATTAAACAATGATTTGACTGACAAATACAGACAGACCGATGTTTGGTCTGATACTGATGAAGAGTATTTGGAATTAAACATTTAGATAACAGTTATATCTGCAGATACACAGTATACTTTGATGGAATCTATCTTAGAATACTATATGATATTTTCATTTTGTTATAATTTCACATTTATGTCCCTCTTAGGTTAGGTCAGGTTAGGTCTGGTTAGGTCAGGTTAGGTTAGGTTAGGTCTGGTTAGGTTAGGTTAGGTTAGGTTAGGTTAGGTTAGGTTAGGTTAGGTTAGGTTAGGTTAGGTTAGGTCTGGTTAGGTTAGGTCTGGTTAGGTTAGGTTAGGTCAGGTCTGGTTAGGTTAGGTCTGGTTAGGTTAGGTTAGGTTAGGTTAAGTTAGGTTAGGTTAGGTTAGGTCAGGTCAGGTCAGGTTAGGTCTGGTTAGGTTAGGTTAGGTTAGGTTAGGTTAGGTCTGGTTAGGTTAGGTTAGGTTAGGTTAGGTCTGGTTAGGTTAGGTTAGGTTAGGTTAGGTTAGGTTAGGTTAGGTTAGGTTAGGTTAGGTTAGGTTAGGTTAGGTTAGGTCTGGTTAGGTCTGGTTAGGTCAGGTTAGGTTAGGTTAGGTCTGGTTAGGTCTGGTTAGGTCAGGTTAGGTTAGGTTAGGTTAGGTCTGGTTAGGTTAGGTTAGGTTAGGTTAGGTTAGGTTAGGTTAGGTTAGGTTAGGTCTGGTTAGGTTAGGTTAGGTTAGGTTAGGTTAGGTTAGGTTAGGTTAGGTTAGGTCTGGTTAGGTCTGGTTAGGTCAGGTTAGGTTAGGTTAGGTTAGGTTAGGTTAGGTTAGGTCCAGTACAGAGATGACAATGGCTATTTTAGTAAGTAAGCTCAATGTGCTTTACATTGAAGGACAAAATATAAGAATATAGGCATACATGAGAACATAGGTAACATAAGCAATATAAATATAAGAATATAAACATGAGTAAAATGCAGAAACTGAATCAATGAAGCATACAACATACATTAAACATACCACACAGCAATTCATAAACCCAGAACATCAACACAAGAAGAAACCCCTGCCCTATCACATAGCCACACATGTAACCAACTGCACAAGAAACAAGTGCTACTAGAGACACACACACACACACACACACACACACACACACACACACACACACACACACACACACACAGACACAGGAAAGTTTTGAGTTTTCTCTTGAATGTGGACACAGTTGTGGTGGACCTCAGGACAGCAGGCAGCTTGCTCCAGAGAGCAAGACCACAGTAACTGAAGGCACCCTCACTGGACCTGGATCAAATTCTGGGTACAGCTAGAAAACCTCAACCTGATGACCTGAGAGGCCTGATGGGGTTATGATCAGTGAGCAAGACAGAAAACCATTAAGTGCTTTATGAGAGATAGGCCTAAAGAAAACATGTGTTTAGCCTATAGTAGTTTAGCATAATGGCTATCATAAAACTCAGGGGGGAACTGCTATAAATACACCTTCCAGCTACTCTCAATTCTTATTGATAGTATATATTGCATACATATGCTTATTTAATCATATGTAGAGACTGAAAAAAAGAGCTTTTGTGGTTAAAGGAGCAGTTAATGTTGAAGTACTTACTTGACGTAGCATCTCACAAGTGCCATCTTGGATAATTGTGCCCAAAATCAGTCCCTATTTAGTGCACAGTATTTACTTTCCACTAGTTTGTACAAGTGTCCATATACTCAGTGTGAAATGTATGCATTAACATTGCCCTCAAAATTATCACAAACAAAATAATGGTGTCCATAACATGTACACCACCTTCTGCTACAAAATATAAACTTGCCAGTAATAAAGCAAGCTGAGTGTCCAAATAAGTGTCTAAATTTACAATTTACAGCTCACTATAGCGTAAACTGTCCCATGTTTATTATGTAGGGGATGACAAATGAGAGAGAGATTGTGGACGAAGTGTTTGTGATTAGTTTACTAACTAACAAGATACAGTATTTCATGAGTAGACCCTAGTTACAGCAACTTTTTTGTGCAGCTGCTAATATTTGGTTTGACCAGGACATGGAAATGTGAAATGGAAATTAATGAAAAACAAAACAAGAGAAGGGCAAGGAGTAAGACAAGAGGAAAGAGAGAATGATTAAAGGATAGTAAGACCACTAGCTGTGATGATAGCTACTTGTGTTTTGTGTGTGTGTGTGTGTGTGTGTGTGTGTGTGTGTGTGTGTGTGTGTGTGTGTTGTGTACCACAGCTGTTGTGGTTTCCCAGGCTGGCTAGTTGACTCTGCACTCAAACCATATAATACAGAGTTTAAACAGGCACACAATAGGGCAGCCTGGTTCCCACGACAACTATGACAGGACCCCTGCTCTGTTTTTATTGCCTGTGTGTGTGTCTGTGTGTCAGCGGCGTGTTTTAATGAGACTGAACAACCTTTAGTCTATGTTCATTCAGTGTGAAGAAGCAATAAATTCTCATTTAAAGATGACTCCTGAAAACATCAAGAAGAATTTTAGTTTTCTGGCATCACGGTGTGATGAAAGAATCTATTGTATTGTGTGTATGTATTGTGACCCCCGCAGTTTGCCATAGTCCAATAGATACATATTTAATTACATTTTTCAGAGGAAAGGATCTTTTCTTTTTGCCATGATGTTTTCCTGTTAATATATTAAACGCTTTTCTTTATCTGTTGATGAGATGATCAAATATCTCAGATGAAGATGTCTCGTCTTTAGACTTATGTGTGTAATGTAGTGTTATTGCTGTCCTGACTCTCCTGCCTCTCTGCTCTCCATCTCTGTGTCCAGGTGGTTGTTCCTACTCGGGTTGGACAGGTGTATGTGTACGACACAGTGAAACCAGACCAGGACGAGTATGACGTCCCGCCCAGACATCAGCCTCCGACCCAGCAGGACATATATGACGTGCCACCCACCCGCCAGCAGTACAACACACAGGTCAGACTGCTGTGTGTGTGTGTGTAGACTTGAGACTAAATGATCTATATTCACAGTTATACAGTCTATTCAGTAAATACAATGCTGAAATTTAAAAAGAATTCTTACTCTACATCATTCCAAATACTTATGTGTAAGTTAGACCTTTTTCTTGTATCTGTTTGTATGTTCTCAGACTTACTAGTTTGTCCGCATTATTTGACAATGACCTTTTTATTTTAAAGGAACAACATTATGCTTTTGTGGGTTGTTATTTATATAGTGTTATGATGTCAGATGCTAAACATGGTCAGAGTTCCAAAACTTGAGGTTAATATATGTAGAAACGCTCCCTGCAAGTCAGAAGTCAGGGCTTCAATCTGCTTTAAACACTTTGTTTGCAATGTTTTTTTCTACCTTGGCGACAAGCTGACGTCGCTAAGGTTGTCGCAAAGGTTTTTCCATGTGTTGTTCACATTGTCCACTTTCATATTTTGGATTGAACATGTACGGATGGATTTGAGAAGCTGACGTTTCAAGTAAAGAACGAGAAAAGTTTTGTTTCATGGTCAGAACAGAGTGGGCTCATCAGGAGGCGAGCCTTAAAGAGACAGGAGCTAGAACAGCCTGTTTCAGACAGAGACTGAACTGAGAGGCTGCATAAAGGGCCATAAGATTAACTGTAAATCATACGAATATATTACAGCAGAGTCCCAGAATATAAATATAGACCTGAAAATGTGCATAATATGCCCCTTTAAAACACAAAAATGATTGAAATTCAATGATAAACATATCTCTGATGTGAAAATAGCTGCATTTTCTGTGATACAGCTATTTTCATGTCGCTTGATATTTTAGATTTTGACCCTAAAATTAGAAGTGTACTTTTTAGAGTGTTGTAAGTCTGTTGAATCAAAGCATTCATAAAAAACAGCAGATTCTTAGTAACCATTGTGTATTCCTGATAGCAGTGCACTAGCTGCTGCAGTGTTAGTAATGGAAGATGTAGATGTGAACGTACAGTAGTAACAATAGTCTGTGTTGTAAATGTATAAAGGTAGAAGTGTTTGTGTGTGTAAGGATATGTGGCATGTCACATCAGAACACTGTACAATACACACAGGTATTGTCAGGCACCAAGTGACCTCTCTGTCTGCACAATATGAATATTTGATGTGATGTAATATTCAACCTCTCTGTTTCTAAATATTAGATCTGTCTTTAGTGAAGGTCATTCATAACCAACAGACAGGCTAGATATGCCACTGTCTGTGTGTGTGTGTGTGTGTGTGTTATACAAGACACTTGCACTGTCCAGAGGCGACAAAAAGAAGCTGTATTTTTCCACTGTAGGGAAGGTTATTTATGTTTGTGTGCACTGTATATGTGTGTGTGTGTGTGTGTGTGTCTGCCTGTAGGGCCTTTACACTTGATTCCACACACACACAGGTCAGTCTATTCCTGCGTACGTCCACACATCCTGTTCACAGTGTTTTCTGCTTAATAAGCAGGTACACACACACACACACACACACACACACACGGGCAAACTGTACATAGAAGAGAATCTTGATGCTGACAAGCCAAAAAAGAAAGGTCAATCACAAACAACTGCAGCAGACTGAGAGCTGGAGTCACTGGAGGAAGAAGAGGAGGAGAAACTGAGCTGTATGAGGAAGAAGGGGGGAAAGGAGGAAGAGAAGCACAGGAAGGGAAGCGGCGCAAAGAACAACAAGATGACAATGAATGATGGGAAAAATGAAGGATGGAGAGATGAGGAAGAGAAGGAGGAAGATGTGTAGCTGTAATAACAGATGTAGCTGCTGGGTTTTTTTTTGAAGTGGGCAATCTGAAAGGTGAAGAATGAACACACCACAACACAAGGCACTTCATCACAATGTCTGCTGTGTTGGAAATACCTCATGGTAGATGGCTCTGACTATAACAAGTCATCACACACACACACATACAGACACGTACAGTAGCATCACAGTGCAGCTGTGGGGTGCGACAGGCTGCTTGCGTCTATATGCAGTAAGACGTGTCCATGCAGAGCTGTTGGAACATCAGCACTGGACTGTGGAAATAATTCTGTGTCTGTGTATTCATGGATATCATGTAAAACTAGGTGTTGGAAATATACATAACATCTTATAATTCAGTTGAGTACATGAAAATAATCAGATAAGAATGTTTTGGCTTATCCAATCTATTTAATGTCTGAAAAAGTCAAGTTTCTTCACATGATCCAGTATTAACATATTATACCAGATTTCCCCACAATGACCCTGTTGGTCTTTTTCACAGCAGATATTGTGAGCTGGCATGGCAGAAGAAGCACAGGTGTAATTAAGCACATAAATGAGGACTCTGTTCCATTTACAGTCAGTGTGTCAGTCCCATGTCCCTAGTATTGTGAATACAGGCTCAGCAGGGAGACTCTCAAGGGATTACTGTGACCTACAAGGTGAGGGTCACATGACTGTTGGGAGTAGGTAAGCTAGCTGTACGGTTAGCAGGCTGATCTGCAGTGGTGGAAAGTAACTAAGTACATTTAGTGTGTTGTTGGCATTTTAATGATCTTTTTAACTTTTTAAGCTTTTGATTACCCTGAAAAGTGCTCTATAAATAAAATGTATTATAATTATTACTTAAGTACAGTTTTGAGGTACTTGTATTTCACTTGAGTATTTCCATGTGATGCTACTTTATACTTCCACTCCACTACATTTCAGAGGGAAATATTGTACTTTCTACTCCACTACATTTATTTGACAGCTTTAGTTACTTTTCAGATGAAGATTTGACACAATGGATAATATAACAAGCTTTTAAAATACAACACATTGTTAAAGATGAAACCAGTGGTTTCCAACCTTTTTGTCTTTTGACGTCTTACAAAAAGCAGTGTGTAGTCGGGGTCACATTTCACATGTCTATGAGTTGTTAACAGCTCCACCAAATAGTGATTTTTCCCTCTAAACTTCTCACATGCTTACATTTCAATTAATGTTCAAATGATCCAATATTTCAGCGAAAATCAAAGATTAAAGAAAAAGCAACTGGAAACAGATTTAAACAATTTAAGAGGTGTTAATACAACTGTATTACAGAAATACAGTAATACAAATTTTGAAAATCTAAAATCTCTCTGCTGTAGAGATTTGAACACATTTGTAAACGACTGTTTTGTTATGAACCTCATCACTGATTACCTTCTTACAGTACATGTAGACAAGCTAGCAAGACCACTGAATAGCAGCCTACTGAAAACTGAATGAACTAACGATTATTTTCATTATCGATTATTTTCTTTATTAATTGATTAGTTGTTTGGTCTGTAATGTATTTTGTAAGAGAGTCACAATGTTAGCAATTTGATCAATTCAGCTGTGTGGTAAAAATGTAATTAGTGTGGGAAAACACACATGAATTTAGAGGGAAAGATTTCCACAGTAATGTGGAAAATTTTGATATGCAGCAACTGCTGGCATGAAACCTGCAGGACTGTGGTGGAGAGGAAAGAATATCATCTCTCTCTCTCTCTCTCTCTTTGTGTGATAGTGTCTCTCTCTCTCTCTGTCTACTTAACTTTCTCTTTCAAATTTGCTTTACTGGCCTGACCGTAGTTAATTACAGTATATAAAGTGCCTTGCATAAGTACCCCCCCCCCCCCCCCCCCCCCCCAAACCCTGTGGACTTTTCCACATTGTGTAATGTTACAACTGCAAATTAAAATGGATTTTATTGGGGTTGTATGTAATGGACCAACACAAAATAGTCCATAATTTTGAAGTAGTGGGAGGGGGTTTTACATGGTTTTCAAAATGATTTACAAATAAAAATCTGAAAAGTATTTAGTGCATATGTATTCACCACCTTTGCTGTGAGACCTCTAACTAAGATCAGGTGTAACCGATTGCCTTCAGAAGTCAATAATTAGTTAAATAGAGTCCACCTGTGTGCAATTTCATCTCAATATAAGGAGCTCACTAAACAGGTCAGGGATAAAGTTGTGGAGAAGTACAAAGCCCAGACCTCAATCCAATAGAGAATCTGTGGCGAGACTTGAAAATTGCTGTTCACAGATGGTCTCCAACCAATCTGATTCAGCTTGAGCTATTTTGCCAAAAAGAATGGGCAAAAATTGCCTCTGTAATTATAGCAAAAGGTGGTTCTATTGACTCGGGGGGGGGGGGGGGGGGGGTGAATACGTGTGCATCCAACAGATGTCTGCCTTTTTGTCTTAATTATTGTTTGTGCTACAACAAAAAGTTTTTTGCACCTTCACAGCACCATGCATGTCGTGTTAATCAAATGGTAAAAAGCCCAATAAAATCAATTTGAATTCCAGGTTATAACTGCAAAATGTGGAAAAGTCCAAGGGGGGTGAATACTTCTGCAAGGCACTGATGAATGTAACGGTGCAGAATAGTAAAGTCAGAACAGCTTCATGTGTTCCTCTGGTTTTCCTCTATGTGTGTGTGTGTGTGTCTCTCTCTCTCTCTCTCTCTCTCTGTGTCTATGTCTCTCTCTCTCTCTCATTGTTCCAGTATAACAGGCATAGAAGTGTAAATGCCCCAGTTTGAATGAAGTGGCATCCCAGCTGCTTCTGTATGCGTGTGTGTGTGTGTGTGTGTGTGTGTGTGTGTGTGTGTGTGTGTGTGTGTGTGCGTGTGTGTGTGTGTGTGTATGTGTGTGTGTGTGTGTGTGTGTGTGTGTGTGTGTGTGTGTGTGTGTGTGTGTGTGTGTGTTGGCAGGATGTCATCCCAGTATGTGTGAGAGACATACTGGAACAAGGATAACCAGTAAAGGGAGGAGTTGATTGTAGGACAGATGATGGACTGATATTTCCTCAATACCTTGCTGGTTCAAATTCCTGGAATTGCTTTTTTCCTTCCTCCTCTTCACCTCCTTTCTCCTCTTCTCTTTTCTGCCGTTTCCCCACCTCCCTTTTTTTCTTGTCATTCTTTTTACAATTTCTTGTTTGTTCCCTCTTCTTCCACTTTTCTCTATCTTTTTCTCCCTTCTCTTTATTGCCTTTTCTCCAGCCCTCTTCTCTTCCCCTTGTCATTCTCTGCCTTTCTCCCTCTGACCTCCCTGCTTTTCCTCTCATTTCCTTCCCCTTGCACTCCTCTCTGTCCTCTTTTCCTCCTCTTCTCCCTCCTCTTCGCTTTATCTGTTCATCCCCATTGCGCTGCTTTCCTTTCCTCCATTTCTCTCCTCTCTTCTCTGACAAAGGCAGTAGATATAATGCATTCAACCATTTAAAACCTGGTTTTATTACTCTCCATATGTGCATGTGTGTGTGATGGAGGGTGTATTTTATAGTTTGTGTGTGTGTGTGTAGTAATGCCTGTATTCATCTCTCTTTACTGTCTTGTATTTCAGATTAGTTTATAATAGAGTAAATGAATGTACTCTTAGTGGCCACTTTATTACATGTGGTGGCATTTAAATGATGCTCAGGATGACATTGAAAGCATCCCTCCAGACATGTTTTAAGATTCATTAAAATACTCTAAAAATGGCTTCCAAACTAGTTGTGACGTTGCAAATCATGCTCGTACAGACACACCTTCAACTGAGATTTAAGGTGAGCACAGAGAAACTGTCCTCCTTCAGCAGAGAAATATTAAAACAGGTTTTGCATGCATCATTTTGCACTAGTGAAGAGAACAACATCCAGGAGTTTGTTTATAACTGTATGAGACTAGCAGCCAGATATGGGTGTGTCCTGCTGTCAGCCAAAAAACTGTCTATAAGCACCCCTCTCACATTTTTATGAGTTCAGAGTCTACAACAACAACAACTGGAGGAAATGATGGGAGCAGATTTTGAACTGCATGCACACAAAATATTGCAATAAACAAGATAATGACCTGTCTGTATATATTTCTTTTGTTCTCTCATTCAGTAGTTTTGTGACTCATAAACTTCCATTCTGCATCATGCAGTTTGTATGTTTTAATGTCACCATTCCCATAGGCAGTGCAATGTAGAGAAATCCCACAGCTGCTTCTGATGCTTGAAACAACCTTCACATCTGGCACCAACAAGCACACTGAGTCATTTATCTCCCATCTTGCCCGTTCTAATGTAATGTTTATACATTACTGCAGGATTCATGTATTGAATGCTCAGTCGTATACAGTATGATTGTTGGTTGGAGGAGTTGGCTGTAGTGCTGGGCAGTATACAGGTTCATTTGGTATACCAGTTTCAATTTACCAGAGAATATGAATTTTTCATACAATACCATACTGGTTTATAGCTGAAGCAATTGCTGTAACTCTTTAAAAGGCAGCAAAATATATAATATTGTTTGCCGCAAAGAGCGCTACGACTGGGTCAAGCTGGGTGGAGTATATTGAGAGGGGACCTCTATTAACTGCCTAACCTTCCCTCAACAATTAGTAACCCACAACTGACTCTCTTTAATAGTGCAAAACACCGTGGCACACAACAATTTCTGACACACAAACAATTTGTAACACTTATAAATGTACATTTACAAAATTACACAGCTGAGCTTGCTAGCTAGCCAGGTAGCTCTGTTCTTGAGATTCAGATTGAAATGTGCGAACGAGGCCTCGCATATAATGACGATTATCGGGGCAACCTCTGTCAGCCTCCTGCTGCTTTACTAATAAACATGATTTTTACATAAATTGCTGCCCTGGATATAGATTTCTATGCAGTTAGCCATAATACTGCTACAGGCGATTAGTTCCTGTGTTTACTTTCATTCAGACTCAGAAACAAACTTTTGAAGCGATTCAGGTAAACTCTATGTACTCTTGACAGTAGAATAAGCCACCATAAACCTACATAAAGGCCCAGTCATGCAAAAAACAAAAAACAAACCAATGTGATATACCGGCGAAAAATATTGTGATACAAATTTAACTGGCTGTGTATGTGATAAAGAGAATACTTCGTGAATATAAGACAACTGTGTGTATGCTGTTTTCTCTCTGATATATCTTGTCATTGCACTGATTGTGTGTATAAGTTTGTGCGTGCATGCAGTGTGATTTGTGTAACTACATATTACTAATGTCTGTCTTTTCCTGTGTTCAGGTGTATGACACTCCTCCCATGGTGGTGAAGGGGCCCTCTAGTGGTCAAGATATATACGACACCCCACCAAGCACAGACAAGAACACACAGCAAATGGTAAGGCTTTGACATGACAGATATACAGTGTGATAGTAGCTTTATACTGGCATTTTGCACATATACTGTTTCCAGTATTAGTGTAGATATAGGGGTTGAGCCCAGGCCAACGTGTCTCTTCTACCTCCAAGGAAAACATTCCGGGAATCTCACCACATTTTGTGTGAAAACAGTTCACCAATCTTGAACAAAAACAGGAAAATAGGAACTAAAAATTAGAAAAGTGGATTATGTAAGCCAACAATCAATATTTTCAAGAAGCAGAAAGATATCCTACACTCCCAGAAAATCACAACATAATGACATCATTCATTTTACACATTTTCAGGTGAATTTCTGGTAAAATAAATAAATAAATAAATAAATGAATAATACAAAGTTAAGACTAAACAAACAAAACTCATCATCACCTAATCACTTCAGCTCAATTCAATTCAATTCAATTCAATTCAATTTAATTCAATTTAATTCAGTTCAATTCAAAGGGCTTTTTTTGGCATGAAGGTTTCAAGAATAATGTTGCCAAAGCATCAAAGTACAATTCGTCCAAATGTTTGTAGAGTACACACAATATATATATATATATATATATATATATATATATATATATGTATATAGTATATCCTATGCACATATGCACACTCTTTGTGTGTGTGTGTGTGTCAGGTTGTGGTATACTGGGCAGCAAGATATGTCCTGTCTCCTTCTCCTCAGAGTATTTTTTAATTTTGAGAGGTCATTTTCCTCTTCACCTCTTTGAAATCTGAAATTACAGAGTTGAACTTGTTAAAGTAAATATTCCTTATTTCATTGAATGTTTTACAGTGTAGGAGGAAGTGCATCTCTGTCTCAGCCTCAGCTGTCAAACAGTAACCACATATTGTTGTCTTTTGGTTGTGATGATTTCTCGATGGCCAGTTTGTGGTCACTGAGCCTGTCCTTGGTTAGGATCTGTCTCTGCTTTCTATCTCTGACAGTAGAGAGATATTCTGACAATTCATAATCTCTTTTTAGGACCAGATAACATTCTAATCTATTTTGGCTTTTAGTTTCTTCTTTCCAATGTTCCAAATAGGTTTCTTTACATCACATTATACTTTGGTTTTCACTGACTGGTGTTTGGAAAGCAGTGAAACTGGTCATAGTGTGTCTGAGAGGGGGCAGTTAGTCTCAGCACCAACTGACATAGGGGACTCTTTTCTGGGCTCAGCTATTGAGTTTGGAGGGCTTTGGAATGGAGGGTGTCTGTCTGGATTTAAGCTGATTAAAAACATTTGAGTACTCTCTTTTGAGTGTTAATTATCATTAGGTATCTGCCTAATTCTGCTCTACATGCTGCAAATTCTGCATGTAAAGATTCTGTTGAATGTTTGTCTGACAGATATGAATACCGAGTGAACCCCATACTTCACTACCATACAGCGCAGCGGCAGGATGACACTATAAAATATTTTAAGCCAGATTTTAATTGGAATTTAGAAATTATAAAATTTTCTCTTAATTGTATTTAGAGCTCTTCAAGCTTTTCTTGTAGTGCATTTACTGCCATGTTGAAACTCCCTGGTGCTGTTATGGTTATACTAAGATTATACTAATCACGCTTTAGTATAACCATAACAGCACCACTCACGGTTTATGCAATTATCTGGCTTTTGGAACAGTTTATTTGTTATTGAGACTCAGCAGCCAGACATTTCTCTGTTTTCTGTTTAGGAGCAGCTGAGATTGTCACTAAAATGAGAATAGCTGTTAAATGAATCCTATCAGGTTCCAATAGGCAACAACATAGCTCATTTATGCTCCATCACAAGAGGTTAACTTTGCTCCCTAACTTCAGGGCGAACCCCCTTCACTTCAGGTGGTAAGCAAGACACTTGGCTCGGGTCTTGAGGAGTTAGAGCATACAGGCAACATTATCTGACAGTAGCTGTGTCGCATGCATGCTTACAGGCAGGTGATATGCAGACTCTGAATGCACAGCCATCAGTTCTCTATCTGCTCTGATGAAGGCTTGCACTTGATCAGTTTATCAAACAACCAAAACAGGCAGGACTCATTTTCAGGTTGTGGTAGGTGACTGGTGGGGCCTGCTTTGGTTGCACCCTTTCACCAGAGCACATCTAAAGTTGTAGCATGACGCGTTTGAGTTCATTTGCCTTACTTGACATCGCGATGATGCTGAAACGATATATGGTGCAGCCCTAATTTTTGTTTTTTTAGCCTTTTAAATTATTTACCAAACATACACAGCATGTCTTAATGAAAATTATAGTGATCATTTTCCTGCAGATAAAATAGCCAATTTGTTTTTGAATCAATCAAATCACATCTCCACCACATTTCACTGTGAAACTACAGAATTTACATGGTGTAATAGTGTGATTAAGAGTGATCAGGTGTAAGTAAAGCTCTAGCAGCTTGCTCAAAGAGACCTGACATTATTCCAAACATCATGAGATCCAGGGCTGGCTGACTGAAACCAATGATGGCAAAAGGCCCAGAAAGCTGGCAGTGCCTCTGTGTCTGAGTTTATTCTTACTCAGCAAATTAAAAAGTTCAACTTTTGATTTTCTCCCTCTTTCACACTGCCTTCATTTACTTTTGTCTTATATCATACAGTACAAATTAAAGTAAAAAAAAGCACAATAAAATGAAATGCTTTATGTAATAGAGGATATTTCTCTTCCCCCCCACCCCCCTTCAGGTCTATGACTTCCCCCCGTCTGTCAGTAAAGACGTCCCTGACGGTCAGCCAATCAGAGAGGAAACCTACGATGTACCACCCCACTTTGCCAAACTCAAACCCCAGGCCCCCATCCCTCCTGGCCAGTACCTGCACAACAACCTCAACGATGACGACGATGACGAACCGCCGATCCCTGAGGACGTGTATGACGTCCCGCCCCCCATCTTGACAGACAAACACTTCCACAGAGACAGGGGCGGAGTCAGCCAGGCCGCCCAGGAGATCTACGACATCCCGGCCAGCCTGCGGACCGGAGGACACACCGCCCAGGATGTCTACGACTTCCCCCGGGAACGAGAGGACAGAGGAGGAGACAGGGGAGACCACTATGTCTATGATGTCCCACCACAGGTAGGAGAGTTAAAGGAACAGTTCCACATTATGAGACAGATGTTTGTTTGCCATTAAACTGATGGCGTTTCATGTCTTTGTGTCCTGTACAGACATACAGTACCAGTCAAACGTTTGGACACACCTTCCCATTCACTTGAATGGGAAGGTGTGTCCAAACTAGACATACAGTACCAGTCAAACGTTTGGACACACCTTCCCATTCAAGTGAATGGGAAGGTGTGTCCAAACGTTTGACTGGTACTGTATGTCTAGTTTTAGTCACCAAAAACAAAAGACACTTTTGTCTAGTTTTTGTCAGTGAACCTTGAACTTGGTTTCTGAGAATACAGCCGTCGCCTTGTTTAATGTATGCAGTTACCATGGTTACAGGTCTTGTTCTTGTCTGGACAAGTTGTCTGGTTGATAGCTGACATAAATCCTGAATTCATTCCTAGTTCACTCCCAGTGTGTCCACTCAGTCATTTTATGGAGAAATGTATTTAAAAGTTGATGTGAAGCTTATATGAGGCTTCATCAGTCTGAGTTAGTCATATCAAGTGGATATCTGCCACATTTACAGTCTTTTTAGCATCAAATTCTCTCTTTGTGTTTCCTCAGACAGTGTTTCCCTGTTGAGCTGTGGTGGAAGTATAGTAACAAAAAGAGGAACTTTGGCACTAAAAAGACTGAAACATTGAAAGATATGTACTTGACTCATTATTAGCTTCAGATAAACTTTTATATACATTTTTGCACAGAAGGAGGACTGTGGATTTTGTCCCCCATCACTTCCATTGTAAGTGCATTATGAAGGGATCTTCTAATGGTCAGTATGAACAGGAGGAATGATTACAGCAAGAAAAACATGTTTCAATGTTAATTTGGCTCCTGGCTGTTGTTTTAAGAAACACTTGAAACATTGTGAACTTGTCCTTTAAGGCTTCTTCAAAGTAAAAATACAATTAATGTGAAAATGCTTTGTTAATCCATATATTAGTTTCTTCCTCCTTCCAAGAACCTGTAATATTAGTTCACCTTTTTATTAAGGTCAGTATGCTGGCTTGCATGTATGGTTTTACCCCATCTGGTTGGTTTTCTCCCTTGATGGGATTAGTTTGGGCAAATCTGAACACAGCAACCATTTTCGCATGTAGAACAAAACAACCGCAAAACGTCCCTTTAGAGGAAGTGGTCTCTGTCCAGTCTGGAGTAGTATGCTTGTGGTGGGAATGTAATTTGACCTCAATCTGACCCAACTACAATGAGTACGCTGCAGGTTTGAGCTAAACAGCTCCTGTAACCAGGTGCTCTTTGCATGCTGGGATGTGGATGAGTGAAATCAACAGTTGCTAGCAGCTCGAGGTCCGACCTGCACATTGTCTTCTTGATATTTGAGCAGATAAGAGCTTCCTCTGGAACTTTTTCCTATGTTTACATTCCTTTGGTTTTTGGTGATGCATTTTGGTCCGTTGAATTTTGAAATGTGTGAAAATAAACTGAGTCAACTTTACCAAGTCATCCACTGATTCAGACTAGAACAAACCACCTATAGATTTGAAAATGGCCCAAAGTTGTCTTACGTACATGTTGCATCCTGCTGTAATCTTACATTACACACATATACATTATTTCAGTGGTGATGTGTCTTTTTGCAGGTTGTCCGTGACGCCCAGTCCACCAGTGAGGAGCTGACCATGTCCTTCAAGCGGCTGTCTGCCTCGAGCACAGGAAGCACACGGAGCAACCACTCTGCTTCATCCTTAGACATGGTTCCTGTCCGCGACACCCCATCTTCCTCCTCACTTCCTGCCACTGGCTCAATTTCTGGAAAACCCCTCATGCTGGACTTGGAGCAGGCCATGGAGCGCCTGTCTCGCCTTCAGCAAGCTGTTGAGTCAAGTGTCTCCCTTATGATGTCATTCATCACAGGCAACTGGAGGAGTCCTGCCCACCTGGAGGGGAACCTCTCAGCCATTCACCAGGCTGCTGATCGGGTGCGCTCCACTGTCCGAGACTTCCTAGAATTTGCCCGGGGCGCTGTGGCTAATGCCGCCCAGGCCACAGACCGCTCACTGCAGACCAAACTGGGCCGACAGGTGGGAAAGATGGAGGAGGTCTTCCAGAGCTTAATTCGACACAGTCAGAGCTTAGACGCCATATCCTGGTCACATACAGAGCTGACAACACCGCCACCAGGTGGGGATGATTTAGATCGACTAATCATGACGGCACGCGGCATTCCGGACGACGCCAAGCAGCTCGCCTCTTTTCTCCATGGTAACGCCTCGCTGCTCTTTAAAAGGAACAACAGGCAGCAGCAGCAGCTGCCCCTTCCTCCAATCCCAGGGGAGATCAGCGGTCACATGACAGGATCAGGAAGCGGGAGCTATCAGGGAGGGGAGAGGGTGAACATTCAGTCGCGGCCCCTCCCCTCTCCGCCAAAGTTTTCAGCTGCAGAGGAAGAGGAAGGTGTGGACAGGCCGTACGAGACCACAGAGGAAGGCTGGATGGAGGACTATGACTACGTACATCTACAGGTACACACACAACACTCTTTATATAAAATTAGTTAGTCTGCCCCCCAGCAGAGCTTGAGATACACAACCACATCTCTTGAAACCCCAACTAAATGCTAATGCTACAGAAGGCTCAGGGGATTGGAGTCAAGGAGCAGTGTGAGCTTTGGCATGTTGTTGACAGCTGTAATAATATTTTGTAGCTGTTTTGGATCCCCTAACTGTTGATACTGCGAAATTTGTGATTTTTATAAATGAAACTTGCTCACAATCCTCAGGTAAATCTCAACTCCAGGCATGAGGTCGTAGTGATGATCCTTACACAGCACACACACTCTCTCTGTCTCATCATAGCCATGATGGATGAGAACATGTGCCTGTGAGGAGTCAGCACTTTTTTTAACAAGCAAGTGTGTGTGTGTGTGTGTGTGTGCAGGGTTTCCATCATGCAGGTAGCGTAGCTCCTTTAAGGAATAGCTCAGTGCATAGGAAGTGTGTGTGTGTGTGTGTGTGTGTGTGTGTGACAGTGAGGCTGCAGCGACCAGAGCAAGTTGTATGGAGTATGAAGTTAGCAGTATAGCTGTGAACAGTGCAGTGTGTGTACATCCTATCAATGTGGGTGCAGTTCCAGCCGGTCACCACTAGAGGGAGACAGATAAGACTTGTTGTATTCCTGCTGATCCACAAACAAAAGGATGATTTAAATAAACAGTGTAAGTGTGTACAAGTGGTGTAACAACTGTGTCTGTGTGTTGATGTATCAGGGGAAGGAAGAGTTTGAGAAGAACCAAAGACAGCTGCTGGAGAAAGGCAACATTATCAGACACAACAAGACACAACTGGAACAGCAACAGGTATATATGTGTGTGTGTGTGTGTGTGTGTGTGTGTGTGTGTGTGTGTGTGTGTTTGTGTGAGACTATTTCCTCTTGTTCATAGTCTGCATTACATATGAGCAGTCATTTAGGCCATGATTCAAACTTTAAAGCTGTTCTAAATAAATTATGGCCACTAGGGAGCAGAAGAAATCAAAACAAGGTTGATACACAGCCCAACATATCATTATCAAATGATGTTGATTAGCTTCCAGCCAAATTGACTGTCACTGGCTAAAATTGTGGAGTTGCTTTTGTCTCATTATCACCTGTAAATCAAAACATTGATTAATGTTTTCTTACCCAGAAAAACATGCACGGAAGACAGCAATTGTTTTTATCAGTATAGAGTATATAGAGTATAGCCTGCAAGTCTCCCGCCTGTACGCAGCCTCAGAGGCAAAGTGCAGGGTAAACATTACTCTTAGCTGTTGCTCATGAAGCTTCCTGCTGTTGGCACACAGTAACAAGCCAAACCAGATGAATGTATCAATGTTTATATGAAGTCAAAGCTTTCTTATGTGGATTTTGGTAGCAGGACAGAATTGATTTGAGTGAATCAAACAAACTGTAAAAGTGTGGGAGGGAACCAGTGGAACTACTTCATTATATGTAGCAGTTAGGATTGGGTAAATGGTGAGTCATTATCATCTAAATGTTCACTATGTGTGCAGGCTGAATCAGCTGCTTCAGTCTCAAACAAAAGCTGAGCTTGTAAGATGTAGTTTGGTGTGTGAGGCTTTTCTTCAATCATACCCTGACTTAATTAAAACCTCAAGCAAAACTGTAATTAACGGTCGCCTCCACCTCCTCTCCTACCAGATTAAACAGTTCGAGCGGCTAGAGCAGGAAGTCAGCCGACCCATCAACAACGACATGACGGGCTGGGTCCCACCCCCGCACCACCCTCATGCCAATCAGCTCGCCCAGAACGGCTCAGGAGGCCCCTCCTCCTCCAAGCTGTGCCACGGCGACCGCCAGCTCCTCCTCTTCTACCAGGAGCAGTGCGAGCAGAACGTTACCACGGTGACCAACGCCATCGACGCCTTCTTCACATCTGTCAACTCCAACCAGCCGCCCAAGATCTTCGTGGCACACAGCAAGTTCGTCATCCTCAGCGCGCACAAGCTGGTTTTCATCGGCGACACGCTGTCCCGCCAGGCCAAGTCACCTGAGGTGAGGGCCCGGGTGGCCCAGAGCAGCAACACCCTCTGCGAAAAACTCAAAGACATCGTGATCAGCACGAAAACTGCGGCGCTGCAGTATCCCTCGCCCGGAGCGGCCAGAGAGATGACTGAGAGGGTGAGGGAGCTGGCAGGATGTACGCAGCAGTTCAGGATGGTGCTGGGACAGCTGCTGGTGATGTAGAGGGGTGAGGAGGGAGGAGGAATAGAACCAAACAGTGACACGAACTCAGATGCCCAGGAGCACAGGGCAGTAAATCCTCCCTGTAACACAGGGTGGTAGACTCTATACACCCCGGCAGCACCGGGCAGGAGGACCTGGAGACCCCTGGAGCACAGAGAGCTGCAGGAAACCCTGTACACCCTTCCAGTGTGAGGTTGGAGACCCCGTGTGCCAGGACAGGGCCAGGTTCTCCATCCCTAACGCTCCTGAAATGTAGCATCGGAAAACCCTGTGCGGCCCTGGATCCTGGGGGTCTGGGACCCTGCCTGCTCTGTCTGGGACCGGGGACACTGACCTCACATCCATCCTCTGCTCCCTCCCTCCTCTCTCTCTCCAGACCCTACCTCACCTTCCACTGGGACCATTCCTCTCTCACCTCTCCTTCCTCAGCGCGCTTTTTATTCTAGACAAACAAAAAAAAAAGAACATTTTATCTTCAGTGGGCTGGGCCAATGGTTGTAAAATAATCATTGTAAATATTTAAGTTACCTATTTAGCCAGAAAACCAGAAAGAAAAGAGACTAAAGAACTTCCAGTATATAAATATAAATATATGGTTCTTTTTTTATTTGAAGAAAGAAAAGATGAAAACATAAGTGTAGTTTTTAGACAATATCAATAATTGTTATTATTATTATTGCTATACCGTATAATTATAGCTCTGATTCCTGATCCTTGTATCACTATTGTTATGGATGTGTAAATTCCAGATGATATGTATGACTGTATGTTGTAGTACTTCTATGCTCTTCTCCATCCCTGACAAAGGCACACTTTCCAAGAAAACACTGGAGCACACAACCATTTTTAAACTTCACCTGACGACAAACGGACAGCTGTCTCTAAATGTTGCCTCTGTGTTTGAGCAGTACATCACTGCCTGTGGCTTGATACGTTGATGTCAGTCTACCAGTGCAGGCAGCACATTGTTCTCTGTCCTGTTGCAGGTGATACTGCATCCAAAAGATGTCCACAGAACTGTAAAGTTCCAGTACTGCAGTTATTAAAGATGATCTCTGTGCCATCTCATTTGCTTTTTTTTTTGGAAAACCATGCGTAGGTTGTTTTGTAAGAGGCATGTATTTGAGAAAAGGAGTGTAAAAGGTTAAGGACAACAAATGAAATTAAACCTGCTTTTCTTCTTTTCTCTGACACCAATATGGTCTTTTTGTTAGTCAGGACAGTAAAACAAGGATGGAACAGTGGTGTTAGATACATTAACTGTACCAGAAAACACAGTCTCAAGGCTGTCAGCATATTAGAACAAATCCCAAAGATTCTGGATACCACTGAAACCTAAGGTGCATCCTTAGTACTCAAAAATAACAAATGGAGTAACCAGCACTCACAGATAAGTGTACATCACTTCTTTAATGATGCACAGCAGGAAAAAAACATGTTTCAGCCCTAGGCTTTCCTCAGCATTATTAAGACAATTGTGGGTGTGAACCCTATTAGACATCTACCAGGAACCTGCTGGTGATTAACACCAGCTGATACAAATCATCCAAACAGCCATAATCGGAAAACTATTACTAATAAGAAAAATAATAAGAAGAAAATTTAAACGCACAATATGTAATTTCAGCCGCTAGGGGTCTCTCAATCAAAACAATAACAAAAGATGGAGTGTGATGACGGTGTGAAGTAGCAAGGGATCATGGGAGTTGTTGTCTCGTCGTTAAATAACCAGCTTCACCGGGATAGGATTACTTCAGTGTTAATCATTCGGGATGTTTTTACCGGGAGCTGAATTACCCGCGGAGGTCTCCTCCTCTCCAGAACAAACGGACCCGGAGATTACAGGTAAAAACATTAAATAAAGCTGTTTCACCTAAAAAATCAGTGTTTCTCCAACGATGTACGGCGACCACCAGACGTCCGGTACGAGCTGTTAACTGAGCTGCTGCTAACACTTGTTCGGTTTACTTCTCTTATAACTTTATATCCAGACGTTCGGCTGGTTTCTCCCAGGAGCCGAATTATCCGCAGAGGTCTCATCCTCTCCAAAAACAAACATACATGCAGATTAAAATCGTTAAAAATACTAATTAAAGCTGTTTCACCTAAAAAAATCAATATTTCTCCGATGATGTTTGGTGACCACCGGACTTCCTGGAGGGGCTGTTAGCTGAGCTGCTGCTAACGTTAGCCCAGTTTATTTCTCTGATAACGTAAGATCCAGATGTCCAATGACGAAATCATTCTTCCGGCTTACAGATATAATTAAAAGCGACCTAAATTTATCATGAAAATGTGGTTTAAAACTGAATAAAAGTCCATTTATAACAGTTTGTGTGGAACAACCACAATGCTGAGGTATTATCTTGTATGTGTGTAAGTTACTCTTTGGTAGACGCCATTGTAGCCATTGACAGGCGACCAAATGAAACGGTCCATCACTTTGATTAAATTACAGATTTCTCTAGGTTTGAAAATTGTTGGAAACATTTGGGGTAATCTAAGTACACAACTCAAAAAATATATAACATAGGTCTAGTTGTTTTTAGACATTTTAATGTGGAATAATTACATATTATACCTTTTAAGACATTTTAAGCCACCCGAGGAGATGTAATACATTATGTGATTCCAACAAACAAATAATGACCATTTGATTTACACATTAACAATAAAATAGCATATGTGTGGGTCTACATATGTGATCTCATCATGTGCAGCATCTCCATAAAAATAGCCTACAAATGCATGTACATAAATACAAACAACCATCCTCAAGATACAAATATTAGTCAGAAAATTAGTAAGAAAACAGTAATCAGATAAGAGGAAATATATCACATTCTGTGATTACAACAGCCAGATCAGTGACTGATAGATCTACTCACTATATCACACATGTGAATGTACCAGCAAAAATAAGTGACCCATAGATGTACCAAATATCATAATATCATATGTTGTGATAGTCATGGTCAGTTAACTGACCAAGAGATTTGCATGCTAACAATGAAAATCCATGTATGTATATATGTAGACTAATCATATTCAAAACCTGCATAGAAAATGCAAATACATATACATTAGAAAATTAGTAACAAAAAATATCTATAAGTAATAGGAGGATGAATATCACATGCTGTGATTGCAACAGCCAGATAAGAGGCCAATAGGTCTCCATGTATGTGTGCAAATATGAAGACCAATCATGTGCCTCCATAGAACATACAAATGCATTCCAATAATACATATATTCATAAAAAACAAGACAGCAGCAATTCTTCGTTTAAGCACTTAGGATATTCAGTTTGTAAGTAGTATATCCAATATGCCTCTATTTGGAGAAGAGAGGCCCTCAACAGTGGCCTAACAATCTCCATACCCATGAAGTGTAGACTACAAACCCCATGGCCTGCAGAATGAAAGTGTCTGGCTACAGGAGACCTCTCATCCCTATTTCTGATACTACTCTTATGTTCGAAAATCCTTATTCTCTTTTTGTCTTGCCCACATAGCAAAACCCACAAGGACATTTTAATAATAGGTAAACTACATGTGTGGTCCTACCCCTGACTTTCATTTTTCTACCTGTGTGAGGATGTCCCCTTTAATCATGGTATTATAATTCACACAGTTCAAACAAGGAAAATTACTCAGGGGAAGTAAGCTTAAAAAACGTGTGGGCCTAACATAGAGATCTGTCTTATTGAGTTTGTCCCTCAAATGATTCATTAGCTTAGTAGTGAATATGGGAGGGTTAACTCTTAGCCAACAACAGGATCACTACACAGTATATGTCAGTGTTCTCTGACAATATTTTTGACCGACTGAGAAATAGGTGAAAAAGTAGCAGACAAGACCAGAGACTTGTTTAAGAGGAGGAGGATGATGTGCCAGAAGGCTATCTCCATTGTTTTCACAAACCCTAAACAAACATATATTCAAGATTTTTTAGTCAGAATTCTTTTCTCTGAACTGGACAAATAGGTCAGTGGCCTGTCTCTCAAACTCTTTCTCAGAGCTACAAATTCTTCTTATTACTATAGGGAAAGCTCCTTTTCAGGCTGTGTGGATGATAACTTGAGTAATGTAAGTAGTTATTTCTATCTGTCTTCTTGCAAAAGACTGTAAACTCTTTTTGTGTATTCTGACATCCAAAAAAAGATACTGATTCTCTACTAGCTTCTAGTGTAAAAGTAATAGTAGATTATCTAGAGTTGAGATATACCTTCAGCGCCTCTAATTCCTCAGGTGTAACGGTGAAAACAAAAAACAAGTCATCAATATATCTGTAGCAACAAATCACAAGAGAAGAATAAGGTTGTTATTATAAAGATGATCCACTTCAAACTTTCCCATAAACCAGTTGGCATAGTTAAGAAAAATGTGTGATTTTTCAGCAAGTGATACCTTGTCACAGGGCATGGTGTGTTTGTTTGATTGGGGCTTGATGTCCACATAATCACTGGCTGGGAAGTCAGTGGGTTGGATGGCATCAATCACATCCTGCACACTGTATAGAAGACCTCTTTTTGCTGGTTGCATTCTGAAAAGGTAAAAACAAATAATAATAAATATATGTATTAATGACACATATAAGTATTATACTGTATGAGATTATTTGAAGGAATAGACAGGATGGTGGACCAAGTGTTCAGGATTGAGAGCTAAGTATTTTCCAGGCTAAATAATATCAATGCAAATGAATCCTAATTCATTTACACATTCCACTAAATTCACACAATACTATCTGACTGGCCTATTATGCTCTCTACTTATCATACCTAAAGGAACACTGGCATCCCCCCAGAACATTTACATCCCCACATCAGGACCATTCACACCTGCCCCTGAACAATGCAACAACCATCCCCCAAAACATCCAGAACAGTCAGAACCTGTTTCTAACTAATGTAACAGGCAGCCATATGGGTTTTTAATGTTTTTTGGCCAATCGGGGGCAGCACAACAAGCTGAAAACACAACACCTGATTTAAGTCCAACATTCACTCTCCTCTGTTTTGCTCTGAACCGCCTCCTAAAAATATCTGACTGTTAAGCTGGTAAATGCTCCACTGTGTTCACCAGCGAGTCTCTTACTGCTGTGTGGTTTTAGGCCAACCCTAGAAATTATGCTATTATGCTATAATTGTTTCACCAATCATGCTCCCAAAATTCGGGAGGCGTTAAGTTTTCTTCAGAACATATTTGCAGTTAGTATATAACCACCATTTCTATGAGACGGGGTTGTGCTGGACAGTTAGTGTGCAGTGGGTTTATCAGAGCTTTTTCACTGAAAACTGCTGCTGTTATGTTCAGCAGGCAAGCGGACCAAAGTGCAGAGAACAGCAGGCACATGAACTGAAGTATATCTTTTATTCCACAAGAGTGCAGGCAAAGAAAAACTGGCAGCTCCGAACTAACAGGACTAAACAGAACAGAGCAATGCAGAACAAACCAAAACAAAGGATCCAACAGAGACTGAACTGAAATCAGGACTTAAATACAAACTAAGCTGACAAGGGGATGAGGTGCAGGTGGAACAGGAGAACAGGAAAAGAGCTGATTGGCTGGGGGAAAAACACTGACAGCAGGTCAGGGCTAACGAGCTTGATGCACGGCAGGTGTGGAGGGAAAAACAGGCTGGGGAGGATTGCAGGAACACAGAATGGAAATACACAGCAGAAAACACAATCGGAACGGAGGAGAATAGCAACCAAGGGGCCATACTGTGACAGAAAACCTAACAGGCTCAATAACCATAAAGAAGAACTGGAATTAAACAGACACACCGTGTGAACACAGGAACCCAGAAGAACAAACACACAAAGAGTCCAAAAACCAAGAGTCCCTGACAGCTACCTGCTGATGAGAGCCGTGGGACTGAACCAGAGCAGTAAAGTTGTGGCTGTAAGACCAAAGCAATGAGCTGAAAGACACCAAAATGCTTCACAGAGTTGAGGGGAACTGCAGATATGGTGATGATTCAATGCAGGTTCATCACTATAAGCATAATCTTTCATAGTATATGTAGTCATTTCATCTGTTGTTCATATAAAAATATAAATTAGATCAGTGTTAATGAAATGTTCACTACAACAACACTTTTGCAGTCTTTTAGATGCAATCAGTCACAATTATATGTTACGAATCTAGAATTTATTCTTAACTGCATTTTACATATGGTGGGACATACTACCGTACTACCAGAGTACTTGTAACTGGCCACCAGAGAGAAGCAGAGAGGTTATACTGTAAGATGTGTCAAGGTCAACTAAGACCACTCAAGTTGACACTCAGGCATACTTACAAGCAGGGCCATGATTCATTTTTTTGACTAAACACTCTAAAAGAATAAATTGAAGAATCATCATTTTGCCTAAAAACCCATTTAAAGGCTGACAGAAACAGCCTTAAAACGCCCACATTATAATTTTTAACTGTAGAGAATAAACTCCTCATCAGAACATTGAAATCACATGATGAGGACATGACTCCAGTGTCCTCAATGGTAGCTAGAGCCCTGCATACAAACATGAAATATACATATAAGTGCATAACTACTTTATTTAATTGAATGGATGGATTAATATTAATATTGGTATCTGAAAGTCAAGAAGATTACAATAAGATGTGATACAACTATCACAGAGGATGGAGTAGCCTATGGTAATGTTTTACTCTGATCTGTTTCTATCATTAATAATTTAATAATATTTAATATTTTAAGCATTAATGTATAAACCATTAAAAGCCTTTTTTGGGGGGTAAATCCCTATGTTTCCAATGGAAAAAAATGGGCAATTTCCACAGGTGGCCTCTAGAGGGCAGTAATAACCAAAGAAGTGACAATGTAAAATGTCAGATGTGGAGAAGAATACACTGTTCCCAGACCAGGAAATTCCAAAGTTGGTCGAATTAGATTTCAGTGCTTAGTGGAGTTTCCTGGCACCTGTGCAGGCTGAAGGACTCAGGCGTGACCCCTCTGGAATGGAATATGAAGTCTGTCATTTTGAGTATGTCTGGACTGCTGTCTCTGTAGAGCAGACAGGCAGTGCTTCTCACTGTAGAACCATGAGACACAATTCAGTTTATTTCATTTCAGACATGTTGTTCATGTAAACAAAAAATAAGAGAGATCAAATGTAACATGATGATGGCCATCAGTTGTACCTCTAAAGACACTTTTTATTATTCTTCTTTAATCCATTACACTAAAACACGACAGCCAGATGGTGCGATGTATGGTGTCGGCTATCTATATTATAAAATGTTTCATCAAACTTAAAGGATATGGTCTGATTTTTCCCAAGTGTGTCTCTATACACACACCATACAGGATGTACACTGAAAGAATGTAGCTGTAAATATTCCCTCTATGCATACTGGCTGTGATGTTTCCTAATGCAACTTCAATGTAAGAGATGGAGGACACAGGCGTGGACTCGGGGGCATGGGTATGGACCGCAGCGACAGAAATTAATCTATTAAACTATTTTGATAATCAATTAATTGTTTAAGTCAATTTCCAATGATGGTTCCTTCTTCTGAAATGTGACTTGTCTTACGTAATACTAAACTGAATGTTTTTGGATTGTTGATTGGACAAACGAGATATTTGATGATCACATTGGCCACATATGTTTAGTTGCAGCACTAGTATAGGCGACATGGAGCTGCTAGATTGTCCATACTCATATTTACACATCTCAAGCAATCCTGTCATTTTACCTCCAGATAGTTATGTGCGACGTTGCAGGCTTTTTATTAGGTTAGTATTTATAGTTTAAACGTTTCAAAACATGACAGAATTAAAAACATCTTTGCTGAACATAACTAACATCAGTCAATTCATATTATATTTAAATTTCAGGTGTAAAGTGTTGGCTGCTTTGACAACTTTATCACTGTAGCTGAAAATACTCCCCAAAAAACAAACTAAGAACCAAAGTGTAATGCAGTGTTCTGTAATCAGCCCAAGCATTTATCATCTTTGACTCATCTCTCCTGCATTCAGTGAGTGGATCAGGATTATTATTTCCTGAGACACACAGACAGGTGAGCTGCAGGCTCTCAGGTCAACTCTGAGTCATAGTGAAATATCTATTCTGTTCTGGAGTCGAATGAAAAATAACACAAGATTTATATTAATAAAATAAAATTTAATCTGTTTAGAATCAGAGAAAAATTCATGAGAAAAGTCTTGTTTTAGGCAAGTTATATCAGCAAATAACACATTTAATAAAGTAAATTCGTTGCAGAGTCAAGCTCTTTGTGTGTGTGTGTATGAATGAGGAAAGAGAGACAGAGCAAGTGCAGATACACAACTGTTTATTCTGGCTGTCCGAATGAAAAATGTTCCCTCCAGCGTAAAAAAAAAACAAACAAACCTACACTCTTGATCCAAAGTCTGAATTCTGTGCAAAAATGTATTCTCAAGTTCAGCTCAATAAATCAATATGTATATCTTCCTATACAAGTTTTCATTGTGTAATTAGAAACACAAACACAGGTTAATAACCACTTGGTATACAGTAGGGATCCGCTTCAGTATGACTTAAAGGTGTTTTTCCTGTATTTTTCTAGCCAAAGTGTCCAATAAGACAAGTAAGAGACAACATACAGACATGTGGGAATAATCCTCTCTGGAGTATATAAAAATACCACATTACAAGCTGAAAGCCTCCATGAGGGTGTTGAAATAAAATACAAAACAGACACTTCAGAGACAACATACAGCTAAAAAGCTTCCAGACTGACTCCTGGATGTGGAGGATATTGCTGTGGTAGCATCACCCCGGTGTTATGATTATCTTTGTTATGGTTTTATGCAAAACTCATCAGATTGTGGGTCTCTGTGGTGACTGCTACCAGGGGATTCTGTCACCCTTCCAGTCCACCAACATCCCACTATCTTTGCTGCTGAGTGATGACATCACACTAAGCATGCCAAGCACGCTTTCCTGAGTGGTCAGAGGAGCCTGGTGGGACATGACAAAAAAGTTAATAGAAATACAAAGAAGAACTGCAGTGGAGACGCATTAAAAGTTTCTGTGTGAGCATTTCTAACCCTTTATTCTTACTCAAGAATCACTTAAAGGAGACCTCCACTGATTTCACACATCAGTGGGTGTTTCCAGGTGTTGGCGAGTACTGCATATGCCTATATAAAAAAAAGTGGCTTTTGTGGCTCCAGGGGGAGCTGTGTCAAATCTGATAAAAAGTGAATCAGTGTTGGTTGGGGCTGAAGACACCAAGTTTGAAAATGAAAAAAAAAAAAAAGAGTCAAATTACATTGTAGATAATTTAGTAGCCAGGTTTGATAAGGAAGAAGAATGTGTGAAATATAAACCACAATAACCCTGGTACATCAATTCTGATCATTTCTTTTAAACTGTTCATAATGTTAAATGCTAAATGACTTAAATACGGGTGTATTACAGTGGGGGAATAATAGAGTACATGAAGAGGGCCAAGAAGCTCAAAATTAAAAGTTTGTTTTTATCTGCAGTTTTAAGATTTTACATCATCATTATTATTATTATCATAAAAAATGATATTGTTGGCTGAATTATAGTTTATTAGACTATTTTTTAAATATCTAAAACAACACTGCAGCTGCCCCTCTGACTCTGACCTCTGAATGTGGTTATAGCTCTGATGCTGTTAACTGTTCACATAAGTCTTACATTATTTACTCAAATGTAGTACACATTTATTTACTGATTACTACATTCAGATATTTGTACATGTGTGGATAGATGTATTCATGAGAGAAGGGGCTCACTGGGATTCAATATGCACAGAGATCAAGAATTTCTGTGCAATATGTTTATTTTTTCTCTAGTTTTTCTACTGGCTGTGATCTTTCTTCCAGCACTGTTGAGTGTTGCCTGCAGGATATTTGATGTGGTAGTGACAAAGTCAGAGTGAATTATCACAAGATACAATAGCCAGTGCCGCCGCTCTGCATACACAGAGTACACAGAGCGCGTGGGGCCTCAAGTACCAGGCGGGGGCCCCAAAATTAAGGATGATAAAAATGTCATGATAATTATCACATTATTACATTTTAACACAAATTGAAAAAATATATAAATTAGTTATGTACAGGCCCACCGTTGATTTTTTCATTGTATGTACCTAATATATAGAAAGAGCCTTGGACTCGAGCATTGGCTGCATTCGCTGCGATTTTTTTCCAGTCAAATTTCCACATTGCCACACTGTGGTTTACGTCACACACAGCAGCGGCTGCGGCACAGACATTGTTGCCACACACAACATGCAGTCGCACACACAGTGCACAGAAAGCCACAGCCATATATATATATATATATATATACACACACACACACACACATATATATATACACACATACATATATATATACATATATATATGTATGTATGTATGTATGTATGTGTGTGTGTGTGTGTGTGTGTATATATATATATATATATATATATATATATATATATATATATATATATATACACATACATACAAATATATATATATATATGTGTGTGTGTATATATATATATATATATATTTGTATGTATGTATGTATGTATATATGGACTTTAAGGTATTACAAATTGCGAGCTTTGTGTCTTCTTCACTCACGCTAAAGAACTTCCATACCACCACGATGTGTGTATGTGGCTGTGGCTTTCTGTGCACTGTGTGTGCGACTGCATGTTGTGTGTGGCAACAATGTCTGTGCCGCAGCCGCTGCTGTGTGTGACGTAAACCACAGTGTGGCAATGTGGAAATTTGACGGGGAAAAAATCGCAGCTATATATATGTATATATATGTATATATATATATGTATATAAAGAAAATCAGAATTACTAAAAATCATTCATATTAATATGAAATCACAGCTGTGTCATTTTTGTTTAATGTAGACTTTTTTTTTATTTGTATGTCAGCTCTTTGACCGTGCCAGATTGGAGCACTGGAGCCCATCTTGGGACTCGACTCAGACTCGACTCAGGGCTCCCATGACCAATTATGCTTAGGGCCTCCAAATGGTTAGCAATGGCCCTGACAATAACAACTGTTTGACTGATTATTTTTAAAGGGCAATCAGACTAACAGGGCATTTAATGCTCTTAAAAGGTGCAAAGATTCTCTAAAACCTCAACAAGCTAAAATTTACAAACCATACATTATATATATCTTATATATACGTATATAGGTGTGACCTTTGCCCCGTGCTGTATATATTTAAAAGGGTTAGAACTTCTTTTTAAACTCTCCATCACCTTACCATTTCACCTCCCATCTCAGTGAGGACCCAACCAGGGTGGATGGCTGTCACCAGTATGTTGTGTATCTTGAATTCCTCCGCTTGACAGCGTGTCAGCATGTTCAGCGCCGCCTGGTGACCAACAGCAGAAAAGACAGTTTGTTTAAAAACTTATCCATAACAATTGGAAACTGTGGGAAATGTGTACATTTCATAACATTGAAAGTTCTTTTTTTTTTTAAGTTTCACATAAGTGGAGGCCCTCAATAGAAAAATTTAAGTCTTTATCACAAAGCCATATTTGACTGTAAATGCTTATGTAAAACATAATTTTTTCTCAAATTGTAATTTTGATAAATGATTTTTATACTCAAAATTAGACTGTTTATATAATCATTTACAGAGCTTGAATTAAACAGCAGTACAATTCATACTATGATTTTTTCAAATTTTTATCTCAAGCTCTGATTTAGTTCAGATACTTAATTCAAAAAAAGATTTGCATCTTAAAAGACATGTTTGGTACTTTAAAGGATAAGACTTTTACTGTCCTGCTGCCAGAAATACTCACTAAAGCACCAAATGTAGATTAAACCATCACTGAAAATAGTCCCCAAGAAATCATTTACTTCCTCCAGTTCATGTGATGTTTATTTAAAACTAGTGACCAGCTGTTGACCGGCTTGAAATCACTGACACTTTTTTAAATAATGAGAACACAAAGAGAGTAGGACAAACATGGTCTAATATATGGTTAATTTGGCCTGACTGTGATGCGACTTTAATCTTAAACTCTGTCTCTCATGACTTTTGGATCATCTGTTTTGTTATGATCCTATCTGATGAAACCAAATTAAAGACATTAGTTTGTTGCTGGAAATGGGGATTAGAGTCTCTGTATGTTAGGTTGAAGTGATATTATTTTAAATTGTCCCTATACAATACACTTAGAAAATAAAATTCTGATTTTCAGTGAGTCAACAGTACCTTGCTCGTTCTATAAGGGTACATCGGAGCTGTAGGGAAGGTCTCTGGACATTTCTCTATGGATGAGATAAGAGTGGAGATGTTGATGATGGCTGACCTCCTGCAGGACATGTCATCACCTGAGAGACAGAAACACATGGACAATGTTTTCATGACATATAAATAATGAAAACTTTCATAAATATGTCATTGTTGTGAATTGGCATGTATTTTCGTAATAAATCACAACTGTTCTCACTTCATGAAATGCATCCATATTCTGTCTTTTTATCTGTTGTACAATGTAAGGTATGGAGGGGTGAGCTTTGCCATCGTTAATGAATCTTGTCACTGAACACATTATTCTGAGAAGACTCCTTATAGCAGAGACAGCAGCATGTAGCAAATTTTCAACAGTGCACTCCTTTTGCTTCACTGTTAATACTTTAGTAAACTGTTGAACCAGTCATCATTGCTTTGGTTGTTAGGGCTCATCCAGGTTTGAACCTGGGTCCTCTCACACCTGAAGTGAGAATCATACCCTTAGACCAACAAGTCACACAAAAAGACTGCAATTTAATTTCCCCTTCAGCAAATAAAAGGGCATCCATCCACCTTATGTGAAATTGGTTACTGTGGTTTTTCTCAAAGTCATTACAAAAACCTCCCACTTGACCAGAGCTCAGACTCTGAACGGTGAAGTGAAATGTATTGCTTGAGAACTGCAACACAGGATATGAGTGACCCTGAGTGGAATGAGCTGTCTGTATATCAAAATAAGAGAAGCAGGTCAGACATGTATGTGTAGCAGACAGTGTGGAGGGGGTAGAGCTTTCAAATCCCCAAGTAACTGACTTCAATTCATGATTTCGAATCCAGCTTCGTGCTATACAGTTTTACTTGTTCCTTTCCATGCCTCCACTGGATTACTCTTTGTGGTAGTTCATCCCTCAGCACTGGCTGTGTTCAAACACAGTGACTGATCTCTGTAGGCTTTGTAAGAACTTGTTTTGCCACCTCCAAAGAAAGACGAAGTGGTCAGATTCCCTACCATGTCATCAGTGATACCTCAGTCCGCTTTTGCAAATGTTGTTGGTTAAAGGGTTGGCTAATGGCCAAAAGCCAAAACAAGACTTTGTTTCACCTCATTATGACCACCTTAACTTGAGAAAGGTATTATCTCTTGTATACCATATGCCAGGTATTGTTCCAGTCAAGACTTTGGATGATGATACATGACTAAATGGATTTCAGTTATTTGATCACATCAGTACTGATCTTAAAAACATTCCACAGTTCCACCAATTTGACCTTGGATTCCTGGATTCAAAGTTCAGAGTGCTGACCATTACACCATGGAGACCAGAGAGAACACCTACGCCAACTGAAAAGTCAGACCAAGTTAGCAATAGTTTAAGTTCCCTAGACCTACAGTAGTAAGTCCATTTCAATCTCATTTCTTTCAATCTTCATCAACAGCTCTGCCTCTGTGTGCATTTGTGGTACAGAGGCTAACATAGCTGACTCCTAAGCAGTTAACCTCTGTTTGATAACTGGCCAAAGCAATGCAACATCTTACAACTTGGAACCAGACTGCAGAACAACGAACATAGCTGTTCTTTCTCTTTTACGATCAATCTCTTTATGCATTATTAGACATCTATCCGTTTTTGACAGGGATAGTGTCCTATGTGTCTCAGATCCAGTGAAAACAGTTTCCTACAGTGTTACTAGTGTGGGACACAAATCAACAACCAAACCAGTTTTATTAATATTTTTCTTTCTTTCTCATGAGTAATTGCGCAAGAATGAGAGATCGGAACTAACTGAGAATGGAACTTTATTTGGTGTTAACTTAACATGTCATATGCCTGTCTGTCCGTAAAGATATTTCCTTCAAAGCTTTCTGTAACTGTACAAACTAAACTGTGCTAAGATTGCTCAGTACAACCTTCAAACCTCTATTGGACTGGACTCATATGTTGGTGGTACTGATCACTGAAGATTAAAGCCTGCTGTTTTCTTCAGCAATATGGGACACTCAAAGCTCATGTCACGGCTGCCTGGAGTTACTGAACACATGTTAAACCTGTGTTAGAGCCACTCACAGCAGATTGCTGACATAGATTAATCCCAGGTCACTCGCACAGACCTCCAACTGCAGTTGCACAAACATCGTTGCACAACAGTTGCAGTTGCACAACAACTTTAACCTTTATGTATCCAATCAGTTGTCTCTGTGCCAGGCTACGTCCAGCCCATGCTTGATGCACTCATCGCCAACTCCATGACACCAACATGCCATTGAGGGCTTCTCTGTGCCGAAGTCTGTATCAAATTTATCAGTAAAGTCTTAGAGATAAAGTAGTCTCTCCTGATCTAAAAACCTTTTAAAATTCCATTGTCCATGGTTTATTCATACTCAACTAAAAGTAGCATGAGAATAATCAAAGTCCTGCATTCAAAATTTAAGTATACTACTTGAGTAAATGTGTGAATTTATAGGTTCAGAGTTTCTTTTTTGCTCACTCAGGAATCCCAGTTTCTGCAGCAGTGCTTCCCTGTTTTAGTAACAGTACTGCATAACAGTACAGCACGATGGGGCATGAATCCACATGCATCCATTAAGCCTTGTCAGGCTCTACTCCAGTCTACTCGTTATTTTGGGGCATTTCATGCCATAATGTCTTCAGCTGATATACAAATTCTAGTACAGCATGAAAGAAAATATATTTACCTTTGTCCTTTTCAAGTGACCCAATCTCTGCTGCTGTCTTGAGGAGTTGAAGAAACATCTGGAGAGAGAGAGGTTATATTTAACTTACTAGTGATAAAACACACTCCTACTAAAGGTTTCATTTTCTTGTGTAATAACACAGCTGGCACTGATTCTGGACAGTGGTGTGTGTACATTATTTTACTGGGTATATTTTTTCCATTCTTTTTAAGAGGTGCTGTGTTACAATAGGCACCTGTATGTTTTCATTCATTGTTTCTGTTTTTTCTCTCTCTTGGATATTTTCCCCCATTACTATTTGATCCACTGTCCACATGGAGAACAGTAACATGTCACCTCAGCAGTGACGTAGATACAGTACATGATGCTTCATCAGCACCAGACATGACATTCTTTCTCTTATGTAACAGTCAATTTTGTGATTGATGTTGCACGGAATGAAGCAGTCACTGCTTTTCACCATGATGACATGTTGATATCCATTTTTGTCTGTGTATTTATGTCTGTGTCTGTGCTTACATTATATACACTGTAAGCACAACAAGGAGTGAGACAAACTAACCTTTGCCAGGAGAAACGGTCCAACCACATTGGTTTCATACACTTCCATCATGTCCTTTTTCCCAGTGGCAGATAGC
Source organism: Thunnus maccoyii (assembly GCF_910596095.1). Lineage (NCBI taxonomy): Eukaryota > Metazoa > Chordata > Actinopteri > Scombriformes > Scombridae > Thunnus > Thunnus maccoyii. The sequence continues at coordinate 33,613,556 of NC_056537.1, read as the reverse complement.
GGCGCTGGTGAGGCTGGTTTGTTGATAGCAGCATTGTTGATGAGGAGGTTCAACCCACCAGCCCCGATCTGCTTACTCACAGCTTGGACAGCAGCAGAAATACTGGCCTCATCTGACATGTCTGCAGGTGGACAAGCACATACACAAATGTTCACGCATTACTAAACCACATGCTAAGGCACTTGATCATCAGAGAGATCTACATATCAATGGTATCAAATTCTAGGTAGATAAAATGCAAGGATTCTGCTCTTGGAAATATGTGTTTGTAATAATTATTAGAATGAAAATGTTCTGGTTTAACTCAGAAGCACACTATGCAGACCTGATCAGTCATATGACCATGACCGACATCAATGAATGAATGTGGAAACACATTTTATTGCACTATAGGTAAGATAGTTGCAGCAGCAAAGATATCAACTTTCAAAGCATCTTAGTATATATTTTACCTCATGGCAAACATGATGACTGGCTTTAGTTTAGTTTATTTATATGATATTACAAGAAGGAGGACATCAACTCACACACAACAAGAAAATACAGTATAAAGGATAACACCATTAAGTCCAAGTCCAAGATGTGACAAATATGCATGCATATGATGTTTTCTCCAAGTCAAAAAACTCCAAGTCAAACATCCAAGAAAAAAAATAATAAAAAAAGCTAAAAAGCCAATTTAATCCCCTTTTGCCTCCTGGCACTACAGAACCTACAGGAACAGATACCCATGTTGGTATTAAACTTTGTTAAGCACAAGGCAGTAACACTAGCTCTGGACTGGTGGGCATGAGTTCCACCAGCTCCACAAAAGTGGTCTTTGAGACCATCTGGGGCTCTCTTGTTATAAATATTATTTACCACCCTCAGCTGTAGGTGGGTACAAGGGGAAACTACAGTAAAAGCTTTTGGAACTGTTGTTTGTAACTCAAATAGAGCACAACTCTGGCTCACTTGCTCTGAGAGAGCTGTAGTTTGTCAAAGTGCTTTCCAGACGGTCAAACATGAACAGATTGGGTGGTAAAAGCAACTCCAAACACAAAGATTGGCCAGCAGTATTTAGCTTCCCTTATCAATTCATTTGGGGTTTTTGGCTCCAAACCATTCACCAGGGTTTTTAATGCCATACTCTCTCCACTGCTGCCTGACAAACATCCCACATTTTGGATTCTGCATTTCTGATGAAGAACAGAAGTTCTCAATATTCTTTGCAGAAGCCAGCCTGGTCTCATCCCTCAGCCCTTAAAGATGCAATTCGTCATTATTGAATTTCCCCCCAACTCCACTTGCTAAAAATGTATCCCACCTGAAACACTTTTAAAAAAAAGTCACAGTTATCTTTAAAATGTTTTTTTTTATTAATACTATCACAGAGGGGATTTTTCTATACCTAGAAGTCTTTATTGGGAATCATGTATTCTAACCTATAATTGAATGCAGGGTTATACAGTATACAAGTGAAAGCAACTAAGTAAAACACATCCTGGATGGAAATTGAGCTCCAACCAACTGCAGAGTCCCTGTTTACCAACCCAAAGTTATTGCCAAGTCAACAACCGATAAAGGTTGGAAAAACGTTCTCTAATTAACCTCACAGAGCAAGTGGCTCGTGTAAATAAGTTTTTATTTTTCATTGACAGTTTAGAGATTAACCCTGATGGTTTGAGTGTCTGCAAACACCAGCATGGTTAATATATTAACACTTAAAGTTAGAACATCAGCATGGTTACTGCAGTTCCTGGTACACTTTATGTGGCCCACACATTTAAGACCATCCATGAAATGGATATGTGATAAATTCCAATTCTGTAAGTTAATTTTCGAGCTTCTACACAGACATATATGAGGGTGTCTTGTGTTTACCTAGCTTGATTATAGTGATCTTTCCAGCATACTGAGTGGTGAGCTCTCGCAGGGCCTGAGGGGAGCAGAGAGAAAGACATACAGTGTTATTCATTGTTGCAGTCATGGTTACTTCACTCATTTCCTGCTAGTGAACTGGATGTTCTGAATTCAGTGACGCATGTTGGTGCCTCCAAACACAACAAGTGCAATTTGGCTTTTCACTAGAGATTTAGAATCTGCTAATCTAATGTAAGCAATGATATTAAGTTGGAGAATATATGACGTGCTATACAAAAAAAACATTCTACAAGATAAATACTACATAAAATAAACTTAGCACAAAAAGTAAGGAAATTTGTATTTGGTAGATTATTTCTTTGTTGTAACAATGCGTCTTGGAAATAAATCTTATACCGTTGGAAAGCCTGTTTATTTCCCTTTTAAATGGTGCTACATTTGTAAGGAACATGCATTTGTGGGATGAGCAGCAAAGCTGAGTATGTGGGTTGCGCCCATGAAAAATTTGCCAAATTTCATTTGTGTGTTGAATAATATTCACTCCTGACAACTAAAGCATGAATACTGTTTTTATGATCATGTTAAGGCAACTCAAAGCACCTGGTTAGGAAAAATCCTGGTCTTCCTTTTTTTAAATTAAAAAAGGAAGCATGAGACAGGATCAATTACTTTTCAATTATTAACTAAAACCATTATCTCTCCCTGCTAAAGTGTGTTAACACATACAAGATTTCAGGTGTCAGACTCCTGAGCTTCATATGACCTTCTGTGCGCTGCAACAGTGCAACACTTTGTAGACTGACAAAGACACTGCCACTGATCATAACCCAGGCAGAAACAATGTTTCCTCAAAAATGTTTTGTTGTAGAATATAAACAGAATTTTTAGGAGAGAGGGATTCCAGGAGGAATTTTATTGTTATTATTAATATTATTGGTACAGTGGCAAATAAAAATGGTCCTAGACAGCATCCTTGAGGCGCCAGTCATCTGAGTCAAAGATAGAGAGATACTATTGAATAACTTGCCTATAGGCATGCTGTTAACAAAATATTTGTTTAGACATAATTATGTTTATGAACTTACTAACATCTGAAAATACCTTGTTTGGATACCCATTGGACTTAAGAGTGATACATTAGAATTCTCTGAAAGTGTAATAATCTCTACAGGCTTCATTTTACAGACACAGGTATAAAATTAAAAAGTCTTCCTCGTGTGCATGGGTCCATTCCTCACTGAGAAGCCATAGATCAGCTCCTCTGCTCCTCCGTTTGTAGCAACATGTGTGTGTGTCTGTTAGTGGATCTGAGAACAATGAGAAATATTTGTGTGTAACTGTCTCACCTTAGCTCTGGCTCCCTCAGGGTCTCTGCAGCAGGCATAGATGTGAGCGTCCTCTCCTGTCTTCTCTCCAAGCTGTTTGACCAGCTCCAAGCCGATGCCTCTGTTGGTCCCAGTCACTAAAATGTTGCCTCCCAGTTTCAGCGACATGTTGGCTCATCAACTGTCAAACTCCAGCTGCTGTCTGGCTACTCTGGTGACAGTGTCTGAACATGTGTGAGGGCAGAGTGTTGCTGTAAAGCTAGTCCTTATGTGTCATGCACTTGACATAGATGTGTACCATAGTAGAGGGAAGGAGCATAGTAGAGGAAAGGAGTAAGCGTCTTAATGCTCTGTATGTGTCATTGTTTCACTTTGTGTGTACTTTGTCACCTGTTGCAACCACACACACTCACAGAAACACGCCTTTAACATACTTTTCATTATATAACCAAAGTTTTTAGCAGCCAGAAGCACTATAGAAAGCATCTTGGACTTCAGCACTGAGGTGTGTTTGTCTGTCAATAAAGATAAGCTGCCAGTCTTCTCATCCCTCATAATCATGTTTTGTTCATAGCAAACAGCTGATTTATCTTAACATCTCCTTAGTTTTTTGACGGTATATGTTTAACTAAGCAACATTTCAGAAATGTGATGAATCAGGATGTGCAAGATAACCTTCGTCACCTGTGAGTGAAGTTGAAAGAATTAGCTAAGTCTGTGATGTAATCAAGAATATGCAGAAATTGTGTGGTTAACCACAGTTACGTAAACATAAAGTTGCTACACTGTCAGACACCTCAGATTTCTGCCACTTTCTGTCTTTTTTACTACGGACATCCAGACAGAATGTACCAGACATCACTGAGGACTCAAGACAGTTGGCTGGTTGGGGTTCAGAGCAGAGCAATCATCTTATCAATCCAAATGTTGAACCAGATCAATAAAGGAGCTGCAGGTGAATGGATTTTTATGTCAGCAATAAAACTGTTTACTTTCATTTAAAGCTGCTAATCAATAATTTCATATAAACAACAGTTCAAAAAACTATGTGTATGAAAACACACAGAGCATAACATGTTCGGTCTCACCACTTTCATCAGCAATGTTTTCTGCAGCAGCAGGTAGCTGTTTTCAACCCTGCTTAACTGTACCACTGTACACTACCTGCTTAGTACCAAACAACAGACAGACAAAGTTGACCTTTTGCCCTCTCCACCTGTGACCCCATTCTACTCATTGGAAAGGATTCTCATAATAATTGAATAATGACTTGCCTCTTTTGGTAGATGTCATTTCTTTTCACCTTAAACTTCCTTTCCTGTTATGTCAACTCTGACGCTTTTTATGAAAGCAAATAAAAGCTGCACTGATGTATAACTGAATACTACCTAACTGTGAAGTAAGACAATGATCAGGATGTACGTAGCTTGACTTCCCCTTGAAGTTTCTATGAAGTACTTCCAAGTGGTGCAATTTCTACAACTTTTAGTTTTGTTTGTGCAGGTTTAGAAAATTAAAGTGTCGAGTATTAATTAAACTATATTCAAGCTGGTCACATTTAATTAACTGAAAGTGAACCTTGAGTTAACATTATTTTGTCAAACTTGACTATAGTTTTTTGAATGTTAGACACTGGAATTTTCTATCTGAATTTGTGGACCCTCCAGAATTTACTCAAAATTAAGTTTTTGAAATTACACCACATTTCAAAGAAGGGAGGTGATCAAATTTCACAACTGAGCTACTTAAAAGATTCCAATTGTCATAGATACTAACCACAACCTCATGTGGTGTTCATACTTTAAAAAAAGAAAACCCCTTATTAAATGGCTTCCTGCACACAGGGTTAGCAAAAAACAAAACAACAAACAACAACATTTTCTCCATAATTTTATTTGGGGATGGGCTTTACTTGGTTCAGGCTTAACATTAGGGTTAATTTAATCAGGTTTTTTTCATTTTAATTATATAGATGATGTCATTTTTAAGATTGTGTGACACCTTGCCTAATTCATAATAACAAAAAGTGTCAAGCTGAATTGTCACCTTAAATATTTTTTAAACATTTTTGACAATTTTTGTTCATGTCGAATGCGTTACAAGTATTATGAATACAATTTAAAAGAATTTTATAAAAAATAATTTTAAAACAGACATGAACAGTACTTAGAAGGCATGTGTGCACTTATGCTATTTATTTGAATCCCTACTTTTCCTTTTTTACTCCCTGATGCAGGTTTAAGCTTGTTAAAATCATTTTATTCTACTCTGTCTGACAGTATTATACATATTGTGTATCATATTGTTCCATCTCTTCATTGAAGGTGTATAATGTTTACACATCCATAAAAAAACATGTTTTTTATGGTTTCACCATTTTACATTTTGATCATTTTAAACACAGTCCACCAAAGTCAGATTTTGGTTTCATTAGAAACTTTGTTCAAACACAAACTTTCTAAACTTTGGACACACAGTGTGAGTTGGTGATGACGGGCCCAGCAGCAGCACAGTGAGGTTGAAGTGTTACAAGTTGAATACACTCATTGTTACCAATTTTTTCTTTACATATCAAGTACATTCTCTGAATTTTAATCTGTAAAAATACTTCTAGGAGATGGTTTATTTTTTATCCTGAACATTTTTGGTGCAAAATTGTGCTTAATTTTAAACTTTATCAAGCACTACCTCACTAGAACAACTAGTTAATACCTTATCTGCAAGAACTACAAGACGTCTAATTTAACAGTCAGGTTATGTTTGGTTTTTCTTGTGATTGAATGCAAAAGCCAAATTCCAGCCTTATAATCTATGTGGTTATGTGATCTAGAATCAATAGACTCAGTATTAAATCACTTAAGAGATGAAATTCCTTGATGACATTTTCATACAAATGCCTTATGTTTGGACTTATGTCCCAGATTATTGCAGACAGTCGTTCATAACATCATTTGTGCTGTGCTGCATTTCACCACATACACCATGTCAGAGTCATCTCAATCATTTATGTAACACTATTTTTGTTCAATTTCACAATTTAAGTCCAATAGATCCCATTTTTACACAGCAAAACTTCAGATAGCTGAGACATAAAAGTCCTCATCTTAAAGGTGAAAAACAAATATTGAATAGCTACCTATTTTTCTCTGAAAATAAGGAGCAGAGTCTTTGTGTTTTCAAGGTTGACACATTTGATCAGTTTAGTGTCATTGGGAACTTAAAACAGTGCCCTGCTATCCAGGTCGGAATGAAGAAATGCACAAAAAACCCAACATTCTTAATTATAACTATTGGTTGGACTGCTATGATACTAATATTTTACATGATTTTGGTATTGGCTTTCTTCTGGTGTAATGTCTATATAGACAGAATAAAAGTCTACATTTTTTAGGCCCCAGACCCAATCTGGCAACTCTGGCCACATGGATCTCTTCACCTTGTTGTGTCAAAAGGTGCCTGAACAGGGTTTCTCTTCTGTGATCAGTCCCCCTGCTGTTCTTGGAAAGTGCTCACTATCTCTCTGTTTAGGTAATACAGCCACCTGCTGGCTGTTATATACAAGTCAACTGCTGCCAAGCTTATCAACCAGGTCCTGTTCTCAACAGTTCAATACATTTATTCATGAGTTAATAAATCATAACTGTAGCTGGGGATAACGATCAGCAGATCTAAATCTTGACCATGGTTCCCTCCCAGAAAAAAGTGGATTGCTCGATCCAAGTAAGAAAGGAGCAGCTGCTGAATCATGTACAGTAGGTACAATATCAGCTAAGGTGTGTTCTTTTTAATGTCCTCATTATTAGCTAGTTTTATTACAGAGGGACTTGTTGTATTTTAGTTTATATGGTGCTCACATTAAGAATATTCCTAGTAGGGATGTGCAGAGGGCCCAGCATTTGTATTTGTATCTGTATTTGTTGAGGCAGCAAAATTATTTGTATTTGTATTTGTATTCGAATAAAAGTGGAAAGAGGCTTAAAAAGACCCCATATCGGATCTTGAACTGGAGTCTCCCAGATCATAGACGACCGTGCTGACTACTGAGCTAAAATTTTACTCATTGCCTCATTGTAGACAGACCTCTACCTATTTATACACCCATAACACAGAGACAGCACACTGTGTAATGTGTAGGGAAGAACTTCAAAGGTGATTCTTGCTTTGCACTTTTCATTTATTGCCTATTTTTTACAAACTGACTTTGTGGAAAGGAGAAGGGGAACAACAGGTTATGGAGAGTCTCTTGGGAGCACTTTGCTTGTGTCAGTAGCTCAGCTTTATCTCTGGGGAACACCCCCAACAAATAATTTTTTAAATATTTGTATGAAACAAATATTCGTATAAAACCCACTATTTGTGCTTTGCCAAATAATGTATTTGTATTCAGGCACACCCTAATTCCTAGTTAATTTGTGTTTTATGACCACAAACTAACACATTATTTCAGCATAGAAGTACTGGTTGCATTGGAGTTACTGGGAACTTTGGGGCAATGGGGTACATACACATTACACAGAGGGTGGTACAGTAGGTAGGGGGTCAGTAGGGAAATGTTTGCCCCAGGCCCAAAAAATGTTAAATCTGGCCATGCTGAAGCCTCATATTAGCTTCAGGAATATATTTTTACACAGAACAACATGGTTGTTGTTGTTGTTGTTGACTGTGGATTTTTCTCCCCATCTCTTACCAAGCATTCAGACTGACGTCAATGTTAAAAAGAAACTAAACAAAGGCACTGTGTTGGTGTGGCCTTGTTTCAGGTTCTGGTGAGATGGTGAAATATGTTCCAGGAAGGGTTGTTTGAGTAGCAGATCCATGATCAAACACTGCACATCATACTATGAGATGAGGATTGTATAACTCACAAAGTTAGCAATCATTTCATCCTCTGTTGCGACCATCGCCAGGTCAACAGTAGAAATATGCAAAGTAATCTACCAGTGTTATGCCCTGGCAAACGAAATGAAACTGAATTGGTTCAACCTATAGTTACTTACTCAAAAAAAAAAAAAGTAAACAAAAAAATAATCTTTTGAATAAACTTGAACCTATCCTTTAACCATATTAAAAAAAAAACAAGCCAAAAAGCCATGCGCGGAAATTCAGGGCAAAACTGAGGCTGGTGAGGGGACGTGAAACTTTTTTAGTTGGTTTGTCAAAGAAACATCTGAAAATAAGACAAACATGGGTGCTGCTTTATATCTTTTTCATTTCATTGTGTAGTGAGACACCAGTGAGGAGGGCAGACAGAGGCTGACAATGATGCATCACATATACCCCGTTTGTCATGATAGCATTGTGTCTACAAAGATAATTATGTTCACCTTATGCAGAAGAGGATCACTGAGATTAGAGGTTTAGTCACACAGTCTTTACAATAATGAGGTATAAGACATTACAAAAGAAGTCTACAGTATACGACCTGCTTTCTGTCTGGAACAGAAATCACAGAAAAATTATAAGGCCAACAAACTGTACAATCACAACAATGTCAGCCATGAAATACAGTTTTTAATGAAAAAATAATGCTAACAGTATACTGTTTATACTGTATATTCTATTATCAAACAAACATCCATGAAATAGCAGCAAACTATTATAAAATGATTAAGAAAACAACCAGTTTCAGTAAAGGAACACAATGCCATATTCAGTTTCATAGTCATTGTTGTTCTTCATTACTTAGTAGCCTGTGTTAGCATTTCTTATTGAAACAAATAGATGAACTCCAACCACAGCTTGATTACTTATATGAAGCAGCACATGTTAGTTTGTTTGATGCTAATAATGAAATCAAGCTATTTTGGGGCAGCTTCAGCACACGTGTGCCGACTATATTAATGTATCCGACTAAAACATTTCCAGACGCCACTATACACTTGGCTCGGAATTGATCAACAGCGGCTTCTTTTGGAGAAGGCAGTGAGGTGACAGTTGATTCTGTTGCTTCAAACTCCTCGCCTTGGAGGACAAAAGTGACTTCTAATAAATAATAACATATCTTTTGTTCATTTGTCAGCATACCCACTTCCTGCTATTGAACTAACTTCCAATTTTAAACTTGGAAAACATATATTTCTTAATTTCAAATTGGACATCATGAAATGAAATGTTTTAAATTTTGTAAACATTTGTATGCATGTTTATGATCAAAGTTAAAGTTCAGATTGTGATGATGTTGTGCATTATATTGCATGTGTATATTGTACATATGTCTTGTGTATGGGATATGGAGAGATCATATTAACTATCATTCTTTCATATTGCTAAGGTTTCTGTGAAGGTCAGTTCACATGCTGCTGCTTAAAAGTTGCTTTTTGTTTGATTGTCAGTGGAATGGTCTGCAGCAATAGGTTTGATAGGGGCCCACAACTCATTTTGGCCCTGATGCCCATTATGAGATCAATCTGGCCCTGTTTTGAGGCCATTGCAGGTGAGTGTTACTGGTGCTAGGCTGGTGAAACTGGACGTCACTTCAATTACATTTGGCTTGTTAAAAAAATATGCCACCGTATGTGTGTGTATATGGGGCCAGAAATTACATAAACATCACCAACAGGTTTTAAGAGTCTCAGGAAGTTTTCCTTTAATTCATCTTTAAGCTCTGTCTTAAGACAGAAAATGAGGCTTAACCTGGTACAAGCTTATGTCATGAGCAAAATACCCTAAATACCCTAAAAATGTAAAAGTGTTCATACAATTATCAAGTTACAACAGTATAGTTGTGGCTTCAAAGAAGCAAAATATTAGTACATTTAAGTACAATTGTGTAATAATGTTGACAGAGCAGCTGAATCCAGTCGATTACCCTTTAATAGACTGTCCTTTTTTAGAGCAACTTTTAACTGTAAATTTCCTGCAGAAGTTGAGTGATAAGAAGTAATAAATACCATAAGCAAAATACAGCAGTAAGTTTGATAGATAAGGGCAGAATTCTGCTTTATCCCTTTTTCCAGGAGAACAGAATCGGTTCTGTTTGTGTGGTTGAAAGTGAGGTTTCAAGTTCTTTTTATCATGTCTGATTCCACAAACATTTTGTGCTGAAATTTCTTTTGACATTAACTCAGTGGACTGACACGGGTCACATCAGACAACACCCAGATAAAAATAAGAAAACATCTGTATCTTTCAGTTTTTTCCTGATTTTTCTAAAACATCTAAGCATCAGTTACCATGCATGTTTTGCTTCTACTGCACACAGGAGATGTAATGTGACGTGTCAACAGACGCCTGATGAAATTCATGGCAGAGATCTTTGCTCTCAATCTGATTTGGATGCCTGTTTCCTGCACTGACAATCCAAAATTGCTAATGAAGTTTGGTGACTTCTTCATGCCACTTGATGTGACTGCCCTCTAGTGGTGTTAGCTGGTCACTACATTTCATCACATCATGACATTTTCATGTATTTAGCATGAAAATAACAACTGCACCAGAACAGACCATCTGCTGCTTTTTATAGTCGTGTCCCAATTCAATGTCCACAACCTCCAAGAGTGTAAGTTGTGTGGATACTATTATTCATTCATTGTTTTGAGATGAAACATTACAGCTCATACTGTAAACTATATCATGGAGCCTGCGCTTACCACTTTGTTGAGAGCAACTTTCTGTTACACACTTGGAAAGTCTTGACTTTACTAAACAAGTTGATCAGGATCAGACTGGCCTTATAGTCTTTCAAAGGTGTATCCACAGGTACAAAGCTGTACTTAGTTAGCACACATAACTATTCTGGTTGTCCCTTCAGTCTTAAAGTTGTCAATGTCCAGCTCCTTCTGGGATCTGCCACAGTTTACACTGGACTTCATGTGCACAGTTCTGAGACCACACACACACACATACACATACACACACACACACAAAACAGCCATGTGCGTTTTTTTGTGTGTGTGTGTGTGTGTGTGTCCATGTAATCAGTTCACACCGTGTCTCTCTTCTCATTGAACTCCATCAGATGTTGACGTCCCGCACATCTGTAGGTGTAGTCGAGAGGTCCTGCCCCTCACCGATATTCTTAGTTTCCATGGTTACCGAATGTTGCTGTTGTTGTGCATGTCTGAGACTGGTTTCCAGCAGCGACTCGATTTGTTCCTGACACGCCCTCAGACAGTCCTGAAGAGTAAAAGTTCAGATTAACTCAGTTTGTCTTCATTTCTAGTGGTACGTCTCGGAGAAGACAGCGAGTGTAATGTGTACTAATCAACTCATGGACAGATGTACTCACCGGGTCACTCCTGATGGTCTGTGCCAGCTGCTCTGTCAGTTTCTGAGACATCATGGCATTGCCCACTATTCTCATCTGTAAGCCCTCCACTGCTGCCACCATGCTGCCTGCTGCCACCATGGACGGAGGGCTGGCTATGAATTTAACATCTGCGGAGGATCATATTGTGACGGTTTGTTAATAAAACAGATAACAGACACAAATAAAAACAAGAGAATTAGAAATAAGTACACTTAGGATGGATTTTGCAGTGAAGTAGGATACACCCTATGTCTTGTAGATAAACTTCTGAAATGAACAATATTAACATATTCATAGATTTTGGATTTTTAATGAGGAAGAGAGAAGATGTCATTTTAAGAATTTTAATGAGGTTAATGAGTATTTTTATATTTCTTAAAATATGACTGGAGGGGATCTTTGAAGAATTTGATACAGCTTGATTTTTTGATAAATTATGTTTAAAAAGATTTAAAAAAAAAAAAAAAAAAAAAAACGGCTCCATGTGATGTTTTTGGATTATCCAGAGTGATGAAAACACTGAGAAATTAGTTGCAGAGAATGATGTAGTCTCACACATACCTGTGGCACACAGCGCCACAAAGGTCTGAGCATGCTTCCTGAGTATGGGCCTGTTCTCCCTCCTGATAGGCAGCTGAGACAGGAAGTGGTCAATGAAGTCCAGAGGGGTCACCGAAGCCAGGTCCCACTTGAGCTTGTTCAACACCAGCAGCTCCATTTGCTGTGAAAGGATGAGGACAGAGAGAGGGACAGAAGGACAGGTTCAAGTGTGAGCCAGAGCAACAGATGCAGGGATTAACAAAGATGGCAGTGGATACTGCTTGTACACTTTTGGAGATTTTGGGCTTTATGGTAGTACTAGATGGAAGGTGTAGGGGGGGTTACCAAAATCATTAGGAAGCCTCCTCTGGGGATCTTGGATATTTTGCGAATACAATAAGGGCCATTTATTAGATTTCTCGCCAAGGCGAAAAGGGTTGGTCAAGCTAAAATTTTCACCTGCTCCAAGAAGGGTAGAGAGGTCAGTAAACCCATGAGGAGTCATCTTCTACCAACCACTAGATCTAAACATCTGTTTGGGGTCACTACTAAATGACCTACCAGCAGCTGAGTGGGTGTGATAGAGTTGTCTGTGTAGATGCAGAGTTTCTCAGCAGTGAGTGGGATGGTCTCCTTCAGCTTGGATGCCAGGAACATGCAGGCAGCTCCCAGCAGCTGCAGGTGGTTCTTCTTGGTAGGTTCCACTGACAGGAAGCGGTCTATGTAGTTCATAGCCAGAGGGAAAACCTCCTCCTCACACTTCTGCTCCTCGCATACCTGCACAAGACAGACCACATAACAAGAGTGATTAGCCTTTTTATATGTATAGAAAGAAAGTAACCAAACCATTCACAACTGTGATTTTCTTTAAAAATGTTATCAGCTAGGCTGGTTTGTAACTCATTTCCACATCAATATCCATTTAAAACTGACTGAATCCTGCAAAACCTTTCAAAGTATGCCTCTTATAAGAAAACAAATTCACAAAAATGCGTTTTTGTAGAATTTGACATTTTGCATGGCCGAGATCATGATTCAGTGACTGAGATATTGTAACAGGAGGATGCACTGATTGATAAAATACAGCATAATATGGTCATTTATGTCAGGGCAGAAGGAATATTAAAAGATTAATGTTAAGACTGCACTGATAATTAATTCTTTAAATCGTTTACCATGTAAAGGTAAACACTGATGTTTGCAGCTTCACTAATGTGAGGATTTGTTGCTCTCTCTGTTTTATATTATTATAAATAAAACAATTAAAAAAACAGGTCAGCAACACACTCATGATACTGACGTCAGTATAAACTGGATTGTTTTACATTTATTTATTCAGATATTAACACAAAGGTGAGATTAGGTGAATCTACATTTTAAAAGTAGTGGAGAGCAACCATAGCAACATAACAAACAGCAATCAGCCAACAAGGCAGAAAAAAAACATTGTGTGGCCCAAATATATTAAATGACAAACATCAAGGCTGAACAGCATCACCCTGCATAAAAGACACAAGCACAAGACAACAATAAATGATAGAAATAGTACAGACCCAGTGAGTGAACACATGTTGAAATGTTGTCTAAGCAGCGCATTAATGCAGCTCCTCACGAGCCACCAACACAAAGGCAGCGCCTGCTCTGCCGAGACAGCAGCTAGCAACATTTTCCAAAAATACTTTTAAATGGTTTAACTACATATTGTGGTATGTATTTTAGGTGAAATTAAATTTCTTTCTCTACTGTTAAATCAAAAGTGCTTGTGAGCGCATGGAAATGGTTTATTAGAAGTAAAGAAGGCGGACGCATTTGTTGAAGCCATGTGTTAAAAACAACCATTTCAAACATGGCATCGTCATTTTGCTATCTTAACAGGCTAAATGTGGCTACACACGATATACATAATGGACCGGACATCATGCTCATGTAGTTTGGTTAATCTGTAGCCTTTGTGTTTGATAGAAACAAACATAACCTACATGTAACTCCCTTGAGGATGGTACTGAACACTACTGAAAATCCCCAATGTTGCGTCATCACCGTACAGATGTAACTTTGCACTACAGAGTCTTTAACAATAGAACTTCATTTCGGCATCCGTTTCAATCACCAGTATCACGTATGAAAGAATAGCATTACACCTTTTGTGACAGGTTCTTATGTTTCACATTGCAAAAACTCAACGGCGGCGCTAGTGAGCAGCTTTATCAATTCATAAAGTTGTACGTAGAATAAAGCTAAAGTTTACGCCTTGTATGCCGAATTCACCAGCGGCTCTCGTCCATTCATAAAAAGATCAAGAACTTGTTATAGCAAGCACAGAAACGTGTAAATAAGCCGGTAAGCTTTAAAACACCAGTTCTGTGAACGTGTTTCTCTTTGTATAATATGTAACTTCATTTATTGGCTCTAACTCACCTCCAACATCCAGGTAGCCACTATCCTCCTCATATACGGGGCTATTTCTCTCTGGACGCATTTGAAGTAGTTGGCAGCGGGCAGGTACCTGTCCTCTGCCCGCAACAAAGCGTGCAAGACCCGGTCAGTCAACAGGTTGGAGTCCCGGTGGGCCCTTCGGATGGCAGGCCTGTCCCCCTCACAGCACAACAAGTGAGCTTCCATTTACCTTACCCTGCCTCCAGCACTCTCACTGTTCCAGCTGGTGTCAAACCTCAAAACTAGCTTCAGCTTAACTAAAAAGTAATTATTAGCTGCTCCATATCGTGGAAGCAAATTCCAACAAGTTTCTCTTAATTTATGGGAAAATATTAACACCTTTTTGTTTTCGTTTTCAATAATTACATGTTAAATGAAATGATTCCTTATTTGTCTCCGTTGTGTCACTGGTTCAGTTTATTCCTCTCCCGTCGGGTTGTGAGTTAGTTCTTTTGTTAGAGGACAGACCGGAGCTGCAGCACTGTGTCCACCGGCGGACTGCAGCAGGTTTACCTCCACCGTCCTGCTGCTGCGCCTCTTTATCACTGAACCACGTCAAGTCCAGCACAATGAAACCACTTCCACACACAAAAAAGTCAAAATAAAAGAGCCCGCCCTTTACATCTTTCATCAGCCAATGGAGGTAACATGCACACACTACTTTTAAGGATCGATTCACTCACATTAGCCGAAATACCTTCTTTTCTACTTAAATGTAATATCTACCCGTGCAGACAGTTTTGTACTTTTGTGCTGAGATTTTGAAAAGTCCAATAGTAAGATTTCTAACAACACCACAGAGGTGCATATCATCTGAGGTGCACAAAGCACTGAGAAATCACACTGGAGAAACCAATAGTGGAGGTTTGGGTTATTTCACAGAATTCTGACTTTTGTTGTTGATTAGATGAATCCTGTTTTTACTGACTTATCAGCAAGTAGGAGCCTATTATTATGTTGATTAATTTTGATGGATATATGACAAATGTTAATGACTATGACAACAGCAGTCAAGAATTAAAATGTGTAGGAACAAATACTACTTATTGTGTGCTACTGTCATTTAAACGAGAATATTTTCTGCTCTTAATTTAGTAGTAAGTAGAAAGTAATCTACTTCCGGTGTTGAGGCTAAGCTTGGATAACTTGATTCTGAACACACACACACACACACACACACGCACGCACACACACACACACACACGCACACGCACGCACACACGCAAAGAGGGAGAGATAGAGAGACACTATCAAAATACCAAAAGATAAAAATGAGATCTCCAAATAAACAAAAAAATACCAGGCACGCTTAACATTCTGATATCAAGAGGGTGGTGTCAGTTTAGCAGCATCTCTAGAGTTGGAAAACTTTGGAGAAATACCTTAAAGTTCTGGCTGGAACATAAAACTAAAGGTAATTCTTAAAAGAATCCTCAACTGAAACTTGTGAACTGGTGAAAGAAGTGCTAGGTTTCACTAAGATTGTAATTTTTTTCGTTACAAACAAAAACTAATGCCATCAGATATGATAATGACATTCTGCCATGACGCAACCTCACTACATAATTGGCACTTATATGTTTATGTATGCCGTCAGCGCACACTCACACAAAGTGAAACCCAAACTTCAGGATTCTGTTCCAGAAGTAAAAAAACACTCATTCATAATCTTATTAACAATTGTATTGTAAATGCCAAGTCGGATATATCAGATTTTTTCTGGTGATAATTATGACCTGTAGGTGGACGTGAATGCTGTAATTTTAACATGACATGAACGTGGAATAAACATCACAGCTCAACAGAAGCTGTCCAGAGAATTGTATAGAATAAAACTTTATTTTACAATAAGAGCATGTGGATGATTATGCTAATATCTAGCAGCCTGTCCAACCCCTGGATGCTTCTGTCTGTAACAAGTGAACAAGTTAATGCTTCCATTAACACACCAACATAGGTCACCATCACGCTGTCTCTCCTGGCTGGGCAGACTGAGAGGAACGGTTGCTGGATGTCCTGCAGCTTCTGCTTCAGTCCTGCATCAAGCTTCACTCTCTTCAGGTGTCCAATGTTGCTGCTGTGGTCTTCATCACTCACTGTGATGCAGCTCTGCTCTCACTGCAGGGTGCAGGCCTGTTGATGGACAGAAGTATACAAGATGTTCCAAAGTTTAAATATTACATATTTCATGTAGATATGGCATTTATGAGTAAATATATTCTAAATATCCTTCAATAAAGCAGTGGAATGGGTCTTCAGTATCGCTGCTTATCAACAGTTATAAAGTGTCAAATCACAGTCAAACTTTTCACAACTTCATATTCTTTAGGAAGCCATACTAACCTGGTAGATTGTATAACATTGATGGATGTTAATTGAAAGTAAAGTGCTAGATATAAAAAAGTCATCAAAGTGTTTCACAGTTGAAAGGGGTTCAGTCAATAATTTAATTTGTATCTCAAGTATAAATGTGGGCTTAAATATGTCAATCATCAAGCTGTAATAACACATGATGAAATTAAGTTGACTTTGCAAAGATTGTAACTTTACCAAGAGACAAAAGGCAGATGTGTATGAGTTACTAACAGCAAACTGCTGGCTGATTGCTAAATAAAGCAACAGGGATTAGCTAATGCTAAATCTTAGTCAAAGTTAGCATGAGCTTTAATTATTTAAGTTCAAGAAACTTGCCCAGACTGCTGTGTTACTGACCTGCATTACTCTGAAAGCATTATTATGTCTGTAGCAAACTAGTTACCGACTGGTTTTGGCTGGTTTACCTCTCCATTGTGGCTCAAATTGAGGGGGCATCTCTCTGGCCATCATCCTCATGGATGTATAAAGAGAACTGGATACAGTGTTGGAGGTGGGGAACCGTTCATTCCTATTTGGTAGAGCTGTTAACAACTCAAACATCTGAAATGTGACCTTGACCACACACTGCTTTTTGTAAGATGTCAAAAGCAAAAAAAGTTTGGAAACCACTGGTTTCATCTTTAACAATGTGTTGTATTTTAAAAGCTTGTTATATTATCCATTGTGTCAAATCTTCATCTGAAAAGTAACAAAAGCTGTCAAATATATGTAGTGGAGTAGAAAGTACAATATTTCCCTCTGAAAAGTAGTGGAGTGGAAGTATAAAGTAGCATCAAATGGAAATACTCAAGTAAAGAACAAATACCTCAAAATTGTATTTACAGTAAGTACATTACTTGAGTAAATGTACTTGGTTACTTTCTACCAGGATGGACAATACCACTCACCCAGTGCATGCTGGGAGAGGCTCCAGAGACCAAAGACCCTAACAAGGGTAGAAAAAACTTTCACGAACAGCTGAACTCTCCCAGTCTGTAGACCACCAATGAATTGATGTCAAGGTGTAGATGGTCTTGTGTGAGAGACAGAGACAGAGATCTATGTAGCCATGTCTCTCTCTGTCTGTGTTTGTGAACTTTAACCTCAGTTTCTCAGGGTGGCCGGGTCCAGGGTCATACTCTGGACACCACATACAATAGCAGTCTATAGATTCTATTGATTCATTGTGATTGATCCCCTGCACAATAGAGACTGATCTGTGGTGATTGGCTTCGCTAGCCTTCTGCTATGTTGTATGAATGCTGCTGGATGGGTCTCGGCATGCAGAGCTCAGACCACTATAACGGTTCCAACTGACTGGTGGGACATTCAAGATTCAAGATTCAAGATTCAAGATTTAGTTTATTGTCATTTTTTTATGTACTAGCATACACAAAAAAAACAAAAATGCTGTTCCTCCCATCCCACTGTAGTGCAACAACAACAGAAAGAATAAAGATATATATCTAGAAATTCCCTTAAAAAATGATAAAAACATATAAATCCCAAGAGAAAAAACAAAGAAGAAAAACAAAAAAAGAACAGTTAGCAGCACAGTGCATTTAGAGAGAAAGTGCATATTTCAGTTGGATGTTGACTACTGGTACATGTCTCAGTTCGATGTTGCAACCTAATGTCAACGAGTGACCAGCACTGATGGGGGGGTAGTTCCAGAAAACGAACATTCACTACCATGATTGCTGGAACTGCCGGTTTATATGAGTTAGCAGTTAGCCTAACTTGCACTCCTCTGGCCCCCGTTTCCAGCTCCCAGTTCTCTCCCAGCCAGTATTTCTCATAGCAAAAGTCTTTGTTATGAATGTCCAAAAGAAACTGCCAATCATAGATATATTTCCCTTGCAATCCACACAATGACACAGATGTAGACATAGACATGGACTAAGACACTGTATACTCAGAACTAGGAGAGGCGTCACAACCAACGTTTGCAACACTGGTTGTGATGCCATCAGACCAGTTCATGGGGAGAGAGAGAGAATAACACCAACCAGGAACCCTTACACCCCATTACAGTTTCTCCTTTGGAATGTTGGTAACAGTGGCAGGTAGCAGTTAGCTGTTGACAGCTAGCTAGTTGTTTTTATTTAAAAAAAAAAAATCCAATGCTGCTGTTACCTCTTCTTTTGAGTCCTTTCTGAAGATTCTTTTGAAGGTTGTTTTGCAAAATGTCCCACTTTTTAAGTCCAAGTTTGAGATGTATTCAGGAGGTCATTTTTTGTGCAGCTACTATCTCTTTTTTTTCTACAATATGTGCTCTTTATGTTATAAGAATCCAGGAACAGAAACATTTTTCTGGCACACTTGTGATATTTTTTATGACGATTTTATCATAAATACTTACCCATACCTCTAATCTAATAACTCTGAGTGTGCTGTATCACATTCAGCCTCCAATTACTTTTGTCTACATAAACATACATTCATTCCAAGCTTTACAAAGATGCTGAGATCAGAGCAGCACGAGAATGAAAGAGACAGAGTGTGTGAACCCAGTAATGATGCTGAAGATGAATGTGGTGGCAGCTATAGAGAGCACACAGAGGTCTCCATGCTGAGGAATCTAACTTACCATCTTTCACTGC
Organism: Thunnus maccoyii; assembly: GCF_910596095.1. Lineage (NCBI taxonomy): Eukaryota > Metazoa > Chordata > Actinopteri > Scombriformes > Scombridae > Thunnus > Thunnus maccoyii. The sequence goes on along the minus strand of NC_056537.1, from coordinate 33,594,186 downwards.
ATATAAATGAAAAGAAATGGACCTGACAAAATGACTTCCCAGAGACAGAGAGGAAGATTAATGGTTGAAAATAAAATTGAGAGAGAGAGAGAGAGATAACTTTCCATTCATTCATTCGTGGTAGCTGCCAGCTAACGTTAGCCTTGCGCTTGGCAAGTTCACATTTAGCCTATAATTGAAAGTAATGTGAATGTAAAACAGGTCCACCAAATCTCCTCACAACAGACGTCAGTCTGACTGGTTTAATATAAGATAATCTCCAGACCTGCTCTACATGATGTTAGTTAATGTTAGTCCAACTGCTGGAAACAGCTACTCAGCTGCAACAGACGCACAAATACTGTCACTCCAACTTTATCAGTCCATTTACTGCCACCGCTAAAATGCATTTTCACTTTTACAGTTCATCATGTTTGTGTTGATTTTGTTGGGAACATGTGTAGTTAGAGTCCTGCTGTCTGACACTCAGCTCTCAGCCTGCGTTAACCAAGCAGCTGCTTTTGTTCAACATGCTAGTTTAGCGTTAGCATGAACCTCAGATAGTTAAACCGGATAGCCGCCAGACAACAACTCTGTGGAGCTTCCACAAGTTTATGCTTCAGAGTCATGGATGTCAGTATGATACAGTGGGTAGATTGAGGCACACTGTGACTTTTTTCTTCTTTCTTCCTCCGAAGGCGGGGAGGTGCGTTTATGTTATAGTTTGTGCGGCCCTTACTGGCAGTCACCAAACACACCTGTAACTCAATGTCATTAAAATGTAAGAGGTTCCTCCTGGTGGCCCAACTGCATACTACAGCAAATCTACAGAACATTTTCTGACAGTTACAGCACAAATCCCTCGTCTTCTGCAAATTATTAACCACAATTATCTGATGATTGATTAATCATTGACATCCCTACTTTATATCATATATTTTCGCTTTACTAGTGGAACCAATTTTGCAACATAGCCAAGCCTATGTGAAATTTCTTAATAACCTAAACATGGGTGTGGGTGGATGTGTTTTAAGGCCAGGCACCACGGTTGAATAGAGAAAAAAAACAACTTTTTCTTCTATCAGAATGAAACTTATTAATATAAACTCACACACAATATATTTCTGTATTATAACCTTTATTTTTTTATCATGAAATTCATGAAATAAGTCAGAACAAATATAGCAGTGTCACAACTCTTGTCTTCCCTTTATCTTATGTGTATAGTAATAATTAATTAATAAGAAAAATAAAGTATGTACTGAAAAGTTATGTAGATGGTTGATTATTTGAAAGAGCAAAAACTGAGACAAGCTTTACAAAAGAGAAAATGTATCAGTTTCATTTCATATACAAAAAAGAAAACTGGCAATAGAAAAGCTGTTCAAAAGCATCTTCTTCCCTTGAAACACAGTTGGTCTAGAGTACATGGTTATGTGTGGAGTGGTGCTGAAATCTCATAATTTTACATATTGTGTTAATCGTGTTATTTGTTTAGCAGGTGTCAAGTTATGTAACCTGTAACATGTTTTACAAATTGCAGATAGGGAATATGACTTGGCCGTGGATTGAAAAAAATTTCAGTCAAAAGATTTATTTTGCTTTAATCTTTGTCTCTCTCTCGCTCTCCAAAATATAACATAGACTTTGTTTTCCATTTGATTTGTCAGTTGTTATGCATATAGTGTTTTTGTTCTCTACACTCGCTCTACACTCTCTTGACTGTATGCCCTGAACTGATGTCCCCCTTACATTACTTTTGCAGTATTAAGATTACATTAATTCTAGGGTGAGTTTTTCGCTCTCCTTATGTTAAAATCGACTGTAAATCCACATTTAAAATCTGATATTTAAAAATTTTTTCCTGGGGGGGCATGTCCTGGACCCCCTTAGGGGGTTTGCATCTTTGTCACCTTTTTCACCCCTGATGAGTTTACACCCCTGATTCAACAAAAGACAGTGACTGCTGGGTAGATGGAAGTTGTAAGAATTGTTTGCATTAGCATTTCAAAAAAGATTACAGTAAGGGAAAACAAGAGCTAATGGAAATTTGAAACTTATTTGCACCACATCAACACCAAGATTCTGCAGTGACCTGATGGCCAAGCCGACAAGCGAATCCAATTAAGAAGTCTAACTCATCTGATACTAACACATCCTGTAGTTAGTGACATGCGGCATGATGCATTTGAAAATGTGTATCCCAAACAGTTTAATAATATAAATACGTATTCATTCAGTTTGTAACATGTACTGCAAGCAGTAGCAATGCAGAAAACATCACACTGGAGCAATAAAAGTCTATACTGTAACTATTTCCTTCCCTTAGCATTATCATTTCTGTGGGCATGTTGTATGGATTTGGTTAGTAGTGAGCTTGCTGGCACAATAAGAGCCAAGTTGCAGAGCAGGGGGTTAAAGCAAGAATAACATTGGAAGAATGCAGTTAAAAAGCTTAGATAAAGGAGAGAAAAGAAAAGAAATAGAGAGTGTGGAAAGTTAAAAACACAATAAACATCAATTTGATACAGATTGGCTGTGCTCCTCCACACCTGTGGAGGCTTTTTGAAACTAGCCAACCATTCTCACGCCACTGTGAATGTGACTGAACAGCACGCTTCAAATATAAAAAGTCACAACTGGACCTGTAAAGTTTAGGTTTGTGATGCCAGCTATAGAAGGATTTGAATATAGAAAGAAAGAAGATAGAAGGAAAAAATGAGGAGAAACTCTCTCTCTGCTGCTGAGAAGAGTCAACAGAACCACTGGTGCCAGACACACTGCAAAAACTAATATTGACCACAAATGACCCAAACCACCCAATAGCTGACTGTTGGCTGGGTGTGGCAGGGCCCTTACAGCGTCTTAAGGATGTCCTGAGAGATGACGAGCTGATGACATGTCTCTGCTTTCCTACACTTTTTTCTATTTACATCATAGTGCTAGGATTCAATTTGCATTCATCTAACAATGTGACGGCCTCAAACAAATAGCATACAGTCTGACACAGATTATTACTTATATGTAATTAGGGCTGTCTCATACAGTGTGACATGCATTGAACTTACAAGATCACTGTTGTCGCACAGTCTAAAGGCACCTTTAGGTTCTTTCATAATCCAGCTGTGCAGCACTAACACAGGGAGAAATGAAGAGTATGTCAAGCCACTCAGCGATGCGTAGGAAAATTGTGCACATCATGGTAGAACCACCACCTGTCAGACAAATTGTGAACAGATATCAATTACAGGTAAGGGCTTGTATAACCTTTAATTGGCAATGTAAAAGTAAACAAAAGGGTAAAAGGATAGGTTCCCTCAACAAGTAATGAGTAAAAAGTCTCATTGCTCAACTTTTACAAGGTTGCCTCCCCAACACTGTTTGTTGTGTACCCACCTTTTAATTCACTGCTGCATTACTGGCACTGCTGATATGCAGCAACATATGTTCATAGAATTACATAGCTGCTAATGAAGTAGAATTGCTGCATATCAGACGGCGTCTCACACACTCTACAATCTGTGTGTGTGTGTGTGTGTGTGTGTGTGTGTTTAATGTTGAGGGAAGGAAGGACGCTCTAAGTGGCTCTCAAGTGCGTCAGCGTCTTTTAAGTCTTTGAATGGCCTGGTATCACGGCTATCAAGTCTGGACACCAGGACAGAGAAAGGACCAGGGCTTCTTCCCAAAGAATCTGCCCTTCATCCCCCACCACCAGCCTCCGATTCTGTCCCTCACTGGGGGGATGGTGCTGTGCTGTGTTTCCATTGGGGGTTTAAAACTGAGCACTTTACTGCAGCATGTTAGAGAACAATTGATAGCACCAACAATTTGGAAAAGAATACTTTTACAAATGTTTTGTGAATTCATTTGAAATCAGAGGCAGTACCATTAATGTTTTTTTATCAGTAGGAAAAATATGACTTGTAAAACCTCAAACCTTGTACCACCCACTAAATTAAATATACATGTTTTCTAGAAGTGCTAAGTCAAATATCACTGGAATTGCTTCAGATTCCTCTGAACTGAGGAAGCCTTTTGGGTGAGAGGCAAAACATGCATCTAAAGCAAGTCTTAGATTTAGTACCTCTACATGTACCACACACTGTATGACTGAGTCTTTACAGACTTTTTGCTAAATCATTGTCTACCCCCATAAACATTTTCATATTTATTTGTGCAACATACAGTGTATTCCAGGATGCACCCCAATAATGTTATAATGATATGCTCTGTTAAAAGTTTATTTTGTTAGCTGCAAGTTATTGGTAAGAATTAGCTAATGGATACATTTCAGGCTCCATTCAACTGTAGACCTTGATATATTAACACATTGTATCTTGTTAGAAACCTAGTTACCAGTCTTCTTTTTGAGATGTTGTGTGGCTCACTGCACCCAACTGTTGCTGGTCAATAAGCGCTAATTCCAGTGCAAACAGTGCCTAAAACCATTAAGTCAAAATTTAACTTCTACAAAACTAGATACCGTACAAACTATAACTAACACAACTTTAAAGTTCATGGAAGATTTGTTTCTCATTTCTGATGGAGCTATAGCCCAGCAGGTTGCCCTTTTTCTTCCAGTCTTTGTGCTTAGCTAAGCTAAACACGTCTGTCTCTGGTCATGAAGACATGAAACATGAAACATGAAGTCATTAAACTCTGAAAACGTTAGACTGATATGTTTTCTTTTCCAAAGTTTCAAGAACGCTAACAACTGGTTTACCAAAGAAATGCTAACAATGCTACCAATATGGCAGATAGGGAATAGAATATTTCTGCCTGGCAGAAGAAAAATATATACATTTTCAAATCATTGAAGTTTGCTTTGAATACATCACTAAATATTAACAAGTCTGCCACTGACCCTGAACCTAAATCCGTATCATCACTGTTTTAAATGGTACAATGTGAATGTAACCATGAAGAAAGAGTTGAAAGAAGAGAAAGAGATGGTTTCCCCATAAAAGCTTTCTAAACCAAGGGTACAAACACAATGGAGCATAATGAAAAGATGGATAGAGTAATTGTCCTGTTAAGTGATCCGAAAAGACAGGGTAGGGAGGGGGTGGAGTGGACAGCAGTGTGTGTGTGTGTGTGACACAGCGCACTGAGAGGCCAAGGGTGCTAACAAGAGGAAAACCCCAAGACAATACACTCCTCAGTGGGTGCCCCTCCTTCTGTCTCTACCCCCCAAAAGACATAGAAGTAGAGGTTGGATACCAGAGTGGACTGCTAGGACCACTAGAAGAGTCCAGTGATCTGTACCAATCAAGTAGTGACATCCCCTGATCTGTTGCAGTGGCCCATCAATATGACATTATTCAGTTTTACTGATTAGTCTCCATGTTTAAACTGGTAATGATCAACACCACAAGGTTGTTTTGTGGGACAACTTTATAATCTTACTCTGATGTCTGATTTATTATAATGGATAATGGTTTTTGCTCAGGCAGAGCACTTGAAGTGAAACTCCTAGTTTTAATTACTTTCACATGGTTGAGTGGAGAAAAAACAATTCTTGGCTTGAGTTTCACAACAATCAAAAAGAGAGGGATTGGTTGTTGCCAGTTGAGTCTTTCTCAATTTTCCCATATCACACTGCTGGATAACATTTGTGTTTGTTGTGTTTAATCTGTATGTGTGAACAGGGCTCCCTCCACCATCACAACCCAATCCCAATATTCTCAGCTTTTCTCAGCTCTAAGACTTAATGTTCATGTATGTGTGTGCATTTTTTTAGGATGAATTAGTTCATCAGCAGAATCCTCGTTGCTACTCAGATTCTTTGAGAGCTCCTTAGAGAGCAGAACCTTTGGTGTAAACCTTCGATAATCCGTTCAATAGGAAAATACTAATGCCTAGAGAGAGAGAGAGAGAGACAGAGAGCGTGTGAGTATGAAGCTAGCAGCCGTGTACGTAGCAGTGCAGTGTGTACAGTTTAGGCTATTTGTCAGTGAATAAATGCTACAACTCCTCAAGACCCAAGCCAAGTTCCTGTGTCCTGCTTGCCACTTGCTGAATAATGTGAAGGGGCTTAGCCCCAAAGTTAGCAACAATGAGTTAGCCTAACCTGACAGGTTCACTTAGGGTGGATTGACATAAGGTGGACCAGCTATTCTCACTCTAGTGACAATCTCAGCTGCTCCTAAACAGTGAGTAGAGAAATGTATGGCTGCTGAGTCTCTCCCAACTTTTGCTCAGCCCCCGTTCCCTGGTTGTTGGGCTGACGGTGGCCAGTAGGAACATTTTGACATATCGCCCTGATGTATTCATCACTTTTGTGCATGTCACACAGGTGTTCCAATTAAATACGTTAACACATGTAAACACCAGAACGTATTCAGTCACATCCCATGTAAACAGTGGACGTGAAATCTTCAATCAGAATGATTTCAATCAGAATGAAAAAAGTATTCATGTAGTCACAGCTAATGTAGCATCCAGTCTGCCCTCAGTCCAACATGTGAGGAAGAAGTAACGCTGCCCCAAGGCACCTCAGCAGCAATGGCAAAGATTTTGAGCCAGGCTGAAAGCTGCTGTAAGTTTCGCTGTAGGACTGTCCCTTCATTAAGTTTTAATATTTTTTCAGGCAAGAAAGTAACCATTTAGATTCCCAATATGTGGTCAGTTTATACAAATAATGCCTATTTGGAAATTTGCGCCAACATTGTCGGGAGATGCTGCTACATGATCCGATAAACTGATCTGTGCAGCTCTTTGGTAATTTACCACTGGTTCTAATGTCTCTAGCATTTTGATATCTTGACAACACCACAGCACAGATTCATTGTAAACACTAAGCTTTACACTATATTCAGTGAGTGATAATTTTATGAGAGTGGTGGTGGGGTGATGCGTTTGTGGGGAAGGGGAAGGGTGGGTGGGAAATGGGACTGTGCTTTCTGGTGTTTTCTTTGGTGCAGGTGGCCAAATCTCACATAGTGCACCTTTAATGACCTGACCTTTTGTCCACTGCCACTGCCAGGTGTAACATTCTTCTTGACCAACACCGAATAGCTATTTCAAAAATCAATAGCCTCATTTCCATGAAATTTGCTTTTCATTTCCATGGTCCCAAAGTGATAAATCCAAATGTTTTTGGTAATTCCCTGACCTTTCCTCTAGAGCTACCATCAGGTCAAAATGTCCACTTGTTCTCAAGACATATTAAAATATTATGGGCACATTGCTATTGAGTGTACTGAGAGCATGCATGCTCCTCAGAGGATGAACCCTTTCTAGTGTTGACACTAGTGACATCTTCAGACCAACGTGTCAACTTTGAAAGATATTCAGAAGTATTCTGATTTCCGCAAAATATGCAGTGGATATTTACAGCTAGAAATGTAGATATTTGTGGTTGTTTTGGTATGAAAATTATTAATTTTGAAATAAATGTAGACTATATCACTTCAGCAGCTTCAGTTCAAAAGTGCCTTAGTATCATTACTGCTCTCATCATCTCGGTATCATCTCTGCTCTGTGTGTGCAATGACAAACCCAGTCATACATGAAGCTCATATTGTGCTCTATTCTTTTGAGGAGTTTGAATTTGCATTTAGCTGATGCCGGTATTCTCAGCGTCTTCAGCTGTGTGAGCAGCAGTGTTGCTGATGGTGCAGGCACTGGTTGTTGATATTCAAATCCTTAGCTACTGCATGGATGGAACACAGGGATGCATTCAGAACTGTGCACTTATGTCATGTCTCTTTTCACTAACCAAAGAATGATCAACGTTGATCAACATTTTTCACCATTTTCTGACATTTTACAAAGCAAGTAAATGGTCAGTGGACAAACCTATTAGTCGAGAAAATAATTGACAGATGAAAATGATCTAGTTGCAGCCCTAATTTGGTGTGTAGTAGAGATGGACGTACACATGTTTATTGCTCAGCTTAATATTTTGGTGACTGGTGCTGCACCTGACTTGTGAAGTGGGAGGAGAGGTTTTTAGAAGGATTTGCAGTTTCAGACCAGATAAATACTGCAAGAAACAGCCACAGGTGCAGTTCCTGTAGCTCTGGATGGCACGGGCACTGAACATGACCTACTGATTCCTTCTCATCATGCCAAACCAAAAGTGTTTCCATTTACCACGTCCTCACCATGGGTAACACCTACAGATATGCAGGGTGTGTGTGTGTGTGTTCTGTATCACATTTCATTCCTCCTGTGTGTACCACCATCAGTGCTTTCCCCTGAAGGAAAGATAGAGTCACGAGATTCTCACGAAGCCCAAACACTTACATTCCTTCTTTTATCACACTGTAGCTATTCACAAACTAAATACAGACTTTAAAGAAAAAGTGTGGCAGTTAAAGCAAGAATAAGTCAATTTCACTGATCCTGATTTGACTAAAGTTGCCAATAGTCAATATTTTATACAATATATCAATAATCAGTAATTAAAGTAAACTGTAATCAGTTTCTCCTCGGATCTGATTCTTGTCAGGGTGGAAAAACAACTTAAAATTATAATCATTAAGATTTTCATTACATCAAACCTAATTTTTGATACTGTTTGTGGTCAGCATTTTTTCATCAAAAGTCAGTATTTTTACATTCTGTCTGTATAGTAGGTGGTCACTGGTGGAGTCCATCTCTCTCACACAGGATTTAAATTGCCTACACATGCACAGTGCATCTACAGGAAATGATGCATGGTCCTACTGGATGTGATGTGGAAAGCTAAAGTCAATATGTGCATGGATGGATTGCCATGTAATTTGGCACAGACATGCATGTCCCCCCCCCCCCCCGGATGTATTCTAGTGACTTTGTTAGTCCCCTGACGTTTCATCTAGTGGTTGTTTTTTTTAGTTTTTATGGGTTATAACTTTAAAACAACACAAATTAAATTTGTCATTCAAAATTGCTTCAGATGACAATATGTAATATGAAAGGGGTCACTTGTAGTGATGAACCCACAAAGAGTTATCACATGACTCTGCAGTTCCCAGCATTGTTTTGGTGTTACGGCCGCAGCTATACAGTTTTGGTTCAGTCCCATTGCTGTAATCAACCATGTTTCCAGCAGGAGCAGGCAGCTGTTTTCAGTGAAAACCTCTGATGAACCCACTGTAAACTACCTGCCCAGCACTAAACAGCAGATATAGTGGAGCATTTAGCCGCTAAATTGCCAGATATTTTTCTCAAGAGTTGGTGTAGAGCAAAACAGAGCTAAAAGGAGAATGAATATCAGACTTACATTCATCAGGTGGACACGAACATGATTCCAAATGAATGCTAATGTTACTCTGTTTCTGCTAGATGTGCAAATAACCAACTGTTTGCTAACATGCTAGCCATAACAACTTTTATAATGTGATGATATTGATGTGTTTTCAGTTTGTTACACTGCCACTAAGTGGCTAAAACAAATCAAAAACTGCAGCTTTAAACATGTATTTCTTAACATTTCTGCCTCTACCACTATTTGCACTACTGTTACTACTGACACTTCCACTACTGCATTACTGATGAGTATTATGCCTCATTTAACTGAATGGAGGTTGCCATATACGATTTATCAGTTCACAAGAAGCCAAAAAGAGACATGAGTAGAGCTGACATGATTATTACTGGTATTCTATAAAAGGCAGATTTAGTGTGTTGGTGTTTTTTAGGCAGTTTTAGCAACTGCTCTTTTCTTAATGTCTGCTATATTTGACTATGTCCTCCTCGGTTCGGTGTTTATGATAAAGTGTGTGAATGGGCCATTCCCCTCCCATGTTGCAGTTCAACCCAGCAGCAAATGGTGGGTCAGGACAGGAGGGGGCTGACCTCTGACCTTTTGTCTCTCTGTATAATCCTTGACAGCCATGAATCTAGGAGCTGAGAGAGATACATGGCTGGAAACCCCCCTTCCATCAGCCTTCCACTAAACTCTCTCCACTCCTCCCCTTCCTCTTTCTCCTTCATCCCCTCGCTGCCCTCTCATGACCTGTTACTTCCATTTTCAACCCGTTCTCATCCCAGGTCAACAAACACCGACCCATCTGCAGCAGTATTACATGCTCAGAGCAACTGGTGTGGTCTGGTTTGGTTTAGGCACAAAAACCACTTAGTTAGGTTTAGGCACAAGAAATAATTGGTTAGGAATAGGGAATGATCATGGTTTGGGTTAAAATGATCACTTGAAATGTTGTCGTGGTAACAGTAAATACCACAACAAAAGGCTGCTCCGAGTCATGGTTAGAAACGTGACACTCATGGTTGGAAGCGGGAAGTGAACAGTTATCTCCTGTAGTAAAGTCCACTTTTTGCCATCTAACGTCATCGACGTATAGACGTCATCGGTCTCATGGCCTCTTATAATGAGGCGTATGGGTTTGCATTGGAGTTAGTTGAAAGCCAGGTGTGTCTCATACAGATGCTTAAGGGTACCTTGTGCGTCAGTATGAGACGCTGAGGGGCGGGATAAAGCGTCGGTATTTGACGCCCTTGGAATGAGAACACGCTGCCATTTTCCCCCCTCACCTCTTTCTCCTCTGCCTTAACCTCCCAACAAACCCCCTTCACACCACTGTCCTTCTCTCTGTTTCTCTTTACAGCTACACCATGTGGTAAGGGTTGACTACTCTGGGTTTGAATAAATGAGAATTTCATTCTTTTGTAAATCTTATGAAGCAGTGGGACATTATAACTCTGTTAGAGTTAGGAGTTGTTTAAGGCAGAGTGACCAGTGGGATGCATTACTCCTTTAAATGAAGAGAAAGAGGAGAAGAGAAAGAACAAAAATCCAGGTGACTCATAAATGTTTTAGTAACTAACTTACTGCGTAACAGGATAGAAGATGTAAAAAAAGACAGCTCTGGAGTTATGAGAGTCGTATTTTTCCACTTTTGACAGACAGAGCTAGGCTAGCAGTAACTTTCTGCTTCCTGTCTTTGTGCTTATAAACTGGTGACTACCCAGTGGCTGAATGATGACAGGTGAAGTGACATGATAGTGATGTGTCAGCGGGTCGGGTTGTGGTTGAACTTTGTTCCTGGTCCAGATTAAAGAGTTATTCGGTCCGGATCTGGACCAGAGCCCCCTAGTGAGTATGTATGCTCTAGATGAACTAAGACAAAGACAAGCCAAAAATATTTTATCTTACAGGACAGGTCCACAATTTTTCAAGTGTGTCTTAAAACAGCAGTCAGATGTCCATATGAACAGTGAAAGAGGTTTTCCTCGCTGTAATCATTCCTCCTGTTCATACTGACTATTAAAAGATCCCCTTCAAATGTGCTTTCAATGTAAGTGATGGAGGCCAAAATCCACAGTGTGTCCACACAGTCATTTAGTGTAAAAATGTATTTAAAATTGGATGTGAAGCTTATATGAGGCTTCATCAGTCTGAGTTATTCATATCAAGTGGATATCTGCCACATTAACATTTACTTATTAGCATCAAATTCCCTCTTTGTGTTTCCTTAGACAGTGTTTCCTTGTTGAGCTGTGGTGGAAGTATAGTAACAAAAAGAGGGAGGGAAGATATCTACTTGATTTGATTCATTTGGACGCTGAAGCTTCATATTAGCTTCAGATAAACTTTTAAATACATTTCTGCACAGAAGGACGACTGTTGATTTTGTCCCCCATCACTTCCATTGCAAGTGCATTATGAAGGGATCTTCTAATGGTCAGTATGAACAGGAGGAATGATTACAGCAAGAAAAACATGTTTCACCGTTCGTTTGCACCTGACTGTTGTTTTAAGAATGACTTCAAAAATTGTGAACCCTTCCTTTAACCAAATAATTTTCATTATCTCGAGGCCTGATGACTTCACTTTAGAAAAGCTTAACTTAGCTGTTACACTAACACACACTTGCAGAAACTTGTGACCATGTTGCTAGCTAACTACAGCTAATGTCTCTCTACAATTGATACATTGGTTGTTTTTGGCAAATGAACACATAATGAAGAAGCACATGAGTGGATACAATTATGCAAATAAAGTAAGATGAAACTGTGATTTATATTGTAAAAGAATGCACCGTAAGAGGCCTCTACAGTCTTAGGCCAGGCTTAGTTTTGCTGTTAGAAAGTTGTAACGTAGAATGACCCTGAAAGTTCAACACACTGCAACTTAAAAAAAAACACAAGCAAAAAGATTGGCTGTGTTTTCTGTATTTACAGTGTGTTTCTGCATTTGGCAGACTGTACTGACTTTGACGCGCCCGATGTTTGTTTTGAGTATAAACTGACACGGTGCTCTGTGATGCCGCCTTTGTGTGTTACTCTTAAGGTGAGGTGGAATGAGCTCTCTGGGCCTCTGTAAATGTGAGACTCATAAAGTAAGACTGACTCATTTTAAAGTTAAAAAAGGTCGGTCTCCTTACCCACAAGCTATCTCATAGATAACTGCTATTCTCATTGTAACAATCAATGTCACTTGGCCTTACAAATAGAGGAAAACATGGATCAATTTGTGGTTTGTTAACAATGTTGTGAGGCGAGCAAAGAGAGGGGAAAGAGTTTTTACAGACAACAGAAACATTCATCTCTGAATTTTCTTGCAAATCGTTTGTGCAACTTAAATCTTGAGGCAGTTTGCTGGAGCGAGTGAAGCTCTGCAGCTTGGACTGTAGCTCAGTTCGCCATTCTGTTTAGTTTCAAATGAGTCTCAATTTATTCAGAATCTATAGTAAATTTGTCCTTATCATAATACTCAAGTGTATTTGTTAGATCTAAGTAAGAGTCAAAGTCTATATTTGTGCAATCAGCCGCTCCTTCACTACTTTACTTCTTTTGCTTTTTACAGTTTTAGTGTTTGCAGTAACATTCCAAGAGCTGATAGAAGGTGTTTATTATGGATCTGTCACATAGCCAAAGCCTCTCAATGACAATGCTATTGGTATTTATCATTATTTACACAAACATTGCTTTTCGCACGCACTTTCCAACCAATAGAGATTAGCTGTGTGCGACTACACCTACTCTGCACAACATGATTAAACTATCAGATAGTTGCACGTACCTCTAGACAAGAATTTTGATTCCCACATCAAGTGTCTCTGGCTTAGTTATATATCCACAGCCGCTGCTGGACGTTTTTATCTTTATTGGCTTGCAACTAGATACCTAATGCTGCACAATGTTTCTTTCCTCTGTCCCCTGTAAATTAGGAGTGAGCTGAGTAGTCAGAATAATATTCAGTATGGAAATTATGATTTTTCCAAATACTATTACTGTACAAATACTAAAACAAAACACATTTACACTACAGCCTGATCAGAAGCAAATTTAATACTGTTAAGCACATCACCTCTTTCGAGCTACGAAACCGCAACCTCTTGACTCATTCATCTTTTATAAAAGTGTTCAAAAATCAGATTGTTGCCGCTTCATTCAATTTGGTTGTCTGTGTGCTATGTGTTTGGTTGTTGTGACATGACCGTTGTCAGCTGATGAACAGCTACTGTACCATGTTTGCACATTGTGTATTTTCAGCTTTTGATTTTCAGGCAACATAGCAAATTATTGCTCGACAATCCACCAGCTAAAACCAAATGTTTTAAATGTTCAGAGCATCATCTGTGTTTCTTCTCTTCTTCACTCTTTACAATTACAATTTACAATTTCCTTTAGCAGACACTTTTATCCAAAGCAACGTACATCTGAGAGCTGATACAACACAAGCAGGGATCTAGTCAGGAGGCAACAGCATGAATAAGTACTATAAAGCTAAGTTTGAGTCCGATAAGACATATTTTCCAACAGGCAGTGCACAGACGCAATGCATAGAGTTCATAGAATGCATAGAGGCATTTTTTTTTTTGTATTTGTTTTTTCTCTACCTTCAGTCCATCAAGTGCAGAGGTGTTCATGAAAGAGCTGGGTCTTTAGTCTTTTCTTAAAGATTGAGAGGGACTCTGCAGATTGAACAGAGTTTGGTAACTCGTTCCACCACCAGGGAACTACAGAGGAGAAGAGTCTAGCTAGCGACTTAGGGTGGTACCAGATGCTTTTCATTGGCAGAGCGCAGTGAGAGAGTGAGTGAGAGTTCAGGTAGGCGGGAGCTGTTTTAGTTACTGTTTTGTAAGTGAGTGTTGGTGTTTTGAATTTGATGCAGGCAGCAACTGGGAGCCAGTGGAAGGATTTGAACAGCGTAGTGAGATGTGCTGTTTTGGGCTGGTTGAAGACCAGCCGTGCCGTCGTGTTCTGGATCATCTGCAGAGGTTTGAATGTACATGCAGGGAGTAGTCGATGCGTGATATTACGAGAGCCTGTACCAGGAGTTGTGCTGCATGCTCAGACAGGTAGGGTCTGATCTTCCTGATGTTGTACAGGGCACTCTTGTAGTTGATCATTTCTTTCATGTTCATCACTCAGCATACTGAATTCTGTTTTTTTTCCCTCTTGTAGTCCCATTTCCTCCTTGTTCACCAAATGGAACGCTGAAATTTTTAGATTGATTAATTTTTTTGTATGATTAAAAAAATACACTGCCAGTGTTGTAGGAGGTCACGGTTATCACACTGGGCACAACATAGATTTTACCAACATTTAATCAGTGTAAGTCATATTTTTGTAATAATAATAATATAGCACAGTTACAACTTCCAAGCAGCGTTGCAGCTCTTTGCACTTGACATCAATGTGAAACTGCCCTCAGTAGGTTCATATTTTCAATATCTGTCCCAAATGGATGATGATGAGCGCTGACAGTAACTACTGACACTTATTCAAGATGATCAATGTTCTAAAATGTAAATGTAGCTGGAGTGACAACACAGGGCCTCAATGCGTTTCAGTGCATTAAAATCATCATTTTATCAGACAAGAGATTATTGTGTAGTTATGTCATTACATTTGATTATGTAACAGTCCATATGCATATGCTTCTTATCCATAATCCTTAAATAAACAGGATATCCTTATGGGATTAACACTGAACAACATATGGTTCATATCCTGCACATGCACACACACACGCACACACACACACACACAGAGTCCATTACTGGCGTTATGCACGGCCTCATTTTCCTAAACACTGGTTCAATAAGCAGATGACTGGTTCCTCTTGGCCCACTTACAGAACAATAGACAGACTAAAGGTCACATATACAAGACTGTGGGAAGAGTGGAGGATACAGGGAGGGCGGAGGATGGAGGGATGGATGAAGGGGAGGCAGGGTGTGGGGAGGTAGAAGACAGGCAGAGATGGGGGGTGGATTTGGGAGCTTAGAGGGGGGTGGAAACAATGAAGATGAGGACATCAGTCATGAAATTGTATCGATATTCATGGTCCTCAGAGGGTGATCCCTTACCTTGCACGGCAGCTAGATTCGCAAGGTCACAACATCACAAGATCATGAGATCACTCGAGAACCCATCACGTCAGGCTTCAAGTGATGCGCTTGTGTCCAAACCACCAATGGTTCAGACCAATCAGTGCTGCAAATCAGAATTCAGAATTATGTATGTGCCAAGTTTGATACTGGAAGGATGTTTTAACATTCATCTGCTGAAAGTAGAAAGTTTCTCTGTGCTCATTGAAAATCTGATTTTAAGGGACAGGCCTATGAGAATGATTTGTGACATCACAAGTAGTTGGAAGCCAATCATGGTCCAGTATGCAACTTACACAAGTGTGAGGAGACTATGTGTGGAAACTTGAAGCCTCCAGTGCACATACACTGAAAATGGACTTTAAAGTGAAGTAGGAGACATATTGTGTCCAGAAACTTTTGGAATTAAGTAGATTTGCATATTCATAGATTCTGGCATTGTTAATGAGGGAGAAGGAGTAGTAGTAGTAGTAGTCATTTCAAAGTGATACAAGTGACACATTATTGTTCCAAGCAGAGTATCTTTATACATCTTAATACATGTCTGGAGAGGATCTTTAATTATGTGTAATATTCTTTTTACTGCAGCAGAATGGATGTAGACAGAGGTGACTGTATAGAGGGAAGAGAAGCAGTAAGCAGTAAGAAGAAGGGAACTAGGTAGTTTAGGAAGAAAAATAAATGAGAGCAGTCATCACATGGCTCTGCAGATAGACATCAGGTGGAAATGACAAGGAGACATCCATTTGCAGATTAGCATGTGGCTATCTGAAGTTGACAGGATGGACCCTTAAAGGCACACACAATAAATTGTTAAAAGGATTTCCCAACACATACATAATCTGTGTCCATCTGTATGCTCAATATGTTTCAAATACTTGGATGGAGAAATGGATTATGCTTCAATGGAGATTTGAGAGGTTTCTTTGGATATTTTTATACATTTTTCGCAGTGAACCTGGATTGCTCTTGGAACGTGTGGATTACTTCTTTAAAGTGACACCATAAGTGCATTATCATCCACGTTTTTTTATGTGCATTCTCAATTTCCACGTTAAAAACCTGAGTGGAAAAAACTGAAATTTGGGCGGCTGTGGCTCAGGAGGTAGAGCGGGTACTAATCGGAAGATCGGCGGTATGATTCCCGGCTCCTCCAGTCCACATGCCGATGTGTCCTTGGGCAAGACTTAACCCCAAATTGCTCCTGATGGCTGTGCTATCAGTGTATGAATGTGTGTGAATGGTTAGCTTCCTCTGATGGGCAGGTTGGGACCTTGCATGGTAGCCCCTGTACCCATTCAGCGTATGAATGTGTGTGAATGGGTGAATGTGATTCATAGTGTAAAAGCGCTTTGAGTGGTCGGAAGACTAGAAAGGCGCTATACAAGTACAGTCCATTTACATTACATTACATTTAAATATGCCCCACAAAAAAAGTTTTTAATGCTTGGCTGAGGTGGAAAAGTTACAAAGTTGTTCTGTTGTGTCAAATAGAACAAAGTGCAATGAAAACAAACTTAGCGTATTAAATGATGAAAAAGCAGCTGACTAAAAGAATGCTTTATCTATTATCCTGTAATTGCCACTTGTGACCATTGTGGCTACTGTTATAGTACAGGTGATGGCTGTAAGGCTACAACAGCCCATAATAGGCCTTTTTTACAGCAGACATTTTACATAATACATGGTCCCTGAAACTGAAGCAGCTAAATGGAATTCTGCCATGTCTAAATATCTTCAGTGAAAAATATCTATTCAACACTGTCTTAAAGACATGTTTGATATATTTTTTCCACAACAAGTTCAAACACCTACTTGAAAATTCATAAAATTACATCTGAAAAGTCCATTCTCAGTGTATGTGCACTGGAGGTGTCAAGCTGAATATTGGGCCTTGAATGACTTCCAAAATAGTTTGTTGTGATGTCACTAAATCCCGCAAGTACGTCCACATGTTAAACTGAAATTTAAAGGAGCAGAGAAACTTTCCCCCAATGTGAAAACAAAATCTGCTCATACACCATTCTGCACCCTGGTGAAGGAACAATTAGTAAAAAACATTTTTGAGTGGAGGGGGACTTTAAAGTTACAGGCTTCCTGTGTAATACAAGTGCATGATACTTGCTCAAAGGTGAGTCCATAAACAGCAATCGAAGAAAGTGTGAGAATGGTCTGCCGAGTGGCAGAGAAAATGAGTGTGCATCACACAAGGAAACTGTCGACATGTCCTCTGAACCCTTGTTATCACCTCCTATCAGTCCACTGTAAATAAGCTCTATTCATAAAACATCAGTTTTACATGGGGTGTGTTGGTGTGTGTGTGTGTGTGTGTGTGTGATAAACAGACTGGAGTTTAAAAGGCAAACACACTTCTTTTTTTTTGCTTTTTGTCAGGCCAAGCAGGAAGCCCATATATGGAGTTCCTTTTCATGGGACACTTTATCACTTTCTTCTGGACTTTAATACACACAAATCATTAATTCTTGGTTGTGTATTCAGTAACCTTATCAAAGACAGGGATGAAACATTATTAACCCAAAGGCTGAATGATTTAAAAATGTTCTGGACATGTGGAATACTTGACTGTGTTATCTGTAATACAGTTTCAAAATGATTCATTTCACTATCAAACAATATATACAGTCACTTGGAGTCTGGAAAAGTTTTGATGTTCATTACACCTTATAATGTGACTGTTGGTTGAATCAACACCATCATACTTCAAACACATCAAAGAGTCTCAACCACCACATCAGCCCTTTGAGGCTGTACTTACATTAGTCTGACTCACCAGACATAGACTATGGGTACAAGTCTGCCACTGGCCGACGATTTCAGGCAGCATTCTACTCCTCTACTTCCGCTATCTGCGTGTTAACGTTTTCAAAATTCCTGTCACTATGTGAAACAACAACAACAACCTCTGAGCTAGCAACCTACACACTGAAAATGGCAACTTATGTTTGTCTTTTTTGTCAGTGACAGTCATATCACATAGTCAATATACAGTATGTCTTTTACTGTTTTATGTGGCGTTTTCTTTTGCAGGGATCTTGCCATTTTAATGCCAGGGCTCAAACAAGTTCCCCCCGTTACTATTTTGCAAAGACACCATTGCATTTGTCATGGGAAGGCAGTTTTCCACCACAAGCGTTTTTTTCCCTATAGCAGAATTGATAGTGGGTACAGCCAGACCTTTCTCCAGCACTGGCACAGCACTGTGGAGATAGGTCTGGCTATACAATACCATAGTTACATATGCACAGTCACGCTTTGACTTAAATGCTAAAGTTAGCATGCTAACATGCTCACAATGCCAAGGCTAATATGCTGATGTTTAGAAGGAAATGTTTATCGTGGTCACCATTTCTTCTTTCCATTCATTCATTAACTAAAGCTGCAGTAAATACAAAGAACAGCAGGACAAATCTGTGTTATTTTTTCCTTGTGTGTAAATACTGTGTTTCACACTGTTAGTGCTGCTTAAAAATATGCCATGTTCTAAGAGGAACTTTAGTTTTTCCTACTGGAGAATTTTTTGTGGAAATATCTCACTGTACTTGTACATGATTTGAAAATGGTGTTAATATGCAACTTACAAGAAATAACATCAAAATTGTATTTTGTTTTATCACATTTTGATTTTTCATGATATGTTCATGATGTTACCTCCCAGACAGCCACTTTTTTTAGCCACACTAGCAGTGTGGTTCTATGGATGGGAATGTCGACTGGTGGGTCCAACCTAAAATATCTTTACATTTATCTCATGGATTGCCATGAAATTCTGTATAGACAGTCATGGTCACCAGAGGATGAATTGTAGTCAATTGAATGCTGAGTCTGTCTCTGTGGCTACTGGCTAGGTGGGCTAGGGGGTTATCGGTTTATATGTAGCAACGTCATCAGGCAGAAACCTAATTTTTAGAAGGGCTTGGGAAAATGGCATTTTGATGCCACAACATATATACAACATGCTGAACTGCTGCATCTTGCATGCTTGCAGCGTCCACACAGGCAACGTGTCTGATGCGGGGCTTCTGCTGCGCTGCTACTCGCAGCCCTATCTTTCTATCGTTTTCCCTGTCTATTTCTGCTGAGGACCACGCGCGTCACATGGAGAAAATAGGCTAGACTTCGAATCTCTAGATGATGCGATGCAGCAGCCACGCGTGAGACGCTCTTCTCACACAGGCTGTGTGGCTGCTCTAACCTGTTAACATGGGTGCTGAAATGAAAAGCAAGAGGTTCCACAATGCACACACGCTGCTCACGCATCCTGTGTGTCCCAGGCATTAACCCCTAAACTACACAGCAACCCTTGAAAACAGTTTTTCCTCTTTTTCTGGATCATTTCCTTGAATTAGGTATACACACACACACACACAGCACACAGCACACAGCACACAGACACACACACATAAAAGGACTTCCAGGAGTGTAGGAGTTTTTATCTGTGTACACAATCAGGAACACAGATATGCTAACACGTTACACACACACACACACACACACACAAACACACACACAGAATGACAGGGGTGTGTATTTCAGGATGGAGGGAGGGAACATGTGAGAAGTGTGTGGGTGTAGAATTATCTGTTCAGAAGAAGTGGGCCTCACCTGCAGCCTCAAGGTTACAAAGGCCAGCCAGTCCGGTAACCTGCCTTGACTCAAGTTTGTACAGTAAATGTTAGGCTATATAATCAATGCAGTAAAAGCATACTCTGATTGCTAACATATCTGATTTAAGTTATGTACTGTATGTCATGTCATATGTCATGTAATCATCTAGCTGCTGACAGCACTGACAGCATCATGAACCAGCTTTGGCATGTCAGTGATGATTACTTGTTGAGTAAGGAAACATAAAGAATGCAGATGCTTCCATACAGCTCACAGGTCTCACTGAATGGTTTGATGAGTATGAAAATGATGTGAATCATATGCTGTGGTCTTACTCAGCTGAACACCTATGAGAGATTTTGGAACAAGTGCTCTCCATAACCATCATGTTTTGGAAAAATGCTGTTCATCCCTCCAGTACAGTTCCACACACATGGAGAATCTATGATAAGAGGCTTGTGGTGGAACAACACATTACTAACACACTGCATGTTGGATTTTTATCCGGCAGATTAGGTTATAAACACTCAGCTTTAAACACTTAAATAATGTACTTATTGTGCATTCTGTATACACATAAGAGCTATGATAAATCAGAGGCAGCATCACTTGTTTTTACATTTCAGTCAGCCAACTCGCATGGAAATGATTTTTTTGTAAATGTAGAATATGTACAACATTAATATTTGACATCTATGCTCAGGACCTCATCACTCCTCACAAGGAAACACCCAGCTCAGCACAGCAGGGAGTGGGGAGTGACGATGGGGAACACAGGTGGATGCTGGGTTGTAGGGTTTTTAAGCATACAGGAACATCATGTTATGTCCATGCTAACTTTTCAATGACCGATGTCTATTCAAGATGATGTATGTTTTGATTGATTTTACATAAACAGAAGCCTTTACCTTTACAAACTTGTCTGGTGACAACTCCAACATCATTTGACGTGCTTGTGATTTTAATCAGGATGATAAAACCTGATTTAAAGTCCCCCTCCACCCACGAATGTGAATTCATTCTGCACAGTGAAGCTCAAACATAAGTTGCAATGAACTTTTTCAACCTTTTTCATACTCAACAACTAACAGACAACTAACGGTCCATCAGGTTTTACAAATCACTGTTGATTTTGATTGCCTTGACTTTTTTAGTGTATTCATTTTTAGATTGGATTCATGTGAAAAAGTTTTAGTGTGGACAAAGAAAACTGAGGTTTTGGAAAAGTAAGGACATATACTGTATAAGTCTGGTCAGAGGCTGTGTGGCAGTAAGGTTTTGGCAACTTGTTGCCTCTGACCCTGATCACTAATACTCCTTTCATACAGGACACACATATATGATACAATTCTACTGTATGATAGATCCAAATTGTAATTAACCGTAATTGTCCTTTATGCAAGGCGCTTGGTTGTCTCTCTTGTGGAGCAGCTCAGTAGCTAATGAATGTAGTGTTTTTTTCTTGAGCCTCACTGTCCCCCTGTGTGTGCCCCGCGCTGGCCTCTTTGTTGTGTTAACACAGACGTGTGGGCTCGTGGAGCAGCTGAACACTGAGTGGACAGAGAAGAAAGAGCCTATGAAGCCTTCTCCTCTCACCACGATCACAGACAATGATGCCAGCTGATGCCAGCTGCCTGCCTGGCAACCAGCCTGGCTTGTGGCATGTAATTTGGAGGAGGAGACGTTTTATAGTTGTCCACTGAACCATAGCTGGGTTTGCCCAGCTGAACAGGAGACTCACTGCCTGTTAAATAATGTGTGTATGCTGTGTGGCGAATGTTGTATCTGCAGTCTATTTTGGTGTTCTGAACAACCTGTCTGGTTGGATTAATAAGCTCCTGACAGATGATATTAAAACAGAATCAACAGATTGGAGGAGAATAAAATGGAACCTTTGTATGCTATTTAAAATACAACATACAGTGTAATACAGGCAGCTGACAGGAGGCTTGATTACAGTTTGCCTTTACTTAACTTTAACTTGCCCAAAACTGAATATGTTTTAGGTTTCTATTCATTTATGTTTATATTTCTTTTCAGTTATCTAGCTCCTGTCTGAGATTGAAGAGAAGACCACATCAGTCAATCTCACGTCTGTGTGTAGAGTAAAGAACTGGAGTCAGGATGTTGTTAGCCTAGCTTAGCATAAAGGCTGGAAGCAGGGGGAAACAGCTAGCCTGGTTCTGTCCAAAAGTCAAAAATACACCTGCCAATACCTCAAAGGCATATTAATTAACAAGCTTAAATTAACATAGCATAAATGTAAAAACAACACTTTGTGGTTTTAGGGGGTGCTGGAACTATTTCACTTTGACTAACAACAGTTTATCCCTCCGCCCAGCTATAGCATGAGTTGCAAGATACAGTAAATGAGCACAGTGGTACCAAACCTGCCAACCTCACTGTGATGACAAGACTTCAGGAAGCTGCACACAGTCACTGCACCCAGCCCTTGTTCGCCAAGATATAGCTGTACTGTCCCTAAAACCACAAATTGTTGTTTTTACATTTGTGTTTGTGTACGGATTAAACAAGCGAGACATAATGTTTGAACCTTGGACTGAGCGAGGCTTGCTGTTTCCCCCTGCCTACTAATGTTGTCCCGACTCCAGTTCCGTACTTAACACACAGACATGAGAATGATATCTGAACATCTCATTCTCAGAAGAGAAGAGTTCCCAAAATGTTAAATTATTCCTTTAACTATCATTTAGGTAACTGTAGAACAATACATATAAAATTCCAAACAAACAAGTGTCAGTGACAGAAAAGGCATGATGTCCACCTCTGGTTATTACAAAGCACTGATACAAGTACACAGAGGAACACAGAGGGCTAACTTGTCATCGGGCTGAAAAAAAGAAAGGTGTTTGTTCTTGATGCAAACAAAGCGGGTGTCCAGTCAGTGCTGTCCTGCAGCAGGTGCTGCTTTTGTTTCTGCACCAAAGATCCCATACAGTAGAGCCCATGGCCTCATCACCCTCACTGTGTGTGTGTGTTTGTCCACGGATGTATCTATGAATATAAGTCTATGGCCGTCTCTTCAATTATGTTCTGCCTGTCTCTGTATAATGATGTACTGCTCATTTAAGTTGATCCATATGCTGAACTCTACAGGGTCAGATCCTCACACTCACTGTTCTGAGGGACAGTCTGCATTCACTGGAACCATTCAACTCTCCCGACACTACTTCAGGCTCTACAGGAAAGAAAGTTCAGACTTGTACATATTTTGGAGTTTGAATTTGTCAAGTTTAAAGCAGTAAAATCATTTGGAGTTAGGACAGCAGCATTCTTGCCATCACCAGCTCAGCTCAGCTCTGGTGATTACCTGACTGTACTGTGACTAAATCATCTCAACTCAAAGCTCTGTTTACTAACTTAACTGACAGTGAGATGCAGTCAATGATGTTATCTGATCTGTAATGTAATGTTGAATGTTAAAAATCCAATATGTAATGAATATTTTAAAAAATACATTTAATAAAGACTGCCCTGCCTCTGTCCATTTTCATGTATATATATAATTAAATTTGTATTGAAATGTGTTGATATCTGTACATGTACAGTCCCTATGTCCGCTAAAAACATGAAGCTTCATTTAACCATCAGACAGACAAATTAATCTAGCAGCAACAAATCTTAGATTTCATCTGTGAGACCAAAATTGATCTTCCAAAAGGAATCATATCATACAACAAATGGTTAATTTCTCACCCAAAAAAATGATAAAACCTTAATAAAGTGACATAATAGCAGCCCCAGGACGAAAACTATAACAAGGGACAGAAACTTGAACAAAAGGCTCCTCTGGTCAAAGTGTAAGCAAGGTTTTTGAGCTCTCTGTTAAAATTAAATCATTAAAAATATCTTAATATTTCAACTTTTTTACTAACTTTGTAAACATGTCATATCATCATATCATATTCATATAACATCTGTCCAGGGACTACAGATGAAAAATAGGCTTTTGGCTAACTCTAGCGCATTTACAGCAATGCTTATTAATGTAAACTGTCCCTGTTAAATAAACCAACAAATAAACAAATAAATAAATCATCACCTTTTATGGACTGGTATAAGAAAACACAACACTAAACAACATAGTTAACCAAGAGATGAAACTCACCAAAAACTGTAGAACACAGTTTTAAAAATGTTTTGTCAGTTGACAATGTTGGTGTCTAATGATGGTCTAATTATTACAGACTGCTGAAAGCAATCGAACGTGGGTGAGCACTGAAGATGTATCAAACTAGCATCTAACTAGGTGAAGACGCTACCTAAGTAGCATCAAATTCTGTGTTTTTTGCACAGTGGAGGACTTTCTTTGTGTGTGTGTGTGTGTGTGTGTGTGTGTGTGTGTGTGTGTGTGTGTGTGTAGGGTGGGGTGGGGTGGGGCAGTGGAGGAAAGGCATGGGAAAAAATCACAATGCTAGAGGACATGCTTGATAAGACACATTAATTTTATATGACATTTTTCAGCTGATTGTGAAGCAGGCCATGCCACCCGCTGAGGCTCAACAAGCAGCAGCATCCTCAGACGCCAAGCGCTCCCTTCTCCTTCTCACAGACACTTCTCTTACTGATGAGGCCACCACCCTCTTCTGTCATCATCACCATCATCATCATCATTATTGTCTAAATCCACATAAAACTAACCACCCAACATCTTTTTTTTGTCGGGTTTTTCTTTTGTTCTTGTAACCATCGTCATTATTATCATCTTCGTGATTGGTTGTCAAATGTAAATATTAATGACTGTCCCATCTTCTAATTAGGTGTAATGAGGTAAAGAGTTTCAGGCAAAATACTGCCATCCTCCTCATCATGAGTAAAAATTATATAACTGAAAACAAACATGTTTTCTGGTTTTCTCTCACTAAAAGTGCCAGTATCACACTCACCTCCACCATCATCATCACAGTCATTACATCACTCAGAAAGACAAATGCAATGGTCATTTCCTCAAACAGATTAAAACAGTTTGTTTACATTCAGTGGCAAAATTGCAGATGAATTTGCAAATCCTGCAGTACTTTTGCATGCTCATGCATGGGTCGTAAGTATGGTGTTGTGTGGATTTGTTACACTGTTACATAAGTTTAATGTTACTTGACTACGATGCCTGCCTGTCAATGGGTTTTGAATGAGGTTTTCTTACTTCTGTAACTATTGTCTAGCATACTAGTGCCGACCACATCCTGTATTTAAAGATGGATGTAGCGAGGTGTGACGTCACACATTGGTTTGCATTGGAGCTGGTTTGAAGGTTGCCTTTCAAACACGCCCTGTTACCTCGGACCCAAGCTAACGCTAGCTTACTGGGAACACCGAGCACTGCACACTTGGGCTAACATTAACTACTTTAGCTTTGTGCTAACAGGGCAGGTATCGTAATCAAGTAACATTAAAATTAGTAAAATATTGCGACAACAGTCAGACTCAGTGTGAGTCCTGGAGCTGGGAAGAGCAGCAGGTGAGCCAACTGTCAATCACAGCTGTCAATCAACACCCACACAGCAGACATCAAAGCTACTAGTCCTCAAATCCTCAAAAGTCCTCAAATCTTATTAATGGAGCAATAATTTCCAAAATGACCACCAGCACACTTATTAGAGGGAATTTAGTGATTGAGACCATAATGACTTGTTCAAAAAAATGATTGGCAAAGTATTTCTAGAGAGAAGTTCATGCTGTTTGGATGGGAGTCAGTTGGAGCATCGGTCAGTAGACGGATATAGCACCAGACAAAAGTTTGAACACACTTTCTTATCAAGTGAATAGGAAAGAGTGTCCAAACTTTTGACAGGTACCATACTTTTGCATTGGCTTCAACCTCAAGCTGTGGTAGTTGCTGCTTGGTGCCAACATGTTCCCACCTGGCTGACAGTTAGCTCCTCAGCTACAGTAGTACTATGTCACCAAGCCTCTGGCACTATATTTCACAAGTGAGGATGAATTTTGTTACAGTTTTGCCACTTTCTAATATGACCAGACCTTAAAACTGCCAGAAAAAGTGTTACAGAGGAGGTCGGAGTAGTAGGTTTGGACATAAACAATGAATAAACTTTGACTGCGTTCATTCAACTCACAGTCAAAATTGCTTTATTTGTTTGTTTAACCAACATTAACCAAACTTTTTTTCCACATGCTTATGGATCATTTTCTGCATTGACAAATGATCATGTATGTATGAGGACTTGTGAACTTGCTTTTACATCAGCACATCCTTAAAACTTCCCTCTTTCACTACAGTCCAAATTGTCATGTTTAATGTGTTTAATGTATATTAAAAGTCCTTAAATATGGACTTTATCATGCAGATATCCTGTCTTTGTATTTCTCAGCCTGTCACAGCACACTCTTTCTCTTTCACTTCTCGCCCATATGATGCCTCTACCCATCCAGCTCAAGCATTCTGGTTTTCTCATACCCATCATCTTTCTTTTTTCTCAGCCCATTACCCCATGGCTCAAGCCAAGCTGTGCTGTCTCTTTGTTTCCCCTACGCTTCGATCGATCTGACATGGCCTGGCCTCCAGCAGCATAATGGCCATCAAAACACACAGGAACTCAGTACAAACTGACTGGCTTAAACAATACCAGCAACAATACCATCACATAAGGACAATACAGGCCAGACAGATTTCACTGAACAATGGTGTATGCTGCAGTGTGTGTGTGTGTGTGTGTGTGTGTGTGTGTGTGTGTGTGTGTGTGTGTGTGTGTGTGTTAGCAGTATGCCCAGCAGGTTGCCCAGGGACCCTCCCTCCTCTATCGTTTACTAAATTCTCCGTATTGTTTAACCACATCCCCTCTCCTAATCACTCTGACAACCACACACATGTATGTACATGCACGCGTGCGCACTCTCTCTCTCTCTCTCACTCACACACTCACACACACACACACACACACACACACACAACTAGTGTGGAATAGAAACACAGAAAGTATACACAGAACATATCCCACAGGCTCTGTGATGAAGTAGGCCAAGTGATGCTTTGTTCATCAGATTATGGTTATTTGCATTTCACACATTATGGTTCTAATAATTGATTTCAAAGTTGAAATTCTGAAAAGGTTTTAAAATGTATCCTTAAAATAATAAGTTCGACATTTTGTTACTTTTGGATTTACTTGCAATTCCAGAGTTTCAATAGACAGTTGGATGAAGCTTTGTAAATATGTGTTTGGTGGAATATCAAGCAAAACTTGTCTGACACACCGTGTAGTTGGCTGTTAATGAATGGATAAAAACATTGTTAGATATTACATACCATGAAGTTAAAGAAACTTCTGTTTGTTTTTGCTTTATTCTCTTTCTTAGATGATGAAACAGATAGTTCAACTGTAAGCCATTTTAATCAATGTTGTCATATCAGAGCACTGAGTTATTATTCTGAGTATCACGGGGTTACAACACAACTTCTGATAAGTAGGTTGTACACAGCTCTTACAAGCAGCCAAGGGACACAATTTTACTTTTAATTCCATCTTACCAGCTGATAGGATTGTTGCTACTTGTGTTGTGCTATGCTAACACCATTGTTGCACTACTTCCCCAGTGTTCAGTTATCACTGGCAGTCTTTAAGGCTAGCGTTTGCATTAGCAATCACATTAGCATGGTAAGCAAGTGTTAGCCGACAGTTAAATCATGTCAGCTTGTTGTGCTATGCATATTAACAGTAATCACAATCAGTACTGAATTACTAAATCAGGACTACCATCAAGAATCACACAGTCACACTCCAAGGTCATTTATTGTAATATAAAGAAGAAGGAGGCTTGGAGGCTAGCGGAGGCTAGCTGGCTGTGCTTCCCTCCAGTCATGCTGAAGCTAACGCTCCGCTAGCCTCTCAGCTAACGTTACCCCCGGCTCTCCATGTGGATCCAACCGGAGCACCGAGCTGTTATTCAGGTTAAAGTAGGAAGAAGCAGCGGGTCTGACGGGCAGCTTGAGTGAAGTGGAGCCTGCAGAGGAAGCGCCGGGACCGTCAGGGAGAAACCGTCCGCTGTGGAACTGCTATGTTCGGCTGCACAGATAGGAAACACTTCGGCTGACAGGATGTACCACTCTGTTTGGGGGGGGGGGGGGGGGGGGGGGGGGGGACACTTCTTCTTTTTGGTTTATAACGGTTGTTGGCAACCAGCGTATTAGGTGCATTACCGTCACCTTCTGCTCCGGAGTGTGGACCTGAGATTAAATCCTACACATTAATCCTGTCCGTCTAATAAATTCAAAGAAAACTCTACTGCTACACTCACTTGGCAGGTTCATTAAAGTTTTAACGCTGAACTCCTGAACTCCAGTCTTACTAAGTTCTTCCTTCATATATTGTCTTTCTTGATCATACTAAGTACAATCTATGCTTGCATGCCAGCTGGAAAAAAATATGTGCATATATCGGTATCGGCATCAGCAATTGGCCACAATGAGTTGGAAATATCGGCATATCGGATATCGGCAAAAAGTCAAATATCGTGCATCCCTAGAACTAAGTGTTAGGTCTGTTTTCATCTATCTGTTACATGGATGTATTATAAGAGCTTGATACCGGACCAAAAATGGCGCCCATTCATTCACATACACCAAAAAAAGTTTCTAGCTTCCAGGTTTATTTCTGTGTTGTGTGGCTCATTGAATATGTGCAGTAGTGTTTCCCCTGTTGGCCCTGCCCACGAGTTCCCGGCCCATAGACTTTACATTGTGATGATTTTTAAATTGCTTTTCTCGGCTTGAGGAAAGTTTACAAATATAAAACCTGCATGGATCAAAAATTCATAATAGAAAAAGTCATCATTGACTTGTTGACTTGACTTGTTTGCAGTTGGAGGTGTCCTGTCAACAGTTTTACAGACATCTCTTTTACAATGGTGATCTACGGGGAAAGTGTCTTTTGGGCTGCAGGGGAATTTTTCGGTGAAATACCATGAGTGACCTCTGGGAAAAATTGGCTCCTCTCGAGAGAATGCACCTTGGGCCTGGAAAGGCAGCAAGTGATAGGGCCCTAGCCCTAGCCTAGTGTTGGCTGTTTTTCTTTTGTTTGTTTGACATAAGTTTCCTTATGATCATTTGAAAAGTATTCAGGGTTATTTTGGGGGTTTTTTGTATTATATTATTTATTACATTTCACATGTGCACAACTGCAATTTGCACATGACTGGTGACAGCAATAAAATATGGCACCAGATTAAGATTTTTGAGTCCATGTATCCTTTTTCCACCACTGGGCCAATTCCTACAGTGAGTATATTGTATATTACCACACCTCAGATTTGTATAATATCCTTGGATTACTACTACAAACAGAAGGCACAAAGGATTGTGCAGGATTACATCACAATGGAAGATCCTCATCTGCTGAGAGGAGCAGCATCCGACATCTTGCCAATTGCCAGAGGATCTGAGTGTGACATTACGTCAGCGAGAAACCCTTGGTTGCATGTCAACCAGCCACCTCTGTGTCCACTGAGACTAGCCATTGTGTTTGACAAAATAATCCTAATTTAAGGTCCATTTACAAGCTTTTTCCAGAGCTTTAAAAACTCATCCAACTTTCTTTAAAGAATATTGAGCTTTCT
Source organism: Thunnus maccoyii (assembly GCF_910596095.1). Taxonomy (NCBI): domain Eukaryota; kingdom Metazoa; phylum Chordata; class Actinopteri; order Scombriformes; family Scombridae; genus Thunnus; species Thunnus maccoyii. The sequence goes on along the minus strand of NC_056537.1, from coordinate 33,564,700 downwards.
AAGATGTCATGGAGACAGCTCAGTTGCCAACACATTAAATGTGGAGGTTTGGTTACATGATGATAGGTGGTTGGAAATGGATGGAGATGGTAACCTCTCTGTCCGTTCGAAGATGGTTTCTGGTGTCAGATGTGAATGTCCGGCTGTTGGCCAGCCTCTGACTCCTGGTTGATGACATTAAACCTCTTTCCAGTGGATGTTGTGAGTGGTTTTGGTCTGTTGTTGATGATGAATTCATCATAATGAGAACTGAGCAAACTCTATCCACAGTGAGATGCAGTTGAAAGCTTGGGAAAAGTTAGTAAGTCGACTTTGAGTTGAGATTATTTGGTCAAGCTACTACTATATTTCCAAGGTCAAGATTGAACCTTCACACTTACATAATTAATTACATTGTTTAGGTAAATAAATATGGCACTTAGGAGGAGAAAGAGCTGCTGCCAGCCAAAATGGCTGCCAGTAACTGCCAGCTATTTTGGATTTATGTAATTAATACTGACTGGTTCTACATCAAGGCTTAGCCAAAAACCTCCTCATGATGACATTACTGTTTGAGTGTTCTCTTACAGGCTACCCCAAGTCTGTTGCGGTTTGATAGTTCAGGCATAAGGTCAATATTATCAGTTCAGGGGCAGGATCCTGTGAAATCTGCAAGTCGATGAGGCCTGTTCAGTTTCAGAAGCCCAGGGATGGTATTGAACCCTCTTTTGTCTGAATTCAGGTACCTTTGTGGCCCTCAGTGTCACAATCTATTGCATGGTGGTCAAATGTTAAATGGTGCATTCAGGTGGACCTCATCCAAGTCTTAAAGATGGAAAACATCCCATAACCATGTTCTATTTACCACATTTATACATTCAGGTGCTCATCTAAAGCTGGTAAACACACCGATGAAAAAGCCACAGCAGCAGGCATATATTCCACCGTTCTTTTCTTGTAAGCAGCCTGGTTAGGTTGTTAATCACAGCTTACAGATAAATGGAAACTATATGGCTATAGTGGCTATAGTTCCACTTTTATTTGAATACAAATACAAATATTTTTGTTGCCTCAACAAATACAGATACAAATACAAATACTGGGCTCTCTGCACATCCCTATAGAAGATATCATTTGGGGCAGAGGTGTTACTTCATATCAGACCCCTGATTTGGGATGCAGTTATTGAGGTTGGGTCTGTTCAGTTCAAAACATAAGCTGAAATCACAGATTGTGACAGGAATGATGATGTGAAACCCCATTCAGTTTCTGTATAAAAAAATATGTCCCACAAGTCCACATGGGCAAAGTTTATTGTACATCGTTATATGTCAAAAGGTATACCAAGAACAAGACAGTTAACTTCACCAGACTACATTACGATCAAATGGTGTGGGCAGAAGTGCTGTGGTGGCCTCAGCTCACTGCAGTGAAATCCCATCATCATGGATTGTTGTGTTATAGTATGTTCATTTCTTATACAATATACACTTTTGCAGTTGTTGTAATAGTTGAAGAAGCAGTTGTTGTAATATGCAAGGCTCTGGATTCTATTTTAGAGGGGAAGTTCCCACAGTACTCTGCCAGCCTCCCACCTACTGACTGGCATTTCAGCTACTTAACGATACTCATACCAACTTTGAAGTCTGAAAACATAACCAGAGGAGGCATAAGCACATCCAACAAAGAGCAACATTAGCATTGGCTGTCAGTTGTGTTTGTATCCATCCGGTGAATGTAAGTCCAATACCCACTCATCTTTTAGCTCTGTTTTGGTCTCCACCAACTCCTGAGAAAAATATCTGTCTCCTTAGCTGCTAAATTCTCCACTATGTTCACCAGCTAGACTCTAACTGTGCCTGTTTGCTGTTTGGTGCTGGGCAGGTAGTGGTACAGTGAGTTTATTAGAGCTTGTCACTGAAAACATCTGCTGCTGGAAACCAGGTTGATGAGAATGTAGTATGTGGACAAGAAAACCAAAACCATGAGTTCAAAGAGGATAAAAAGCTCCCTAGAGCTGAGGGGAATTATTTGGTCATAATCACTTGGTCTATTGCTTATATAAAAATATTGATTGGTGCTGCTTTAAGACCACTTTGTCCGTTGTGGTTATGTTGCTGATTCATAGTGTATATATGACAATTGAAACTTCAATATAAGAATCCAATATCTGCAGTCTCTTACTGACTGGCCTTCATCTTTTTACCTTAATGTCTCAGGTGTGTTTTTCTGTGCAGCTCAATGGGTAGAACAAGCCAATAACAATACATTGGTATTATACATTGGTTTGTGATGTTATAATGCCCAACTAACCAGCTGCCATCTATTCTCAACGCGTCCTTGTTATCATCAATGGATGCTCCACAGAGAACAACACAATGCAGAGTGACATTCATCATTCTGTACAAGACCACAGAGCACAAGAATAAGAACACAGTTAGGAATAGTGATGTCTCTGTTAGCTCTAACTACCAGTCAGTGTATGTGCATGCATTTTTATGGGGGCAGCTGATGTTGAGGGAGGAATTTGCAGCTTTACTCACTGACTACAATTCACATTCAACAATAAGATGAGAACCAGGCCCATTATTAACCCAAATATTCTCGAATGAATTGAAAAGTGTACTATCCAAGTAATAGAAGATGTTTGTTGTTGTAATGATGACAGTAGCGCACACACAAGTAGTAGCCCTTACTGGTTAACATTAGCTAATGTTCTTTTATCTTTATTTTATTTATATGTTGAAGTTACTCATAAATCGCTTGTTTGCCTATTTTGGATGCAGTTTGAATGTTAAAATGATTTGTTCAGAAGAGACAAGACAAAGCTGTATTGGTTTGTTAGCTAGCTAGCTAGCAAACAAAACAATAAACATAAGTAGCTAGCTACAATCACATTTCGCTGACAAATATCACCTTGCAAACAAACACAAACATAGCTAGCTACAATAAAAATAAAAATAAAAAAGAACGTAGAAAGCTAGACATCTTGCTAGCTAATTTGGCTTTCACGCACTTTGCTCGACTGTCATATTACTAATAACTAGCTAGCTATCAAACTAATACAGCCTCATCACGTCTCTTCTGACCAAACAGATCATTTTACCACAGGCTAACATTATTGTGATTAGGCTACTGCAATCTGACACAAATCTGACACAAAATATTGGTCTGTGCCTCAGCATAATGAGTGAAACACAGTCTACTCTGTTTATTTTATTATACTTAAAAATGCGGCAAGATAATAGTCTATGCATATATATCATTTAAATTACAATTAACATTTTGCCTCAGGAGCATCTGGATTTGGCAGAGATGTTGTGTGTGGTGGGAGCATGTTGTCACCAGCTGGACAGATTATGAATGGAAGAATTTTAGAATGAGAAAGACAACATTCTTGCAGTTCTAAAACATCCTCCAGCCACACCTTCAAAGAGAGACAACCACATTCAGGAAACCGGTGCCTGTGGAGCAACGTGTGGCGATATGTGTCTGGAGACAGGCCACAAGTGTGGAGTTCAGAAGCATCTCACATTTATTTGGGACTGGCCAGTCTACTGCAGTCACTTTAGCCAATCATGTAGCCTCTGTAATTGTGAAGAATTTGCTTTCCCTTTACATCAGAACACCCTCTGAAAATGAAATCAAGGTTATTATTCAAGGTTTCCGAGACCATTGGGTTTCCCGCAATGTGGAGAGGCTATTGATGGGACTCATATTGGGATTTTAGCTCCACCTGACAGCCCTGCAGACTACTATAACCGTAAAGGTATGGCAGACCATCGACTTTGGTTCTGGGATATCAATGGGGGTTGGCCAGGCAAAGTCTATGATGCCATAGTGTCCTGCAATTCATCCTTGTACGAGAGGGGTCAGAGTGGTACACTGTTCCCTAATATCACAGAGAGGTTTACAGGAGTAGATATGGCAGTGGTGATGTTGGGGGATGCAGCATATCCACTACTGCCATGGTTGGTGAAACCATACCATGAACACTAACAAACAACCCAGATCCACAGATCACCTTTAACAACCGGCTCAGTAAAGCACAGATGACCATGGAGAGGGCATTTGGCTGTCTTAAGGGAAGATGACAGTGCCTAATGAAGAGTTATGATTGCCACATCAACAACATCAACATTACAGGCTGAGATAGCCTGTTGCGTGCTTCACTGAACTTTACTGTTCAGTCTCAACGCTCTCATCAACCTGGATCCCAGCAGCAGCAGACCGCTGTTTTCAGAGAAAAAGCTTTGACAAACCCACTGTACACTACCTGCTCAGCACCAAACAGCACAAACACAATTAGAGACTAGCTGGTGAACATAGTGGATCATTTAGCAACTAAAGAGCCAGATATTTTTCTCAGGGGTTGGTGGAATATATTGGTTGGTGAATATTGGCCTTACATTCATCATGTGGACACAAACGTGACTCTAAATTAGTGATGATCTGTTGGATGTGTAAAAGAGCATTTACTGACACAGGATTTTAAATTCTATTCTAGATTTTAGTGCAGCGAAGCTGCAAAATATGATCTTGTTCAAGTTTTTGTTAGTACATGTGCAGCTGCATTCTGGACCAGCTGAAGAGTCTTTAGAGACTTGTTAGGGCAGCCTGATAATAAGGACTTGCAATAATCCAGCCTAGAAGTAACAAATGCATAGACTAGTTTTTCCGCATCTGTTTGGGACAGGATGTGCAGAGAGAAGTCCTTTGTCCGATGCAGTTAGGAGGTCGTTTGTGACTTTCACCAGTGTTGTCTCTGTGCTATGATGCACTCTAAATCCTGACTGAAAATCCTCAAATAAACTATTGTTATGTAGAAAGTCACATAACTGATTAGAGACTGCTTTCTAAAGGATCTTAGAGAGAAAGGGAAGGTTAGCTATAGGTCTATAGTTGGCTAAAATGCCTGAATCAAGAGTAGGCTTCTTAAGAAGAGGTTTAATTACAGCTACTTTAAAGGACTGTGGTACATAGCCTGTTACTAAAGACTGATCATATCTAGTAAGGAGGTGCTAACTGAGGGTAAGACTTCCTTAAGCAGCCTAGTTGGGATGGGGTCTAAGAGACAGGTTGATTTTCAACTTGGTCTGCTGGGTCTACTGGCCAAACATCTATCAATGCATGCACAAATTACTGTTTGTAATTTCAACAAAAGCAGAGGGAAACTGGTGATGACTTTGAGCACCTCACCTTTCCTCTTCACCATCAAACCAAAATGTCCACATGTAGACAAGAAATATAAAATACTAATACATTCATGCTACCAAGGAGATAAACGTCCCCCTGATTTTAATGACCCCATGATGTTTCCTCTGGTGCCACCCTCAGGACAAACTTTACACTTACTACCACTGGTACTGGTAAGGCTATACGCATAGTGATAACATCAGCATGTTGTTTCTTCTGTCCAACTCTTTTGTGTTGTGTCCCTGCTTCCTGATTACTGTTTGTGCTTCTAGCTAAACTACTGTACAAAGAGGAAGAAGAAACAGAATTTTATTTATTTCAGCTACAGTAAGATGACGTGCTTCCACTTCCAGTGTCAGTGATGCACCTGCTGCTCTGTGTGCACCATATGGACATCTGCTCCATTCACTAAACCAGGACAGCTCATTGTGGGATGTATTGGTGAAATCTTTTCCTGTTTTACATCTCAATAGAGATCTATCTCATACTATTTGCCCATCTGCTTTTATGGTAAGGCTTGAAAATACTGTAATCACAGTACCCTGGTCCATTTTAAAGACAGTAAATGTTTCACTTTGCTCTTTGAAGATGATTAAAAGCCATAAAAGCATATATTACTTCCGCAGGGTTTGAAGATTATTCAGATGGGCCGGTGAAAGGTAGAAATGTTGGCAGTATTGTCTCTTTTAAGGTCAGTAGCAGTGCTGATAGTGATTGTGTTTTTCCAACAGGAGACCACAGTATATTACATTTTTGTACTAATGAAATAAATAATCAGAATCTTAATGTCACAAAACAAGGATTCCATATTCAGTCATCACAATATATATACCAAGAAAGTGAAATGTTATTCAACCATTCACTCACACATACACACACACACACAAATGAACTCAGTCTCCACTAAAAATCCACTTTTACCAAAGCTTTCATTGGCCACAAATGAAGACTACAAGATTTAGTTACAATCTCAAGAAAAAGCTAGTAAGTAGACGTTGAGTTAAATCTTTACTTTTCTCAAACTACTATTTCCAAAGTCAAGAATGAACTGTCACACTGAAAATGAAAAATGAATTCATTCATATCCGATTAAAACATGTCATTCAGTTCAGGTCAAAGGCTCTCTAAATACCAGTGAAGTCAAAGGCAAGTGTTGGCCATAAATATCACTGAAAGACTGAAAGCCCTGTTGAATAACAGAAGTATCTCTGTGTGTCTCTCTCTCCCTTTGACTCAGTGTGTTACACTATCACTGACACACTCCTGCTGGGTGTGTATGTTAAGCCTTTCATCCTCCGACAGATAAAGATGGCGCACTAGCAGATCAGCTGGACAGTTAAGGACACACTCCCAAATGACATATACAGCACACACACACATGCACACAGGGTAAACCTCTTATGCTCCCACCTGTCAGAAACAACAGGCCAGCAGAGAACCTTGTGCACAAATGAAAGTGGATTTGTAATTAAAGGAACACCTCAACAGTTTGGGAAATGTAAATCATGAATCACTTTGCTAATTCAAACCACCTCATTCAGTTCAGTTCAATGATTCGTAGTCACTGGCTATGTCCTTTATTTTGGTTCAGTCGCATCACCTACTGTAAGTCCAGCACTGATTCAGACTGTCTTCATTTCAGTAGCACATTCAATCTCTTGCTAGTCCAAGCTGTCATGTTCAGCTCAGTACAAAACAGCCTAACTATAAGCACTGCATGCAGTGGTGAATATAGAAAATTTAACATGGGTTAACAGGGTGGCAAGAGGTTTTGGCAGGGTGGCACAGGAGAGCTGTGGGTAGAGGTCCCTGCAAAAAAATATACTACATCTGCAGGTAAATTGCAATGGAAAGTAGCCAAAGTATGATATTGTATTGTATTGTATTGACCTACAGTAGTCAAGATGAAAGGATCTCTTGGTTAAAATCAGTGTTTTATACTGTAGGAGCATGTGATTAATACAGTAAACTACAATCAAACTAATAATCAACAAACAGTGAGTGATATTTGGATCATGGCTAAAATATATTTCCAGTCTGACATTTAAGGATGCAGCCCGTTTATGTACAGACTCATGTGCTCACATTAACCTATGGAGGAGGGACAGTTTTAAATATATGTATATATTTAATATATAATCAAATTATGATCATCAGTCCTCTGGCACTGCAGTCTCAGGGCTTAAGTCCTCACCAGACCATCACTGTATCCTATGAACTGCCCGGTCCACATTCCCTAAACATTACTGATTTAAACACAATGTTACATTATTTATTTAACACTGCAATGAAGCACCTGTAGCTCTTTTATATTGGTTTAGATCAGGACTCAGTTAACTGCACAGGCTGTTTCAATTCAAACAAGTGATAAACTGAAGTAACTCAAAAACAAACAAAAAAAATTAGGGAAGAATGCATTAGCTCCCTCGTAGCACACAACTTAACTTTTGGCTAACATTAGAACATGATCTGGTTATTGAATCTAGTCTGTCATATAGGAGTTACATTCAATACAAGACCTGATTTAAGTAAAACATCAAACAGAGAAGCTGTGACTTCACCTTCAGATGCAGCAGCTGCTCTCAGTCACTGTGTGTGCAGCTGTGCACATTTGACACAGTGCCATATGTACACTTTTCATATTTGGACATTATGAATGATGGATTTTTTTTCTATTTCTTGGTTATTTCAGTGCTTTGGGCAGCTGGGAGGGCAAGCCCTACTGTGCACCCCTGTAGATCTACACCTGATAGGACGCTGTTCATCTTAATGCCTTTTAAACATACTGTATTGACATGAAAGAATAGAGCTGAGTAGGTAAGTATAGAGGTGGTAAGTAGCATTAGCATTAGTATTACTTGTGTTGACTGACACACCTGTAGATATGTTTCTGGATAAGAGACTGCTCTTCTCTTTTGTCACCTGTTTCACTCACATTTTGTCTTAAAAGCAAGGCAGCTTGTATCAAATGACCTGCTGCAGTTTCCTCTAGTACCTTTACACCTTGCGTTGAAATGCGTCTCGTATCCAGACTGTATCTAGTTATGATTTAACCTGATTACATTTACACCTGGTATTAATATGTGTCTCCAATGTCCACATTTGAGATCCAGTTGCTCTGTCCAGCTCAAACCACCTAACGTCACATCCTCCTCTCATTTTTGCCGGTCCAAAAAAACAACAACCACAAAAAACAAAAACAAACTGTATGCCAGTTTCATGTGTGTAATTTTTTGTTGACATTGGAGCCAGGACTAGTTGTTCCCGTTGTCCACCATTTGCTTAGCCATTTCTTCGTAAATGCGATATGAATTGTTGAAAGTTTCACTTGTATGCTTTTGTCAGATCAAATTGAAAGCAGACACGTGGTCTTGTCTTGACTCCATCCACAAGTGTCTTATATCCATAGCTTTCTTGCTGCTTTCTTGCTAGTAGCTTAGCTTGCTAACTGGCTAATGGCTACTGCCTTGCTGGTTTGGAACAGTCATGCACGATTACACATTTCCGCTCACGTAGTTGTTGTATATGGATTGAGAACGCAATTGCATTTACACTTGTGTTCAATGTGGTAACAATTCAACCCTGACCACCTCCAGAGGTGGTTTGGCCAATCGGATCACAATCCGTCCTCAATGCGTACTGTCATGTGGTCAAGCACGATCCGATTGCAATCCAATCACCCAAAACGCATTTTAACGCAAGGTGTAAAGGGGTCCCATGATATCTCTTCATTGTCACTGCATTTGTCCTGTGTAGGTAATACCATGCTAGCCAGACCTTTCTTCTCCCTCCCCCCTCTACAGCTCAAACACTGAAGTGGGCTGGACAGCCTGACTGATATCTGACTGCTGTCCACACACAGTGTAAAGGAGGACCACTGTCACACACAGCAGGTTAAAGTGTCCTCCATGCACGACATGAGGAGGATGTGGATGAGCTTTCACCAGCTGTGGGTCAGGTGGTAGAGCAGGTCGTCCACTAATCGGAAGATCGGCGGTTCGATTCCCTGCTCCTCCATTCTGTATGTCGACGTGTCCTTGGGCAAGATACTTAACCCCGATTGCTTCTGATGGCTGTGCCATCAGTGTGTGAATGTGTATGAATGACTAGATCTCCTCTGATGGGCAAGTTGGGACCTTGCATGGTAGCCCCTGTACCATTCAGCGTATGAATGTGTGTGAATGGATGAATGTGATTCGTAGTGTAAAAGCGCTTTGAGTGGTCGGAAGACTAGAAAAGCGCTATACAAGTACAGTCCATTTACCATTTAGGGTTAATACAGTGCAACACACATTTTGCACAACCAGTTATCCAGATAGGGATGGGGTTAGATAGCACAATGAATTAAGATCCAATACTGAATTATTTATTAAATCTTATTAGGTTTACCTTTCATCATTTACAGTAATGAAAGGCCAAAATAACTACAAATCAAAGATGTCTAATCACCTCGCTGTTGGCTGAGAAGGCAGAAGCACAATGGTTTTTAGTGGCAAAATGAGATGAGCAGCATAATATATAAAATGTATCATGTGCTTCAAGAGCTACTTACGCCAAATACCAAAGGTCCTGATTCAGACCCATAAACTGATCAGATTAAAATGTGATATGGATCAAAGATTAATTGGGAGATTCTTAAAGTATCATGAGGTGATCAGCTGATCATTTCTCCAGAGAAGAATCTCCACTTTGTTGAACAACAAAAACATACAGTACACTGGTGGTTGTACAGTGGTGTTACAGAGTGATGTGTCTTTTCACTCACAGTCTTTGTCTGAATACAGACAGTAGCTGCAGAGACAACTTATCCAGAGAACAGATTAATTTTTTATTTTAGCTGTTACAGAATTAATGTTAATTAGCAACAGCTGATCTACCATCAGTGGTGTCTGTCATTTTAACCAGAGACAGTGATGTTCAGCTAAACATGAGAAGCTCCTTCCTACAGTATATTGCTATTTGCTAATGAGAAAGAGTGAGGAAAGATCAGAGGTTTGATAAGAGATTTGTTAGCATCTGAGCTCAACAATTCTGGGTGTTTTACCGACTGGGAACCATATCCGAAATAGAACCAGCTATCAGAACCTATCCCTACAGTATATACAGTAAACAGTATATGTTAGAAATGTGCATATAGTCCCATACTCTTTCGTTTTGTTATAAATACTATAACTTAGTAATGTACATTGAAGAGAGAATTTTAAAACATCTTGGCATGACCTGCTTCACTAATGCGTCCTCACACTGTCACCAGCAGCTTACAGGCTGAAGGGGAAATCTGTGGTTGACAGATACCGGTGAGGAACCCTAAATCAAAGTCAGCGCAGTGTTCGGATGTTTGGATTATGTGTTTCTGGTATCTGAGTATTAATATCATTGTGAAACAGGTAATTCAACACCTGTTATAGCAATGTAAGAGGGCTATTCTGTCCCTTTGCAGGGTCAACATGGGTAAACCTGGATTGAATGAAATATAAATGCAATGATGATTTGAAAAATAGTTTAGTATTGTATCACTGCCACTTGATGTGGCTGCAGCTCAAGCAAAACCTAACTTGCCTGGTTTCACAAAGAGCTATGGAGCTACAGTACTGTACAGTTACAGGCAGAAAAATACATATCTGCCTTTGTTGGTGTAAACCTGGTGTGCAAACAGAAAGGGTGTTGCAAACAACAACCTTCCATTAACTGGGAACAGGACGTACTGCATTAGGTCTACCAAAAAAGGTACATAAAAGATATTGTGGGGGTGAGTTTGGTTGGCGTTCAGCTGCAGGAGAGAGAGGTGTGGAGATGGCTCATGAGAGCAGTGCTAGGTGAGTTGATTGGCACAGTTGGTGCTTGTTGGCTAATAACACTCTCCCTTTAAAGGCAGTAGTGTGCTGGACCTCAGATGACTGCTGCACACCTCACTAGCCATCAGATATTGTTTGGCGGAAGCCTGTAATATTATTTGTGGGACTGAGTGACTCAAAGTGAGTGGACCATGTGAGCAACAAGAAGCCGGGCAACCACAAGCCCTTGTTGGAAGTGTTGCTTGTTTATGTTAAGTGTGTGTAAGCAGTTATGAATAAAAGGATGTTGTCTGTGATTGGACTGTTGTGTCTGTGTTGTGTGCTGAGGGAACTCATGGTGGCAGGGAGACTTGCTCACAGGGGGCTTCTGTGGTCAAGTCGGGGCAGGACTGCTGGAGGTATGGGCAGCCTGGACACTTCAAGTGAGTGCCCACACATGGAGGTCAGCCAGATTCAGGTTGCTGGCCCACCAACAACCTCCCCCAGTCCAGGAGGGACATACAGCATTCCGGCAAGGATTCAAGGGAGTATACATCAGGGAATGGTGGATTTGGGCTGTACACAGTCTATAATACACCAGAACCTAGTTTGACCTGGGGCTTTGGTGGAAGCATTTTGGGTGGATATTAGGTATGTGCATGGGGATGTTCACAGATACCCTATGGTACCAGTGGATATTAGACATAAGAGTAAAAAGCATAGTGTAAGGCTGCAGTTAGCTCCCACTTGATGCACCCCTTGATTTTGGGCATGGATTGGCTAGGGTTTAATAGGTTAGTGGGGCAATGTGTGGGGATGTGTTCTTGACCGATAGGGACATGGGATATGTGTGCTGTGCTCAGTTGTGACATGAAGTTGTCTGACGCTGCAGAAAGGGAGGGAGAAATGGCGGTGCCTTCACAGGAGGCTCCATAGGTTCCCATGTTGCACTCCATGGAAGATTTTCCACTCGAGCAGTCTCATGACAATACTCTACGCTTTGCCATTGACTAAGTGATAAAAACTGATGGTCATTTGGTGCACCCTGACGCAGTGCAGACATATCCACACTTCTCATTGGTTAGGGACTGTTGTACAGAGTGAGTAGTGACACTCAGACATGAGAGGAAATTACCCAGTTGTTGGTACCAAAAAGCAACTGGGAAATGGTTTTCCAGGTGGCTCTTTAAAACCCAGTGGCTTGGCACATGTGGTATGACAAAACACTAGACCGGATAATGGCCTGATTCTATTAGCCCGGCATTTGGGGAGATATATGCTGCTGGTGTGCATCTTGCCCTGAATGCCAATTGGTCAACCAACTAGTCATCCTGAGAGCACCTTCGCGCCCATTGCAACTCATGGAGGTTCCATTTGAGCATATTGGCATGGACCTCATCGGGCCATATCACCGGAGAGCATGTGGATATCGCTTTGTGTTAGTCCTGGTGGATTACACAACACAATATCCCAAAGCAGTGCCCCGTGCACTATCTGTACAAAGAGTGTTGCACAATCACTGTTTCAGGTCATCTCCCGAGTCGGGATCCCAAAAGAGATCCTAACTGACCAGGGCACCTCATTTATGTCACACACACTATGGCAACTGTACGGATTATTGGGTGTCAAGTCAATTCAGACTAGTATGTATCACCCTCAGATCAATGATGTTGTTGTCTATCTAGGTCAGTCTTACACAGTCTCGTATAGGGAAGTTTTATGCATTATATCACAGCTAAGGGGTGTTGTTCTGACAACCATCTTAGCTGTGATATAATCACAATGTACCACCACCAGGAGTGAGATATTGCTTTTATAAAATGGTAACCAAATATTACAATATAGAAAATTATAGACACCAACCAATAAAAACAGTTTTATGAAATAACAATTACATAACATGACTCATTTACAAGAAGGTAGCTCCCGGCTGCCTGCGGTTGCTATGAAACATTTGCAAACTGCTAGTAACTAATGTTCAAGCTAGTCAGTGATCTAACCAGACTTTATTTATTCACATTAATTTGAGTGTTCCCATTAATTAGGAGATGCATTGCTTGGTGTGAGTGAGGATGCTGCTCCACTTTCTCTGGACATAGAGCTTCAGTTGCCAGTAGTTCTGGAGAGAGTCTTACATTTGTGCCTGCTTACAGACATTATCTCTCTTGCTTCAAGGCTCGCATCCGAAAGCTTTTGCACCATAGTGCTGTGGAGACAGTGGCTGGTGGAGCCCTGCATTGTCCCTGCTTGCAACATTTTAACAGTAGCCACGGAGTGATAATTAAAAATAGAACTGTAAAGAGGACATTAAATGTCATAGCCATAGTATACGCACATTATACCACAGCTATCAACCAATCCGATTGCAAGATTTTAACTACCTGTTCTGAATCACTGTCACATGAATGGGATATCATCTGTCTGTGCCTGAGCCAGAAAAATGGTCAAAAAAGTGCCAATTAAGGACATGATTGATACAGACAGCTTTAGTTTGTTGTAAGCTTAGTGACAGAAATGTTAAATCGGCATATTTATTCAATCAACATGACAAAGAGCTCAAAGCAACTGCTAATCACCTCTGTGTCAACTGAAAATGACATCATTCAGTTAAGGTAAAATAAGCCCAGATGTGCCTACTAACACCTCTAAAAGCTCACATATTATATCTCTTTTGTTCAATCCATACACAAATAGAAATGTTAAAATGACAAGTTATGATTTCACATGGAGTTTATGGAGTGTGCTGTAATAATTTCTTGGTTAACAGCAGCCAGGTTTAGTCTGGAGATCATTGTGCACAGCTGCTGTTGGCCAAAAAATGGTTATAGCCTCTAAGTCAATTTTGAACAGAGCCAGGCTAGCTGTTACCCACAGCTCCAGTCTTTATGCTAAGCTAAGCTAATAGCCTCCTGGCTCCAGCTCCATACTGAATGGACTCTGCAAGAAAGTAAATACATGTATTTTTCAAAATGTCAAATGATTCCTTTGGGTGACTCATGTACATCAAGTATGTGTAGTGAGGCACCATAACTGTACTAGGTCTTCATTGAATTCTTCAATATAGGAATAAAAATACTCTAGCAACTGGTCCCCAGTGTGGTCCCATTTGAAACTCACTATATGAAAACAGTGCTAATGCAATTCAGTAAAAGGAGGAACAGAGAAGAAATCTGAGAAGGGGGTAAAAGCATAATCCAGCCATGGACTTTAAAAATCCTGTTTGACTGGGTTTTTGACAGCAAATACTGATACTGATATACAGACAGTAAAGCGATCACACACAGTATTGACACTGCAATCGAACTCCATGTAGGCCCATAGGTGTGGTCACTTGGCAGGTGCAGCAGGACAGCGGTGAGGGAGGAGAGGGAACATTAAAAGAATTTCAGGAGAAAAGAAAGAGATAAAACAGAGGTGGCAGGGGAGGCAGAGAGAGAGAAAGAGAAAAAAGACCCCCAGGTTCCAGGCAGCTGGTGTAATTACAGAGCGGCAAGCACAGAGAGAGAATAAAGGGGGAAAAAAAACAAAAGTTGTAGAAGTTGTACTGCTCGTCTCCACCTCTTCCCTGCCTCTGTTCAGCCCTCAGCACCTGTCGCCAGCTGGACAACCTTCCCTGGAAAGTTTCCCTCTACACCTGGACCAGTGTGCTTTATTTTAACCTTGGCAGCCAAGTTTAAATCCCTGTGTGCATAGAATTTGTCTTGACTTGACTATGATAACTCCTAGTGGTAGAATCAAAAAAGACACTGCGGTGGTTGCTGAAAACAACAAAGACTGCAGTAATTTCAGGCAGGATTGTCTTATTTTTTTACAACAACTTACACCATCAGAATACTCACTAAGATGCTGTAATCACATTAAAATTCTACACATTAAGTGAGATATATTTGGGAACATACTTTTTGTTTTCTGTCACAGTGGCCGAATCCAAATATGTTATTCAGCAAAGCACAAATAGTTGGTTTTTTACAAACATCTATTTCGTACAAATATTTTAAAAATTATTTGTTTCCAAGAAGGGTGATTTCTTTAGTAAATAGCCGTTTATAAGCAGGATAATGTACAGGGTGATGCAGGATGCATCACCTTGGGGTCCTGCATAACCCTGTCAGGGTTCATTTCACAATAATGACCTGCTTGCTGTACAGTATTGTCATGGAAAAATCTTCAAATGGACCAATAAATCTTCAGGTCACCCCCAACTTAGTATTAAACTATAAGAGAAAGACTCAAAAAATACACTGGAAGCTGGTAGAGTTCAATGTGAATAGGTTTACTGTGCATAAAAACAATACAGAGCAAACTGAAGCCTTTGTCCCAGGAAAAAGAAAAACCTAATGTAAAATCATGAAACCTCATATATTATATACTTTTCATAACCCCTCCTATTGTGGAGCTTATTTTCTAGACTCCACCTCATTTTTTAATTATGTTCAACCATCTGGTCATTATTTCTGAGTTCATGAGTGATCTTGACGCTTTGGTGATAATACAAGTGTGGCTTATCTTAGAAATTACTGCCTCAGCATCTTTCGCCTTTTTCTCACACTAAAAACAGACCTGGTGGCCTTTAATCATCTCACACAGAAAACCAAATTGCTACCCCACAGATTAGCCTTCCTGCTAACTCCCTGGGAACCGTGTCTTATTGGCATAATGATTATCTTTGCACACTCACTGGCACATTCATTTGATCATGGGAAGGCAGTTTCCACCACGATATCTCTTACTTAATTACTTAACATAAAATTATCTGTACGTGTAAAGTCTAAATTGACTAAATCCAATTGTTGTTCTGCTTCTCTGTTCTCTGATGCAAGTGAAGGTGGTACCACCAACTATGGCCTGCACAAGCACTCTGCAAACATGGCATCGGCCAAGGACACAGGTAACTTTGTGCAATTTTGTGTAAAACCCTGTGACAATAGCTGATGATATATTAAAGCAAGACATTACTACAATCATGGCTATTTGTTTGTATCATTCTCAGGGGATCTGTTCAGAGCCTATTCAGGACTTGGTGGTGAAGAAACCAAAGTTATCTGCCAGGAGCGTATGTAAATCAACGCTCTATCAAGCATACACATGGTGATGGTCATTATTATTGTGGTGTCACACTGTTGGCTACTCTGTACTCATGAACATATTGTTGTATGTTACTAATTTGAACTTGCAAGAGAAATGTGGAAGCACAATGAATTTAATACCTGTTTTTTTATGCTTCATTTGTTTCAGGATCCTTCCCTGACCCATCAGTGTTGTCCCTTGGGGAATGATTAAAAAACCTCAGACCCCAACTGCCAATGTCCTCAGTACTGCATGGCTTACCTGAGCTTTGACACCAAGTTAATTATATTTACAGTAATTATTTTCATCCTCTCATTCAACCCACAACCCAATGTCCCAGTCCGATTTGATTTCTGATTTAATTTGATTTGATTTGATTTGATTCACTTAGGGATATTTCAGTTACAATACCAATTTTGCTTGGATATGAAAGAGATTCTCAGAGAGGTAATGCTGTAAATTGTATAAGGAACCCTCCAACCTGGTGCATTATTAAAAATATTAATGTTTACATTAAGAATTGGCCCCAAAGTGGTTACATTAATGTACTTTTTGATTTAATGAATGCATGGTGTATTTCAAACAGCTAAAGCACGTTAGCCGTGTTGTGGTGTCCACATGGTGGCTGTCAGCAGCTTAAACTGCTGGAACGAACAGGCTGACAGCAGTGTGAGCAGCATGCTGTAAATTATTGTTAAATAAAGATAAATTAGTTGATCTTACCAAGGCTGGCCATGCAAGACTAACAAGTTTAGAGCTTCACGCATCCATGGGAAAAGGCATATATTAAAAGATTGATCCCAGGAGTAAAATGTCCTATACTATTATAAAGAAAGTATTTTGAAGGCTTACCATATGTTCCCCACTGCATACAGTATGCGTGTGAGCAGGCAAGGAGCCGTGCTTTTGTATGTATCCAGATGCAAATGATAAAGGATGTGGAAGTGATAGGTTTCATTATCTACCTTGTGGGTTCTTTTAACTGTCATGACACACGTTTGTTGTATGCTATAAATCATCCGTTCCAACTGTGCCATAACTTTGGTAACAAACCCAGGGTCAGTCATGAGGTCTCACAAAGTTGCCAGTGAAGAGGCAGTAGCTTCTTCTCCAAACCACTGCAGCCTTGTTATGTATGTGCAAATTTTGGGATAAAACATCATTAAGATGACTCATTAAGATACCCTCCTCATGTCCACTGGATGTGGCTGCATTGCATTCTTGTCGTGCCACTGGAAGGGAAGTGTATATTAGCAAAAGGAAATAGCAGCATTCATTCTCCTGCCTGACAGACTCCCCGGGAAATATCACATAAACATTAAAAACTGCTATATTTATATACAGACAAAGTCAAAAACAAATTAAAAAGCACTGTTAATTTCATATGAATTGTCAATGACTACAGGCATTATACACAAGTAAATTCCATACAAGCTACTCTGGCAAAAACAGGAACAGCATGGATAACACCTAGCCTGATCTTTCTTAAATGACTACCCATACAGACCTGATTTCAATACCAGTAAAAGTCACCCTGCACTACATGAGCTAGCACCTGGTCACCCCTCAGACCATATATCACCATATAAGACTTGATACATTTTCTTGTGATGATGCACTTTAAATAAATCTTGATTTGATGGATGGCATGGTCTACCATAATTTCCGCTTCCTTTATAACATTACTACAATGTGACGCTCAAGACCCAATTCAACTTTCTTCCTCATAATACTCGCTGTTGCCCCAGGCAGGGACTCACACACAAAAGGATGCCATGCATTTTGTTGCAGACCTACAATACAATATGTTGTATATCCAGATTATACCACGCTAGATCCCCTTAGTTTGTCTGTGTAGGAGATACCCAGATCCTGTAACAGCATCAAATGTGATGACAATGGCAGTAACAGTTTGGGTGATTTTAGCAGAAAGTGGAACTGGCTTTTAGCTTCAGTATTCCAAACACACAATAGACTGAACAGAGGAAGCATAGAAAACTAATAGGCCTCTGTGTGTCTTTCTAGGTGTTGTGAAGCTGTTCACACACACACACAGCAGTGGCCTTAGGGGATCATTAGAGAGGCACATTGCTACTGCTGGACAACAGGATGGATTCACAATGTCACAGGGAAATTCCCTCCCACCTGACGGAGGAAGAAAGCAGGCACTGAGCTGTCAGTTGCCTGGAGGTGAGAGGAGTGAGTGGAAGCAGCAGGGCTGCTGCTTCAAATGCCTGGGAAAGCCTTCATGCAGGAAGTGAAGGGGGGGGGGGGCATTCTCCTCTGGACTCTCAGTAAGGACAGACATTAAGCTTCAAAACACTTGACAGTGTTGGTAGCTACATCACTCCAGTCACAAGTCTCCCATTATTCTCCCTCATTTATGTGGTAGCTATTCATTACTAGGATTGTTTTTAAAACATCCTGGATATATGAGTTGATGATGTGTTTATGTGTGTGTATTATGCTTGTTGAGCAAGTGGTTTGATAAATTACTTATTGGCATTTGTAGTGTATAATGTTTTGTAGAATCTAAGTGAAGAGGAGCTGATTCTAAAGTAAAAACAAACTGAACACGGTGAGTTAACCACCTGTTTATTCCTATGATCACCTCAACATGACCAATCAAACTGGAAACGTCTGAGATCAGTATGACAGACGGCCAGGTGCTTCTGACTTGGCACAAGAATTATATGTGGAAATTGATGTTTCACTGACTGCTCAGACAGTGTGAAGGACACTGCATGAAGTGAACCTCCATGGACGACGTCCAAAAAGAAAACCATTGCTCACAAAATGTCACAAAAGTGCAAGATTAAACTTTGCCAATGAACATGAAAAGAAGTCTGATGAATACTGGCAGCTTTCTTTGGTCAGATGAGACTAAAATAAATGTGTTTGGATCAGATGGGGTCCAGCATGTTTGGCGTGGACGTGGCCAGGACTAACACAGTGACTGCATAGTGCCGACTGTGAAACATGGAGGTGTGAATTTGGTGATATGGGGCTGCATGAGTGCAAAAGGTGTAGCGGAGATGACATTTATAGATGGCACTATGAATGCAAGTTTGTATACCCAAACACTGAATGAAAAGATGAGTCCTAGTCTCAAGAAGCTTGTCAGGAGAGGAATTTTCCAACATGACAATGATCCAAACACATTGCAAAAATCACACAAGAGTTTTTAAAGAAGAAAATAGTGAAAACTATCACCTGGCCAAGTATGTCCCCTGACCTGAATCCAATAGAAAACCAAAGAGGAAGGTAGAGCAACACAATCCCTCCAGCAAAGAACAGCTGAAAAGAATCATCAGTAAAGAAAGAGAGAACATGTCTCTACAGATCTGTTGTAGACTCATATCAACCCTGGCCATGAGGATCCAATCTGTCATTAAAAATAAATATATATTATGTATGTATGTATATATATATATATATATATATATATAGAGAGAGAGAGAGAGAGAGAGAGAGAGAGAGAGAGAGAGAGAGAGAGAGAAATAAAAGAATGGAGTCACTAGTGAAGGTTGTGCTGACTTTTGTTACAGTTCATTCTTAAATATGGACCTTTCATTACAGTTTAAGTAGTCAACTACTTGTTTGTTTTTTTGTTTTTTTAATTAAATGGGTTTTGTCTAAAAACAAATAAAATTGTTTTAAATGGACTTTGAAGATTTGTAATTACTTACCATTTTAGTGACTTAACCAGGGCTGTATTCAGTTTTGTTATATACTGTATGTTTGAGTAAAGCATTTTAACGTTGTCTTTTAACCAAATTTTGCTTAGGGCGTTTTTTTAAGCCACAGTAGCAGCGTGGTGCAAATGTTGGTTGGTCAGTCAGTTCAGGTCAGTACCATGGCATGAAGCTGAAGCCTGAAAGTGCCACCGATGGCCACTAGATACTCCAACTGACTCCCATTCAAAAAACCTCAACTTCTCTCTAGAAATACTAAATCAGTCATTTTTTCAAAGAGTCATTGTTGTCTTAATCGCTAAATTCAGACAAGTGAGTTGGTGGTCATTTTGGAAACTACTGCTCCGTTAATAAGATTGGTAATTTTTGCTCCTGATTGGTAATTTTTCCCATTTCCCGATTTCACAGTGATACAAATTGAGTGAGTGTTTCTCAATTTCTGTGTGGGATATGTGTTGTGGTACCTGGCAACCCAAACCAGAGGCAGAGGTGAGAATACGCAAACGACCCTGCCTGATGTGCATCACTCGTCACTGCGCTCGCTCAAGCCCTCTGCTCCACTCAGTTTGCGGCTGAAAATGAGAGGAGAGGCTGGTTTGTCTCAGCCAGCAGCTAAGTTTACAAGATTTTGCCAAATTTTAAGATTCATGGCAAACCCAGATAAACAGTTAGGCTACATACAGACAGCTTTCGTGTTGTTAGTTTAACCAGTGCGCTGTACTTGTTTAAAACATACTGGCAGTGGATGGGACATTGCGGGTAAAGCAGTTGAAAGTATCACTTTTCTATATTTCTATATTTATGCTTGTTGAGCAGGTGGTTTGATAAAGTACTTATTGGCTTTTTACTCACGACAGTTTTGTTGCACTTACAGTAACGAGCATAGTTGTTGTAAACTTGAGTAAAACACTAGCTTTCACTTCATCCACCCCCCCACCCCCCACCTCCTCTTCTGTCCCCCACCTGCCCACCTCACCCTGCCCACCCCGAAAAAACCTCCCGTGTTTTGAAACCTAAATCTTGCCTTCCCTTCTCAAACTAACATATGTGGGCATCCATGCTACAATAGTGTGTGCACCCCTACCCTGAACAATGGCAGCTCTGTTTAAGGACTCCACAGACATTGGCTGGTGTTATTTTTCCTCTCTGCCTGGAGTGTGCTTCACACAGCTTCAACAAGACTCTGCTAATTGATGATAAACCCACTATACACTACCTGCCTACCATCAAACAGCTGACAGACAAAGTTAGAGACTAGCTGGTGAACACAGTGTGACTCAGTCAAATCAAGTAGGTATCTTTCAAAGTTACTGTGTTTTTAGTGGAATATTCCATCTTTTTGGTTACTGTCCCTCCACCATAACACAGCAAGGAAACACTGTCTGGGGAAACACAAACAGGGAATTTTGAATTAAAAAGACAGCAGCTTTGAATCCACTTCATGACTGTAAGTCAGAGTGCTGAAGCCTCATATTAGCTTCAGCTTTGAAATGAAATTGAAACACATAATGAGTGCTGTGGTTTATGTTAATTGGAATCACTTTATGAAGGGATCTTCACAGGCAGCATGGACAACAGGAACAACTACAGTGACCAATAATAACTAATAAAATGTGAACATATTCTGCAATGGAAACAGGGTTTGTAATAGGCTGTGACAATTGTCAATCAAGTCAAGACCCATAACAGGTCTGGAGAAGATTGAGATCAACTCAGAGATAGTAGCCAGAGGAAACAGTCCTGTTTGATGATGCTACAATATACACTAAACTTTGTATACATTTCCACAGGTTAAAGACACTATGTATGACTTTGTTGCCCCTAGTGGCATTACAAAAAAACAAAAAAAATCGTTGTCAGATGGTATTCAGAATCATTTAAAATCTTACATCACATGCAAATTTGACACTGGTGACTTTAATATGATGTTTGTTAATGGTTAGAGGTAGATTCACTGCACAAGCTCCAAACAACACCATTTAACCTCATTAATAGGACTTGACCAAATTTGCTTCAGTCAGAGTACTCACTGGGGAAAGAAAAACTGAACTTATTACTCCTATACTTAGATCACTTCACTGGCTTCCGATAAAATACAGATTGGCTGTCAAAATATTACTCACTGTTTACAAATCACTTGAAGATGCAGTATGTAGAATTTAGTGGCATCTAGCAGAACGGATCTGGCAGAAATTGAATGTAATATTCATAAGTATGTTTTAATTAGTGTATAATCACCTGAAAATAAGAACTGTTGTGTTGCGTCGTTACCTTAGAATGAGCCCTTTATATCTATCGAAAGGGTGCATCCTCTTCCATGGAGCCCACCATGTTGCATCACCATGTTTCTACAGTAGCCCAGAACAGACAAACCAAATACTGGCTCTAGAGAGAGCCTTGCGTGTTTTTTGCAAGTTTCGTGGCCACCGTAGGTTCTCCTACATGCCTGGAAGGGGAGGGGAGGTGTTTTCTGCAACCTCACTGCTAGATGCCCCAAAATCCTACACACTGGTCCTTTAATGGTCTAGCTCCTGAATACATCTCTGACCTGTTCACTTCTTACAAACCATTCTTATGACAGTTTCCTGGAAGGCTACAGTATGAAATGAAATTGAATACATGACGGTCAGTGTGAATTTAGCTTTAAATGATGGATGATGCATCTTTTTAAAATAGTGAAGCTGGAATAATATGAGCCTGAGATTTAATGTAAAACATGAGCTCATCTCAGAGTTTTAATGTTAAAGCAGAGTTCCTTTCTTTCTTCCTCTGACCATTAGGGGATTTCATGCAAATATCACATTTGAAATTACATGTGCATGGTTCTCAATGAGAGGCTATTTATCTTTTCTGGTTGTTACACATAAAACACCAGCACCAAGCTGTTTAGCTAAGCCTCACCGTTGCAGCATCTGCTTACAGTTTAAAGGATGGGTTCACGATTTTTGTCAAAGTCAGACAAAGTTTGTCTTAAAACGACAGTAAGGAACACAAATGAACACTGAAACATGTTTTTCTTGCTGTAATCATTCCTCCTGTTCATACTGACCATTAGAAGATCCCTTCATAATGCACTTGCAATGGAAGTGATGGGGGACAAAATCCACAGTCCTCCTTCTGTGCAAAAATGTATTTAAAATTTTATCTGAAGCTAATATGAAGCTTAAGTTGTCCCATTGAGTCAAATTTAGTAAATATCTTTCAACATTACAGTCTTTTTAGTGCCAAAGTCCCTCTTTTTGTTACTATACTTCCACCACAGCTCAACAGGGAAACACTGTCTGAGGAAACACAAAGAGGGAATTTGATGCTAAAAAGACTAAATGTGTCAGATATCCACTTGATATGACTAACTCAGACTGATGAAGCCTCATATAAGCTTCACATCAACTTTTAAATGACTGTGTGGACACACTGTGGATTTTGGCCTCCATCACTTACATTGAAAGCACATTTGAAGGGGATCTTTTAATAGCCAGTATGAACAGGAATGATTATAGTGAGGAAAACCTCTTTTAACTGTTGCCATGGTAGAATGGTTAGAAAGAAAGAAAAATGTGTGTTTATCCAAAATCTGATATATTTTACTCCTCTGCTCCGTTGTCCTAAAAACTATTAAAAACACGTCAGTGAGCCACACCGTTGCACTGGATGTCATGTTGCTTTGGCCCTAAGATTATGCTCACAGTAATTTGTTTAGACATGGCTCCTAAGACTAATAACAGAAATCATGTTTTCAGTCTTTAGAGAGTAGTTCTGTGTGAGGCAGACACCACTGAGCATGTGCAGGAACATGGTCCGTTTACAGAGCTTCAAAAGCTTGTTGTGCTACATATCACAACCTTGACCTCTGTAATATTGTTCATTTCTCAAATAACTTAAATACTGAGTAAAGGGGTTGTGATATGTAGTACAACAAGCTCACTGAATGGAACTGACCCATCATTACTGTTATCTCCTGTGCTTTCTCTGCCATGACAAAACTGTCTACTAGCAGAAATGAGCATCTATTGACAAAACTCATAGGAATTAAAAATCTAATATACTGCAATTACTTCACTTCACCAGTAGATGTCAACCTTACATCACACATACACAGTGCCGTGTAAACATGATTAAATACCTCTCAGATCTCTCCACACACACGGTGGCTCGTTGGTCTAGGGGTATGATTCTCGCTTTGGGTGCGAGAGGTCCCGGGTTCAAATCCCGGACGAGCCCAGACTCTTTTAGTAGTTATTTCTTTACATGTATTGTGTGGCTAAACAAAGAAAAACGCCTTTGCATATCAGTACAGGTATATCGAAAGACCAGCTCTCTGGCGTTTTCAACCCTTGGCTTTTGGACTTGCCGTCTGACCGTCTCAAGCATTAACAAAAGTTGTCACTTTGAATTAACGCTGTTTTAAACACTGTGTAATCTGATAAGTAAACCAATAACTCGGGACCGTGCCAAATTAATGACGTCACTGTAAAGACGTATCTCGTATAAATGATCTCTGTTATTGCAGTCTTATTTGAGCACGAAGTCACATTTTCAGACTGACATGTTAACACGATAATTAACAACAATCTTGTTCTGTAATGAATACACGTTTAGAATCATTTTAGCACTACGTACTACTTTTTAAAAAATAATTTCTGCAAACTATGCCTCAAGGTCCAACACATGCGTTTAAATCATTTTAGTTTATCTCTGAAGATGAAAGAACTTACTACGTGCCTTTTTTCAAGAACAGTGAGCCGTAACTTCATTTCCCCCTGAAATTCCAGTAACAGCTTCTTTGCCTTTAAAAGACATGCAACATCGTTGAAAGATCATTAATTTTGATACTTCTGATACGTGATGACAAGCTTCATTTTGGTCAGGAAGCACAAGTGTTATCAATGAGATTAACTACATACAGCAGCATGATGATGTTCCAGTTATGTCTGCTGACATGATTAACTGGTACAACTAATGTAACAATGTTATAAGTTCCATTTCTGTTTCTGCTTCCTGCTATAACAAGGAAAAAATGTCCACTGGGAAACAAGGTGCAGGTGACTCAAGTCCAGTTCATAAATGGAAAACAAAGCTGACACAAACACAAAACAATTCCTTAAAATAGAACCTTTATTATATAAAAATGCTTTTGATACAAAAAATGTCACAAGTGTAAATTACACGAAGCATTTTTAGCTGAGACAACAAATACAGGGTTTGTTTTAAGGAGTTTTACTGACACAGTGGTTTGAGGCTGGGCCTACAGCCCTTTATATAAATGAGTTGTGCTGCTGAGAGTTCCCACTGATCCATACAGACCTCTCTGCAGCTATGTTAACCTGGAGATCCATCTCCAGCCAGCCAGCAGACGTAGCTGGCAGGACATGAATGAACCAGGCAACAGCAACTGGATTACTGCAGGTTCCAATAGTTCCCCACCTCCAAAAGTGTTTGTACACTTCTCTGTCTTTGGGCCTATGCACTACTATAATACACTGAAGCTTAGAAGATGAAGCTTCTCTTTTGTTCAAAAACTGTTCAAGTGGATGACATAACAGTCTTTAGTAGAACTCTCTGACCCTAAAACAGTTTTCAGTTTCTGGGAAAGAAACTAAATGTAGATTTATACTGCTTTATCCTGACAGCCCAGCTGAAAGCTAAAACATTCTTCTTTTTCTTCAAACACACTAAAAAATGTTCTGGCATAAAATATTCACTGACTAAAGACTGGCGCTTGCAACAGTCATATTACTGATTACTTTTATGTAGGGAATATGCCTTTTCTCAATGCATTTGTCCTCCCATTTTTGGTTGCATGTGTCTTGTGTTGATAATGTTACACATTTATTAAGTGCTTGACTGACACTGAAAACAGTTTGTCTCCAGATAACAGGCTGAGTATATAAAGGTCCAAACCCAAAGCTAAAAAAGATGAAATTTACAACGAAACCTTTATCTGAGCAGGCCTCACCTGAGGTGGAAAAAAATGGAAACATACTGTACTACTATTGAAAAATATTAAATCCAACTGTCAGTTGTATATACTGCAATTTTACTATACTGTCAATAGGTTCTGGTAATCCCTGCCCGTTTCTAGTGAAAATTGAATAAATGTATCCTCTATATACTAGAACAAAAATAAATCTGTGATGTTGTCTTGGACTCTCCATTCTGGCTGCCATCAGACACTTGAAATCCAGGTTTCACATCCTGTCTCTGATGGCCATCCATAATTCACAGAAGCATAGTCACATACACAGGGTGCTGGATTTGAATGCATTTTTGAATGTGAAGGCAGCACGTTAAGGTGCTCTTTCAAATCAAAAGTCCAAATATTCATCCCTTTGGGAACATTAAAGCGCCTCTAAATTTCATGGTCATCTAGTAGATGATGAGGTGCATGTATCTTAAGCTAATCATTAGGATTCATCCACTGGGGACAATGACTATGTGTAGCATATCTAGAAATCTGAGCAGTCTTTCAGATATTTGCTCTGGACCGACATATTGTCAAGATGGAGGGCAGGGCAAAGAGTACAAATCTTGTGAGTCAAACCTTTGACTTTGGTTTTGCAGTTGTGAGGTTTCACTGTACTGGAGGTGAGCAACGGCTCTACTCAAGGCCTCAGTGTGCTTCAAAATAAGTGCTTGTCCAATCATCTAACAACGTCTGAGAGGCTTTTTCACACACCCCTCAGCCAATGATTGGTCAGGTATGAAAGTAGGCGGGGTTTCAACTTCTGTCTCAAGCTTTCGTTTTTTTTTCACTTTTCACACGACTACTTGTGTCACTTTTCAAGTGTACGACCCATTCAAATGACTGTTGGAAAATGTGCGCTGTTTCCGCGACTTTTATGATGTAAAGACACAGAAGTTGCTGGAGAGAGATCGGTCTGAAGCACCACTGAGACCTTCAGTAGATTTCTGGAGCAGCTCTGAATAAAACGTCTCAGCCGGAACTCTTTCAGCCTTTCAGTTGTCTATTTCCAAAAAGACTCCTTCAAACTAAACATGGCGGCCAACGTAAAAACATACATAAATGATCTACACACAAACAGAAATGCGAATAACAAAAGTCGCTATAAGAATAATTTGTTATTAACTGTAAAATAGCTTCATGATCTACTGTCAGTATGAGAGTGGTAATCTGGGGATTTCTGTGTCATTATAAATCATAGTAATTGGTATAGTATGTACACAATAGCAGCAAACATACTTTTGGTAAACGGGATGACAAGAGTAAAGAAAAAGTGGAGGAAGAGGTTCAGGTTCACAATGAGAAGCATTCACTTCTCACAACTCAATCACTGACTTCATTACACTTCTGTACAATAGCTTTACACGTTGATATTCATTTGGTATGTCGTTCTCAGGTGGTGAGCTCATGGGATAGTGATGGGTTGTGCTCAAGCCGGACTGCTGGTGGATTTGTCTTTGCGTCCACCACATAAAAAAAGGCCCCCGAGTTCAACTACAAAGAATTCCCAATTTGAAATGTGAGGGACACAATTTCAAAACAATGTACAAAAGATTTCACACTTTGATCTTGGCCCTACTCCATCCATCCATCCATCCATCCATCCATCCATCCATCCATCCATCCATCCATCCATCCATCCATCCATCCATCCATAATTCTACATATTCATTCAGTCATCAACAAATTTATCAAATTTTCCAACATCCAGCGAAACATTCACATCCACTCATGCGGTACAATCATCCATCCATCACTCACTCATGCATACATTCTCTCATCTATCTGTTCTTTTTTCTCTGTGGAGCGGTGGATCAGCCAGCGTGGATAAAATAGTAAAATAATTCTTCTGTGATTTACTTTTGTTCATATTATTTTAACACTATATACAGTCCTGCCGCTGGTCTGCCAACAAGGACGCTGTGAGGAAGGAAGGGACAAATAACGTTGAGGCTGGAGGGGGTCAGTGAGGTGGTGGTCCATGCCTTGGCTTCAGTCTTAATAAATTGACTCATCATGTTTTCCCATCACGCAGCAGCAGCGCCTACTGGTAACCCGTGCACATGTGATGGGTTTGGGTGGAGGCAGTAGCACTGTGAGTGAGGATTTCAGCTCATATCTGGGCTGATGAAAGTCTTGATATTACAGCAAAGTAGCCCAGCGAAGGAAGCTTTCTCTTACTGACGGAATGGAAATCTTTTTTTTTTTTTTTTGCTGTAGTCCCTCATCGTCTCTTCTCTGTGGCCTGCAGCGAGGCAGCGAGGGCATCAAACCGTCAACCTGCCGTGAGTGAGAGAATGTACAGGACAGGTGGGAGACAAGAGGTGTAGCTGACTGCAGATAAGTTGACGGTCACCCTGAGAGCTTCAGGATGACTGGAATGATGAAACGACCAGTGTGGGAGCTTGAGCAAGGCACTGGAGCCTGAGCAGCTGATGTAGAGCAGCAGGTGTGAGCTGGTCACAGCTGGAGGTTGGCACATGAGTTCTCTCCCTGCTAAATGAGACCAGACCAGACCAGTTCTTGTGGTTTGCATCTCTCCCTTCCTCACAGGGCTCCTGGGGCTTATTGGAGGGTCATGAGGAGTCGGTGCAGGGCGAGGGGGGAGGGGGGCACAGGTGGAAGTAGGAACGCTCGGTGGAGGGGGACGGGGGGCAGCTTTCCTCGGCTGACAGGTACTGGGAGCGGGGGGTGGGGGGTGGAGGGTAGGGATCAGAGTCTGAGTTCAGGTCCATGTAGTACTTGTTGTGTTTGCCGTGGCTGCCGTGTCCCGCAGCCTTCCAGCGGCCCGCTGACGACGCCAGCCCTGCCGGCGGGTGGTGGGGGGTGTAGTCGCTGTCACACACGTCAGTGCTGCAGGGCGTGGTGGGCGGGGCAGCACCGCGGACTGGGTGGTAGGGCCTGGCAGGGAGGAGACAGTGTTAGTTTAGTACAGTGGATCTGACTTGGAACACTCTTTACAAGCAAAGAGAGATATTTAGTTTAACCCCTTCACATATTGTTTTCTCCTTTTGTTTCCCTTTAAGTAGCTTTAAGGTTGTTGCAATCATCTTACTGTCACACAGTATCCTATATTCTGTATTGACATATTTGGTGTCTTCGTAAAATTTGGGATCTCCACTTGAATTTAAAGTGGTGTGAATTTGAGCTGAGTTTGTGGTGACTGACCAACTAGTGAGGTTGAAGACGCAGCAGTAGGAGTAAACAGCAGCTAAGCAAATCAAGAATAGAAACAAAATTTGATGCAGCAGCTCTGTCAAAAATCTGCTGGTTTCAGATGTGTTTACTTCATTTGTAAAGAACAACTCTAGGTCCAC
Organism: Thunnus maccoyii; assembly: GCF_910596095.1. NCBI lineage: Eukaryota > Metazoa > Chordata > Actinopteri > Scombriformes > Scombridae > Thunnus > Thunnus maccoyii. The sequence goes on along the minus strand of NC_056537.1, from coordinate 33,535,710 downwards.
GTGAGTCAGGCTTTAGTATGAGTGTGTATGAGTGTGTAAGAGTGTTACCTGTATGATCTGGTGGTGGATGGACTGTTGGAGGAGTAGAAGATCTCTGTGTTGTAGAGGGAGCGGTCAGTAGCCGGGGACGGAGGAGGGTTCAGGATCTGAAACAGAAATATCCATGTGTTATGTGACTGTGGAGAGGAAACAGCAGAAAGTGTGTGTGTGTGTGTGTGTGTGTGTGTGTGTGTGTGTGTGTGTGTGTGTGCGTGCAGACCTGAGGGTAGAAGGCCCCCTTGGTAGATGATGAGCTGCTGGACGAGGCTCCAGTCACATGGTTCCTGTCGTAGAGAGGAGCTCCACTGCTGCTGCTGCCCATCAGGCTGACTGAACTCATCATAGACTTCCCACAGGAAATACCTGCACACACACATTCACATTTTACTAACACCATCACATATGAGTACTGTTGTAAGGATAGCTGCTGTGTGTCTGATTGTACCTTGGAAGGTGCCATGCTGGGAGCTGCTTGGGGCAATGAAGTTGAGAGGCACATGGGGCGTACCACTGATGTACTCATGAGGGAAAGTCCCACTGGGGCCTTTGTAGCGTCGACACACCACACGCTGGCAGACAAAGTAAGCTCCCCCGATCACAAAGACAAGCAGGATGATGGCGATGACGGGACCGATGGTGTTGGTTCCTGTGTTTGGGATGCCGCTGGAGGGAGGAGACACGTACTCTGCACATGGAGAAGATAAAGAGAAGAAAGCAACAAGTTTAGCAGATGTTAAAGACTGTGATAATGTCAGATGAAACTACACAAATGCATGTAATACTTGTAAGTGGTGCACAAATGTTTGCGTGTATTTAAATGTTTTTACCACAGGCCAGCTCATCTGATCCATCAGGACAGTCAGGGTAGTTGTCACACTGTTGTTTCTTAGTGATACACTGGTTGTCACCACAGCGGAACTGGTTTGGAGGGCAGATGTCTGGGAGAACAGGAGACAGAGGGAGATCAGGCACGGTTTCATTAGTAATGATAAGGTCTTGCATGGCAGTATGTTGGAAGACAAAATCCAGAGCAATAATCTGTATATTGTGCACCTGTAATTATAAAATGACAGAAACAATTTGCATATAAGGGGAGATTTTGTGTGTCAGGTCCTTCATTCTGCTCTCTTACTGTGGCCATGGCTGGGCTCTGACACTACTGTAATAGTAGTGAACCTTTTTTTTTTTAACCTTATATCCACATTCTAGTCACAGAGCTGCAGAGTGGCTAGTGTAGCTGCTAACAGCTGCATGTCAACAGAACCTACTTTCACAGTCCTGCTCATCGGAGTGATCGGCACAGTCAGGCTCTCCGTTGCAGCGCCTCTGAGCATCAATGCAGCCTCCTTTGTCACACTGGAACTGGAAGTCTGAGCAGACGGGGCAGTTCTCCTCATCACTGCTGTCGTCACATTCAGGAAAGCTGTCACAACGCCACGCCATAGGAATACAGTCGATCTCACCTGTGGAGCAGGTGAACTGCTCTGTGGAGCAGGTGGGAGGCTCTGAGAGAGAGAGAGAGAGGAGGAAACATGTGTTCAGAGTGTGGAGAGGTGAGATGAGAGGAGTAGAATTTGAGAACCCAGAGCTTCCAGTGTGTGAGTCTTCCTGTGGGTGTGGTTTAGCGCTCACCTCCACAGTGCAGCAGGTCCTGCAGTAACACCAGGTGCATGGGACAGGAGCATCGTGGTGTGCCGTCACCCTTAGCAATGCAGATGTGAGAACACCCTCCGTTGTCACGGGAACAAGGGTGGGATGCTGGAGAGAAAACAGAGACAGGAAGAACCATGAAGGGATGACTGATACCAAAAAAGTCTTTCTTGCCAAACCACTAGTTTATTATTCTAATAATACTGAACTACTCCACATTCACTGCTGCTGAGAGACAGATGTCCATACCAAACTCCTGTGGGTCCATCTCTTCCACAGCATGGATGGAGGTCAGGTATGATATCCGGCCCTGTATCCGTGTGCGTCCGTCTCCGGTCAGTTTGTCCACCCTCTCTATCATCTGCTGCTGCCGGTCGATCCAGTACAGATGATCTCCCAGAACTGTCAGCCCCATTGGCTGGAGGATGTTGGAGTCCTGGAGGACTATACGATTGGCTCCTGGGGGAGATAGAATGATGTCACAGAATGTGAAATTAATATATCTTGACTTTTGGAGCTGTGACAAGATATGTACTAAACAGGACATTTTACAGCAAAAACATATAAAGGTGCCAGTGCTCTCTAGTGGACAAACTCTGTAATGAAAACAGTCATTCTAACCTTCTCTTTGACATCTTGTTATGGACATATATCAATATAACTGCAAGCTATAGCTTCACTACGTCCTTTATAACATTTAGTGCTGAGTGGTAAATTGAGATTTTGGAAACTTACTAATCAACACCATTTTGCATCATCACTGACAGCTGTAGAGTCACACAACAGTAATTTTGCAACTGTAAAATGCAGTGCATTGCATTGTGGGATTGCAGAAAGTAGTGTACATTCCATTTTTGAGAGCACTATATACTACGGAGGGTAAATATGGTGCACTACATAGTAAATGTCCTGTTGCATGACATGATGAAAGTAGCTGCAGGGATCAGCCAACAAATCAGGAAAATATATTTATTTGGTTTCTTTTACATTCATGCAAAATTCAGAATGCAGATCAGATAATGTTTTTTTCCACTGGTTTCACCAAACATGAAGACAAATGAGTTAAAATGTCATCTAATGCTACAATAATGAAACAGAACTGTTAAATCATTTTTTCCTCCGCCAGTTCTGGATTAGATGATTCTAAATGTTTTCATTTATTATTATTTATTTTCAATTATATTTCTATATTATATTGTAATGTATATACAGTAGGAATGTATTGTGACAGAATGTGACTAAATGCAACCAAGGTACTTGATTTTATATTTATGACAGACAAAATAAATGATTCTATTCTGCTGGAGCATCAGTCCCACTGTTTGCTTTGTGATGTCTGTGCTAGCATGAGCCCATGCACTGTACATCTCAGCAGTTCAAATGCAACAGGCAACCTTCACCTGTCAGTCTCATCCCCAGTAGCTCATCTGCATGTGAAAAATGGCTGTTAAGTTCATTAACTCGACCCGTCTGACTGAAAACACAGACAGAGCTGTGCTGCAGCTGAGCGTCCTTGCAGTATCTGTCTGTGTTCTTTGGTCTCAGTTCAACAAATAATTTCAATCTGTGGAACAGTTTCAGTAAATGTCTGTTTTTGGTCATGTTTTCAATGTGGCTGCATGTGGCTATAAATAAGCCATGTGAGTCTGGTCTTTCTTGATTCCACTCATACCTGCACCTCAATCTGATGATAGTTTCTGGAGATACAAGCGGTCTGCATGATGTTACTACTAAACTGTCAAGACAGCTGACACACACTGTTCAACACTTACAAACTGTCATCATCAGACCAAAAGCAAATCATTCGTTTGGAAATCATTTATTGTAGAAGATGTTATGGTCAGATAGATAGCTACCAGAGCACACTGAATAATATCAATCATGTCCACATTCAGCATCATATTTGATTTTAATTGAACTTGCTGGCACACCAGGTGTAATAGATTGTTTTGTTGTTTGGGAAAGCTACATGTTTACTCATAGAACTTTGGTTTGCCAAAAATATATTTCTCTGGTGAGGTGAGTGATTGACTTGATTCAACAAATGCTGTTCATTTACATATAACTACTGTAATCAAGTCTGTCTGTTCAGTTTGAATTATTGCTATAGAATCATTTCCCTGTTTCTGTGTCACATTAGACACCAGTCAGCTATCATTTCTTTTAATAGTGTATAGATATGTCTAATACGGCTCCTCTTTGGCTTAGTACATAGTGATGCTTTTGATTTCTATTTATGGTGACTCACCTGTCAGGTCACTGCTTTCAATGCGTTTGAGGTCAGCGTCCACCCAGAACAGTTTTCCCAGTTTATTGTCCAGAGCCAGAGCTACAGGTCTGATTAGACCAGTGGTGAACAGGGACTCTCTCTCTGTCCCATCCAGACTGGCTCCTTCTATCTTAGCTGAGCGCTCCTGCACTGTGGTGAAATACATGTACCTGCAGAGAGGCAGAGACACTGACACGTTTACATACAGTACGTACAAACAGTATGATGGATGTCAAATGACACTACAGTGGACACAGAATCCAATACGACTAATGTCTCAGTGGCCTGCGAGTCAGTAAGATAATACATTTACACTATTTTTCCCATATTCAGAGCACAGCCTCTCCTTGTGTAACCAAACATTTATTTTGTGGAATCAACTGCAGCCACCAAATACAAAGTGAGCACACCCTTTCTCTGCGTTGACCACGAGGGCCCGAGGCTTGTCGGTGTCGTCCTTCAGGACCACACCCACGGTGTGTCCATCCATCCTCTGGACGTTGATGGTATTGGTTGTCTCACAGGTCCAGTAGATGTGGCGGCTGTAGGGGTCCAGGCTCAGGTCATGAAGCTGGTTCTCCACTGGCTGACCACTGCTGCTTGCTATCATGGTAGACTGGAGGCAAACACAGAGAGGTCATCAGCTCAACGTCTGACTCATTCTGACATGTACAGGCTGATCTATCAATCCAGATCTATTTCTAGTATTTATCGGTCTATTAGTGTGATGCAGGAGGGCTTTCCTAAACACTCTATACAAGCTATAAGAGCTATCTCACTGTTATTGGCGTCTCCATCTGTTAATGTGTGTGCCCTTAGTTATGCTGCTATAGGCCTAGACTGCTGGGGGACTTCCCATGATGCACTGAGCTCCTCTCTCCTCCTACTCCTCTCCATCTGTATGCATTCATGTAACATCAATGCATGTGACTAACTTTGCTTCTTTTCCGGAGTTTTTTGTGCTATCTCATCTCACAAGAAACCCTGGGTTGCAGGCCGAGCCTTCGCGGTCCTTCACAGTCCTGTTGGAATCCTTCCCTGGCTGTTGCTACTGCTGTTGCTGCTGTTATTGTTATTGTTATGATTGTTGTTATTCTGGTGTCTGTCTACGCAGCACTATGGTGCAAAAGCTTTTGGATGCCTTGAGCCAAGAGAGATAATGTCTGTAAGCAGGCACAAATGTGAGACTCTCTTCAGAACTATTGGCAACTGAAGCTCTATGTCCAGAGAAGGTGGAGCAGCATCCTCACTCACACCAAGCAATGCATCTCCTAACAAAGTTAGTAATGTTACTGCAAACACTTTGTAACGTGACTCCAGTGATGTTGGTCAGTTTTTCCGTGGCTGTACAATTAATGAGAACAATCAAATGAATGTGAATAAATAAAGTCTGGTTAGATCACTGACTAGCTTGAACATTAGTTTAGCAATTTACTAATGTTGCATAGCAACCACAGGCAGCCAAAACCTACTTTCTTGTAAATGACTCTTGTAATGTAATTGTTATTTATAAAACTGTTTTTATTGGTTGGTGTCTATAATTTTCTATATTGTAATATTTGGTAACTTTTCTCCTGGCGGTGGTATATTGTGATTACATCACAGCTAAGGGGTGTTGTATTGCTTCATTGCACTCCCATGAAGTTTAGGGACTCACAGGAGACATATCTTTCAAAAATAGTTGAAACTGAAACAGAACAGGCCGAGATATCCTGACTTTCACATGAAGTAATCCATGGTATAGGTCAAGCTCCAAACATGCTGGATCTATTTCCCATAACGCAACTCATTAGTAAGTTGTCTTAGGACCTCCCTGCCTTGTAAACACGCATGTTTTTCAAACTTCACGCTCCCGGTTCATAACAAAGGCTTTCTGTAAAAAAAAAAACGCCCTCTACAATATTCATACAGTAACCTGGATGACATCATCGAGATTATTTTCTCACACTTGAAAAAGCTCCTCCAGAGACACAAGAGACATTGTGCAACAGTTTTCACAGACTGTGTAGTGCTCCTCATGACTAGTTAACTGGTCTTCATATGTAGAACGGGTGCAGTGCCTCTTTAAGGTCATACCTCTGTATCTACAAGCTATTCCTTACTGAATTCCTTAGTTTAACATGTACATATATCCATGTAAACCTCCGCCTTTCATTTTTTGCAAAGTATTGCAATACTGCAAAGTATTTGGATGACACCAAAGAAAATGCATTGTTTTCTTTTTAATTCTCTACCATTGTTCTATCACTTCAAATCTAGAAGACATGTGCACCTCCATGGGAACCAATAAAATCTAAGGGCATTTCAAATATAGATGGTGCTACAGCAACAACAACAAAAAAAAATTAATTTTCCATGATTGTTTTGCACAATTCATCCTTCTGATTATCCCCAAGATTTAGTTATTGTCTAAAAATCTGTTTGATTGACAGGTATCACTTTGTGAATCTTGATAGGGATCCAGATTTGGATTAAAAAACATTTTAAGCCTTGGTGAAGAGATGTGCTGTGATGTATATATTTACCATTAGTCTTATACACTGTTTGGAGATTGTCTATCTTGATAATGTTAATAATTACAACCTGTAAACTGGGGTGTCATTTCAGTTGATCAAAGGCAACTTCCTGACAATAAATCTGGAAATTTTCAGGTTAACAAACTGATGTACTGATTGCACCATTAGTTTTGGTCTGTGTGGAGTGAATCCTCTGTAGACTATTCCATTTATATGTCTGCTAGTGTTGAATCCTCCGAGAGGCATTCTTTTGTAGGCATTGGGACACAACAATATGCATAAGTCACTACAGGAGAACCCTATTGGATGGTACTGTTGGTTTGATTTGTTTCAGTAGAGAGTTATAGTAAACAAAACTGGCAAGAACTGAATTCAAATGTGAGAAAATATAAAATGTTGGCATCTATTATAACCTATCAGCAGCTGCATGGGTCAGATCTACTGTCAGTGTCAGTGTTACCATGGCTCCATCATCTCTGGCCCTGCGAATGTTCTGTCGTCCATCCAGCCAGTAGACCAGCCGGTCCAGAGGGTCGTAGCTGACAGCTCGGACGTTCCTCAGGACGTGGATGGGCAGGATGATGTCGGGACTCTGCTCTCCTAAAACCATCCTGCTTATACTAGCCTTCTGACTGAAGAGCAGGAAACTAGAGGGAGCTGCAGACAGAGAGAGGCAGAGAGCAAAGGATGAGAGGGGATGGAGAGAGATGGATATAGGAGTAGAGAGAAAGAGCGAGAATGCTGAGTGGACACAGCGCTCTTTCTGGAAAACTGAAAGTTTGCTCAATGCAGATTGTGAAATACAAAGACAAACATGCAGGGTCACAATCCAGAACGCTAAGCCTAAACACACACACATTATTCCATCAGAAACAGCTGAAACTGCTCCCAGTCATAGTCCCAAGAGCTGGGGAAGTATGGAGGCCTGCACTCTCTGCAAACAACAAAAGTATGCAGGGTTTCACTGTATGTGTGTGTGTGTGTGTGTGTTTTCATGTGTCTGTACAGATTTTCACATTGTCTGTGTGCTGGCTGTTGAGCAAGAAGCAACTGAGGTTAATCCTTTTACCTTGAACTTCAGTCATTTCTGTTTTATTTGTTCTTGACTTCCAACTCAAGCTGCACGGCAGCAAAAAAACAGGGAAACCCCTTAAACAGGGGCCAGGTCCATCACAGCGCAAACACACACTTACACAATTGCACCTATCTCACGGTTGATGTTTTGCAACTCAACTGTGAACTGATTTAAGCACCTAAACCATTAAAGCAACCAAAAAAAAAATCCCTGAAAAATCATGTATATCCAGTGCAAACCAGCCTATTTCATGGAGAATCTTTTTGTTTTATTGATACTAATGCAGCCATCTGTCTGCCTTGTTGTGTCTTGTTTCAAAAAAACGTGCACTAATTTCTAAAAACCTCTTTCATTATATTGGTGGAAATGTTTCTTGTTCTAAGAAAAGCTTTGAAGGCTAAATCTGTGGCTAAATTACATGTTTTTTTCCTCTTGTAGTTTTGTAGTAAGAAAAAATGTTTCTCATTCCTTTTTACAGCTGGTCGTAGGATTTAAACCAGCAGCCTCTTGTTCCTTTGCATTGTACTCACAGCTACAGTTTCTTCCATCTGGGTTCAGTGTGTAGTGGGAGGCACAGCGGCACTGGGCTCCAGCAGGTGTAGCCAGGCAGAGGTGGGCACAGTTGCCGTTGTTATGAGAACATTCGTTGGTGCCGTCCTGGCGGGAGGAGTGGAACACCAGGATGTCCAGCATCAGCTCCAGCTGGCCCTGAGGACAGTGATGATGAATGATATTTTGTGCTGATGTTTAGTGATCATTTTCATGCCAACAAATTCTTCCCAAAATTAAATACTTTAGAAATTCATTTGGAGTCTGTCCCAGATTTTAATGACGTCTCTCAAAGAAGAAATTAGGAGCAGCAAACATTTTGGTTCTAAAACTTGCTGAAACTTTAATAGTTGCATACCTGCAGCACAACAGTGCGGTTGAGTCCGCTGCGTTTATCAGCCCTTTCAATACTATGCAGGTTAAAATCCGTCCAGTAGATGAAGTCACGGTACTGAGTCAGACCGAAGGGATGCGGTAGGTCGTCTACTATGATCTCCCTCTGAAGGCCTGCAAAGACATGACAACACCCACACACCTGCTCAAGGGCTCTTCATCTGGTCAACTACAACTACAGTATCATCATACACTATCATCAATGTAGATTAGGTGTGTTTACATCATCAGAATTGAAGCCTGCAATGAACTCATGGCTGTCAAAAAACATTCATAAGAACTGGTACTCATAGTCAGGAGATTTATTCAAATGACAATTGACTGTTGGTGGCAGCCTGATGGTGGCACTGGAGGAAAGGTCATAACTCTTCCCTCTCTTTTGGAGGAAGAGTGGGAATAGCAAAGACAAACAAATAAAGAGAGTGAGGAAATAACCTGCACTCTTTGGTTTAGATGAGAAAAAAAGCCAATGTGCAGGCTGCCATATATATGGATCCCTTTGCAGTTAGCCATAATGCTGCTACAGGCAGCTAGTCCAAGGGATAATCTGTCATTGCACTTGGTTTTTTCAGTTTCCTTACAGTCTAACCATGGTGAAAGTGAGCCTCATTCAAACCGGCATGCACGGATGAATATGCACAGCAAGGTTAGTTTAACTGGTAAACTGCCCTAGATATAGATCCCTTTGCAGATAGCCATAATGCTGCTAAAGGTGGCTACTTCCTGTGTTTAATGTTACTTTCATTGTCAGACACTTATAATAACAATCTGAGCCTGTCACTAGCAAAGACAAGCACTTGTAGTGGACGTACATTGATTACATTACAGCTCATTTCATGGCTGCTGACTGAAGTGCTCTCGGTCAATACTGGACCAATTTCTAAAATTGTTGTCCCCATTAGTCACTTAAACACAAAATGGTGTGAAAATACAGTAAGGTTGAAAAATCCCTAAGTTTCCCTTTATTTAACATGACTCTGATACATGCTGCCCCACGTTAGCAGACCTTGAATTAAGATTATTTTGTCAAACTACCATTTACAAGGTGGAGAATATACTTTCACCATGTCATTAGAAAGAACCAGCCAGACTTTAAATGTTATTTAATATTGTAATTAAAGGCCCAACTAGTGATTTCTGACTTAACCATCACATCATGGTGGAAGCCATTAGCTATGCATGTCAGTTTGAGCCATGCTGTAGAGTGTAAAGCTGGGTTTGAAAGTGGACCTGACCATGGTTTGGTTAAAAAGGTGCACTAAGCTAAGTTTAATTTAGTATTTTAATAATTGTAAGTATTTGCTCGTCTTTGTCTTGTTACTCTTTGTAAACTATAATCTATATAGCCTCAGTCTGGTAATGTCTTTTCCCTGTGCTTGAGTTCCTGCAAAAGAAAAAATGTCAGTTAAAATAACAAGGGGGGTGAAGAAGAGGAGGAGAGGAATTTAGTGCTGTTAAGACAGAAACTTGTACAGCATGTGGGCTTTAAACAACACATGGTTGGAAGCAGATGAGGTGTGTAAACACAAACAACCCCTAACAACAAAAACATGCAACCACTCACATGATAACTGCGAGTCAGGCTGTACTGGACTATAGGTGATAAACGCCTGTAAGAGTCTGAACAGCGTTGCCAGCCTGCGTCTACTGTAACTGAATCAGTATCTAAAACAGCTGCTGCCCACCTGAACTCCCTCATTCAGGTCTACAATCCCTCACTCACTACGCTCTGCCAACCAAAGGCACCTGCTTGTGTTGTATCAGTTCTCAGATGTACGTGGCTTTGGATAAAAGCGTCTGCTAAATGAAATTATAAATTGTAAAACTGAAGCCAAATGTTGTGTTTATTTCTGGTCACAAACAAATCTTTGCCTGCCGCAAGTTTAAAGACACAACTAAACGAGATTTTGTTGGGTATATTTGGAGCATGTTAGGTGCATATTATATTTAATGATTTTATCAAGGGGTGTAGCCTAAATATCAAGATTTAAGACCTGGTCATTTAAAATAAGGTGTTCCAAGACTTTTTCTGATGTCAAACTTTTAAAATAAAATCCATTTTTTAAGTCATTTTAAGGATCTGCAGGTGTTATGAATACATTCTGTCAACAATGTTTTGTTTATGTTGATTCAACATGTTAATTAAGCCTGTCTCAGCCATATGCCTTATTAATGGACAATGTCTTTTCTGCAAAGAATGTTTGGATATATGAATTTTTTGCCCTGTTGTTGCTTGTGCATGATAAACTCCTGGTTGATAAGATTGTTAGTGTGTGTGTGTGTGTGTGTGTGTGTGTGTGTGTGTGTCCAAACCTTGCATGTTAGTGCTCTCAATCATGCATGTGTCCAGGTCGGTCCAGTAGAGTCGATGGTCTACGTAGTCGATGGTCAGTCCGTTGGCCCGGCCCACTTTATCCACCAGGGTCATAATGGTGCTGCCGTCCATATAAGCTCTGGCTATACGTGGTCGACCGCCCCACTCTGTCCAGTACATGTAGCTGTGAAGACAAACACTGTGTCAGCCTGGGACACACACCAGCAAGACATCCAACTGGGTATGTAAAAGAATCAAAGAATCAACTCCTGAAGGGGATCCTATTTCCACTTTGTAACTTCTGTTTTGTCTACGTTGTTGTCATCACTGTATCTTTATTAATGTGTGAGCATGGATATGTGATCATAAAATGACATCAGATGCCCCAAAGCAAGCGTGTTGACAGCTCTGGGCCATGACATCATCAAGACATCACCAAGTATTAGGGAATCTGGCATGCTGGCACAGGTACTTAACATTCATGCATACACACTACACACACACACACCCAGGCAGATGGCAGTGTCTCTGGGTGATGATCTTGTGAACAAACAGGTTTAATAGCATCATCTCTCTCTCAGCTGGAGACTGCGGGGAAAAAGAGGCGGGACGCTGGCTGTTGTACCTACATACCAACACAATGACACCGCTACACTCTCACTACCTCAGACAGAGTGAGGAGACACGCTACATGAAGTCATTGGCACCAGCCCGAATCCTTGAAAGATGTGGACCTCAAGCATAATACAGGTGTCTGACAGTGAGTCACTTCCACAAGAGCTGCTTCACAGAGAGCAGCAGTGTTTCTGAAGCCGTTTGTTCTTATTAACTGTTCAGCTGTTCGTAGCCACAGCTCTGTCACACCATGCACAGTATTGAATGACTGCATGTGTATGACTCATGCAGGACTGTTACAGTAGAATCACTACTGCGTCCTTCATTAATTGCACTACTGCTAGACTCCAGATTTTTTTTTTTTGTTAGTTGTCATAGTTAGGACATAACTGTAATTGTGTGAAGTTGTTGTTGCTGTAAGAAGAGTTGGCTGTTGCTGTGAGTCTCAGGTTTAATAACTAAAGAGATCCAAGCGGATTTGAGAAAAACTTGAGGCAGTTGGAGAGCATGGACTGTTAAGAGCAGGGACAATGACATTCACACATTCACATGAGTGAATCACTTTAAAGTTGAATCAAAGTAGCACAATGTGGAAAAGATATACTGTAAATTTTTAAACAAATATGTAATAAGAATAGAGACATTGGTCCTCCAATAAGTGGGATTAAAAAAAGAAAAGATGTGTCAGGTCTAATTATCCTCAGGTCTGTCTACAATTGGATCTCACTGGTCTGTTTTGGATTGGGTCTCTAGTTTTCTATTTGGGTTCGGGGTAGCTTTTCCACAGCTATGTTTAGGAACTGGTCCTAGTCTTACACTTGCATAGCAGTGCTGGTACATTTTGGTGTTGACAGAAAACTCAGTGTATGGATCATAAGTTAGGAGTACCAAACTACTGCTCAGTCCCAATGGGAGATATTTCATTACTTACCTTTTTCTGTTAGTGGCTGTATGAAAGCACAGCTATCACATGAAAGGGCTTCAGTTTGGAAACACATCAAGTGTTCAGACTGGCTGAGAATAAGGATAATAGAATACATACCCATTGGCTGGGTCCAGTGCTAGTGATCTTGGGTTGTCCAGGGAGCGTGGGTTGTCCAAATCCTTACAGACCAGGACCTGTCTGTACTGGCCGTCCAGCCGGGCCACCTCAATACGGTTGGTGCCTGTATCGGCCCAGTATATGTTACGACCCATCCAGTCAACCGCCATGCCTTCTGGGTAGTCCAGTCCAAACTCAATCACATGCTCTACAGAGCTACCATTCATATAGGCTCTGCTGATTGTCTAGAAAGAGAAAGGAGTGTGTGAGTGAGGGGAAAAAAAGACAGATGGAAAACAGGAAACAGGCTAAAACTACAAATGAATACAACCAATAATCACTTATCACAAATCCCAGCTTTCCCCACTGTGGTTCGATTTAAAGTAATCAAATGATCAAAAACCTAAGTAAAGAATAAATACTGGCTAACTAACTTGCAGAGTTGCATCAGAGTTGTCTTAAAATGACAACTCTGATGCAACTTCAAATCAAACTCAACCTCCAGTAAAACTGTAAAGCCCAGCTGACCTTGGCCTGTATATCTGTCCAGTATATCATCCTTTCAGACACATCAAAGTCCAGAGCAGAGGCCTCTTTGACTCCTGTCAGAGGAATGGGCACGTCATTGCTGTTGGTTCCCAGAGAGATGCTCCTGATGTTGTCCCTGGCAGGAAAATAACATGAGAGAATCTTATTTACACACAGTGATCTTTCTTCAAACTTTTCTATGGGACAAGCAGATGCCTGACAGTTCACCATCATTTCTTCCTGCCTGTTCCAACACATATTATGGAAATGATTGTTTTGACCATCTATGTGTCAGGTGTATATGCGCACAAATACAAATATATACACATCCAAACACTTTCTATTTCTCAGTGAACAAGCCTTTTATAACACTCAGTCTTATGGAGATGTGGCTAACTGTCCTCAAGAAAGAAATATGTCCTGAAAGTATAACCTGTTGAAAAAATGAGCAGTTTTTTTTTCAGGCCTATTGCATGTTGACAGGTAGGCATACCTGTTGGTGAAGAGCAAGAAGGCCTCAGGCACCACGCAGGTCTGCAGGTCTGACAGGAGCTCCATCCCCATTGGACAGGCACAGCTGACAGCCTGCCGACGCCAGAAACACAGATGGCTGCATCCACCATTATCCACCGCACAGCCATTTGTACCTGGACACAGACGGGGTAATATTAATATGTATTTCATTCTACGTTTTCAGTTTTTTTTTTTTTGCTTATTTTCATTTTTGCTGAGCATGTTCCTTACCATTAGTCTCCGTCACTTTAGTGGCCTTCAGCCCCATTAAATCCGGCAGCTGATCGATGATGATCTCTCGTACAGCCGTGGATTTGTGGACCCTCTCGATGCTGCGTCTCTGCCAGTCGGTCCAGTAGATGTAATCACCCAGTAGAGTAAAACCAAAGATATGAGGCAGCTTGTCTTCCAGCAGAGTCTGTCTGTTACTGCCATCCACGTTGATCACCTGAGACGAGAAAAGAAAGACGAGACAAGGAAACTTTTAGAGCTTTTCCAAGGCTACGATGCACATTAAAAACTCATTCTTACAGCTTTACAGTCTCTTCATAGTCAGAAAAACTGCTTGCTGTGGCAGAATATAATACTTGATAGTCATATTTTACAGCTGAATGGAGTATAAAAATGAACAAGGTACAAGGCCTCTTCTATTGTCCCAAATCACGAGGTAATGTCTTTACTGGAATGTCCTTGAGCATAATACTGAAACTACCAGCTCCATGTTTGCTATTCTGTAGCTGACCCTGACCTTTGACCTCCCAGAGGAGGGGTCCATTTCCATCCAGTGAGCAATAGAAGAGCACACATGATACAGAGGCTGTGTGTAAAGAGGCTGGGAAAGTGTTAGAAAGGGAAGAGGAGAGCTGGAGGAAACAGGATGGAGGGATGTACTGACTGATGGAGGCAGAAGCCAGAAAACGGGGATGTCCAAAGGATGTTATGTGTCCAAATGTGTCCAAAAATAACTGACATCTACAGAGGAGGACAAAATAATGGAAAGGGGTTTTCCACCCATTTCAAAAATTGGAATCTCAGACCAGAGCTTTCTTCTGTGAAAGCAAAGCGAGAGCTAGGTTTAGTGTCTCCGACTGAGTAGAGCTCAAAGTGCTGTAACTTACGAAAAAACACAAGAAATGGACCAAAAACAAGAGAACGCATAAAACTCCTTCACCAATTGACATTACATTTAGAAAAAAAATGGTGCAAATAAATAAAACATAAGCAAGTTAAATAAGAATCAATGTCAAGGCTGAGGAACACCATTCTTCATAAAGATATTCCCTCATTTGGTGTTTTGATGATGGTGTTGGAGAGTGCTGTCTAACATGTCAGTCCAAAATCTCCCATAAGTGTTCAATTAGGTTGAGATCTGGTGACTGTGAAAGTCATAACATATGATTCACATCGTGCCCTGTGAATTGGGGCATTTTCATCCTGGAAGAGACCACTCCTATCAGGATAGAAATGATTCATCATAGGATAAAGGTGATGACTCACAACTACTTTGTATTGATCAGCAGTGACTCTTCCCTCTAAGGGGACAAGTGGACCCGAACCATGCCAGCAAAATGCCCCCCACAGCATAATCGATCCAGCACATCCCCTCACTGTAGGGGTCAAACATACAGACCTGGACCAGTTTGTCCTTTAGTTTGTCACTCGTCTGTATGTTGCCTCGGTTTTCTGCTTCTTGTGTAATTTCATTGAGGAACTCATAAAAATGTTGTTTATGGATATTCTGATTAAATGGCAATGAAGAGTGTCTGCAACAGATGGACAGTCAGCCAGGAATTTCCACACTGACACACACATTATAAAATCACACACAAGACACAGAATCACATAACAGTAATACACAATGTGTGTGTGTGTGTGTGTGTGTGTAAGCGTGTGTAACATATCAGTCACAAGGCATCTATTACTAAGCTGCTGAAAACTGATACAGACACCCCTGCCAACAAACCCCCTGCTGTGTGTGTGTGTGTGGTTGTGTGTGTGTGTGTGTGTGTGTCTGTGCGCATGTTTCTACCAGCGGAAAGTGAGAGCTACAATTGACAAGGCTGCAATTAGAACTTGTGTCCAACCCTTCTCCTCACCGCCTGTGCTATTACTGGACTGGAGTCGACTGAAATAGACACACGCTTTTATTTTAGACACACTACAGTCATCTATCTGCAGCCTGTGTGTGATGGTGTGTTTTTGTGTGTGTGTGTGTGTGTGTGTGTCTGTCAGAATGTGAGACACACGCTGCCTCAAATGGGAGGAATTCTGTTGAGCAGATTGCTGCACTATACTACAGTATGTTCACAACAAACAGACACATTAAAGGTGAGTAGTTGGAAATGGTTTCAGTGGAATAAAGAAAGATAAAGATGCTAACAGGCTATTTTCCATTTTGAAGCACTGATTCCCACACATGGTGAAATTGCAGGCCAACTTTTGAAATGTAACTGCAGTTCTGTGTTTTTGTTACTGTGGTCTGGGTCATGCAGTGTGAGTGCTGGAGGGTATAAGGCTGGCAAAAAAAAGTTCTGGCTCAACATTTGCCACAGTACAATGCAACATCAAGGCCTGTGTCTATCAGCTATGAGTGTCTTCTTCTTTTGCAGCCATTAACAGTATGTTTTGATGTCAGGAACTGGATAGAGTAGGTGACTGAGCAGGCTAAAAGTTTGTGATTCTTTTTTACTTTTGTTTTGGGAACAGTGGAGATAACATCACTATGTTAGAGCAATCCCCAGACTGTGACATTGTGATGATCTGTCAGTACATTGCTGTAGGCTCCACTGTGCTGATGTTTTCCAAATTTCTATTGATTTCATCTACCTACCTATCCTTATGAAGTCATAGGAAAACTTCATCCATCACAGTTCATCTATCAGGAAGGTCAAATGTATTGAGGATTCCAAGCTGTCTCTCCTAAATACCAAGGCTAGACTTCAATTAGCAGGCATTCCTTCTGTCTGCAAATAGCTGGAGGTTCCACTGCTGGGAAACAAACCATGCATCTTTTCTGCAGTGCATGAGAACTTCACCCTGCACAATGGTGGAAGAAGTATTCAGATCCTTTACTTAAGTAAAAGTACCTATACAGCAATATAAAAATACTCCATTACAAGTTGAAGTCCTGTATGAAAAATAAATACAACTTTAAGTAAATAAAGTTAAAGTAAAAACTTTAAGTATTATGAGCTTGATGTAGTTCAAGTATTGCAGTAAAAGTAGTGGCTGATATATTATTATATATGACATCATTAGATTATTAATAGTGAAGCATCAGTGTTAGAGCAGCATGTTACTGTTGTAGCTGCTGGAGGTGGAGCTAGTTTACACTACTTTATATACAGTTAGCTAGTTTAGTCCAGTGGTTCCCAACCTAGGGGTTGGGCCCCTCTAAAGGATCAGCAGATAAATCTTAGGGATCATGAGATGATTAATGGGAGAGGAAAGAAGAAAAAACAAAGTTCTGATACACAAATCTGTTTTCAGTTTTTGTCTTTTTCTCCGATCTTTGATTTTTGGTGAAATATTGGATCATTTGAACATTTATTGAAAAAAGAATATTTGCATTTTCTGAAGAAAATGCGTATGAGAGCTGCAAGCTGTTAGCTGCTACTGCTGCTGCAGAAATCTTGTAGCTCCACCCACAGCTGAAATTTTATGAAATGCTACAGACTTGCAATCATAATCATAATTACAGACAAACAGTGAGTGATACCCAAAAATGAACACATTTTTTCAGGGGCATTTAAATATGGTATGTACTAAGTTTGGTGAAGATTGGATGAAATATGTGCCAACAGAAGCAAAAAGGTGTTTACCAAAAATCCAAAAATGATGGAAAATTTTTCCAGGCACAAATGGGCGTGGCCTATATCAGTCAAATCAGCTTCCTCCAAGGAACACACTGTGCAAATATTGTTTTGATAGGCCTCATAGTTCATGAGTTATTAGAAGAAAATGTAAAACATGTAATAAGTGACCACATGGTGGCGCTAATGGTACCATGTTTTTATGTGTTGAGCATTTCCACTCGGGACACCGGACCATAAAGTATGAATACTTCAGCACTTTTAGTTTTTGAGATATCAACTTTCAAACATTCCTCCCATTGACTTTCCATTATAAATTTGAATCTTTTAAAAATGATATAAAATCACTGGAACAGAAAGAAGAAATGAAGAATGCTAGAAAGAAGAAAATTAATAGCATGCTGAGCTTTGATATTCCTGGTTCCTGTAGCTGAAAGTATGGAGAAGTAGTTAGCGACTGAAAAATGTATGGAAGAAAAATAAATAAAGCTTTGAAAACGAGCGTTCACACTAAGAATACATAAAGTTTAGAAGAACAAAAGTGTGAATTCTTGTCAGCATTCACACTAAATACCAAATCCAGGAGTTTAAAAGGAGAACAGGGAACTAGAAGGACAAAAACAAAGAGAGAAAGTCACAGTAACAGGGTCGCCAACACACACTGACACACACACACACACACACACACACACACACACACACACACACACACACAGAGGAAATGGTCAATCGGGGGTTGAAACTCCAAGAGTCTCCACTTTGAGGGAACTACTACACAACCCATTTAAATCATCAAACCTGAGCCAAACACAACTGAAAATACTCTCCCATGTAAAGAAGAATGCGTTTGGTAAGAAAAACAGGGCAAAGTAAAGAGAGATGCTTGAATGCATGAATCATTTTAGTGAGCATAATCTCATGAGAATGCATGGATAAACTGACCATATAAAATCTCAAAAACACTAAATGCTGAATGAGATTTTGGGTTGCTGTGATGAGCAGCCGTGTACCCAGCTATCTGTTTAGTGAATACTCATTTAAATTTCCATTCAGAGGGTGGGGGTGAGCAAACAGAAAAAAAATAAACCATTCACTTTGATGGGCCTCTGATCCAAGGGAGGTTCCTGACCCCTCCACAAAAAACCCATTCATTTATCACTGTGACACAATTAGACATGGCCATCCCAGTGAAAAGATGGCAGAGAGACTCCCTTTCTCTGCCCTCTCCTCCTCTTGCTTGCTCTTTCTCTCCGCTAGCTTTTTCAGGAAGAATTATGCACTGGGATGTGATTTTTTTCCCCCCTCCCGCCCCCAAGTCTTTTTTCATTTTGGGTGTGAGAACGTCTCATTTCTTGATGGACACGGTGGAGAAATAAAGGACAAAAAGACAGAAAGAGAGCAAACAGAAAAGTAACAAAGGTCTCATCGGACACGCAGGGAGAAGTCAGAGCATCGCAGGACAGTTCACATACGTTTGCGCACACAGGCATACTCTGATAAACATAATGACACACACACAGGATGAATGGGATCCTGTGGAAAACAGGAGGGTCACACGGTGTTTCACCCAGCACACTAAAACCCAGTACCTACCAGGCATTCACTTACTGCTTACTCCTTGTCCATATGCACAACTCCCATCTGCATTGTTTCCATTCTAAAGTACAGAGTCACCTGACTGCAGCGGTGATAAACGACTTCACTTCAAGCTCTGGAAAGGTTCCCTTAGTTCAGCTGAACCCAACAATCAGGCCAAAGCTGCAGGGAGCCTTATGTAGAGCTGCAATCTAAGATCATTTTCATTATCCGCTGATCTGTGGACTTCTTTTTAGATTCACTGATTCATTGTTTAGTCTATAAAATGTAAGAAAATAGTCAAATATGGCCATAACAGTTAGCCAGAGCCCGATACAAGGTCTTCAAATGTCTTGTTGTGTGAGAAACCCAAAGATATTCAGTCTGCAATGACATCACAAAGGGAAAAATAGGAAATCATCACATTTAAGAAGCTGGAACTTTAAAGTGTTTTGCATTTTTGCTCAATAAATCAAGCACATGATTAATTGATTACTTAAAAGTTGCTGTTATTTTATTTCCTATCAATCTACTAATCAATTAATATTAACTAATCGTTTAATATTGCCTAAATATTTCATCACTGCTATTTGTAGGACATGAACGCAGATTCTGCTTCAATCACAATGCACAGATCACTTTCACCTAAAGGCAGTTCAATAATGCATTTCCTCCTCTGACATTTTTCAAATGGATTTTTTTCTCATGGAATGAATTTATTTTAAACAATCACAGTTGGATTTCTGCTGTTTTTTCAGCCTGATTTTCTTTTGTTTGACAAAACAATCTAAACTCAAAGTCCGCCTACTAGCTGTTTCTCAAGCTGTCTTTTATTTCTTGACATTTTGGCCAATATGCACCATGAAAAGGAATGCTACATTAGCTGCTAGTGATTCCTGTTTGCACTGTAACCATGGAAACAGAACTAACACCGGATCAATTTGATACTGAAGGAAATGTCTGAACCTGATGATTATAAGGCAAACTCTCAAGTCATAGGAAGTGTCATATGATATTTATCTTTCCAGTGTATTTTAATTATCAATCCAGAGTATGTATGATATTATGACTGTTATGAGAATATATTTATATATATATTTATATATATCAATTGAGTTCATAAGATTAATGATGAATGAGAGTAGCAACTTCACATCCTGTCATGTTGGATTAATAAAACAGGAAGTAGAATTAACTCTCTAATTGTGTTCAATGATGAAACTGATGTGAGAATATATCAGTGGATTCATTGTGAGGAATTTCAACATGCACCAGTGATGCATCCTCACTATTGTAACATTTTGAACTCACTTAACAGCTTCATGACGCCAGCGATGTTACATATTCCATGTCTGACATGAGCTTGAGTAGACATGGAACACGCTGTTGAACAGTGAGTGGACAGAGTAACACCATATTGTACCTGCTGACATAACGCTCATGTTTTTACTTTGCTGTGAACTTCTGGGGACTCTCCAACATGACTTTTCAACTCTGACGCCACTGCCTGAAAATGTGCAGCCTGTATTACATACAGTATAATCTACATCTTAAACTCATTTTTAATCCATTTGATCATTTCAAAGTCACTTTTGTGAATGAACTTGCCTATTTGCTATATCATCAACAAGGCATATTAAAACATTACTCCACAGAGATCCAAAATATTTGGCCACTCTGTTGTTAACATATTAAGATCTGACCCTCATCCTGAACTAGTTGAACTAGTCTGTGGTCAGAACACACACATTCATAAACACACAGTGCTATCTGTTTCATACATAAGCAAACAGAGAACATAAAGACATCCTGGGAGTGTTTACTTGTGTGTGTGTGTGGGTGTTTCATAATGGGAGCATTTCTCCGGAATGTGCAGCCTGAGACTAACTAATGTGTGACAGGAATTACACTCAAGCCATCCAAGAAGAAAGCTGGCTGATAATAATAGCAGCCACCACTGAATTCCAGTTGCTTTTGGCTGTGGAAGGTAACTCCAGCAGTCACCTTTAAATGCTGATAGCTGGAATCTCTCAGCCACTTATCATACAGGTTCCTACATATTTCTATTTCTATACAAATACTATTTATACACTAGTTTAAGAGTCATTTACCTCTTCAAGTTATGACAGTATATGTTCAGTCACTTTATTAACCTATCAATTGATTCTGGTCCCAGTCTGCAGTGTTGGTTGCAATGACATTTCTTCTTCTTCTTCCTCTAGAACAAAAAAATTGTGATGTAATTTTCACTCTCAGAAACCAGCTACTAACTAGGTAATACTATCTCTGTAGGTCATCCTAAAATAGCAATGTAGTTGCTGTACCTGCGTGACTATTGTGTCTTTTGAATAGAGATTAGAGTGATTGACAGTAGTTGGTTTACACTCTCTGGATTTGAATGCAGTTTTTGAATATGTGAACGGGGCGTGTTCAACTTGCTTATCAAACTGAATATTTATTTTACATTCCCACACTGATTAGGTATGTCATGTCATCTTGTTTGAAGGCTGTTTAAACTGCTGTTGTGCACAGGTGAAACAACAGCTAGTCCTTGTTATGTGAAGTATTCTTATAAATAAGAAATTATGCCATAACAGCAAAAACACAACACAAGTCTAACTGATCAAACTGAGCTTTTAGCTGTGTACAAGTAATACTGCACAGTTGATCATATTAAAATCACAACCTCAACTCATTTCTCAAACAGATTTCAACTATCCGTCCCTTGGATTAAAAACCAAAGGGCTTCCTGAAACAGTGATACAAATATAAACATGCAACATGAAGCAACAAGCAGACTAGAGCTGCAAACATTACGTGATTAAATGACCAACTATTAAATCAATTGCCAACTATTTTAATCAGGGTGCAGCATTCACTTTTTTGTCCACCAGCCAAATGATTAATGAATGTTCAAATGTTACCAGCCACTCAATAGATTACTATTGTTATTTTGCCTGGTGAGTGAAGCACATCTACAACCTGCATATTTCACCAGCATGTGTCTGGTGGCTGCTGCCCTGATTTTGATCATCATTTTTTGAGTCATTTTTTAAGAAGAAAATTCTCTGATTGTGATTTCTCAAATGTAGTCTTCTATGACAGTAAACTTGATATCTTTGGGTCGTGGACTGTTGTGGACAAATCAAGACATTTCAGTCACCTTGAGCTTTGAGAAACAAAAACCAAATAAACTAATCAATTAATGGAGAAAATAGTCAGTGGAACGTCAATCAACAGAATGATGAAGATGTGAGTTAACCATGATATGTGGAAACAACTAAAGCCACCTCAGTAATCAAAACACCTTGTTGATACCAAAACAGGTGTCAACAATGTCTGGAGCATTTTCACTTTTAGAGACAATGACAAAAGTCACAAGTACAATGATACAATCAGGGTTTTACTGTGGAGACACAAACAACTTATGCTACAGCACAAATTCTACTTAAACTCAATTACTTTCTGCACAGACAGGCACACAAGACCTATGTTTGACTTCTAAATGAGACATTTATATAAAGCTTTATACAATTGATCCAGACATTTGGCTTCTTTTTCTTCTTTTGTCTGGACGCCCCTACCCAAAGCTCATTTGACCTACTTTCTTGAAACTTTAAAACATATTTCACAGCTGTCAATTACCCTAAAAAACTGGATTTTGAAATGATATATTTTGGCCTCTGCAGTAAGCAAGCTTGTCCTTTGAAAACCATTGAAATACCCAAATGAATAAAACTCAATTCACTGAATAGCACTACGAACAACTTCATCACAGGACGATGAAGTGCGTTTCCACTGTCACTGTGTGTTGCCTTGTGTT
The DNA here is from genome assembly GCF_910596095.1 of Thunnus maccoyii. Classification (NCBI taxonomy): domain Eukaryota; kingdom Metazoa; phylum Chordata; class Actinopteri; order Scombriformes; family Scombridae; genus Thunnus; species Thunnus maccoyii. The sequence continues at coordinate 33,512,997 of NC_056537.1, read as the reverse complement.
TATTAAGTGATCACAGTTTTTTTATTCAGCTAAATCTGGGCTTGTTTACACATGCTCGATAATGTTACTTCTGCAAATGAGGTCAGAAAAGCAAAAGTCTGGCTGCTTACATGATTGTGCGTATGTGGAGCTGAGAAATCCCCCGAATAATTCCATTGATTCAACAACATTATTGTGGTCACCAAAAACAGAAGGTATTTATAAATCTTTTTTGCGGACTTTGATGAAGTTTCGCTGGCCTGCTGTACTTAAAGATGAGGATGGAATTTTTGTTTGATCATTTTTACATCCATTTTTTAAATGCTTGCACATATGGTAATGTGTCCGAGCTACTGATAAACACTGAAAATGTAAGTGAAAAAAAGCGTGAATCAAAGTGTAGTAAAGGGGCCTGTTTGGATAATAAGCTGAGTCGAGCAGCTACTTGTATTGTGTGTCTCATCCACATGGGATACAGTGGATACAAACACACACAGCTGTGGGCTACTGCTCGCTCACCACAACACTGCTTACATCAGACCACAATATCACCATTCTAATAGGATACATAAGATCAGCCACAACAGACACTCGCACACACAGATGTGGGCCAGAGGCTGAGCTCCCAGAGGAAATGAGACATGTAGCTACTGTCACTTTGTGGTAACAGGGGATGGACGAGCACATGCGGCAGTGAGACAGAGAGGCAAACAGGATGGAAGAAGCAGGGAGGAGACAAGAGCTGGCAGGACGCTGTGGAAACTCTGAGCAACAGCAGGTGTTTCTGTTATTTCTCTAACCTGAGAGTTACACACAGTGAGGATTTATGGGAATATGGCAAAGTGGTGTCAGAGGTGTAATCGGTCATCATATCGGGGGGCCAGCGAGGGCTCCCAAATGTCTGAACTTTCAGGCTGATGATTTGATATGTTACACCATCAGTGAAACTTCTATCATACTGCACGCTTCGATGCAATACCTGGGAAATATTATTACGTCTGTGAAGCTTTTATTTTTGACAGTGCATCAGAAAGGTGTTGACTCTATTCTGTGTTAATTATGTTAGCCTGCACCTGCACCCCACCCCTCTAAATCTCTGAGACTGCTTGTAACAATGGACAAACCTGACTGGACTTGATGTGACATGCAGCAACATTTCACCTGTCAGGATACTTTCTATGTCAGTGCTGTAACATGTTGCATACTGGATCATATGTAGAACATGAAGCTTATGTTAGTATAATGTACAATACAGAGTCTTGTCACGTCCTGGTCCCATTGGTGACGTTCGGTGGATTCGGTCACATGGCGTTCCCTGTGCAAATGTTTTTCATCTTTTTATCCAAAACACAACTTTGTTATCCAGCAGCAGGTTGCATCTCTACTAGCTACTGTCTGCCTGGCATAATAAACTGTCTGGCTGGGGGTTAAATCCAACATTTCCACAAACTACACCAATCCACTCTGCTCTTCCTGTCCTGTGTTAGCTGTGACAGCGGTGGGAGAAGCCATGGAGGTATGGAAGCTTGTATGACAGCATCATGGAGTAACGTACAGAGTGTTGAGGTCACAGATTGATATTTTGGGACAATGTGCTCTTCATAGGAAAGCTTTGTTTTGTTTTCATGAATTTTGAGCCTTTACTTGACAGCAATAGTAAAGAGATGACAAGAAAGGAGAGAGAGAGAGAGAGAGAGAGAGATGGGAACATGCAACAAAGGTCTGCTGCTGGTAGCAAAGCAGAGAAGTTATGAAGGATGTCCAGCTCTACAATCTGCTATCAGACCTGACCTTTTTTATGGATTGGTTTTGGTTTTGTCAACCCATTCCTGATTGTTTATTGTGCCATATAAAAACACTGCAACCACAAGCACTGCAGCCAAGCGAAGCACGGTTCAGCAGTGGAAACACTGACAGTGTGTATGTGAGCAGAGCTGCTTTGGATTTGAAACATTCTGAGTCGTACTCACACCTCACACAAGTGTTGCTTTTGGTTCAAAACTCTATTTCAGCTCTGTTTGTTTTTGTTTTGTGCAACAAATAAAGACAAACTGTCCAAAATCCTTCCCAGACCTCCACACCACAGGAAAGGTTAACACCAGAGTTTTCCACTCAGTGTTTTACAGTGGAAGTGGGCCACCTTGCCTGAAACAAAGAGCTTCTCAGCTAACATCATAAAAAAACAATATCCAATAAAAAAAAAAAAAACAGGAGCGGATGTGTTATTTCACACAGTAAAGACATTACAGTTAGTCTATCGATTGTTCAGGATGTCATTTATTAACAGGATTGATCTGAAGATGAGATGAGTGACTACAGGACAATATCAAAAATAATACTCAACACCAGGAAAGCTGTACTGCAGCTACTAGTTGTGATGTTTTAGAGTGCACTGTGAACCTGTATTATGAAGTACAGGATTCAGTGCTGGCAGATACTCACAATGAAAAGGTCTTGGATCTGGCTTAGAGCCTAGAAAAACCTTATCAGGTTCAACCCCAGAATTAACATTATCTTTATTCCAACAAGTAGGAAGAACCTTTAGTATATTAAAGGATAGCTTCACCATTTTTCAAGTGTCTTAAAACAACAGTCAGGTGTCCATATGAACAGTGAAAGAGGTTTTCCTCGCTGTAATCATTCCTCCTGTTCATACTGGATATTAAAAGATCTCCTACAAATGTGATGGAGGCCAAAATCCACAGTATGTCCACACAGTCATTTAGTGCAAAAATGCACAAGATTTGGCCACAAGATCTCACACAAATATCATGTAAGATCTCGTGCACAGTGAGATCTCGTGGCCAAATCTGGTTGAACACGGTGGGAGCTGCTCTACTGAAAGCATCACCAAGCCTAAAGACAAATGTCTGGATTCATTTCACATTTCAAATCCACAGGAAAAGGCATAAAATCCATGTAGGATTTTATCAATCAATATCAGAACATTTAAATGAAGATTGACTTGAATCAGAAAATTGATTTTTTAAACCCATCCCTACAATTACACCCCCAAATTGCTACAATTAAAATGAAAATCGTACCTCAGATTAATTATTTCTTTCCACCCCCCCTGACACATGGTTCAAAACACTCCACTCATTAACTAATCAATTTTACTGGAAAAACAAAAATCTAAGAATCTCACTTTCAATATCACAAAATTAAAAATCATCATGTGGCCTAGAAGCACAAAACTTTCTCCACTACTTCTTGTCAAATCAACTACAATCGTTATGCTAATGAACCCAAAAGCAGAATTAGAACAAAATCAATGTAAAAGCACCTCAGCTGCAGACCTTCTGTTCAAAATCAATCAAGAAACTGAAAAACAACAATAAAATCACTAAATTATCACCAGCAGCATGTAGATACACCCCAGCAACACCCCTGTCCATTTTCCATCATGGTTACAAAAGGGAATAACTCATCATCATCATCATTCCAAAACAAACAATTCATATTATTCAATACATTCATCCAGAAGTACAGGATTGGGAAAGACCAGTTCCTCCACTACTGACAACTAAAATCCATCATTGAATCCAAATGAACAAAACTAACAACACAATACAACAAGTTTAGTTATGAGATCATGAAAATGGCAAGAAAAAAAAAAAAAAATCTCAACACTTATATCCATTTCAGATAGCTCCATCACACACTCTCTCTCCCAACCCTGACTTCTGGCTATAAATCTGTAAAAACATCTTCTCTATGACCACTAACACTGATACAATAGGTTACTATAGGTAGCACAGATGATTATTTTCATGCCACTTGGGCCTGCCAACCAGTTCAGTCTCTTTGACCAGCAGTAACTGAGAAGCTCTCCACTATCATGAGCTGCATAATCCCATTGTTCCCATCACTCTGCCTGCTGGGAGATATTTATTAAGTTACCCTCCACCCATTACTCATACACTCTATCGCAAATAATCTTTCATCTTTCGTCATATGACTCACTGCATTAACCTACTTATAGAACACATTTCAATAGAGAGAATAACAGTTTACACAAAACAATAATCTATCAGTCTTTAAAGAAGTCTGAAACTCACCCAAAAACCATCACAACACACCCAACCATGCCTACATGCATATCTATCTTATTTATTGATTGATTTTCTTTCTTCATGTAAGCACAACACATCAGTATTTATTTATTAGTAGTGTCACCTTGCTTTGCTTTTGCTTTACCATTTGTTTATATAATATTTCTCCTGTCTGCCTTTCTATTCTATTAACATAAATCATGTCACAGCAATTACATATGTACACACACACAATCATCTGTTATCATTATCATTACCATTAACATTATTATCACTATTACTACTGTTACTATTATAGGTAGTAATAGCAATGATAGTAGTCATATTACCTTGCCCAGCTTTTGATTTGATTGTTATTACTATAATTATTATTTATGTTTGTTTGTTTATTTTGTTCAGATCTATTTTGTTTTCACAGTCCACATGTTACTGGTAGTAATATCTTTCTTTGCTTTTGATTGATTCTTATTTTTCCCGCCTCAATAAGAGCAGTAAAACCATATAATGATGAGGACCAAATATTATCCTCAATTTGTTCTTGTTGCTGCTTTTATTTTGACTATTGTTGTTATTATTACAGTTATTGTTATCCTCATATCTTGGGATGTTTGATGTGTTAACTCCTCCTGCTCTTTCATCTGTGTGATGAGTTATTAGGGATGCTCTCCCTCATGCCTCCACGCACCTTTTTCCTGCCTCTTTCCTGATCGATGATCATGGAGGCTTCGGTGGAAATTGTAAATGAAACTTTTGACAGCATTTTGGGTGCAAATTCAGGAGGCTTATCTCCGCCCGGTTATTGCAGTTACAGTCAAATCAAGCGCACCTGCAGAGCAGCTGCCCCACACTAACCTGATATAACAGCAACATGAGTCGCGTGTTTTACCTGCAAGACTCGTGTTTTAACGCTGCTGTTCATCGTTAGTGATGTGAAAACGTATTTGTCTACCTCCAGCTAGTTGGTCAAACTACTGAACAACTTAGTTTACTTGCTGCCTGTCAGGGAAGCGGAGCTTCTATGTGTGTGTGTGTGTTTGCCTGTCCTTGGCTGCCTGCTCCATTATTACCATTGACAGTGTTTTAAAGGGAGGCTCCACCGTTTCACAAAACCATCTCAAATCGTCTTTCACGGGCCTCTCAGGGGACAAAGCATCAGGGCAGCATAGAGCCACTCAGAGGCCAACATCCACACAAAACTTCATTTCAATCTTTTATCTAATTGATCCATTCAGCTATGCACCATTTGCCAGGCAGTTATCAGAAGGCAGAGCGAGACCTGAGCCAAAACACCGCTCTTCACAGTTGTTCAATCGCATTTCATTCAATCCAAAACAAGTATTGAACGCACGGATCGAAACCCAAATCTTTTTACAGTCACTTATCGAATATTATGTTTACCTGTGATGAGTACAAAGTAAGGAGTGATGCCAGTATCTAATCACCTTCTGTTGGCAGCCTAATTCATGTTCACTACTTATAGCTACAACCGAGAAGAGCTGCATAATATGTGAAATATTCATTACATGTATCTGACCCATATCTATATTCTTCTATCTGACTTAACCCAAATACTGAAGATTAGATTAAAATTGTATGAATGCCATGATATGAATGAGCGTTTCTTTGCTAATGAAAAAGAGTGAGGAGAGATAAAAGGTTTGATAAGAGAGTAGTTAACATCGGAGCTTAGCACTGGACTGGCTATCCAAATCCAGCCCGATAACTTTTTAATTATCTGCTTATTGAGACAAAGCCTGTGTTTAGGCTTTAGCTGTATTTGGCTTTGTGTTATGCATATATCTTACTACATTGGTGATGATTTCTTCATTTAATAGTTTTTTTTGTCTATTAGTATGTTTTCTTTACTTGCAGTGCATCAAGCTCACAAATCCTGCATTCAAATTCTTACTGAAGTATTAACAGAAAAATAGACTTGACTTATTAATATAGAATTATACATATGAATGGTTGAACTACTTTATACTGTATTCTGGGTAGTTTAATCTATAACAAAGCATCACATTTGTAGAAAAGGATCATATATTTTATAAGTAAAATCTCATTGTTCAAAAAAACCCAGTGAGTACAGCTGTCCAATAAGTGTAGTGCAGTAAAATATATCATAGAATATAGTGTAAAATGAGTGCAGCAGTGAAGTAAATGTACTTGCTAACATTCCAGCACTGACATTAACACTTATGTCCCAGTTGGTGTTGTAGAGACTTGAGCCTGTTTAGCTGGATGGTTATAGAAACAAGACAGGCAAGGAGACTGGCTATTGAAACAAGGTGCAGGGCCTTAAGCAGGGGAAATTCCACCATATACACCTCCCTGCTCTGTGAATTCCACCTCACACACACACACACACACACACACACACACACACACACACACATTAAAACACACACACACACAAGCAGAGTTACCATATGGCTCCACAGTGTGATTGAATGGCATTGCACATAGTCAATCTGCATAATCACAACAAAGCAGCCGTTTTGTGTGTGTGTGCAGAGAAAGCAACACATCAGTCAAAGCAGCCAACACTCTCTCACACACACACACACACACACACACACACACACACACACACACACACACACACACACACACACACACACACTCCTTTTCAAAAGGAGGGGGCCTGTGCGGTAACTTCAGAGGGTTTTTTTTTCCACAGACAAGGGGGTAGGGTGGGAGGTTGCAGAGGGGGAGTCAGATTTCTTTAAAAAAAGACTTGAAAACACAGAGAGAGCGAGAGAGAGAGAGAGAGAGAGAGAGAGATGGAGAGAGAGGGAGAGACAGAGAGAGAGAGAGAGAAAGACAGAGAGAGAGAGAGAGAAAGAGAGAGAGAGAGCATTCCTCCAGTGTTTTTTAGAGAAAGTCTTCAGTCTGGCTCAGTCATTTATCATTCTCTGTCTTCTCTCTTTCCGAAGGTGAAATGCTGGGTGCTGTTCAGTTTTCAGCTGTTTGGCAGGCTCACTTCTCACTCACTCACACACACACACACACACACACACACACACACACACACACTCACACACACACAACATTGTTTGAAGTAGAGTTTGATCATTGACATTGGTTATTCTATACAGTCCAAATATCCACTCATCTGTCTACTAGAGGAAGGAATCTCTGTCTGTATGTATATATGTCTACATGTCTATAATAAAGACATACATACATACATATTATATGTATGTATGTACGTATGTATGTATGTCTATAATATAGACATATAAACATACATACATACATATTACATGTATGTATGTATGTCCTTTGTGTATCTCTTGAACCATTCATCTGATTGACTCCACACTTGGCGGGTGTATGTCTGGGAAACAAAGGGAGCGCAGTGTCAAATTTGGTGCAATTTGGAGACACGATACATGTAATATTAATAAACTTTGAATAAACCAGCGATCAGTGAGCCGCTCTGCTCTGTGCAGGGGCAGGGCGGAGCTTCAGGGCTCTGACTCCAGCATGAAGTGTGACACCAGTCAGAGAAAAGTGCTCAAAGAGAAAAGTAGACAGCGAAAACAGAGCTTTTAATCAAGAATTGACACTCTTAACCCATTTACAACATATTTGCTTTATATTTGGTTATGAATTCATCATACTTTACTGTACTCTATATAAGCTTTTTAGATATACCATGATGTTTAATGTCCCTTAGTCTCCATTCATTATCTTTATTGTCAATCACTGTATATACTCTTGTTTGTTTTTTAGTCTCATATTCCTAAATAGTTTAGTTATGTTAACAGGTTTTTTTGTTTGTTTGTTTGTTTGTTTCCTCTTTCTTAATCCTGCTGTGGGGGATTAGGACTTGATTTACTATCTAAAATACTTTTTACTCTTTTATCCATTGAGAGCGTCATTTCTTCATCTGTCTTCATCTGTAGAGTGATTTATTTTTTCCATTGACAGCAGTGTAACTTGTTTCTGTTCACTGCCTCAACGCTCTTCGGTTGGGTGCTGAATATTAGTAAAGTCTGCTTAACTACTTTTGAACCTGCCTCTGGTACAACCTCCTCTACTGCTGTCCAGTGTGACTGACTTTTCAGGGGTTAAATGCAGCAAAATCAGCTAATCTACTGTTGAAAGAGTCATGTACCAGCATCTCTACCATCCAGTGTGATGACTCTTCAGCTGTCAGCAGCCAGCAGGAGAGATGCTCCTTGCTGCGTTAGCATTCTATAGCTGAACTATGACCAGGATGAACACTTTTTATTTCTCTGACTGTATGGAAATGATCATCTGTAGGCTGTAAATGGAGTTCAGCGTGGGGCGTCCACTCTGCACGAGCACTAGACTGTTCCATAACTGGGCAGAGGAGTGAAAAATATATTATACATATTGTGACCTAGCTTAACCTGGTGACTCAGTAGTCAAGTTGAAAAATTTTGATTCTGGTACAGCCCGAGGATTTACTCAACTCAGGTTCAGGTGGGCCCCTGCTGTTTCTAAAGGCTTCATTCCACCAGGCGAGTCTGCGTCACCTTCCAGAGCTGATCGCTGCCACTCTAGTCAATGCTAGTGATCCAACCAGACGCACCACAGCACATTTCAGAAGCTTCCCAGAAGCAGCTCTCAGCTCCGCTCCACTAAACATACACGCCTAGTCTATGTCAAAGCCACATGAAGCTGCACAGAGCAGGTCGAGCTGAGCAAGAAGTCAAACAGCATAGACCATCTGGTCAATTTTCAAATGAAATCACCCTGTGCAGACTCCTGATCATATATCAACAATAAGAAACCATTTAACTACATAACCTATTGCCACCAAATCAACAATATCTGAGCAAGTCAACAAATTTGGGCAGTTCAGTTGTGCTGCTACTGCAGTAATTACAGTAGCTTAAAGGTGGTCATTCCACTTTGACTAGGCTGCTCTAATTACTGTAGTAGCAGTGCAACTGAATTTAAAAGGCGGATGGCTTGACCGCAGTCAAAATGCTCCACTTCTGAAATGTGGAGGACGTGGAATGTGGAGGACGGAATAACCCCGCGTCAGAGATGCAACATGACGCAGACACGCCCAGAGGGATCCAGGCGTGAGTGTTGCGACTGCAACTGAAGCAAGTCCCATCAAACAACATACATCAGACACCTTGTTGACCTGATATTTAACATCACTTGTACCAAATTAACTCTGATTGTCTGAGTGCTTGTGTTTCTTGCCCCTTCAGACATCAATTGTAGTGATGTCACTCTGTTCCCTGATCTCTACGAATATTTTGGTGAGTCCAATGTCATTATTACTGATAGAAAGGATGGAAAAAACTACAAAAACTAGACTCAAGTTGTAATATACCAGACTTATCCTTTAACTCTACTTCCAGTAAATCTACTGTTCTTGTGGAAAAGGTGGAAATGTGGCAAATGGGACAACTCCATGGGCTTCAGATTCCGACATCAGGTGTTCAGCCTTAGCCTGTGAGCATGTGTGTAATAACAAACAATGAGCAAAATCAGACAACACACACATACATAGGAGAGAGACACACAGGCAGATGTACAATGGAAATGTCTTCACACCCAGCAGCTTTTTCTTTTCAACAGGAGAAAACAAGGCTGAAACGTGAAAAAAAAAGCCCTTTGAGGTGGGTCCTTTCACCCTAACAGAGAGAGAGAGAGAGAGACAGAGAGAGAGAGAGAGAGAGAGAGAGACAGAGAGAGAGAGAGAGAGAGAGAGAGAGAGAGCAGCCACCCCTTTTCAATTGGTAAGCATTCAGCCAGAAAGCTCAGGCATTCACTGTTTTGTTCTAGTCTTCTCTCTCCTTCTCTTCCTCTCTCTGCTGCTATGAAAATATGTTAACACTAGTAAACTGGTCCAACTCTGCTGACACCACAACAACCACAACATTACTCTGAGGACAACAACCAGGCAGAATCAGAGACTTAATGTTGAGGAGCAAGGAAATGAAACAAAAAGAAAAATACAACCAATCGAAGAGAGGCGACAAAACAAAAAGAGGAGAAAATAAAAACAAGGAAAAGAAAAGAGTAGAGGAGGGAAATGTGCTTATTAACTTAAAAAAAGAGACATAGCACATGATATTAACAGAATGAGGGAGAAGGGTTTATAAAGAGCTGTAGATGTCTTGGTGAGAGAGGGGGGAAGGGCAGCAAGAACAACAACCACCACCCCCCCCCCCCCAGCCCTGCCTCACCTCTCTCAGCTTCTCAGACTGGGGTGTGGACTCCAAATCACATAAGTGAATGTGACTATTTCTTTATTCTCAACAGGGCAATACATGAGCAAAATGTAGAAAATATGTACAGAGAGTGTATAACATGGAGGAATTGTCACGATAAAGACTTGTAATGCTAGTATACAGCCTACCTTCAGTACAAATTTGACTGCTTTTTATGTTGGAAAAAGGAAAAATCTTGATCTTGTCATCCAGTGACACTTCAGTAAACTGAGCATTCTCAGTTTTTGGCAAAAAACTGAGACTACACAATATTTTTGTCTTTCACAACGGTCACCGTGTCAGATTAGGCAATCATAGTGCCATATGATCTTGCCATGTCTTGGTCGGAAGACTGGCAACACTACAAGTATGACCCTGACCAATCATCGTATGCTGCCTTTCACAACCTTGTGTGAGGTCGTTGGGGAGGAGGGTCAAGAACTTGTCAAGCACGGTTACAGAGGCTCTACGTGTGATGCTGACGGTCTTGTGTTCCCAGTGTAGACATGTCCCTGAATCTGTTTAGATGCAGATGGAGGACTGAAGCTGCTGCTAAAGAGCTGCTTCACTACTGTGCAGACATTGTGTATGTTATGGCAATCAGCTTGTCAGTATGCAGCATCCCTCTTTCTCTTCACCGTGTTTACATATGTGCACCAGAGATCACTCTGTCATCCTATTGGTCAACATCAAGGAACACGTCATGGGAATTGTCAAACCAGGCAGGAAAATACAAACATTTTTGACATACTGGACTGTTTGTTGGGGTGTTGTGGGGCGTCCCAGACACCACATCACTGCTCTTTGATTATGTCACACTACAAAGGGTAAAGACGCCCGTTTGTCACTCCCTATGTTCATATTCGGGCCCGATGCTGGAAATTTGTCGGTGACTCTACTCTACTGTGGCCTCTACTGTCACATAGTGTGACCAATTGACCTACATCACCAACAGCCAGCCCGCCATGCCCTGTGATGTTTACAATTTGCCTGTCACACACACGCACTTGTGCTTGTAATAACTGTCGTCCAGTTCATGTTTTCATCTTGTTGTGAGTTGTCATAAACACCAAAGCAACATCTTTCATTTCATCATAGCCAAAAACAAGATGCACTTGTAGTGAGAGCACCTCAAAGACAAGTGTGAGATGAGAAGAATCCAACGAGAGCACAACAGGAAAGCAATTAGTCAATAAACAGAAACTGTTTCCATCATTGATTCATCGTTCATTCCCTGATTCCAGCTTTTTGAATGTGAGGAATTGCTGCTTTTCTTTGTCTTACGTCATGATACATTGGCCAGACAAAGCAAGTCATTTTATCAACCAATGTTTCTCACATACACATACAATATATTTGCCCATAGCTTTCTCTTTTGCACCACACCAATAACATAACACACTACATACCACATAATACATAAGTGTCAGTGATTAGCACACCTTCAACCAGAGAAGAAATGAAACAGACTCTTAACAATAGATCATAAAAAAATCTAAAGCATTTGGAGCCTTTCGACCAGTTTTGAGACAATTGATTTGGTCAGATGTAGCAAAGTGAAAACAGGTGACACAAGGATGTGTGTGAGCGCGGTGCAGCTCCTCCTGTTCAAAAACAATCAGAATACAGACAAAGACTCTTCTGCTGGTCCTACAGTGGATGTTATTGTCATATGGATTTGTCAATTTGAATGACAGGTTCCATCCAGATATTACTCCAGTTGACATATGTATGCTTGCACGTAATATTTATCTGCATGGGACTGAAAGCACTGAATCACACTGAAGTGTTAATTTTTGAAAAAGACTTCTTTCATCAAGTAACATATTCATCATGTCAGATTGAACAAAAACACAAAAAGTTCAATGTTTAGCAATTGGCCACTTGGCAGTGTGTGCAGAGGTTAAAAAAAATCTTGTGTCAGTAGAAAAAATACAAATGAGCACAAGAGGTCAAACCATACACAACCAGACCAGACAAGAATGAGACAGACCAGATCCCATCAGACTAGTACAGCCCAGAATGACCAGACTAGACCAGATGACAACAATCTAACACAATGGTGCGTAAGTCTATCCAGCTATTGCATAACTCCACATTCCCCTGCTTGGATCACTATTAAAACGCACATGCACATCCAACTCCGCCTCATTCCATCTCATCTTTTTCTGATTTCTGCCTTTTCCCCTCTGTCTGTCTCTCCCTCCCTGCTGAGGAGCTGCTGAAACCATACATTGATGTTGTACAGACCGCTGTTGGACGTACCTCTATCTTGTCAGTTTTGGCGTCTCCCCAGTATAGTTTTCCCGCAGCGTAATCGATGGCCAGTCCGTTGGGCCAGCCCAGAGAGCTGTTGAGCAGGACCAGCCGCTCTGTTCCATCCAGGTTGGCCCGCTCAATCTTCGGATGCTCGCCCCAGTCTGTCCAGTACATGTAGCTGACAGAGACGGAGGCAAAGATACAGGTTGGAGCTTTATCCCAGTCAGAGGGCAAATCACCATTTCATACATTTCCTAACTGATGAGTAGCATAGATTCTATCTAGTACTGGGATGCAGGGTCATAGCTAGTCTCTAAAATCTATTAAACACTGTAAATGTTAATATTTATTGGTCTTTTATTTCCCAAGATGATCATCTCAATGCTACAGAAAAGTCTTCTTCACACTACCTTTTTTCGGCCAAAAAGTAGTCAAAACTTTGGTTGGTATATTTATTCAAAACCAAATATATCAAGTCTAAAAAATTCCAGAAACAGCCAATAAAATATCCACTAACTGATGGTTTTTAAATGATAAAAACCCTCCTATGATAGCTGCATCATTTGACATACACACACACTAACACCTACCCATTAACAGGGTCTAGGACGATGGCTCTGGGTTCATCCAGGTTCTCAGAAATCAAAATTTTCCGAGAGGTTCCATTCAGCCTGGTCACCTGCAAACACAATTCACTGTTAAAATACTGAAAACTTACAGTACAACATTGTTTACACTCATCCAATTACCACACAAATCACTCATGGCTACAAGATTTCCACCGCACAGCCTCTGAATCATGACTTGAGCATTGATTACCATGGCAACAAGCTTTATACAATCATTCTACAAAAAAATCAACTTGTAATGTAAGTGTCAGATGTACCTCAATCCGATCAGTTCCAGTGTCAGTCCAGTACAGGTTTCTGGCCACCCAGTCCACAGCAATGCCATCTGGGTGGTTGATCTCCGTGGTAACCAGCACCATGGCATTGCTGCCATCGATGTGGGATCGTCGAATGGCCCGGACTTCATCATCTGTCCAGTAGACGTAACCTTCAACCGGGTCATAGTCTATGGCTATGGCATGGCGGATGTCGTCGACCTGCATTTGCAAACATTAAAATGATGAATACACGAGAGGACGAAAGGTCAGGTCAGGACAGATGAGTGTGTTTGCATGTGTGTTACCTGCAGTACGATGTCGGTGAAGTCTGGCAGGTCCAGAGAGATTCTCCTCAGGTCAGTCCGTCGAGCCAGCAGCAAAACCTGCTCTGCTCCTAAAAAAACACACAGATAATAGGCTATAGGATCTTTTTCAAATATATATTTTATTATTTCATGGACCGCTTGCAATTACACTAGGGGTCCGCAGACCTCCAACTGAGAAACGATACAACACCACCACAAACTACAGCCCATACCATGGAGTTGAATCAATACCTATCTGACACCATTTCAGCAACAACCAAACATAAGCCTCACAAAGGTACAACTGCACCATTCTGTTAGAGTATTTGGCTGCACTTACAACGAACAATTGATAATCCAGGGCAAGACATTTGTAAATCCAACCTGATAAAACGTCTTACAGTTTGAAAAGTTAAATAATAGTTAGGTCTGGAATCAGATAAGCTACAAAACCCCTTGGGTGTACACTGCGGTTGAGAAAAGCGGTTTGGGTTTGGGTCAGTCTGTAGGAAAATTTGAGGAGAATCGATCTTTCACAACCAACATAAATACCACATACTGTATACAGATGATCCAGTACAAACATCTATGAACATGGCACTCAATCTAATGAAGCTTAACAACAGGATGATGAAATAATATCATGTACAGTAAGACAAAATCAAGCCACATTTACTTCCTATTTGTTCCGTTTTTATTCGTCAAAATGCGTGCATGTAACATCATATTTTCAATGATGGTGATATAGTGAGGTGTAACACTATCGTTCTTTAAAGAAAGCCCTGCTAGCCAATAACAGAATTGAAGATGAACGTACAGATACAGTTACTCAGACAATCATAACATATGCAGTAGTCTGGACTTGAAACTAAGTGGCATGCACCCTGTACATCTTCTCTGCTGTTCAGTCAGCACTCTTCTAAATTTGACAAAAAGCAGACATCTTTCCTCTCATTGGGAAAATTGTACATTTCTCCAAAGCTTGTGTCAATTAAGTATAGATATCAAGGCACCATCCAGCAGATCCAAATATAAGTACTTGGTATCTGGATTAGAGCCAAACCCCACAGTCCAATATCAATCTATCTGTGGTGAAAAAAGATTTCAAGCCAGAGCCAAGCTCTACTATTATCACTTTCTTGCTCCAACCAGTCTGGAAACAAAGGGCTCTGTTGTCCTGAGGGATCCTCCACTGTGTTAAGCTGTTGGTTCAGATTTAACAGGAGCCAAACTCACCTCATGGGAGACAATTAACTGTTTTCCTTTGTCTCTCACACCTCTGACTCTGAGGAGCTCAAATTTAAAGCAGTTCAATGTGTATTTCTTTCTATATCCCCAGCCTTTCTTTCTTAGTCTTTGTCCCACATTTCAAATCACTTCACTTGAAATTAAGACAAGGCAGGCTGACTAGCAGGAATGATATTGATCATTTCAGTAAGTCTACGGGAAATCTACATTTTATAAACCAAACAAAGATGAGAAATTGTCACTTATTTACATACTCCCAATATCTAAAATAATGCCAAATAGTTCAACAATCAAAAGCACATAGCTCTGCAAATCATGTAAATCTTTCTCCCTCTCTCTTTCCAGCTGCACTTTCACAACCAATCAGAATCTGGCATCTCGCAGCCTTGGCACCAATCAGATCTGACATTTAGAGTTGTTCCATCTTACCTAAATGACTGAAGCGAGGGGGGGATAAATGAAGGGAAAGAATGAAAAGGAAGGAGGGAAAGCATCTGTGATTCCACTCTTCTTTTCGCTTGACTTCATTCTGAGACACTTAAAGACCCCTGACAAACAGTCACACACTCACACACACACACACACACACACACACTGACACGCACGCTCTGCTGCCAGCGTAATAACAAACGCCTTCAATTTAACCAGCCAAGCAAAACAAATTAGAAGCACAGACACAAAGACACACACACACACACACATACACACACACACAAACTGTGGGCTGACACAATAGAGCATTGTTGTTTTTATTGTCAACAGTGGCTAAGTGATTGGTTGGCATGCTTCATTCAAATTTAATACATTCACATAACAGCCTAACAGACACAGACGCAGACGCGCTCTAACACAGTGTTGTGTTTTAGCAGAATAAGGCTCTATTGTTTTAGTATCGTGGGAATCAACATGGCGGCTGGTCAGTTGGTGTCCCGCTCCGCTAGCAGAGAGGTCATTTAACTTGTTTTCAGGCTGATACTCCATGCTGCATCACTACATTACCAACACCAACAATGGTAATGGAGGTCAGCGACGGCGAATCACTCTGTGTATCCACCGCAAGAGTCGGGCTTCAGTAGAACGCATCCAAACTCAATCAGTACTTATCAAATCCCTTCAAATCCTTCATCAAATCCATTCGAGGTTTTCGACATTTGTAACTTGGCACTAGTTTGACAAAAAAAGTCTAATTCACGGTCCACTCACTGGCTTTCTCCGGAGCTTTCAACCCCGCCTTGTGTGTGTCTTTAGTGGATGAAATGTGCTCAGTTGTCATGAAGAGTTGTTATCATTTGACTGAAGTATGGATCTTGATATTTGAGATTGAATTGGTTGAAAGCTTTGAAAAAGTCAATTTATTTATGTTTCTTAGGTCACAGGTTGAAGATATAAGTAAACTCAAAGATTCAATTTACATTTGTAATCAGTTTTTGTTGCTCTAAATACCAGAGGTACTGGTTCAGAATCATTAAGCTATTCAATTATTGATGATATGAAGGTTTCAACTTGGCCTTAGAGCAGGTTACTTCAAAAATCAAGGTTAGTTAGATACTTTTGATGTTTGTTCAAAAGTAGAAACCTCATACTTGAATGAATTTTTGCTCCTTACTTGAGAAAATAAGTGAGGAGAGATAAAAGACCCGTTGGCATCTGTTGGCCAATCCAGGTATTTCAACCTAGAACTGCATCCAAAAGGAGCTGACTAACAGAATCTAACCCTTTCTTCTACTATCAATGTATGACATTCTCATTTGTATTAGAAATGAGTCTGTAGTGTGGTGATCCATTAGTGAAGTGGCTGTTTAGTTTGTGGTCATACTTGTGTAAATAGGATCCATACCTGGTTTGCATGTCTTTTGATCTGGTTTAAGCTGGACTCCAGTGGGGCAGGCACAGCTGTAGAAAGGCTGGACTGGAGAGAGTAGGCAGAGATGACTACAGCCTCCATTATTCTCACTACACGGAGTCTGGACTGAAGAGAGACAAAGAAGAAGAAAAAAATGATTAACAAGTAAGATATGAATAAGATTTTACCTTCTAGAAAATGACATGGCTATAGAAAACAATAACTTTGTGCTGTTAAACTGAGTTGCAGAACCATATTCAGTGAGATTTTCAAATACTCTACTTTATGTTGATACTGTTTTCTATCATTTTAACTGACTACCATGTCTGATCTGAGGAAATAGGGTATATATACTGTATGTATATATAAATGAAACACAGTGCACTTACTGTAAGGTTGTCGATATGGCTCCAGGACCTGAATGTCCATAGGAGAGTAAATCCCATTGAGGATCTCTCGGGTTTTGTCTCCGCTGTGTTTGTTACAGGCGTGGATGGAGCGGGTCTGCCAGTCAGTCCAGTATAAAGTCTCCTCAGACAATGTTAGTGCAAACGGATGGGTCAGGGTGCCTTCCACCACTGTTTCACTGCAAGACAGAATGAAAAGACTTTTTTTCATTTCATTTTCAACACTATTTTTTTATCAAATAATTGTACTTCAAGTAAGATTGTAAAAAGAAAGTAAATACACACACACTATAATTAAATAATGATTCTTACTGTATTAACAAGCATGATTTTTATTGCAAGGCATGCTTGTGATTTAAACACATGGGTGTGAGCAAATGATTTTTGCAACTTGTAACAATTTGTTGATTAATGGGGAGAGGAAAAGTGATAAGAAAGTGAGAATCCTCAGGTTTTGGACTGTCAGTCAGACAAAAAAGCAGCTTAAAGATGTCAACCCAGGCTTTAGAAAATGTGATGGACATTTTTGACAATTTTCTCCCATCTTAAAGAGCAAATGATGGATCAATTAAACGAGAAAATAATCTGCAAATTAACCAATAGTAACAAATATTCATTATTTGAGCCCTGCTTGAATTTACTGGGCAGGCAGAAACACAAGGCGACGTGATCGGTATTTGTATCTCAATAACACAGACTCAAGTTTCTTAACACTTTATTATTAAAACAACACATCTGGAGGATTGTGCAGCCCTGGTGAAGGTATGCACTCTCTCTTTCCTTAGGGCCAAACAATTACAAAAAGCAATGGAAGCTAGAGAAGTGTGTGTGTGTGAGCAAGTGTTAGATTTGATCGGGAGAGAAGTGGTTCTTTTCTAAAACACACTTTAGAATCACTTACAGGAAAATGCACTCACACAAACACACTTAGGCACAGGATCAAAGAAGGCTTGTATTTAGAATATCAACACACCAGAAACTGGCTTTCATCAATCAGAATTTTTAGTCCTCTGTGTGTGTGTGTGTGTGTGTGTGTGTGTGTGTGTGTGTGTGTGTGTGTGTGTGTGTGTGCTGTTAAAGCAGAGGTGCCTGCCAGCAGTGGTTAAGGAAAAAAAGAAGGAACAAATTTAACCAACTCCAGATTTCAAAGCCGTTCTGTTTGTATATGTGTGTGTGTGTGTGTGTGTGTGTATGTGTATGTGGGTGGGTGGGGGCAAACAGGCAAATTATTTAATTACTCAAGCTGTCAGGTACATTCAGATTAAAACCTCCCCCATAACTCTATTACAGGATATCCAACAGTATCTGTCGCTCACACACCTTTAAACATACTCCTAATTGGCTACACAATGACTAATGTGGTAATATGAAAATTCTGCCTTGTTCAGCTTCAAGCAATAACAAAGAAAAGGGAGAGCTAGTGTACAGAAGTATTATGCTGCTGTCGTAGGGAACGAAGACACCGCCTGAGGTTGTGCCATTCTTCCAACAGCATCAAACATTTCCACAAAATTTTGGTTTGGATTCAATCCAACATATTGTAACAATTGTAGGACTCAGCTGCAGGTAACATTATGCTAGACTAGCAGCAGTTGTTTTCTGGTGCTCTGTCTCTCTGAAGGTTGTATAATTACATTGTGTGATGTGTCTATCTATTCACTGTGCACATGATTTGAAATTTCTGATTTTGAGACTTCTTTTATGGTAGTACCAAAAAACACTAATAATGGACTTAGTAGAAAGAGCTTTAGGGATCCTTCCTTACACTGGGTTATGATTGGAGCCAAACCCTCTCTTTCTAACTGGTGACGTCTCTTCTTCCTATCATCCACCTATTTATGGTGTTCCCCAAGGCTCCATTCTTGGTCCCCTTTTTGTTCCTGTTTTTTATTCTTCCTTCGCACTAGTAAGCTGTAACTTTCAAGGTGATTCTGATGACACTGATGACTCTAAGATCTGAGTTGTTTAGTTCCTTTAGTGTAAAAACAAGTATATATGTACATTTTTTTCTTGAGATCCAAAAGAACTTTGTGTCTCAAAGAGAAAATGTAGCTAATTCTCACATGCCACAATGCAGATTTACATTATTTTACAGATGTTTTTCCAAAGGATTTTCAAGGACTAATGTCAGTTATGTGTGCTTTAGTGTGCTACAACCCCTTATGCACATTCATCTTGATGTACAGTGATGAGACTAATTTAGAAATGTAATTTTTTGTCTATCTAGAAACATCCATGGTAGGAGACACACTGAAAGAGTTATGGAGGAAGGCTGGATGACTAAAGAGAGGGAGTATGATAAGACTGGAGGGATGTTACACTAAAGGAAAGAAGGAAAGATTGAGCTGTGAGAGAGATGCACTGGGAGTGTGTGTGGAGCCGTGTGTGTGTTTTGACTGGGGCCTCCATACCACAGCTCTGTTTGTGTTGGACAACTCTCTCATACTCTCTCTCTCTCTCTCTATTTTTCTTTCATTCTGTCTGAACAGCTATTTTTCTTTTCCCCTCCTCCTTTTCTTTGTTGGAAAGAAGTTGAACATGGTGAAAACTCAAAGAATTTTTTTGCTGATCTTTACAGATTCGATAGGAGATCCTGCAATAGTGTATATTGTTTAGTAACACTTACAGGTACTGGAATTGTATTGTATTTCCCACCTTAACCAAACAGCCAATATAACTTTGTATGTAATTACAGCTGATCATTTGGACAACAAAGGTCCAAAATTAACTCTTTGACCAATGAAGGTAAACAGAGGAAATTTACCAGCCAAAAATATTTTTTACAGGCCATAAAATTGCATTATGTTACCTCAAGGTTTTAGTATGCAAGCTCATCTTTAGCATCACTCCAAAGAGACAACTATGAATAGATAACTTTGGATTTACAACTTTTATTCTGAGCTTTTTCAATTAAAAACTTTGTTGTACTTTAACTCATACTTTTCCAATGCCACTTTACAGAAATATGAACACAGGAGCATAAACTGAACCCAACATACAGGACATAATGAGTACAAACTTTGTCTTTACCTAACTCTCAAACACCCCTGTTCTCAAAACCCTGCTCACTACCATCCTTAAAATTAGGCCTCCGACTTGACCCATATTTGTGCACACTGGCAGTGGAATGACTTAAAACTACCATAGAATTGTTCCTTACATACATAGAGTCATGTGCATGTTAATTTACCAAGGGCTTTTGACACCAGAAGGGCTCTGGAGGCCCAGATGGCTGTAATTGTAATAAATGCCAAAGAATGAAGAAAATGTATACTATTTTCTAGAGATGGGCTAAGCTCCTATGGTTCAAAGCAAGATGTTTTTTGTGGCTGATACAATACAATAACTGACAATTTTAGTATTACAAATGTAAAAATGTGAAGATTGCAATTGATATACAGTATATATTTAGACTGAGTTAGTTTTTTTTTATATAGCACAAAGGTTTACAGTATTCACGATCCCTACAATAAAGAATCTATCTATTTATTGAAAACTTGTTTGTAACAACCAGATGATCTTTTTAATATGTAGACTAATTAAAATCAGACCATATCTCCTTCTTGACCACACCCTCACAATAACCTTTCATCCTGCTCAACTGATTAATGGTTGAAGCCCTCAGACTCCCCCGTTAAGAAAAGCTGCATGTCTTTCACAATTAACTGGTTAACAGCTTTCTGCTTTCCTCTGTCCTCCTCCCTCTGCTGCTGCTGCTGTAGGTACAGCTGGTAAGTCTACTTATAAGGCTCAAGTCTAATTAGATTCAATCGTTACATACAGTGAACGTCCATTTTGAGCTTGTTCATAACAGTTCACTATTAGCATAACGATATATATGGATATATTGGCTGATGGGAGTGGGAGTTGACTGCTGGACGTCAAAAACATCATATTTAAGTTTATGTAATGCTTGTTTGATAAATTGCTCGTACCATCTCCTCCACTGCCAGATTTCGTTGCGCTTACGGAAGTGAGTAGTTGTATTCAACTCAAGTAAGAAAAGTCTGTTTCATCCAGTCTGCTGTGTGTGTGTGTGTGTGTGTGTGCGTGTGTGTGTGTGTGTGAGGAGATCAGCCCTGCACTTTCAGTTCTTCCTCTCTTTGTGTTTCTCAAAATATAAAGAGACCATTTAACAATTGAGGACTGACATTTCCATAACAACTATTACACATAGCCTGTCAAATAAATAGTATTATCACAAGAAACACAATCTCAATATTGCTTCAATCCCATAGACAGCTATCACATTTGAACATCAGAGCATAGAGGTGGAGTTGACTGTAAACTGGGGGGTTAAAGCCCCTGTAAACAATGGCTGCATCTCCAGACCACCAGTAGACTTAGCAATGATAAGAACGATAGGAGTTTGAGACTGAAAGAAAACAGGGGCAAAGATACTGATAAATCTATTTATCTACATACGTAGTACCTATATCAGTCTATAGATAAATCAGTAAATAGACAGGTCACTCACGGGTTTACGGGGGAATTAAATTAAAGGATAGCTCAAAAAATGTTCAAGTCTGTCTTAAAACAATACTCAGGCGCCCATATGTACTTTCAATTTTTTTTGTTTTTTTTTTGCTTGCTATAATCACATTTCTTCTTTTCACACTGGCCATTAAGATATTCCACCCCTTCATGCTTTCCATGTAAGCGATGAGTTACAAAATCCACAGTCCTCATTCTGTGCAAAAATACTTTCCAAATTTAATCTGACGTTAGTACAGATGAGGCTTCAGCAGTCTGAGTTAGACAAATCAAGCGGGTATCTTGCAAAGTTAGTCTTTTCAGTCCGAAAATCCCCCTCTATGCTACTATCCCTCCACCACAGCTCAGCACAGAAACACTGAGAGAAAAACAAAACAAAAAGTACTAAAAAGACTGTAACTTTGGAAGAAAAATTAATTTGATGAACTCAGACTGCTGAAAGCTCATATTAGCTTCAGACAAAGCTTTGGAATATATTTTTGCACGGAATGAGGACTATGGATTTTGTCCCCCGTCTCTTCCATGGGAGGCACGTTAGGAAGGGATCTCTTAATGGTCAGTATGAATGGGAAGAGTGATTCTATGTGACATACACCACTCACTGAAATATGAATCCAAGAGCCATTACAATTTTGTGTCCTGTTTAAGCTGTAAAAAAAATGCTAAGGGCTGGTTTGTGGTCAATCAGAACTAGTTCATTCAGCCACACTCAAAGGCGGAGTGAAAGTCAGCCCTCATAGAGAAAGTCTCTCTTGGAAGACATTCATGTTGTTGCACTCTGTTGTTCACATTAAGAGTGACAGAAATACTTGTGTCAAGAATGAAACAAGAGAGCTTAAGTGAGAGGTTACAACTCTAGCTCCTTTCTCACCTCCACACAGCTGGACAATAAAGGTGTGAATTGGGTGTGAATGTCAGACCGTCTGTTTCATAAAGTTACAACCCCCCCTAATCCAACGCCAGAAAGTTGTGGAGGGGGGGGGGGATTTCCGATGCTGTTCAGCAATCTGACAAGCACTTCTGACAGAACCCTCCTTCTGTTCTGTCAATGCTGCCACTGCTTCAATGGCCTGCACAACGACCACTGCTGCTTATTTCGCTTTCAGTCAGCTCCACCTCCACCTCGGCATCCACCTGAGTTCTAAAGTTGTGGCTCAGCACACCACAAACTCTGTCCGTATGCTGCAGGGAGTGATGAGGCCAGAGCCAATAGGTGGCTGACTGAATTGTGAAGATACTCTCCAAATGTCAGTTCATTTGAGAGTCATACATTTCAGGTACTTAGCAGAGTTCGATAGCATACTAATCCAGCTACATTCACTCCCATACAAACTAGGGGTGTAACAGTACACAAAATTCATGGTACGGTTTTTGGGTCATGGTTCTGTATGTTTTCAGTACAGCAGAAAAAAAAGAAAATAATATTTTGGTCTTTTATTTTGACAAATGTTAACACCCAACAATGGCTCATTGGACAAAACTATTACTGACACAGTTTAGTAGTGCTGCAGTGTAAAAGGAAAACAAGCTTTCTGTTTCTGCAAGCAGTCAGGACACCTGCTACCAGCTGTTTTATGCTGATTAATGATCGCTCAGAAGTGCTTCTTACAATGTGCTGTCTGATCACGTCAGAAATCAAATGTGTTTATAGTTGTTCCAAACAGCTTCACTCAAAGGCAACCGTTACAGAGAGGGGAGGGCGATGTGGAGACGAGACATTGTTTAAATAAGGGTATAATGGC
This sequence comes from Thunnus maccoyii, assembly GCF_910596095.1. Lineage (NCBI taxonomy): Eukaryota > Metazoa > Chordata > Actinopteri > Scombriformes > Scombridae > Thunnus > Thunnus maccoyii. The sequence continues at coordinate 33,489,573 of NC_056537.1, read as the reverse complement.
ACATATTTTAATAATAATGAAAGCAGCGACACTACATGAGCATGGGTAACCAAGGTAACTGGGGTAACTTGGCTAAGTGGGCTAGAATACATCCATGAACATGCTATAGTCAAGTGGTGCACTGCCAAAACGTTCCAGGTGGAACTCAAGTGCTAGAATTATTGTTCCGCACGTCAGAGCAAGTGGATTATTAAACTACTTTAAGGGTAATTGTTTGGGTCACGGAGCATACTGAACCAAGGAAAGTTGCGTACTGAACCGAACATCCTGTACCAAATGATTCAGGATGGATACACGTACTGTTACACCCCTAATACACACACATACACAAAGGTCCTTACCGTGCAGATCCGTCCAGGTTAGCTCTGTGAATAAAGCTGAGCTTGGCATCTGCCCAGTACAACTTCTGCTCCACCAGGTCAATGGTCAGACCATTGGGCCAGTATATGTCCACATTCACAATCACTTTCCTGTTGGGGACAGAGGCACACAAAATGAAGAGATGGAAACAGTATTGATGTGTATTCGATTTTGGTTTTGTTAGTCTTGTACAACTGTCACTGCACCTGTAGGTCTGGTTGCGCTGTGGATACTACAGAAACTTTAAATACAGAGAGGTGCTTTGTATAAGGCTTACGTAGTGACAGTACCTGTTGCTGCCGTCCATACCAGCACGCTCTATCCTAGGCTCCTCTCCCCAGTCTGTCCAGTACATGTAGCTGAAAAAAAAAGAAAGAACTATGTCAATAATACAAATAGGTCATTTTGCAATTTAAAGGTAAATACTGCTCCACAAACACACCATAGGTTGTCGGTTGGTACTGATGACTCAATGATGAGTCAGTGATTACTTGGACAGCTGCTCAATCTCCTGCTCATACTCTTTTAGAACAAAAACTCCCCATCTGCTAACATTCCAACACACTCCTCTTCTGCTCCTCATAGCTATCTTCTACCTGTTTAATGTCAGTGTCACTTCAATGCCAATAACAGTCCACCAGGCTTGAGTGATGCTGAAATTTCACAATTGTTTTTCATTTTTAGCGTTTTCTTATTCTGTGCTTCTTTTTTGTAATGTCTGTAACTTAGTCCATCTCAAATGTTTGAGATTTCTTTTTCTCTCTCTATTTTCATGTATATTTCTATTCTTCCTATTTTTTGGTCACTCTTCTTTCAGTTTTATTATGCCTCAATTTCCAGGCTTTGTTTGAGGAGTATATACAGTATTTATTCAAACCTGTATAAATACATTGTGTTATCACTATAATAAAAATTCTAAACACGTCCCTGTACCTTCTCAAAACAAAGCAATACTTAAAATTTTACTTTCAGAGGTCATTTCTTTTGCTTGTTTATAAAATGAGATATTATGCATTTAATGAAAAAAAGACAAAAAACTGTAACTGGATATACCTGTAAATGTACATAGTACTAGAAATATGTTTTCTCTATACCATAAATCATATGTACAATAAAATTACTAACACTCTGACTCTGCTCTGGTTGAGTTCACAGTATAATAAAGTAAAGCACAATAAATCAGCCTGTCTCACAAGCAATAGTTATTGGTTTGAATGCTGCTTATTAAATGCTGTGGCAGTGTGTGTATGTGAGAGATAGAGACACACACAATGTTATGTGTGTGTTGTCTACCTACAGTTTAAGAATGACAGACAGATCTGCATTCCTTTGGCCGGTAATGTAGAAACGACAATTACAGAGCAGGAAACCAAAGAGAGAGACAGGAGAGATGGAAAAAGAAGGGAGATGAAGTGGAAGCAGAGCTTTTTCTTTCTAATTTATTGGTGTGATTTTATTTGTGTGATTAATTCATGTTTATCTACACACACTGGCAATATTTATAATGCAACAGTGTTGCCAGAAATGCATGTTATAGCTAAAAGACTTGGCCTAAACTGAAATGAACTTTTTTGACTTCACCTGAATACACCACATTTGACTTAAACTGATTTGAGTTAAATAGAACTGACTGAAGGTGATTAAACATCAACTTCCCTGTCCTGAATTGATTTGAACTGGATGGCCTTGAGCTGAATCAGGAGAGTCTGACTAAAATGGTTTCAGAGGGACTTAGTCATGAAAGTTAATCACTTAAGGTAAATGACTTGAATGGACCTGAGATGATACAGTATGTGATGGCTTGACCTGTTTAAAGTTAGATTAAATCTTTTCTGTATACATACATAATGAATCTCTGCCACTCTACATGAAATGTACTTTTCTATGCAGATGATACCATTTTCTATACCACTGTCCATAGTAAATCTAGTCTGCCTTTGATGCATTTCAGATATATTATCAAATACAAGCTTAAATAAATGTTGACAAAATTAATTGTATACTATTTTTGATGTCACTCAACCCTTAAGGGCTCTCAAATTTAAATTGTCAAATGTTACTAAAGACCCATGTGGAACACCTGACCCGCAACCTGAAGGTTAAGATGGAATTTCTGTATAGAAACAAATCATTTTTATCTTCTGCTAGTCAGAAGACATTTGTACTATCTACAATTACATCTGCACTTGATTATGGTGATATTGTATATATGCATGCCTCTCCCTCCACCTTAAAGCCTCTTGACTCAATTTTAAAACATTATAGCCGAGCGTTTTGAAAGTCATTTGTGATTGTCTTCTTACAAAATAAACTAAACTGACCATGTTTGATCTGACCTGGACCAACCTGAGTTGAACTGACTTGAATTCAGATACTTTATAGTGATTTAAAGGACAAGAACAACTTGGATCTTATTTATGTATGTTTTACCTTCATATTTATTGGTTGTCACATTTTTCTCACCTGCTACTTTGCTAAGAATTGGTAACATGGTGGTCACTGAACACAGCTTTACAACAGTGCCCCACACAAAGACAGCAACATCAGAAAACCAGATTATCTAAAAAAATTTTTGTTTTACTGCTGAAGGCACCCAAAAATGTGCTTCAAATTGTACAACTACAGGAAGTATACAGTAATAGGCCAAACTTGAACCAAATATTATGGAAGAATAGTTTGGGTCATAATATAAATGTTCACTTTTGTTTTAACTTCCCAGTGAGTGTCTGTGCAGTGTCTACAACCTGTCTGAGAGCTTGTGTTGTTGACTTGCACACTCCTTTTTAAAGGTGTGGTGAGTAACATGTTATCAGAAACAACAGGAATGTTGGACTCTACGATGAAAATGAGACACTCAGATTGCAAAATATCTTAATCTAAAGTATTTGTGGTTTTCACAGCCGAACAGTAGGCTATTTGCAAAATCGTACAAATTTGTACAGTAAGGAAAAATGTGTTCTATGACTGCACTTTCATTTCAAATCTGACAAATCTTTTCATATACAGCTGTAATTTCCTGCTTTCAACTGATTTCTCTTAATAACCTAGTTTCTTGTGTGTCTGTCAACTTTGTCAGTATCTCCCCTACACCAGCTATCTTATCTTCTCCCACTGCCAGAGTATTTTCGTGAGTGTTTCCTCTTGTCTCCTGCCTGCCCTGCACCCACCATGGTTCAGTTACAGTATGACCAACAGATATGCCAACAACTCCAAACACAGACACACCCTGTCCTTATTGTAATCTATATAAATGTTAGCTGTACATATTTGCAATCTGGCTTTTCCTGGAGCTGACATGGTGTTGAGGCTGTTCAAGACAACAGTTTACAGTATGACAGATACATAATGTTTGAGCAATACAAGAAAATTGCAGTTGAAGGAACGGATTGAATGCATTTAGCCTAAACTAAGGAGACCACATTGAACCTCTGATTGCAGTGTAGTGTCTTTATACACGTTTTAAAAAATGCTGTAGAGGTCATGGTTAGAGGCAAAGTAAAGAAAGAAATGGGACACCTCTGCACTCCAAACCATCATAAAAACAGTAAAAATACAATCATAAATCATTTGAGTAAAACAAAAAGCTCATGCTATTGAAAAACAATAGGCCAATTCACATCACAAGGTCAAATACCATTTAAGGTAATTAGCAGAAATGCTCTTTCCTGCTACACCCTATTCTAACTAAATCTACCCACAACAGTAAATCTATCATCTGAAGAGCTCAGGCTTTGCTGATCCAACATGTTGTGTGTAAGAAAGGAGGGAGGTCAACCTGAAGTTCAAACCACACAGAGGAAACTGCAGAGCAGGCCTTCTCTTCCATCTCATCTTCTCTATTCACTTCATTTTAATATCTCATTGTCATTACATCCAGAGTATTTTATGCTAGCTAGGATATGTAGGCTTCTTCAGCATGTTTTTTAAAACTCTCTTGTGTTTCCTTGTATTTTATTTTGTTGCCACTATAGTGCATTGTTTAATTTCAACACTTCGAGAAGACTTGGTCGGACATGTCCTCTAAAAGTCTTAAAAGGAAGTACAAGGGACGCTGTTAAAAAGTCTGTTCACCCAAATTACAAAGATTTCTAAGGTATCCTAGCCATGTAGGTAGTTTTGTTTTTTCTCTATTTTTCCAAAGTTTGAGTAATGGTGGAGGCAGAGACAGATAAACCTGGATAAATAAAAATATTATTATTATTTGTGTCAACTATCTGAACACGCCTTTACAATTGATCTATTGCCTCTTTTCCATTTGATATTTCCGTTAACACTGAGAACAGCCTTAAAAACAGTACTCTGCAGTGCCTGTGTGTTCGTGTATGGTGCCTATTGTCTGTTTTGTTACCGTTGAGCAGGGTTGAGTGCTATAGCCCTGGGCTGGTCCAAGTCCATCCAAAACAGGACCTTCCTGGAGGTGCCGTCCAGGTTGGCCACTTCAATCCGATTGGTCTCAGAGTCGGTCCAATAGAGTTTCCTGCCCAACCAGTCACAGGCCAGCCCATCAGGACTGTCTAGCCCTGATACGACCACAGTCTGCCCAGTTCCCAGTGCCTCTTTAAGGGCTGCAACCAGAAAACACACAGTGAGATGATGACAAGAAAGAGGATATATTCTTCATTCAAACATTTTCAGCTCACAAAGCTACTGCTGAACCACTGCCCGAATATTTCTAAATTGCTGTGTTACTTGTGTTCTAGTAATCACCAGCCCACTGTTTATACTGTTGTTACAGTAAACCAGTAATAAACAGTAACACAGATACTGTTGCTCTTTATGGGAAAACTAATTCACTAAATGGGAGAATAAACACGCAGCAAACAATTGGCAGACTTACAGTTGGATGACTGATTCCAGTGTGTCTGTTTGATGGCCTCCTCGCTGACATCTGTCCAAAATATCAGGCCCTCAGAGTACAGGAAGTCCACCGCTGCCGCATCCTCCAGGTCACTAACAACGATGGGCGACTCACCCCGCACGCCTTCTGCATCCACCAGTCTTACGTCACGCCGGTTGGCAAACAGGAGGAGCGGAGAGCCTGGACGGGAGAGGATCATATAAATACCTTACATTTCAAACTTTCTTTCAGAAACAGCAAAAGACAAACAAATATGTACCACATAAGAACAGATGGCTATGGCTCCTAAAGAAATTCACCTATCACATTTTTAAATGCTGTGATTGTTTGAGAGCATCTGAAGTGAAGTATAAATTATGCCAATTCAACTGTATCAACCTACTAAAAGAAATTATTCAATCAAACAGCTCTGGCTTCAGCAATATTTGATATAAAAAAGCTTTAAATTGAAGTCATCAAGATTCTCTTCGTGAAGACATAATATATTGGCTTAAACTCATAATGAATACCCTTTTGAAAGTATTATTAGATAAGCAAACAGTATATTACTCTAGTCACGTTGCATTTTAGCTCATTCATGGAAAAAAACTGTGGAATTTCTCAGTGGCTGAGAGGAATGACACGGGAAAATTTGGCACACCTTCTGCTATTTTCTGGGCAACTGTGGTGTTCCTAATTTATATAGGGTATCTAATATTTCACATAGAACTGGATGATGCCTTGATCATTTGGAAGACAGCTTATCATGTCAGTTTCTTTCGGGGATCACCATACTGGAAACTTACTAGTACTAGAGCAGTGGTTCTCAACCTTTTTTGGGCCAGCACCCCCCCATCCATTATCCAGGTCCCTTACCACCATCTATCAATTAAAATGTAGGCTAATTGTCTCCCCTGATTATTAATGTTGATTATTATTTTGTGTTATATCATTAAAAAAGCATGTCATTGGATGCCAAATAACAGTTGGAATATCATTATCATTAGTTTCCTATGCAGGGAGCAAAAAATCCATGTGAATAGAAATTCTATTAATGAGTGTTAAACAAATGCAGCGGTTAGAAACTTTACATTCAAACTTTAATTAGGTCTCGTTATTGATCACAAACAGCAGCCAATCAGAAAGCAGTAATTTGGCAGCATTCTTATTAATTGTTCCAATGGAAAACAAGAGCAGTCTACCAAGGAAAAAGTCTGAGGCTACTGGAAAAAGGCAGAAGGATATGTATCCATAGCTAAGGTGTTCAATAAAATACTGGTGGCATTTTTATCTGGTTCTGTTTGTTTAAATAGTCATACCTGCAGCAGTCTGGCAGACAGCCGCAAATAAAATAACCAGGTCAATGGGTTTGGGGGTCCACCCCCAAGATTAAAAACTATGTATTTTCACATAATTTTGGACTGTTATCATTACAACTTTTATTTAAAAAACACACTGTGAACAAAATATTGGTAAAACTGGCTTGTAGTGAATGGATTTGAACTGTTTGAACTTCCAGCTGTGGGGTGGCTATGGTTCAAAGTTTATCTTTATCTTACTCACAAGCAATTTATGTGTCTGCTTCGCACATATCACAGAGATGCAGACTGCAATAATACCATCTACTCACTTTTTATTTCCTTTTTGATCCAACTGATAAAGATTTATATTGTCTGTTAATATTTGACTTTTGTTCCAGATTATTCATTCCAAAGTTCAGAGCTGCTGTTCTGTGATCAGATTTCCTTCAAGAACACTTCAGGTTAAAGATGAAAACAGAGAGTTGAGACTGTCTGTGAACCAACAGACCTTAAAACCTCCTGCTGTCAGTTACGTGTTTGTTCTTCTTCTGGTTGGTTTCCTGGTTAAAGCTGCTGATTAATTTCACCATCGCTCATCAGCTTGATTCAGATTATTTTCAATATCTAACCAGTTTTCACCATGTTAGTGTCAGCAGGTGTTAAAATTATCTGAACAGTAGAGATGGTGGTTATACTGATGTGTTATGTTGCTTTGTTGACTGCACTGGGGGAATAAACAAAACTCCAGAAGAAAGAAATAAGAGTATTTATTAATACTCTTATCAGTTCTTTTTCATTACTAAAGAATTGGGGAGGTTTGAATTATTGTTTTAAAAAACAATAAATTCAGAACAAGATTACAATAGATTTATATTATTTATATATGACAAAATATTGTTTCTTACGGCAGCAACAGTAATGTTTCCATCAGCAACATCACTATATAAATTCAATAATATCTCAATTGAAAGAAATAAAAAATGTGCAGGCTGGTAAAATAGCCCCGTCATGTCTCTTTGTATCTGCGGGTTGGTGCTCCCGTCAGTGTTGGAGCCTCCATGTGAGACACTTTGGTCAGTAAATGTGTGCTTTTAAAATGTATTTCTGAACTGCACTCACTCTCAGTCCTGCTGAGAGTGAGCTGTGCTCAGGGCTCCACTGCAAACGTAATAGAAACTGTTTACACTGATTCATTTTGAAAGAGCAACAGCCAATGGGAAAACTCCAACACTGGGCCGGCCGACCAATGGTGTAACAGACATTCAGGGTTATAGGCCTGGTCCATGGCCATTCCAGCCAAAAGCATGGGCATTTATTTATCAGGGAGGCTCTCATAAAAGATATAATCAAGTTGCATCATGGGAAATGTAGGAGCCAGCATCTTTGGAGTTTGACTCATACTGGGAACTAAAAGTCAGGATATTTCAGACTCTGCTGTATCGAGTCTGACCATTATTTTTATGATCTTTGTCTTATAAGTCAAATCAAGTCAAGTTAATTTTATTTATATAGCCTGATGTCATAAATCACGAATTTGCCTCAAGGGGCTTTACAATCTGTACAGCATATGACCCTTGATTCCTAGACCCTCAAAGCATCCCCAACCTTTATGCAAGCACAATACAAAAAAAATCAGAGGTATCTCTTTAATCATAATTCACACAACTGAATCAAATAAAACAAAAAACAAGAACCACTCTTGGACTGGAATCACCAACATCATGAACTTCTCAACCATAATGTGTTCTAAGATCAGAGTGAAATACATCAAGCTGAGCTTGACCTTTAGAAAGATCACTGTCCAGTGAATGTCATCTAGCACCAGTCTAAGCCAAGTTTAATTTCATTAATCACTTATGCTGTTGGTAAAAAGATCTAAAGTCCTGGTGTATCCTGCCAGATCATCATTACTTCTACACCCTCCCCAGGGGCACATGCCCCAGTCAAGTTCACTGCAAGTCACCAAAAAACCAAACAGGCTTTGGCAAAATTAAAACCTGTTTGTACCAGACAAAACTGCTACTCACTGGCACAAAGCCCTACCATGCACTGTCAAAAACATAAAACCCCTAACATTACTGCCATCTGGCAACAATCTGCAGAGGCCATCGAAAAGAAAAAAAAGATCTTTTGTATCCACAAATAAGTTTTACATCAATCGTTCTGTCCTCAAATGTTTCATACACTATCTACAAAAACACAAGTTGGATGACATTTATAGGAAACACATATACTAATCACCACCGCAAGGAGAAAAAATGATTTTAACAACGTTAACAACGCTTTGCCTGCATGTGTATGCCAGAGTCCAGACTGTATGTGTGTGTGTGTGCAGCTCAGTAACTCAGAGATGTGGTCCTCCCACTGTTGGAGGCAGTAGCTGTCACAGCAGCTGCCACAGTGCCTCTGGGGAAACTTGTGGTTTTGGCCTGGCAGGGTGGCAGAGCTGCTACGCTGTGGTTTGGCACAACCTTGCCTACTGTAATCCCCTCAGCATTAAGACACACCGACTCTGTCAGTATGGACACTGTCCCATACCAACACCCAGTCCTCAAAAGACAATTACTTCAATTAATGAATCACTAATTCAATTATAAAAAAAGCTATTTTGTGACTGACATCAAAGTGAATGTGCTTTCACTGCTGTCACGGAGAAGTCATCAGACTACACAAGCATACTTCTATGACTACAAGTAAGCTTCTCGCTCTTCAATCAGTACCATGACCCATTTTTGGTGACAAGTTGAAGAACTTATAGAATCTTGATCTGTTTTCTATCAGTGTATTCTTTTATTTTTTTCATAGTACTTTTGTTTCTGGTTTGGATAATAAAACCTAACAGATGACACAAAGATCCCATTTACAATTTGTCATTCATGCGTCTGGGGCGGATCAGATAGCTATCAGATATCAAATAAGCCAAGTGTAAATGAGATGCATTCTAGCCAGATGTTGAAAAGGTGTTAACGCCTCCATCTCACCAAGACCCATACATAATCGTAACTGAAACAGTCACTCACGGGGTCTTTTGTGACAATGGCAGCTAAAGTTACACTGAAATTCGCTTTTGTTCTCCTGCCTCATTAAAGTCACAGGAGGAAAGCAGCTCTGGTGATTTCCACACATATGACCATACAGAAGGTGTACTGAGCTGCTGTAGCCCTGATCAATTCAACCATTGAATGATCTGTATGGATGAGGGAGGATGGTGAGTGAGAGCCCATGAAGAAGAAATTAATGGATAGTTGTTAGCTTGCTAGCTAAACTGTTATTGTTGTAACTAAACTGCAAATTGCAAAAGTTATTCTTTTTCTGGTGTTTTTTACAGGTGTATTACCACCACATTCTGCACTGGAGTAGTCATTCCTGATTTGCATGTAGCCCAGGAAAACCGAGACGCAGTGTAATCAGATTTGTGATCTGACAAATGTGTAAATGAAAATGTATTCATGGTTTCCCCTGCCTATCTAACTCAAAGGCAGGCTACCTTTGTATTACTGGCCACCACCTATATTGAAAATTCCGGCATGTAATGTTGACGGAACGAAAAAGGCAGAACTCAACTGCGTGGGCAGTGCAGTACCCAGACAGCACGCACACACTTTATAATTCATCTTCAAAAAAGGCAGCTGTTGCAAGGATATTTTGATTTAATGACTAAATAATTACCTTTGCGAGACAAACGTGAAGTATATTGTGAACTTTCTACGCCGTCACTCAGAGACTAACATTAGCGGAGCAGCAATCAGCAGTAACAAATGAGACCAGCTGACCAACACACACTGCAGCATTAAACAACTTCAACCAACTCTGAGGTGATGAAAATAACTCAGTCTGTTTCACCTCAAAAACCCTGCGCCTGCTCAGCGTGTTGGACAATGATGGTTTTCCCCAATGCTAACAGAGCAGCAGAGAGGCTGCTCTTCACTGCTGGAGACGTGACATTAATAATAACACAGAGCAGCAGAGAGGCTGCTCTTCACTGCTGGAGACATGACATTAATAATAACACAGAGCAGCAGAGAGGCTGCTCTCCACTGCTGAAGACGTGACATTAATAATAACACAGAGGAGCAGAGAGGCTGCTCTCCACTGCTGGAGACGTGACATTAATAATAACACAGAGGAGCAGAGAGGCTGCTCTCCACTGCTGGAGACGTGACATTAATAATAACACAGAGGAGCAGAGAGGCTGCTCTCCACTGCTGGAGACGTGACATTAATAATAACACAGTGGATCATTTATCACAAGCTTTATTTGTGGTATAAAATTTGAATGGGTTATAGAATACAGATACCTTCGCATCCGGCTCAACGACAAATTCACATACAATCACCATGTCAAGAACATTGTTGCTCTATACAGGAATAAATCCAACTTCCCCCCAATCTGTAGGAACAGGATTGTTGAATAACCTATCTTATCAGTCTTAGATTATGGGATGTAATTTAAAGAAATGCTGCTACCTTCACACTTAGGCCTTTAGACTCAGTTTACCACTCAGCCCTAAGATTTATTACTGGTGATGACTCCAATACTCACCACCTTATCTTCTATGATAAGGTTGCTTGGGCTTTTCTGACTCAGAGACACAAAAATCACTGGCTCTGTATCTATAAAACCCTGACTGGAAAATTATCATCATATGTCACATCTCTGTTGCACTGGAACTCTGGTCCACTTCAAACTCTGACCCACTAACCCACTGTCTGGCTCTTCAGGCACCTCGTGCCAGGACTGAACTTGGAAAGACTGCTTTTAGTGTTAGTGCAGCAAACTCATGAAAGTTCTTGCAATATGACCTAAAACTAAATATTCTCATATCTTTTGGACACTTCACAGTGTTTCCCACATGTTGACTGCTTTGGGCTGGTGCGGGGGGGTTGTGGGATGCGCTGGGCAAAACTCGGGAGACTCAGCGTCACAAATTTTCCTGTTCTTTATTTCTCTGTTTAGCATCGTTAGGTTATGCTAACCCGTTGTTGCTAACATTGGAGCCCCCTTCACTTTTCCAGCAGTTGGGGAAACAACAGACGTGACTTTTCTTGGTCTTTCAGAAGCAAAATGTGACTTGTGCTTACACTAGAAAAGTAAACTGGATGCTTGTGTAGTGTACAGTATGCAAAGTATTCCCCATCCTTGGTCTTATTCTTTGTAAGCAGTCGCACACACCATTTTTCTTTTTCTTGTTCAGCCAAATAAAACAAACAGAAGAACTCTTCTTTCTGTCATGAGGTTGCCATCTTATGTTCTTATGTTCATGTGTGGAACATGTCTGAGTACGCAAACAACAGACTAGTATGTAATATATATAGAAGTCCACAGCTGTCTGCGTGCAAGTCTGAAAAACACATGTAGAAAGTGTGTTTGTCCTTTGATTTGTAAACCATCTGTACATGAGATGCTATTTGTACCTAACAAACTTGACACATCTCGCCTTCATGTAATGGAAAATGATTTCATTGTGATTTTAATATGTTTCGCTGGATTTAACTAATTAATTAAGAATTAATTAAAAAGGTACAATGAAGGATATATGATATTATATATGAATAGCAGAAAACCCAGCCTTACATGGCCAGCGAAAAAAAAAAGCAAACTGTTTGTTGGCATCATAAATGAAATGTGATGAAGTATTTTACCACACAATAAACACAGAAGTAAGCTTGCACCTAAGCTGAATGATAACACAAAAGCAGCAATATAACCGCACAGGCCTGCAGTCATAAAACACTGATCACCAGCCTCATCTATCAACAGAACTACAGTCCATAGGAACTGACACGGATCAAAATCAGAAAATCAAAAGAGACATAAACATAGTGAAGGGGAGACCACACACTGAGAGCCTCTTCAGGTCACCTCTAGCCCAAAAGAGACGCTCCAGTGAGGATTAGCGCTGGCTAACCTCCCCAGGCCAGCTGGGGTTTCCTTGTGACTGAGAGGACAAGCCCAGACTACTGCAACCGAACATTACGTCCTCGCATGGAGCGCATAACATTGTTAAAAACATTAAGTTTCATAGTGAACACACACATAAACAGTAACTGCACCCCAGACAGACTGGACCAGCCAGACACAGCACTGGTTTATAGGTGCCAATGGGAACATTTCACACATTTTATGTGTTGGTTGATGCTGGTCTCATCACCCAGGTCACATTTTCATTAAAGTGACAGAAATCTTACACAGCACAAGAACAAGCACAAGTCTGGAAGAATGCTGTCACAATAAAGTAAAGACAGCAGCAGCATAAGGTGAAATAGACAAGAGAATCATTAAAATGCATGTCTTGTCCCTCCTTCTTAGAGCACTGTATTATGTCGTTTATCACTTAATTATCTCCTTTGCACAAAGAAAATTAAACTAGTTCAACAAGGAACCAGGAGACAGTGAGAAGCAGCTCTGTGATGTTTTGAGCTAAATGCTTGTCAGGGTACTAACATGCTCACAACGACAATGCTAACATGCTGGTAATTAGGAGGTATAATGTTTATCATGTTCACCACCTTAGTGTTAGCATGCTAGCATTTGCTAATTATCACTCAACACAAACTACAGCTGAGGCTGATGGGAATGTCAGTTTTGCAGGTATTTGACAATACACCAAAGATTGAAATTTTGACCTGATGGTGCTAGAAGAAAAGTCAGAGGGTCACCAAAGTCAGTAGGATTCATCATCAAGGGATCATGAATGTGTGTACCAAATTTCATGGCAATCCATCCAATAGTTGTTAAGATAATTCAGTCTGGACCAAAGTGATGGCCCACACAACAGACATTGCCATCCATAAAGCCATGATGCTAGCAAAGGCTAAAAAACCAAACACATTCAATCACAATGATAATCAGAGCAGCACTCCATCTCTATATTTCTAATTTTCATCCATGTCAACTGCCTGGGTGGAATGATATGTAATGAAAACAGAGTATGTGAGCAAACAGGAGTCCCAACTTCATGTCTTGTCATTGGGCACTGTTGGCTGGGAAGATGGGCTGAACATCAACAGCAAAATACATTTTAAAACAGGAACTCTTCTTCCCTTATTTTTATTTTCCTGCTCAACATTGAATGAAAATCACTAGAAAACATTTACATAAAAGCCACCTATGTTTGAATGACCAAAAGTCATTACTTTAGCAGCCAGCTGTCTGAAAAAGGCTTTTCATTTAGACCCTCCCTTCCATATTATTCATCATTAACACAAATACAGCTGCAGACTGGAGGCTCATCAATGAGTCCTGTTAAAAGAATTTCTTCGTAATGACCATTAAACAATAGAGACCGGAGCCGAAGTATCAAAATTTAACATGATTTATATTCTTGTACAAGAAGGAGCGTTTCACAGTGCAACACACAGGATGAGGTTATAAAGAAAAAGGCTCCTCAAGGAGCACCTACAACCAGTTTTTATACAGTGCAGGTGGGTGTGTCAGTTCTTCTCCTAATCTGTCAAGTAGACTTCATCGATTAACGTCATGACCACTTTCGGTTCTCCTGTTGATGTCTCGCCCTGTTTCCAACAAATTTTAATTCATCATACATCTTCCTCTTTACAAATAAAATGCTGAACTTCCTTTATCCTTAGCTGATGAGTCTGCTGATGTTGCAAGACAGGAACAATTCATCATGATCTATGTAAAATAGCAACACACATGCACAGTGTAATCATCATTTTTAGTCCAACGCAGGTTAAATACACATTCATTAGACCCAACTCATACCAGTGAGCCAGCATACACAACATCACAGTCCTGGCACTGCAATACCTGAGTGGAGAGTGTGTGTGTGTGTGTGTGTGTGTGTGTGTGTGTGTGTGTGTGTGTGTGTGTGTGTGTGTGTGTGTGTGTGTGTGTGTGCGCACAGACCAAAAAAAACAGCATTTGAGTTTGTCAATGGGATTAACAATCAAAGTACGAGGAGGGAGACGCAGCTTGAGTGTGTGTGTGTGTGTGTGTGTGTGTGTGTGTGTGTGTGTGGGGGTGTTTGGGGGGAGGAGGTCGTACTGAGGTGGCAGCTTGAAAAGAAAGAAGTGTCCCGAAAGAAGTTTCTAAAGCGTAGGCAATGCACTGCTGCACACACACACACACACACACACACACACACACACACACACACACACACTACCTCTCAGTTCTCCTGTTTTGTTCTGCTTGGGGAAAGCTAACAGGCTCCCTTGCTTCACATCTTATCAGAGCCCATCTTAACAGAACCCTTCGTGTATGTGTGTGTGTGTGTGTGTGTGTGTGTGTGTGTGTGTGCTTGTGTGTGTGCGTGTGTGTGTGAAGGGTTGCAAGGAAGGAAGAGATTTTCTTCACACCTTCCCAGTTGGGACAAGAAAAATGTGTGTGACGAGCGCAGGGAGCATATTTATGCAGCCTTTGTGTGTGTGTGTGTGTGTGTGTGTGTGTGTGAGTGTGTGTGTGTGTGTGTGTGTGTGTGTGTGTGTGTGTGTGTGTGTGTGTGTGTGAGTGTGTGTGCGGGGACCCCAGAGAAATCAAGGTAGACTGCCACAGACTTCCTCTTTCTCTCTCCACCTCTGCTCCTTCTTTCCTCTTTCTCCCTCTCCTCCCTCCCTCCCTCCTCTTCTCCTTTCTTTGTCTTGTCCGTCTCCTCCCCGTTTCTCCCCTCTCCTCTTTTCTCCTTTCCTCCCTTTCTCCCTACAGTTTTCTCTTTTCTGTTTTTTTTTTTTCCTCCCCGTCTTCCCCCCGTTTTCCTCTTTCTCTCCCTCCCTCCTCCCTCTACCGGGCTTGTATGAAATCCAAACAGCACCGAACCTCCTCGAGTTTCACACCAGAGCAACACAAACAGGAAAAGATATCAATCTCTTCCTTACATTCCTCCTCAGTACTGTCACCAAATCTCTTCTCCTTACCTTCAGCCCCTCAGACTTCTCTTCTAGCCCCCAACTCTTTTCCTTTTCCTGCCTCCAAGAGCTTACCAACTCATACTCTGATGCACTTCATTCACCCGCCGTCTGCAAGGCTTTTTTGGTGTCGATAGTTCAATCAGAATGTTGTCGTTTTGAGACTATATTAGTGATTGAACACTGCTAGTAAAAGTAGTGACTATTAGGGGGAAGATTCAGAAAAATAAAAATTAGTATAAGTATTTTGTTTCTTCCATTTCATAAAAAATATTACATTTCCTAACACTGTTCTATTAGGAGCTGCTGTGTTCTCAGTCAGCCTACGTCAGGTCTTGCCCTGTTTTGTTGAGTGTCGAGTGTGCCTCCGTCCAAACAAAAGAACAGACTGTGTATGAAGCCTGAATGCAGTGAATGCAATGGCCCATATAGTGCAGGCTAATGGAGACGAGTGTGGAAATCACCTATTGGCTGTTCCGAGCAGTCGAAAAAGAAAATACCCAGGGTTCCCAGGGTAAAAGCAAAGGGGTTTTTTTTGTTTTTTTTTAGATGGCCCACCCAAATAGACTACCCCACACCCAAAAAGATGAATTTTTCTATTCATAAGTCAGTAGAGCTTGATTTTCAACCTCAACACTTTTTGGCACTGACTGAAATATGTCATTAAGTGTCAAAAACTGTCAAGTACTGACTGCTGGTTATTATCTGAACACATAGTTCTTCATTTGAATCAAAATGTTGCCCATTTTATACTATTTTATTGAAGCGAATATTACATTTTACACCTTATTGTTTTTTTGGTGTCAGTACCAAAACTCAAACAATACTTAGCTCTTTATTATTTTGCCTTTTGTCTTGTAGCGAGACCAGGCAGACGTACAGTCAGTAGTCTAAGTAGATGAGGTGTAAAGTAGTGAGCACAGTAAGTAAGACCAGCTATGTTTGAATATACAGTTTTACACTGAGATTAATAAATGCCTTGTTTTATAGGCTATAGTTTGAAATATTTGGATTTTGAAGAGCAAATGATTGAAGAGGCAGCAGGTTCAAACTGACATTTTGACACAGCATAAACAATGTAAAGACAGTTGTATCTTTTTGCACGTTATATATATATATAGTAAATCTCCATGTGCACACATTAAACCTCAAGTATATTTTTCATCTGCGCTTCTACAATCAGGCGTGATGAGCAGATTTAAATGATAATATACTGTACCTGTGGTTAGCAGTGTCTGATTGGGTGAACAAGATGTGTGATTATGACAGAATTGATGTCTAGCATTCTGTGTTGGGCATTGATACCGATGATTCATCCCCATTCAACCAATCAGCGTTTGACTCAGGTACATACTATGCATAGCTAGAGAGTGACAATATAGGCTACGATCAGAGAGAGAAACATCTCACTATCAAATGAAGCCAAAGTATCTGTGAATACAGCACTAAGACCTGAGCTGACCTGCACTAGTAGAACCCCCCAAACGACTGTCTTCAACATACTTCAATTCTTTGTCAAGTCTCATATCCAACTCTTTCAGTTTACCAAACCAGATGAAAAGCTGAAGATGGAACATCAGTGAGTACGTGCAGCTCCTCTCTGACTGTGAATGGGGGCTGTTTCAGAATAAACTATGCTGGTTTATAATAACAGAAAGATAAACCAAGACCAGCTGTATCCTTTAATACATTGACCGGGCAGGCTGAAGATCTTTTAACACATTACTCATAGCGAAAATGTCACGCAGCTCAGAACACATCATCTAAAACACTTCACCATCTCCACTTGGATCCCTTGTCCACCTTCACCGGTTGACCACATTACAGAATTTCACAAACTCTATCTGCTGATAAAGACTTCCCCATTGTGTTGAAAGCCCAGGAATCACCTAGTAAATGGATCTTGTGCAACGACTGTCAAAACATGTGTGGTAGCACATAGCTTGAGGGCTTTTCCTCTTGACTTTCCATCATCGGATGAGAAGTCGAAAAATTTTCAAAAAGTTTTGCGTCACATCCAGCGAAGATGTCGGCTTTTTCCTCAAGCAGCGAACAAATCATATTCAAGTACATAATTATGATAAAAAATATCAATATTCGCATTTTCTTCCATTTTCCCGTGAACAGTGAAGAAATGCCCTTAAACCACACACTCCTACACACACACACACACACACACAACAGTAGACAGGCTTGTGTGTCAGCAACAGCTTGTGGCATCACTTCCTGTGACTTCTCTCTCTAGCTCTGTTTTTTTAATTTGACATAACTTTCATTCTTTTTACACAACTATCACTTTTCATGTCTTGCAACACCATGAATGTCATCCAGGAGAGACTAGGAGAGGAGAGAGAGGAGTGTGCTGTTATCCCCCACATTTAACAGTCATCATGTCTCCACCCTCTTATGACGGCTTTTCATTCCTTGAACAGTTATAAATCCTTCATTTCCGATGTGATCAGGCAACACGTTGTACCGTCTTGTGCTTTTCTAGCATAACCTGGGCCCTCACGTGTGTCAAAAGTTCAGTAACTGCGACAGTTCTATCTCTGTGCTCAAGTGTATGAAGTATCCCTGAGAGCTGATCCAGGTCCTGTTACAGTGGGGAAATGTGCAGATAATATTAGCATTGAGTTCAATAAAGCATTCCTGCCCCATGAACGACACAGGCTTTCTTTAGATGATCAATGACATGCATAATTCCATCCAAGTTTCAACTTTAAATAACTGGACCAGCTCTTTCAAGCTTCAAATGTTGATCTTTTTCAGTTTACCACCTCTATCAGACCAATCGGAGTTTACAGAACGCTTACATCAAACTCATACCAGAGATGTCTGAAAAAAACATCCACTATTTACAGTCTGTCAACATACACACACACACACACACACACACACACAGCTGTGATGTTTGCCCCGCAGTGTACTCACACTACTTTGGTGTTTTTGGCCAGTAGGTGTGAAGTGTGTGTACATGTGGTCACCTCAATGCCAAACTTAGCACATCATTCTTCTTCTTCTTCGTCTTTCAGAACCACTGAGAACCAATCAGTATGCAGTATGTTGATGCACTGGAAGTCAGGCTGAAGCATGAACCAGTTTACTGCCAATCAACATATCAGTAGTTCTGTTTCTGTTCTGAAAGCTCTCTTTGCCTGTTGTCATGACAATGTGAGTTCAATGTGTGTATGCCTTTCGGTTGTTCTGAAGCGAAGGTACAGGCTGGAAAGAGTTCACTACTGTCTGTGACTGTAAATAGTTGCCAGTGTTATTTGCTTTTGTACACTGTAAATAGTTCACATTCTAGGTGTTGAAGAAGAAAGATTAGTGACAAAGTTTGACTGGAGTAAAAGTTAAGTAACAGTTACTTCAAGTTACTTCAACTGCATTATTTATCAGTTATGATACTGTTGTAAGCCCATAGATGACATCAGTTCTACTAAAAGCCTGATGAGTTTCACTTCACTTTTTCACTTTAAATTCACTGAAATCCTGAAGTTGAACTTGATTTTAACCAAAATATTTTAACTGAGCCTCAAAAGCAGAAATAGTTAACAAAAGGAAGTTCAATACCAATTTTGTTGTTACTAAAAAAAATACAAATTCCTCATAATCTTAGGAGAACAGGAACAGTCATTCTTTGTAGGACATTATGCAAATTGTTTGGCCACACTTAATATAACTTATTCAATTTATACAATGATCAAAATGATGAGATAATATATGATCAAAGAACAAGTAAATGCTGGTTGAGATTTCTGTGCTAATTTTCAGTATGAAGCAGCTTTCATACAGTGGTATGGACATAAATCTGTTGCTGCTCAAAATAATACTCAAGACGCTTTAGAACAAACAAAAACTCAGCTGTCCAATATTTTCTGTTTCAAACCTGGGCCAGTCACCCTGGTATATGAATGTTACTACACACCTGACTGGAAATGTGATGTGTATTGTTTGTACGTGAAAGTGTTTTTGTGTGTGGTGTATTTGAGGGCTACATTGCATTTATTTTTTATAACATCATATCTGAATTGATGGGAGTTTTTTTCCCTCTTTTTTTAACTTTAATTGTGTCATTCAATCTATACCGGAATTCTATCCGACAACAATTTCTACCATTGATTCCTTTTGAGATCATAAAACAGTTTTATCTCTTAATAAGTGACACAAAGGCACTTAAGTCTGATTTGAGTTCTGACCTTTGAGACTATGAACAGTCATGTTTATGTGGTTTGGCAATACCAAAAGATGTAATGAGGAAGCAGACACAGACAAATCTTCTAGATAAAAATACATGTGAGTGGACAGGGCAAGCCAGTCAAACTGAAATGCCAAGCTCGAATCAACCTCCATTCACAAAGGATACTACAGTCTCAATGTAACCCGTGCTTTTTCTATGCAAACTAGTGGTATGCACCGATATAGTAGCTGATATCCAACTGATATTGATAGTTGTGTGCAGAGATACAGTTTCAAGGGGAAAACATATTATATCTTTAATGAAAATAATAGATTCTGATCAGTAGATTTGTGGTTAATACCTGCATCTTTGAATGGACCGTTGAGTAAGCTTACAGGGACTTGCAGAGGAAGCCTGCGGTGAGCAATACAAGGGCTGGCAGAACATCGAATATGAAGCTTTAGGTTTAAGATGCGAGCACACACATAAAGGCTGGCCTGAAGACCCAACATAATGCCTTGCATCCATATGAGAGAAGGCTAAGCTCCGCCTCTGACTGGGCAGTTTCAGCGATTAACTTAAATAGTAAGACCGCAAATCAGGCAGTGGAGAAAGTAAGGCTCACAAAGAGATTGATCCAGAGGCAGAAAATCTATAACGTGTCCAGTAGCACTTTCTTTCCCAAATAAACACTCCGGCTTCTTTTTCACTATTAAAGAAGAAAGTCTACCTGACACCCGACACCGAGCAGGAATGGCTGGAGCTGCCGAGGCCCGAGAAAATAGCCCAGGCTGGCTTCAAACTTACTTTCTGCTCCGACACATGAAATCATAAAGTAAACCGGCAGCACAAAGCGTGAGGGACCATGGAGATACAGTGGGTTTATCCTGCAGTGTGTCGCGGCCATCAGTGCAAAGTTTCGAGACTTTCATTGCAACTACTGTGTTGTTGTACCCTTGGGACATAAAAACCTCAACTTTCAGACACGGGATCACAGCTAGTGTTCCAGTTCCCACTGTGGGGAGCTTTGCTCAGAAGCTTACAGATAACAACCGGAGCATCGCATGTTAACTACAGTGTTCTTATCATTATCCATCCCGGTAGCTCCACAGTCCTTGTTCCCTAAGGATCCATGTTGTGAACAAAAAGTCAACGTACCGTCAACCGCCGACAGCAGGCAACTCCACAGCAGCAACACCACCAGCAGACCGCCCATTTCAAGTCCTCTGCGCTTTAAATACATAACTCCCACTCCATTTTCGGATATTTACTCCTTAATTAAGTTGTAAAGACGTCCACTTTCCGTGTGTACATGTACACATATAGGCCTGTATTCCGTGGTACAGCTAGATATGTGGCTGCATGCGTGTGTGTGCGCTCCTCCTATGTGTGTCCTATACTTTTTTTCCCCCCAGTTACTGCGCTCGCGCTACTTTATACTTTGGACTGTCGAGCTCGCGCACGGAGAGAAAGGGCAGGCGGACGTGGTGTGACGTCATCCGACACGAGGCAGCAAGGTTTTTTTTATTTCACTGATTTGACTGTGCTGTTAATGTTATATGTGTGCTTGATGTTTTGTAACAAAGGCATTTCCAATGCAGTTACGCAAGGGACAGAGCTGGAGAGCAGCATTTTCTGCAGGTGGAAGTAGCTGCTGTTAATGAGTTGAAGCACAATTACAAGATTTGCTTCATGAGATTTGCTATGAATATAATCATTGAAAAAAAAGGCAACACCTGCACACTTACTCCAAGCCACAACATTTTAATGATGACAACGTTTCGATCCTACTCGGATGTGAAAACAGGTCAGAATGTTTGTAAAAATGGAAAACACACCCATATTTATACATCATGCACACCGAAAGGCTCTGTGATGACAGATAGGGTTAATGATATAATGTTATGATATGGTGATCAACATCTTAAAGCAATTATTAATTCAACAAAGTACATAGAAAAGAGCAGGAATACAAAAAGGCCACACATCCAAAAACAATACACCAAAAACATCACAAATATCGAACATACATCTTATATATAAACATATCAGATTCATCATCCCATATATCAGAATCTACATCACCTGCATTCAAAAACATATTGTGGTAAGTTAAAAAAAAAGAAGAAACTTTAAATTCCTCTACAGAAATTGGGTCTTAACAGCCTTCTATAAAAAGTTTAATTAGATCAAACAACAATATGGAAAATTACACACCTGTTGATTTACAATTTTTTTCATTTTTCAAAAATGTGTGTAAGGGTCTAGAAATAAAAAAAATATATAGAGATGATATATTATATATATATCGCTTCAGAACAACCAAAAGGAGATTAATATAATCATAACATAGTAATATGTAAAATTTAGGACATCGTTAATCCACTTGGTTATCAATTGTTTATAACTCAGTATATAGAGTATGCATACCTACAGATAAGATATCACTATGCTATAAAAACAAACAAAAGTTCAAAAATATATATATAAACACTGCAACCTACTTCAGTATGCCAAATTTTTCTTCTTTTTTTTTGAGTCCAAAACTTAAGAAAGAACGTAAGTTTTAAACAATTGCTTGTTTTTCAAAAAATGTATATGCCAATTATTAATATTTTGTTCAGAAATCTTACTTGTCTTCTTTTACAAAACTCGGAAGTTTAAGAGGCACATATTAAATTACATATTTCTAAAACTCTTGAGTAAACTCACAAAAGTAAATCACAGATATCAAATCAATTGAACATAATAAAATACTGTACATAAACACACAGGAAACAAAAGTCACCCATCACTGTTAGTCAACAAGAGATATTAATTAGGCTTCATTTTCAGTCATTTTGCTGAGAAGCAGTGTTTCTGCAATTTTATGAACTTGATGAGTGTGTAGTAATAACTGACTTAAACACAAAGAGAAGAGAGTTTTGCAACTGAAAAAAAACTGGAGTAAGGGAATTAAAAACCCCAGAATTAACCCTGTAATCATGAATATTTAAAGTTTCAGTGCATTTAGTTTCCGTTGCTGAAAGGTGTGTGGAATTTGTGCTCTCTGGAGTTTAATTTAAAATACAGTATAATTCCTTATTGCTCTCAAAAACACAACTAAGACAGAAGTAAGGATAGTGACTTCAAAAAGTACAAATAAATAACAAACTAAAATACAAAGTTTTATATATATTTTTTTAATATAATTTATGTAGACAGGCTAGTTATTCCTTTTAGAAGGACAAGATTGGATTACCAACAGGGCGAAGTGAGCAACTGTCTGGGACTGATTCACTGTGTGGAAATTTGTCTGTAGTGATCTAATTAAGTTAAATTTTGTTTATTAATATGGTGTGCACCACTAAAGCACATTATCAACTGAAATGATAGGGGCCTTAAGGCAACACCTGCATTATCTAATCTTAAAGCCCCATCTTGTAGAGAGACCCTGAGTTATGATTTTAATAGTACATATTAAAACTATATATAACAGTATATGAGATGTTTTACGATGGGGTTATTCTGGTCCTGTCAAGGGAATCAGTAAGCAACAACTTCCAACACAGTCAGAATACAGTCTCAATCAAAGGAAAGTCATATTTTCTATACGCCTAAAAGCTGCCAGAAACAATTTGTTCAAATTGTTCAAATAGATTTATAGAACTAGGCTGTAATAAGGAATGGCCTTTTGCCTAATTTGTTCCAAAGTCATATTCACCTTTCCATTAATTGCATTGAATGAATGCACTGTATTTTACTTCCAGTTGTTAAAACATGTTCTTTACAGACATTTTTCTTGACACACTTAGTATTAAGTATTACAGAAAGAGGATGAGAAGGAGGATGTATAAGAGGAAGAGAATCATTTTAAAAGGTAAAATGTGCCTACATGCATGCTAGGGCATGGCATACCAAATCCTATTCCAAGTGAATGGTTAAGAATAAAAAGTATTTCATAAATATTTGCCACTAACATGTATCAGCACATTTGCTTTTACTCAGTGTGTCTTGACACAGAATGAACCTAAACCAATTGATCACTGTTTCCCAAAGCCCAAGATGACGTCCTCAAATGTCTTTTTTTGTAGTGACCAACAGTCCACAACCCAAAGATATTTCGTTTATAGTCATAGAAGACTAAAGAAACCAGAAAATATTCACATTTGAGAGGCCGGAATCAGAGAATTTGGACATCTTTGTCTTTAGGAATTATTGTAAACACTTAATTGAATAGTAGAATAGTTGTCGATTAATTTCAGTGTTGACAACTAATCAATTACTCGACTAATTGTTACAGCTCTAACAACTTTGTCTTTGAGGGTAGGCCCGCGGGAAAGATAATGAGGTCACTCACTGGCAACGAATGACACAGAATGACCCAGATCCAGACATTCTTATTTCTTATCATCACATTGATTTAGCTGGCATAGCTGGTGCTAAAAGATTTGATGCTACTTAGTGGGAATAGTCATCCTCACTACACATTTTTGCATTGTATTTCACTGTTTTGGTCATATTTAGCTGAGAGAATTCAGATGTCAGAACATACAGTCCCAAACAGTGTAATATCAACCTGTTAGATGATGCCAGAGAGGAGATCAAGGCTTTGATAATCTAACTCATGTTTATTTGAACCACTTGTAGATATTGGAAGGTTGTTTTATTTTGTATGTGTTGAGTATTAAAACACAGCAATCAGCTCACACCGTTATAGTTATGCCTTTCTTTTTGTGTAGGGTTGATGATAAACCTCAATCAGCCTTAAATTTAATCATCCTTGCTGCAAGTGGCTTGTACTGTCAGTGTTTATCAAATGTTAATAAAAAAGATACAATATACTGTATATTTCCAGTTATTGTTGATATATTGTTCTGGATGGATTGGCTGAGCAACATCACAACATGTTAGACAACATGTTTGTACTTCTACCAGTACAAAAATTAATTTCATATGACAGATTAAATTTGCTATTAAAAGACAGTTTAACACACTATGTAGTGTAATTTGCTAATCTGTACCTTTGTTGTTACCTGGCAACTCTGTCAGAAATGTGTTTTGCCAAATACCTTCTGAAGAAATGTAGTTAGTTACAGCTTTTAGACTGGTTTGTGGTGTTAAGTTTAATTAACTTAACTTAAGTTAACTTAATTTTGCTCTTAGGTCTAATGCAAGTCGGACAGTTTCACAAAAATAAAGACTGACTTATTTTAAGCCTAAAAAGTTAGCCACCCGACCTCCATGCTAACTCAGACCAAAGACCGCAATGACACTGAATTACAAACAAGAGGAAAACATGGCTCATAATTTATTGTTTGCTATGTTCAGAAGAAAGAGTTTTTAGAGTCTGCAGTAACCTGTTGGGAATACACTGTGGTGAGGACATTTTTGTTTACCCAAGAAAACTAGCCAACAAGTTAAAAGAAGCACTACACCCTACCACATTGAGAACCCACAGCTTCTGAGCTCTACTAAAGGTTTGCGCTGCATTGAGATTTTCTGCTACTGGAGGTTTTTTGCATCGCTACACTCTTTACTGAATCATGAATTTTCCCAGTAAAATGCCCAGCTGAATTCTTCCAAAAGGCAAACATTTTCTGATGGAATGAACAGAACTGAAGTTATTGTGCTTGGCCCTAAACACCTTAGAAACACATTATCTAATGATATAGCTACTCTACATGGCATTACCCTGGCCTCCAGCACCACTGTAAGGAATCTGGGAGTTATCTTTGATCAGGATATGTCCTTTAACTCCCACATAAATCAAATTTCAAAGACTGCCTTTTTTCACTTATGTAGTATCTCAAAAATCAGGCATATCCTGTCCCAAAAAATTGCAGAAAAACTAGTCCACACATTTGTTACTTCTAGGCTGGATTATTGCAATTCCTTATCATTAGGCTGCCCTAACAAGTCTCTAAAAACTCTCCAGCTGGTCCAGAATGCAGCTGTATGTGTACTGACTAAAACTAGAAAAAGAGATCACATTTCTCCCATTTTAGCTTCTCTGCATTGGCTTCCTGTAAAATCTAGAATAGAATTTAAAATCCTTCTCCTAATTTACAAAGCCCTTAATGGTCAGGCACCATCATAATCTTAAAGAGCTCATAGTACCGTATTATCCCACTAGAACATTGCACTCCCAGAATGCAGGCTTACTGGTGGTTCCTATAGTCTTTAAAAGTAGAATGGGAGGCAGAGCCTTCAGCTATCAGGCTCCTCTCCTGTGGAACCATCTTCCAGATTCGGTCCGGGGTGCAGACACCCTCTCTACGTTTAAGAGTAGGCTTAAAACTTTCAGTTTTGATAAAGCTTATAGTTAGGGCTGGCCAGGCTCACCTTGGATCAGCCCTTAGTTATGCTGCTATAGGCCTAGACAGCTGGGGGACTTCCCATGATGCACTGAGCTCCTCTCTCCTAGGTTCAGGGCCAAGCCTTCATGGTCCTTCACAGTCCTGTTGGCATCCTTCCCTTGCTGTTGCTGTTGCTGCTGTTGTTGTCGTTGTTATGATTGTTGTTATTCTGCCCCCCCTTCTTTCTCTCTCTCAACCCAACTGGTCAAAGCAGATGGCCGCCCACCAAGAGCCGGGTTCTGCTTGAGGTTTCTACCCCTTAAAGGGGAGTTTTTCCTTACCGCTGTCACCAAGTGCTTGCTCATGGGGGAATTGTTGGGTCTCTGTAAATTAAAGAGTACAGTCTTGACCTGCCCCTGAGATGACTTTTGTTGTGATTTGGCGCTATATAAATAAAAATTGATTGATTGATTGAACTGAGTGGTTTTACATGGTTGCTCGGTCAGCTATGTTTTTTAGTTAGAAAAAAGTTTCAATTTACCCAGAATTCATGGCAAATTAGTCCTACTTAAACCTGCAGTGTGGAACCTTTACATATAAATGAACGTCAGTTACATTCAAGCCCTTGTCAAACGAGTTTACACAATGCTGATTAAGCCTATCACCACCAGATAAATGTATTTCACAGTATACAGAGTTTTTAAATCTCATGTCGGGCATGACATTCCCGCTCTGGCTGTTTGAATGCACACCCAGAGACTTCTGCCAGCTGAGCCAGCTAACTTCCAGTTAGCTTTCTACTGACTTGAATGGGGATAAATAATTTAATCGTGTGGCTCCTCTAGACTTTCCAAATGTTAGACTGAATGGATCAAATTCTGAGAGTGAAACGAGTCATTTCGTGGGGGTTGTGTGACGCAACAATTTATTCACCATTTTAAAGTCGCAACAGTAGCAACGGGATAGGCTATGGCGGAGCCTATGACATAAGTACATCTTCAGTGTTTTTGTAATTACTCTCACTGCCAAAAGGGGGAGACAAAAGTCCCACACTCCAGCTTTAAGGTAGTTAAGAACCTGGGAGCTTTGTGCATCAAATGAATTTAGATGTCTAGCTGAAATCTGACTCAGTTCAGTTTGATGCAAACCATGGTCAACATCTATCTTTGTGAAAGCCCACCCAGCTCCGTACTTACCACAGAGTTTGGGGAGAACTGTTTCCTGAATTTGCAAGACCTGCACAGATCCGTGACCTTAGCTCCATGCAACACCTATGGGATGAACCAGAACGTCAACTGTGAGCCACACCTTATCACTCAGCATTAGTGTTGGACCTCACTAATGTTCTTGAGGCTGAATGGGAGTGAATCCCTGGAGCCAGGCTCCAACATCTGGTGAAAAGCCTGAAACCAGGAGAGTGGAGGCTGTTACAGCAGCACATTAATGCCCATGGTTTTGGTATCCCAAAATATACCTCTTGGCCATTTAGTGTATATTCAAAACTTGTACAAACTATGTGTGTGTGTGTGTGTGTGTTTGTGTGTGTGTGTGTGTGTGTCTGTTTGTGACGTAAGCAGTTTAAAATGAATCCTTGTAGCATGAAGACTGGGGGCTGTGCTCTTTAATGTATCAACTTGTCATCCAATCACACATTGTCCCAAAAAAAAATTTTGATTGCTCGACTGCGCATCTGGGCTGCAACATTCTTCACTACAGTACATAACAATAGATCTTCCATAACATCTTCCAGGAATACATAATACAACATCCTGAATAAAGACAATGAATTATTTGGTCAATCTTTCTTACTGGACTCAATGGCAGTAAGACAAGGCTTAAGAGAACCTGATTGGAGGGACTTATTGTCTTAAAAACAAAAGATGGATACACACCTCTGCTCACACACTGGTGGAAACAGAGATGAAAAGTCTCAGATCTCTGCCTTCACATACACCTAAAGCCAAGCCAACCCTGGCATTTCTCCCCTCCTCTCTGGATGCCTTGCTTTTCAGCTCCAACTGGCCTCAACTCTAAAGGGCCTGTAAACTAAAAGCACATGTTCTCCTCTGACTCTCCATGTACATGTGAGAGAGGCAGGCCGCTATTCCACACCATAGAATATAGACTACAGACCAGGTATGGTTGTTTTGGTAGAAGCCATTTTATTTGGAGCAGTGGTAGTAGTGGCTGCAGCTGTAGAAGCACTACTAGCACTACTCCAGTAGCAAAAGTACTATTCATAGTTGGAAGAAGCATTCAGATTCCTTACTTAATAAAAGTAGCAAAGCCACAGTGCAAAAGTACTGTGAAGTCCTGCATTTAACGTCTCACTGAAGTAGACTTAGATAAGTATCATCAGTAGAATGTGCTATAGGTTATTAAAAGTAAAAGTACTCATTGGGAAGAAATGCCCCTTTTACTGTGTTATCAATTATTAATACACTAAAGGATAGGCTCACAGTTTTTTAAGTATGTCTTAAAACAATTCTCAGATGCCCATATGTATGGTGGTCCCTATGAACAAAACACACACAAGAGCAAAAGCACAAACATTAAGAAAAATGAGCTTCAACCCCGGTGTTTGTGTGCTCACTTTTGTATGTGTTTTACCATTTGCAGCATTTTTTTGATTTTAATGTTTAGTCTTTTCACTTTTTTTGTGTTTTACAGTTTGTAGCTCATTTCTAAATGTTTGCACTTTGCGTTTGCTTTTGCTTTTGCATGTATGTGTTTTGTCCTTAGGTGCCACCATACATAACTGCAAGATACCTGTATATGTATAGTTGCAACTGTTGTTATGGATGACATTATTGACTCAAAAGTGACACTGTGCTGCACTCTTCGTAGATCTGTCCAAGGCTTGGGATGCTGTTGATCAAAACATTTTCTTAAGCTGCTTTCTGTGGGTTTTGATGCTTCTGCTTACAGCTGTTAAACAACTGTAGCTGCCGATGGTTTCAAATCAAGCCCACCAATTATTGATAAAGGTGTCCCTCAAGGATCAATATTAGGCCCCCTGCTAATTACTCTATACATAAATAATATTTATCTTACAACTATATATAGGCTTCATTTCATATTTAATTAATTTATCTATTATGTATAAGGTATCATTTGTGAATGTGTGAAGTTAACTGACATTTTCTTTTTTTTCCACTTTGTTGTAAAATTAATTTAAATGTAATAGTATGAATAAAAGTACCAATAAAAGTAACTGTGGTAGCAACAGCAGCAGATGTAGTAGTAATGACAATGGTAAGAGAAGTATCAGTAGTAGTAATAGTAGTAGTAGTAGTTTTATGAGGATTGGTGGTAGTATCAGCTGGTCAGTGTTCATTTCAAAAGTTGAACTGCTGGCCACAAGATTTCTCCTACTTCACTGTAAAGTCCATTCTCAGTGTATGTGCACTGGGGACTTCAAGTTTCCACATTACACTTGTGTAAGTTGCATACTGGACCACAACTGGCTTCCAAATGAGTAATTATGTCACAAATCATGCTGGTATGTCCATGTGTTGAACTCAGATTTAAGGTGAGCACAGAGAAACTTTCCACTCTCAGCAGATTAATCTGAAAACAAACTCTGCACATACATTATTCTACACAGAGAAGAGAACAACATCGCATTGAAGGAACAAGAAGCAAAATGTAGCTTCAGAGCCTGCAACTATAAATCCAGCTAAAGGGAGGTTAGAGACTGTCCAGTGGTTCTCTCTGTTGTTGTGAGACAACAAGGTCCGAGGTTCAGTTCCACTTTGGCCAGCTGACTTCTTTCCTCTGACAGTTATACAGGTTAGGTGAAACTCTAAAGTGGTTGTAGGTGTGAATTTGGTAACTGGTTGTCTCTCCACTGTGCCCACTGTGACCCTGCACAGGATAAGTAGGTGTAGATAATGGATGGATGGGTGAATGGATGGTAATAGTGGCTTTTATGTCATAAAGAGGTAATAATAAGTGATAGCAGTACTGTAAACATATAGTAATAATATTAATAGGACATGTGTAATAACATTAGTCATTAGTTAAATTGAACTGCATACAAATGAAAAATACAGATCATCATTCTGTGTTTGTCATTAAAATATAGGTTCACAATTTTTCAAATGTGTTTTAAAACAACAGTCAGGTGTCCATATAAGCAGTGAAACAGGTTTTCCTCGCTGTAATCATTCCTCCTGTTCATACTGGCTATTAAAAGATCCTCTTCAAATGTGCTTTCAATGTAAGTGATGGAGGCCAAAATCCACAGTGTGTCAGTTTGAAGTTTGAAGTTTCTGTACCTTATATCAAGCTTCATCAGTCTGATTTAGTCATATTAAGTGGATATCTGCCACATTTAGTCTTTTTAGCATCAAATTCCCTCTTTGTGTTTCCTCAGACAGTGTTTCCCTGTTGAGCTGTGGTGGAAGTATAGTAACAAAAAGAGGGACTTTGGCACTAAAAAGACTGCAACGTTGAAAGATATTTACTTGATTTGACTCATTTGGACGCTGAAGCTTCATATTAGCTTCAGATAAAATTTTAAATACATTTTTGCACAGGAGGACCATCACTTACATCGTAAGTGCATTATGATCTTGTGATCTTCTAATGGTCAGTATGAACGGGAGGAATGATTACAGCAAGAAAAACATGTTTCAATGTTCTGTTGTGCTCCTGACTGTTGTTTTAAGACAGACTCTAAAAACTGAACCCGTCTTCTAAGCAGTTACATGAACTAATGCTTCTGGATACACATTCAGTGATGGTGGAATCATCTAGTGTTTCGCATCTCTTAACACAATTATGATACTTCCTTTTAGGGCTGGGTATCATTTAAAAAAAATTACAATACCAGTACCAATACCAGTACCATTAAAGAGGATCTATTATGGTCATTTCCAGCTCTAAATTTTTATTTTTGGAATCCACTAAAGTAGCTTTGCATGATTCACAGTTAAAAAAAACTCCTCATTTATCTCATACTGGCCCTTTATGCAGCCCCTCAGTTCAGCCTCTGTCTCTAACAGGCAGCCTTAGCTCCTGTCTCTTTAAGCCGCCCTCCTGATGAGCCCACTCTGTTCTGATTAGCCAGCTTTACATATCAGAGTTGTGTCATGTTACCGCCAATGTAAACCCAACAACTCCTGCTTTACTGCTTCAAATTAAAAACTTTTAAATGACTAAATAATGGGAGACTTTTATTGTGAAGAACTTACAGGAAGTGAAACCTCACTGATTTAGCAGAGCTTTATTAGCAGTGCTAAAAACCGGTCAAAGCAACAACATATGAACATATTTGGAGCTGTTTATTCAGCGGATCAGTAAGAAATAATGCAGGGAGGAAAAGTACAAGCAGAAACAGCCACTGTGATGATGATGTTTGATGAAGAGCTGCAGATGACCAGCACACCTCCAACAGGTAAACTACTTATTTTACTTTGCTGTGCTGTGTAATGGAGTCATGACTCAGTGTGACTGCCCCCAAAACAATGGAAAAACACCATAATGTTAGCAGAGTGGAGCAGTGAACTGGTGAATAAAGAAATCTGTAACGAGTCAACATCGAACCGCTGGAAACTTAGCGTTCAGAACAGTCTGAAGCCAGTGCTTTTTGTTCACAGGATTACTTCTACTACTTCCCATCATGTGAATGGAAGCATTCAGTTGCATAAAATGCCAACACTCCTCCCCATTTAAATGATTTTTACACAAATACATTTTGAAAGTGTTCAGATTATTAAAATATTTAATATTGTGGCATCTCGGCACGCTGAACTGCCAACTCCATCAAATACATGTATGACCACTACAGACTGTGTGGGTTGTAGCTGCTGTGGTAGTTGGCCAATCACATGTTGCATTAAACCAAAGAATGCTTGAGGTGATACAAATAGTAATTTTTTTCTAGATCTGGGTACAAAAAGGATCAAATAGAAGTATTATTTGACTGGAGAAGTTTTGATAGTACTTGGTACTGGGCTATTTCAGTCGATAACTTAAAGGTATTGAGTACCAATACCCAGCCGTACTGCCTTTAGAATGCCTGATGTGCAAAATGCCATTTGACCCAGGGAACAGATAATAGAGCAGAACAGTGACTATAACCACATGAACCAATCAGACATCTTACAGGTATGGCAATCTCATCATTTAATTGTGTAATTTTCTCAAAGCCATTGTTTCTGGGTTATATACAGTATATTATACTTTTTCTATGATATTGTCTAACATGTTTTTCATAACAGTATCATGACTTTATATTTTCTTCAAATAATAACTTCTCAAACCAATTCAGTTTCAGAGTTTTTTGCTCAGGATAAATTATTTTGTGGTTTGGGTTAGATTAAGATTCAAATTCATTTACTTCAATATCAACATCATCACAATTTTGTTGTACTTGTCATGATGAAATGTTGGGGCTTCATCATAAATAACAATGAATTGCCAGGCATGTTCCTGACAGGTTCTTATATTCTCTTTCATGTGCTGTATACTGTAAACTACACTGTACTGTGGGAGTGGGGCTATATTTTCATGCTCTGCATATTTTTAGAGCTGCAATAATTAGTCCATCAATGGATCAACAAAAAATGAAGTATTTTGATAATCAAATCATCTTAGTCATTTTTAAGCAAATATGCCAATAAAATTGCTGGTTTTAGCTTCTCAAATATGATGTTTTGAGGCTTTTCATACATGATATTAAGCTGAATATTTTTTGATTTTGTGGTGTTTAGTTGGACAAAACTAGACATTTTAACTTTAACTCTGGAAATTATAACGGTCATTTTCACTATTTTGTGACATTTTATAGACAAAATGATTCATCAATTGAATGAGAAAACAACCAACAGATTAATTAATAATGAAAATAATTGTTAGTTGCAGCCCTACATATTTTCATTCATTTTGACAAAGGTTTGTTCAAGTCTGAAGTGGTTTGTTTTGAATATGTTCAAACATATTGGATTACTGCTCATTTGATGTCATTATTCTTCTATTCTGTTTCATAGTATTATGCTGTTTGCTACCCCTTCTCATAGAGGTAATATCAACATTAAAGTAATATTTCAGTTAGGTTATTTCTTTCTACCAGGCTCTCCTGTCTATTCATTCTGTTTCTATGCTCCCAGTCTGGCCCTGGAATGTTGTAATGAAACATATTTTCTTTCCCCAGTCACCTGCAACCCACAGCCGCCAGCCTTGCTTTGATCCGCTCACCGCTCTCCACAAATATCAAAATGATCTCTGCATTGGTCTGCGTTCTTCACTCTATAAAGACCGAAGCTTACGAGTAATATAGCTGAGTGAAACAAATACCTTTCTCTTTCTCCGTGGGTAACAAGGAACAGGTGAGGCTCCCAACTGTCTGAGGCCTCAGTAGGGAGAGCTCTTTTCAAAACAGAACTGTGTTACATGTGGGGGTTTGTAATCAGTCTCATACTTCACTCACTGCAAAGCTCCATGTCAGTCATATAATCACATCACTTTCAGAAACACCTGCATTACTGCTGCAAAACAGTAGAATATGGAGCTAAGATAGAATATGACATTGGATAAGGTGTTTAAGTATATAGACCTCAGTTTGATTAACAGCATCTGCTTTATTGGATATAAGACCACAGCTTTAGAGTCAAATCTAACTCTCTTTGTCAGCAGCACTCACAGTGCAGAAGGTGTTTTTCATTGTGCTGGTCACAACATGTTTCTCTATATGTGTATATGTATGTGTGGAAGTGGCCGTCTCAATTGATCCATCAGTATATCCACCAGGTCAGAGCCTTGTATAACTTGAATGTAACCTGGCTGACTTCAAATCTCAGGTTCTTTACAATTTTTATCAGTTTGAGCAATCTTAAATAATACCTCAGGGTTACAAAAATGTAATCTAACAGTTCAAATAAGCTTCT
Organism: Thunnus maccoyii; assembly: GCF_910596095.1. NCBI lineage: Eukaryota > Metazoa > Chordata > Actinopteri > Scombriformes > Scombridae > Thunnus > Thunnus maccoyii. Next base: position 33,455,857 of record NC_056537.1, on the reverse strand, counting down.
TTTTGAACCATTGTAATATTTTAAGGCAGCCTGGTTACTTTTGTGGGAATAGTTCATCTTACTTGCAGTCTTAAAGCTACTTTGACTCACTTTTGGCAGCATGGGGACAGCAGAACAAACTGAAAACACAACACTGACATATTATCACCTTTAGAGCTGGCTAACACAGAGCTGTCTATTCTACATTTAACAGACACAGAACAGCATTAGCACTCCTTTGGAATCGTGTGTGTCCACCTGATGAACGTAGGTCTTATATTCACAATTCAATATTTTAGCTTTTTTTTTGGTCTCCAGCAACTCCGGAGAAAAATATCTGTCTCTTTAGCTGCTAAATGCTCCACTATCACTAGTTGCTATATTTGTCTGTCTGCTTTTAGGTTCTGATTAGTGTGTACAGTGGGTTTATCTGAGATTTTTACTGGAAACTTCTGCGTGCTGCTGCTGGAAACCAGGTCACTGTCTGAGACTGAACCAAAATAGTCAATGCAGGCCAGAAAATCAAAACAATGAACTGAAAGACAATAAAAAGCTCAGAAGGGCTGAGGGGAACTGCAGAGTCGGTGATAATTCTCTGTGGATTCATTACTGTGACCAACACCTTTTCACATTATTATTATTTCACATATTATTGACATTTGATCCATTAAAATATAAATAGAAGTTAGTGCAGCTTTAAGTTCAACTAAGACTTAACTGCATAATTTGCAGAGCAGCTCTGTGGACCATTTGTAAATGACCAGAGACAACCTTGTACGTAAAAAGATAAATAAAAAGCATGTGAGACCACCTCCTCTTAGTTTGAGAGAAATACATGTGAGTTTAGCCATATTCCTCCACTAGTAAAAAAAGGAGTGAACAAAACCCTTGACATTTGAGTCTGTAGTCAAGGCAAGGCACGGATGAGTTAAATATGGTCAGGCTGTCAAGGACACAAAGAGGCACTTTTTATCTACATTGGCAATTGAATCCTTAATGGAAGTATTTTATAAAGTATACATTTCCAGCAAAACAACATAGTAGAAAACTGTGGAAACAAAGTTTTCCAGGATGTTCAAGATTTCCAAAATGTCCACATTTCTTTCAAATATGTTTTATTACATAAGTTTTTATGCAATATACAATCAACATAAAATCACCAAAATGGTGCAATTACCCATGCACCTCCAAGCCCCCTTCCCAGAGCAAAACACACAAAGAGGAGGTCCAGCTCTTGCAATTACATAATTCATAAGTTATGGTGGAAGTCCATTAGGGATGACGAGTAACATAATGAAAATCTTTTACATAATTAAATCATAAACAATTACAAACAATAGGGTAAGAGTAAGGGTAAAACTAGTGTGGATATACAAACACAGTCTTGTGTGTATACCCACATAAAATCAATAAATAAGTATAAGATTAAATAGATAAATTTAGATAAACTACCTCCCAAAAAACAAGGAAAGGTCCACAAATTTGATGATATATGGTAAGTTAATCTTTTATAACATGCCTTATTCTTTAAATGTGTAGTATGTCAGTAAATTCATTCATCCACTTAACTGTTAGAACAACTTCTTTATTCCAGTTCAAAAGAAGCAGTTTCTTTGCTCTGCTTAAACAATAAGAAAGAAGTTGATTTATTCAATGTTGATATTGATTCAGATGTCCCCAGAACTATTAGGAGTGGGTCTCTGTCATATGTCTTTTAAATAATTTAGATGAAACATTGAAGATATTAGTCCAATTATTATGTAATTTTGAACAATTGACAAAACTATGTGCAAGATCTGCCTGTTCTATTGTACACTTATCACAGCTAGGTGGTGCATCAGAAAATATTTCATGTAGTTTTGTATTGTATTAGTACAGTCTGTGCACGATTTAAACTAAAACAGACAATGTCTAGAGTTAATTAAATCTAAGTTAATCTTTTTTATACTTGGTTGCCAAATTTACTCTGATATTTTGACTCCTAACTCTTTTTGCCATTTGTTTTTTAATGCAGACATAGAAGGGTACATAAAACATTGTAAACATGTAAGAATTGAGTCAATGTCTTGCTGGAGTTTGCAAGTGGATTCAGACACCTTCCTGAAATAGTATCTGAGACTTTTTCAAAATTAGAATTATGAGAGTGTATATAGTTTATATATATATATAAAGTTGTAAAATTAAAAAAAAAAAAAAGTGACTGTATGGAAACACAAATTTTTTGTTGTACCTGTATCTGAATATAAATCTCCAATTGTATATATTCCTGTATTTTCCTGTGCTTTATCCATTCGAGATGGTAAAAAGGATGGATTTACAATTATAAGAAGTAAGAGTGCCAGAGCTGGTAGAGAACAATATTTCTTAATTCTCCAAATTCTGACAATGCTATGTATAATGATCTTACTATATATTGACTTATCTAACTGTATAGGAGAGAAGTTTATAAGGATGGCATAGTTCTCGTTCTGACTGTAGCCAGACAGGGGAGCTGTTATATTATCAAGCCACCGTGTAATAATTTTCATATGACTAACCCAATAATATAAGCCAAAATCAGGGACAGCCAACCCTATCCAGACATGCCAGATGGTTTGTTGCACAGAACCATCTGAGAAGTCGTCCATGGAAACTAAAAAATACAAAAAAATACTTGGCAGGTTGATTGGATGAACCATCTATCACCGTTGATCACCGTCTTACCTTGTGAGATATCTGAATTCGCAGCACTGATTGGTCTGAACCACCAGTGGTTAGGTCAGGCCAACCTGCCCTCCTGTTTAGATTTGCAGAAGTGGAGTTTTTTTTTTTTTAATTCCGTGGCCTTTATAGTTCCATAAGAAATGGAGGATGATAGAATCGAGATGATTAAAAAAAGATTTTGGCAAAAATACTGGCAAACTTTGGAAAAGATATAATAGTTGAGGAAGAAAAATCATTTTAATGGCATTTATTCTACCGATTAGTGAGATGGGAAGAGTTTTGCAAAGTTTAATATTTCTCTGCAATTTAGTAATCAATTGAAGAAAGTTAGCTTTAAAGAGAGCGGTAATTTCCCATTTTCCCAAATGATTCGGGAAAGTCAACATTTCAGGAGGCCTTTAATTGCCTGCTGTTGTGTGTCACTCTCTGGGCCAGCTTTTTACTGCCAACATTCTGAAGTTTTGATATTAGAACATTGTTCTTTCTGTCTAACACTTCCGTCTTGTGGGGTGAGATGAATGATGCAGCCTCCAGGGTGACACTCTTTCGTCTTGTGTTCTCATCCATTTGTGTTTTTTTGTCAACAGCTTGGTTGGATTACAGCTATGATTGGACTGGGGATAAAACAAGCATATCTGGTACTGGGCCATTCTCACAGGGTGCTGGCAGGGTTACATGTTGTTTTCTAATCTAAATTTAGAAACAATAATCAATCAGCCTGAACCATCTGGGCTAGTCAACCTTGAAGGAAACCTACTAATGAGAACCTGGATGGAGCTTGTGTTTTTCTAGTTCTAGGACAGTCTTTCTGAGCACTGGGTCAACATGTCATCTGTCAGCTGGTCTCAAATCAGCACTGTTCTCTGTACAGAGGTCAGACAGGCTTCAGCCATGAGTGTGTACACAAGGTACTATTCATTATTTTGGCTGTCTTTATGTACAAGAAATTAATGTACTTTACAATTTTAGGGAACTGTGCAATGTGTACACTGATGGATGTCAGTTCAACTTTGAAAAACCACTGCCAGGTTTAAAATCGACCTGGGTCTGTGTCTTCTACATTTACTATATTCACTGCTAGGTAGATGATGCTTTGCAGCACATTGCACAGATTAGCACTAAATAATGTGTTGTATCAATTTGTATACATTATTGGTACATGAAATAAGGCACAAACTTGTGGGGATGAATGTATTTTATTGAAATTGTTTATGCATTAACGATATATGTTTTTAGACATCATAGCTATGTCTCAGCTGGAACTAATTGAAGGCCATTTCAGATTTTCTATGGTTCTGTGGTATGTGTAACATAAATAAAGATAATGCAGGATATTTGACAGTAGTGCAGTATAAATGTATTTTAATGTAATTTGTTGTTTTTGTGTAGTTTTGATGTCAGGTGAGGGGCAGATTTCCTTATACTGTGGTAGGCGGAGACTGACTGTCTTTGTTGTATGTGTTCATTGTAGGTAAAATAAACACCTGGTTAGTCTGCACCTAACCTCTGCCTGACGCCTCCTGCTTATAAAGTCCAGCTGTTACACGGCTATTCTAGCAGCAGAATTTATACAGCATGTATATGCAATGCAGACTGACTGCAGTGTACATTTTGCATAATATTCTAAAATGGTAAAGTACATTAGTTTCTTGCACAATGTAGTATGGCATTGTGTCCCAACAATACCATACTACAAACTAACTGTATACAGTGTATATTATATAATAATCTTCATAGTATACTGGTTTTTGCAGTTAGTATACAAGAAATGAACATACTGCATTGTTTTGCACTAGCAGGAAATAATGCAATGCATGTGCTGTGCAAAAGCAATTAAACTGTGACTTGTGATTGCCAACGTCAGTTAAATCTAACAAAAAAAACTGAAAATGTTTTTTTCAAAAATTCCATAGTTATTAGTTTGTCTGCTGAGGTGTTCCTGAAGCTATTCACCACCATCCTCTGTTACTTTCAATTTGTCCATCTGTGATTATCTCTTCCTTTGTGAATTGCATCATAACATTCTGATATTGCTGGTATAAAGTTTACCATGTTCACCATCTTAGTTTAGCGTTGTGACATGCTAACATTTGCTAATTAGCACTTAACACAAAGTGCAGCTGATGGTCATAAACAAAAGTATTGACCGGATTAAAAATTTGACCTGATGATGATGCTAAATGAAAAGTCAGGGGAGCACCAAATTGGACATGGATCAAAATTCATGTCAATTTATCCAATAGTTAGGCCATTCACTAAAAACACAAATGTCAACCTCATGGTGCCACTGAAGTAAAAGTCAGAGGATCACCAGTCAGTAGGATTAATCCTCAGAGGACCAGGAATGTCTGTACAGAAGTTCATGGCGATCCATCCAACAGTTAGACATTTCAGTCTGGGCCAAAGTGGTGGATCGACTGACCGACATCGCCTTCCCAGGAGCCATGCTGGTAGCATGGCAAAAAACCACCTAATCTAAAGGGACAATTTTGTTTAAAATGTTTGATGAGTGACGGCGCAAATGTTTAATGAAGCTGAATAAAGTTGAATGAAACGAAATGAAATGTCTACAAAAAGTTCAACACCCTTGAACTCCACTTTGATGCCAATGAACCACACACAATCACTCTGGTGTGAGTTTAAAAAAAAGGGAGGACCAGTTCAATCTTGCAACAATATAAGTATAGTCTACTGCAGCCACCTGGGAGCGAGGGAGCTGAAGCACCGTTAGCACCCCCACTTCCCCTTACACAAAAAATGGTACAGAGTTGTAACGGTGCAGCTCAGGTGACAAACCGTGTGTTGTGGGTGTGTGCAGAAGAGAGCAAGAGGAGCGGTGCCTGTTTGAAGAGATATTTCCAGATTGACATAATGTTCTGCATGTGGAAAGTTGAGACAGGTTCAACTTGGCACCCGCTGAGGTGCCAGAATCATTGATTGGAGACACACACCTGCTGTGACCCAACTATTGAAAACAAGTGAAAAAAATGCCCTGTGGTGCTTTGGAAAAGCATTGGCCTCAGTGAAGTGCAGTAATCACATTACTGAATGTCATCTGTTTCACAAGCCAGGCCTGGAGACAAGGCAACCTGAAACAGGCCTTTGATGCCAGAAAGTTGTGTTCTCACAGTTTTCACTCTTAATGGCTCCCATGTTTCTCTCTTAAAACTTTTGTTTTCCCTGAACCTGAAAAGCCCTCCTGCTGGGAGCGACAGTGCGATTGTTTGTGTGTGGTTTAGCTGTCAGTGTGGGTGTGCTGGTCGTGTGTGTGCGTGCAACGAGTAAATCATGTGTACATATCAGCACTATTGTCCAAATGGCAGCTTTTCAGGAACTAAGACAAGCAAACTTGTTTCCAAACCATTAGAGTCTACCCATTGCATTTTGATATCAGAACAAACAAGGGAAATGCTGTTTTCAGCCCACAAAGGTAGCAACACATGGGCATATTAAACTGGGAATGAGAAAGATGTATCTGTAGCAGGTTGGAAATGCTATTGTTTAGTTTTTATTTAAACAGACACCCCCTTTTTTAATAATTGAACTATTCTGACATTCTTTAGTCTTTAATATACTTTCATGTCAGTAGATGGTGCTGTGGTGCTGCTGTGGATTCACTAGGAAAACTGTAGCTACAAGCTCAGCTCATGTGCAGCTCAGAAATAAGTTTTTAAATGACTTTTAGATGTGTGTCATGTTTAGTAAACTTTGTTTTGTAGATAATTGTCCTAACACGCAACGTCATTCTGAGTAGTTCTTTCCATGAACTTTGGTTTTATACAGTAGTTTTGTGAGTGTAAGTAACTGACATTAGCGTTCTGTAACATAAGAAAATGTGTTCTATTGTTAAGAGTATTAGCCATAGACTGTAAAAAATATGGACGTCGTCACCGTGACATCACCCATTGATTTGTGAACTGCTGTTTTGCAGCCTGGAATTTAGCGATTTGATCATCGCCCTCTTGGATTTGACCATTGCTGTGTTTGATTTTTGGAGCCAGAAGTGATCATATTTGGACGAGAGGGTCGAGTTGACCATAGCGCTAACTGCTAGCTTGGTTAGCACAGTGCATTTGCAACCTATGGTTAGCAGTAATAATGCTGATGCTAATGCTAATTTCCGCTAGCGAAAAACAGGCGTAAAACCATTAAAACAAAATGTATTCACCGGAAAAACTGATCATCCAACTCTTTAGAGGATCTTGTATCACAACCAAACACTGAACAAGACTTTTAGGTGACAAAAATGTTACAATTAACTTCATGAACTGAAAACACACTGTGAAATAGCAGCAGCTATACCTGTATTCTGAGGTTACGCCATGGTTACGTTACATAATCAACGTTGTCGCTGTGGTAGCGACTTGTCAATCACAACATAGCCACTCCCTAAAGCATACGCTGCTTTATCGTCCATTTTACTCTAAATGGGACCATAATTTAAGAAATGAACATCATGCTGTATTGAAGACTTGAAACTAGCAATTGAGACCATAAACTCATTAGGAAAGTGTTTACTGAGGTAATAAATCAAGTGAGAAGTAGGGTCATTTTCTCATAGACTTCCATATAATCAGACTTCTTTATACTGCCAGTGGAGTCGCCCCCTGCTGGTCATTAGAGAGAATGCAGGTTTAAGGCACTTGCACATTGGCTTCACTTTTCAGGCCAGAGCTACCCGCTTGGTCAGCTTGGTTAGCCAGCCAGCAGTAAGTAAATGGTGATAAGAATGATACTATATTCAAACAGATACTTGCTAACATGTCGTGGTCGCACCATATGGAGAAGTTAAAACCAAGATTGGGAAGTTTGATGACCAGCGTGGATGGACGTGAGTGTTGTAGGTGTCCAGGTGAGTCAGAGCAGAGTGCAGTGCTGTGGAGATGCAGTACCACCTCGTTTCTGTGCCAAGGCTTTCTGTGGCACCATGTCTGAATGACATCAGGCCTGTTGCACTTACCCCCATTGTCACAACCGCATTGTCAAGTGCTTTGTCCTGGCTCATCTAAAAGCCTTTGTACCCCCATCAGTGGACCGCTTTCAGTTTGCCTACCGCTCAAACAGTTTTCGGGCTCTTGAGCACAGCTGACTGGGCCAGTGACAGGTTGAAGATGTGAGTGAACACTCCAGCTAACTGTTCCATGCAGGTTCTCAGCACACAGCAAGGGATGCCATGTGCCAAGGAACTACACATAATATACAGCCATTGATGCATGGATTCCAAAAGACCTCTGAAGATGTCCTCTGGTATCTGGCAGCAAGACGTTAGCAGCAGATCCTTTCGGTCCTGTGAATTGTGAAGTGGGGCCTCCATGGATCGGTCTTGTTTTTCCAGCACACTCCTGCCGGCTTAGCCAAGTTACCCTGGTTACCTTGGTTACCCTGGTTACCATGCTAATGTAGTGTTGCTGCCATCATTATTATTAAGATATGCACCGTTATCCCCATATTTAAATGGTATTGCGCCTCCTCCATCCGCCTCCCCTCTCTGTGTCAGTCAGCTAGAGGGCTATGCATATACTCATAGAACTGGAGTTACATCCAGGTAACTACTATTTATTCTTAACTGGCATGCACATTATATAATAGGCACCAGGGGCTTATCCACCCTTGTTTTATCCCCAGCTTGTTTTGGGGCCGGCCTTTATTTGTTTGTGTCGACCATGCCGCCGGCCATTATCTGAGGGCCCGGCTTTTAATTGTCTACCATCTTTTATTTGAGGAAGTATGTTATATATAATATATACAAAACTATACATAATATACAAAATTAAATCACATAATTTACATAAATAATTTTAAATAACACACATTGCTGTGCGTCACATAGGCAGCAGGCATCCTGTCCTATTCCAAATAACAAGAACATTCAAGACATTTCATCAACATTTCTAAGGCATAAGAAATCCAAAATGCACTTTTAAAACATTAAAGATAATTCAAATTAATATGCGTAAATCATAAAGGTTTTGGACTCCACGCTGACTACACACTACACACACACACACACACACACACCTCCTTTGTATTGTCTCCAGCCAATTAACTCCCTCAGATCTTCAAACCAGCCTGATTCCCAGCAAACAGGACACGCAGAGCGAGCACGGTGCTTTCAGGAAGTAATCAGCCCTCTGCAGATGGCTCTTTGTTTGTGTCTCAACCTCCTTGATTATTGCTAGACATGACTCATATAAACTACCCAATAAAACACCCCTAAAACTCTGGGAAACAACACTTTCTAACACAGTGAAAATCCATCCCAAACACAGTTAATAGCACCAGTGCAGGGAGTCAAATGATTCAGATTTTACTCTGATTAATGAAGAATATTGGAAAATAACAGGCTGGGTTTTATTAACAGGTGACACTTTGATCTTTAAATTGTGTCAAGGGGTAAATTCAATGATGCATTTTCAGAGCTGATAGTGTTTATGTTGGTTTAAGACACATTCACATTTAATCACATTTAGATGAAACTGAGAAGAGTGAAATGACTCAAGCATCTGTTTGGTTCACCTGCCCTTATAATGTCAATGTGAAAGCCCTGCTACTACAGTTTATTGTTTACACTCCAAAGGAAAGACGCCATGCTGCTGTAACAGTGTTAGCTCTACACTGCTGGTCACAATCTCGGGGCTCAGAACATGTGGCTATTTTCTGGTAACCAGAGGCACATATGCATATTCTAGTACATTCTTAAAGGGTTCAAAATTTTTCAAGTCTGTCTTAAAACAACAGTCAGGAGCCCAAATGAACACTAAAACATGTTTTTCTTGCTGTAATCATTCCTCCTGTTCATACTGACCATTAGAAGATCCCTTCATAATGCACTTACAATGGAAGTGATTAAGACACACTTGAAATTTGTGAAACTATCCTTTAACTTTAGAGGGTCATAGGGCCAATCCCAGGTGACATTAGATGAGAGGCAGGTGGACAAGTCACCAGTCCATCATAGGGCTGACACATAAAGACAAACATTCATGCTCACATTCTCGGATAATCTACGGACAATTTAGGGTCACCAGTTAACCTGACTTGCATGACCCTTGGTCTATGGACTGGAGGGTCGCGACGGGAGGCACAAGAATATGCAAACTTCACACAGAGCCAGCCGGAAGGTTCAAATTCAAGAGTCATGCTGTGAGGTGACAGTTGTAACTATCCAGTGTACCCAATATTCTGGTACACTCACCATGTACTTTAAGTGCTCATTAAAGCAAGCTACAAAACAAACTGGACATGGCACACCTGTCCTGGAACACTCTCTGGTCCCAGGTTTATTGAGTGTCAGTTAGCTTGTGGTAATTTTATTAAACATACATGGATTGAGGAATATGCTCTCTGGGATCATTATATCAACTGGGATAAAGGTTTTAAAACTTTCAAACTTGAGACAGGGCTCCTCAACAACAGGCCACAAGATCGGGTAAAAATGCAGGTGTCACCTTGACCCCCTGTCCTTTCAGTTATTATTGTACTTCAGATCTGCATTCCAAAACAAAATGAATCAACTTACCACAAAAGTGACACACTTGGTGTCACTTTGGGCTTTCAGGGCTAATAGGTTCAGGGGCCCCAGGGCAGTTGTTTGCTTGGCTATTATTGTCAATAATCCAGCCTAGCATGTCTGGGTATGTTTACATTTGCACAATCATGCCACAACAGCAAATGCTGTTAGAAGTAGTTTGAATTGTGTTAACTGTAAGCTTTTCCTAATATTCCAGTTTACAGGAAAGAAAACATCATTTGTGATGTGAAAACTTGAAGCCTCCCGTACTCATACACTGAGAATGGACTTCACAGTGAAGCAGGAAACATCTTGTGTCCTGCAATTAAACTTTTGCGATGAAATATATTTGCCTATTTATATATTCTGGAATTTTTAATGAGGGAGATGCCATTTTAAAGATTTTACGTGTGATTTACGTCTGCACCTTGCTGCGTGTGTGTTCTAAAAGCAGAAAATCATGACCTACAAAATTAATGACCAACCTCAGGCAGCTGTTCTTTGTTTTAGTACACAAATATTAGCATGCTAACATGCTAAGTACAGCCTGACAGAGCTGCTGACATGGCTACAGACACTCACTCTTGTTATTATTTACAGAAAAATATAAGTTTGATTTAAAGAGAAACATATCTAGAAAAATAATTTTGCAAGTGCAGAAAAGGTTTTTATGCATAATGAAAACGATAATGTGTTTTGCTGCTGTTGGCTTTGCACCAAATTAATATTTCACTCATTCATTCAGTGCTTCAGTAATGTAAAAGCCAGTGTGTAGAGTAGGTCACATCTGGCCAATCATTTCTTTACTCTTACATTGTTTTTGTCTGTTTTGGGTGCATGTTTCCATGCTTTCTTTTGTTATCGGCATGTCTCACTGCATTTTTTTAATGGTTCCCACTCCTGTTATACCTTGGCATCCCTAACATTTGCCTGTATGACTGAGCCAGCTCTGCACTGCACCACCATTGTTCTCTGAAACCTTTCAAACACCCTATTAAAGTGCAGGCTGACCAATCTCCTCAGTTTGTGAGCAATAACCTTTCTTCCATGTCATTTGCATGCTGTATGTCAGTTGCTCATTACTGTATTTATGTATATATGTGTGTGTCTGTACACTAGCATACGCCATCCATTATGTCAAACAATATTTTTGTATATAAAAACATACATATACTACATGTGCATTATTGTATATGCATGTTGTTAAACATCTTTCTGATGTCACATCATTTTTTGATTTTCTTTTTAAATACATTTCTGGATATTTTAATTTCATATTTGCTCTCTGTACAAGATCATATCTGGACTTATGCTAAGCTAAGGTAAAGTCTAATGTGTGGCATGTGTGGACATCCTTGAACATGCCACTTTGGATTTATAAAATTGACATGAGGTAAAAATGTCTTTAATTTTAATTATTATGTACTTTTGCCTCATAATAGTTTAGGCACTTTGCATCAATGTTTTAATGTGTCCCAGTGAAGAAAGGTTATTATTGCAGTTACAATTACTATCATCTAGATAACTACTGTATAAATCTGAGTCAGGGACTATGAAAACTGATTCATTTTGTGAAATTCAGATGTATGGCTGGGAGTGTGATGCCACACCCTGTGGACTGATTTGTCTGGTTCACAGACACAAGGTTTTGGACACATGCTCAGGCTCCCTGCTCCAGCTGGAAACCTTTCTCATTGGCGCTTAGCTGTGCCCCCTAGTGGTTAAAGCACTTTTGTCTTTGAATTTCACCAACTGACCTGAACCGAAAATATTTCAGGGGATATCGGTTGTTGACCAGTGTGATAACATGAAAAATATTGTCTGCTATGATCAGGGTTTTTGTCGTGGATTCTCATTACCCACCAGCATGCACTGATGTATTGTATGTCATAATACACCTGATGTGGGAAAAAAGTTCTGTCCCTAACCTGAACCTGAAGTGATGTAGTTGCCTAACATTAACCATACTTTATTGGCCGTGCATTATTGTAGATAAAAATAATTACATAAACACTGTCATTGAATGTGATCCAAAGTTTTGAAGAATATATCAATGTTCTATCAGGTGCTGGGGATGGGGCATCATGTTGAAACAAGAAAGGCCCTTCAGCAAACTGTTGCCACAAAGCGTGCTGCAGCGTTACCATTTCCTTACTGTAGTCTTGACTGAGACTGTGCTGTGATAGAAATAATACTGAACAGAAACAGAAAAACACACTGGTCATATGGTCTCTGAATAATGTAAAATGTAGACATGAGGTCCAACTGTGATGGATGATACATAGTACACGATAAACTGATCTTCATAGTTTACTGTTTTTTGCAGTTAGCATACAAGAAGTCAATATACTGCATGGTCTTATACTAGCAAATTTATTCTATAAATGACGCAATATGTGTGCTTTGCAAAGGCAATTAAATTGCAATGCTGCCGTCAGTTAAAGTAAAAAAAAAAAGACAACAAAATGTTTTATTATTATATATAAACTTTTTTCTCCTGGTGTTCCTGGAGCTGTAGTAAAGCTTTAGTTTTGTCCAGCTGTAGTAGCTCCTCTATTTCTTTTGCGCATTGCACTGTGGGAGAACAGTGTCTATCAACAGAAAAACCTGCTCACAAGTATGTACTGTGAATGTGGGACAAAGCTAAAGTGTTCTGAAACCGATGGTTAAAATACTGCAGCATGTTGTGGGAAAAAAGGCAAGCAGTTAATATGTAATTAAGCTTAAATCTACACAAAACAATACAGGAATCACCCTTTAAGAATCAAGCTAGGAGCATTTTCAGAGCAATTTTAATCCACAACAGATAATGAAACTATTATATGTTTGGGAAAAAAAGATCCCAGAAACAAAACTCTGTCTCCTGCCAAACCTCCTGCAGTAACCACTGTTAAACATGCATGTGAACTTTATTAGCCTGCATTTTGCAATCTGATTAACAAGACCGGCTTAGAAAACCACATCAATAAAAATATTTCACCTTCTACAAATACACATTGCCCAAGCCAAGTCAAACTTGTTCTTTTACGTATCCCCAAAACCAAGGTGGAGCTGTGAGAAATCTGATGCAGTTCGATGTGCTGAACACCTGGCTCTCTGAGGGACCCATCCACACAAACTGAACCTCTGGCACTGCTCTGCGCAGCAGCTTTGATCAATGAGTGCTCTCTTCATGTGGAATGATGGTATTATACTGTAACTGCACTACACCTGGCAGCTATGAATTAAACAGAGGATTATACTACATTGACTGACTCAGACACCAACAAGATCAATTTGGTTCTTTTTTATTATTTATTCTCTGCAAGTAAAAATATCTTTTCAAAGTGCATTAGTACAATGTTGAATTGGCACACGACAGGTGTCCTCCCTTTGTCATTTCCTCACATTCTGCACAAAAGTCACAAACACAAATCCACCCTGAACACAATCCATTGCTGTTGTTCAAGGATCTTGAACAGCTCAGTTTACAATGACTGACATCAGAAAACATCGAATTATAGAAAATCATCAAATCTTGAAAATGCTCCACTGACTGTATAGACACAGTGACATCATCCAGGACATACAGTATTTTTTCTACATTACAGCTGTCAGAGGAGCTATTTCACCGTAGATATCATATCAATCTTACAGAAAACATTAGAGGCCATGGGTGGAAGTAGCTTTAGAGGTTTCCCCATGATCATGACATTATTTTGTAGTCACAACAAAACCCAAATGATTTTCTCATGATCATCAGCTAACAATGCATCAGAGTCTACAACTGTAATCCTCTTAAATCACCAGACAGTGACAACAGCTACAGCAGCTTACTTAATGTCTGAATTTAGCATCTTTTTTCCTAATGATCAGAGGATTCTTTGGGTTATGCTGTAATAATGAAATAATTATTTTGTGATGATAAGGAAACCAAACACTGTTATGCTTAGATTATCAAAACTAGTCAATGATCATAAGAAAAACAAAACATAAAAATATTTACACCCATGTACGGAAGCCGAGAGCAGCCTTAACTCAATTTTTTTTTCCGAATTAAATTATCTCAAGATTGCAAGTTTATCTTTTTTTCTCGGATTCCGTACCTATGACCTCTACATTCTTCCAAACAAATTTTAATGTTCATGTTATTTCACATAATGTTTTAGAGAATCTTTTACTCACAAATAAATAAAAAAAAAACCCCAGAGAAAATAAACCAATTATGGCATGGCATCAAATTAATACAAAATTGGCACATCCAATACAAAAAAGATCAGGGTCAACCTACATAGAGGTCACCTGCAGTGTGAGCTTTCAGATCCACACGTATACTTTCCTCTCATGTGGTGGAACACAGTTCATATCAACCTTTATTTTACTTTCATATTGATAATGGCTTTACATTTCCCTTGGCTTTATCATACAATAATGTGCTTCAGTTATTATTTGGCAATTTTTTATCAACCATGAAACCCATGGACAAAGTAAAGTGATACGAGCTGGTAAAGAAAAGAAAAGGCAACAGTAATTCAGTTTGTAGCATGGATACTGATTTCTGGGATTTGTCTCATATTTGTTCTTCTTAACACACTGAAAAAGCTTTGAGAACAATTTTGCACCAGAACTAGAGAAAAATCTGTCATAGGCTAGAAGGCCATTTGTCCATAATCCCCAATGTCATATATTGTTCATAAATGTAACACATACTGTGTATGTACTGTATGTGTTCACCGCTTTGTCATGTTATGTAAATCAAACCTTTAGATAGTCTTTAGACTGCAGACATCCTCATTAATATATTAAGAGCTTTGGGAACACCCCTCATCTTCAATGTTACTGCAACATCTGACACGCACAAGACTTACTCACATCTCTACATTCACATTTATAATGAGAACTTCATCTCATTTTAAGAAATGTAATAATTATCAGAACCAAGTTACAACATATTATATGGAAGTCATGATTCTAAGAAAACTTTTTGTTGAATGCAATGAGCATGTGTCCAGGAATGATAAGGTGTCCCCAAAATGTATTATGAAATAAGTTGAATGGTTTTCATGTTCACACACCTAAACAAGCAAAATACATGTAAACTATAAGTTGGTCATGAACAGGTATAGACAGTGGATTAATACAGAAGACATATGATCCAATGTATCCAAAATAGCTTAATAGCATTCAAATTCAATTACATTCACTGTGAGCAAAAATATAAAAATATGTTCAGTTATATTCAAATAAACAATCTAGTATGGCCTTATTCCCAAGATGCACCACAGAACATATGTGCATAGAAACATTAAACACTGAAAAACAGCTGAAATGTTATCTGCATCAATGAAAGCTAATGGAATGTAATTAAAGTGAAATCGTAAGACTTTGAAATGAATTGAACCTTTTAAGAAACACTGTTGCATTAGGAAATGGTTTTTTGCTGTTAACCACAATAAGATGAGAAAATCAGTTTCTTCTGAAATTGAACAGATAACTCTGGTACAGAGATAGGCCCAGGATGTGTTAAGCTTAGCAAAAGACTGTGGGCTGGGGAAACTGTTAGCTGAGCTCTATCAAATGTATAAAACAACAACAACAAAAAACATTGAAATTGATAGAGTGAGCTACCTATTTCCCCTGCTTCTTGTATTTGTGCTAAGCTAGGTTATAATCACATGTACACCTTTTTGCATCTTGTTTGACACATGTAAAAATTGTTTAAATGTTAAGACATTGTGGTGCTATAGCTCTGTAACTAGCTTAGGTGTGGTTTTATGTTTGTATGTCCTCAGAGATTGCCGTAAACTCATTAGCTATGTTCATCCCCTAAATACCACCAGAAGTCACGTATATGAGGTTTAACCTAAGCCTACAAGTTCCGTTTTAGTTGAATCCGCTCTAAATTGAAGCTAAGCTAGTCAGATGCTAAGTGGCATGGCAACAGCCCCTGTGGTTTTCGTACTTAGCTTTGAATCAATAGCATTTGTTGACCAACACCAGCTGGAATGCTGCATGTCAAACATCCTGTTCATAGTCAGGGTTGCTTGGTTTTAAATAATCGTAATTTTCAACAAAACTCAGGCGACGTTAAGTTATCTATTGACTGCACGCAAGATACATTAGCAAGACAACATAGTAAGACAGCTTTGGAATTGAGTATTTGAGTGTACTGCTGTCTCTTTTTCCCCGTTTTGTGCCAGGGCTATGCCCTGGACCATGTAAACAATGAACTTAGTAGCAACTTTCTCATGTAATTGTGAGTGTTAAGGCAAACAAAACCACTTCCCAAAATGTCTGACTGTGTGTTTAAAGTAATGAAAAGGAAATGAAAAGGGGAAAAAAAAGAAAACACAGTTAACACCACATAAAAGGTTGTTTTTTCCCCACACAAAAAAGGTCTGCACATACCATCACCTTCAGTCATATTTCATGCAGTGTTTTAGCAACTCTGACAACTCAGCAAACCCACTGTGGGTACACAAAGGTTAATTAAACAACAGCCTATAGTCTAGAACAGTCCTCTCCTAGGATATCTCCAGATCAGAGGTTGGACCTTTCCTCTCCATTTGGAACATCCTGCAAGATTTTTTGTAGAAAGCTCCAGTGAAAAAGTGACGTATATTTATTTCCATCGGTCCCAATCCAAGCTGAAATATGTTATGTGTGCGCAACAGCAGAATAAGGGTGGGGATGCACAGCTGCTTTTGTAATGTGCAGGAATCAGACCTTACTGCTATTCTGCCTAATGTGAAATCTTTGAAATCGTTGATCATGTCCCTGAAAGCAGTGTAATCAATGTCACCGGGCTGGATTTGATTAATTCTCACTGAATTGACTGAGGCAGTTTGTTTTTATATGTCTGTTGGACCTTCTTCTTTAACGTCATCACCAAGCTAAGCAGTTGCCATCCAAACAAACAGACTGAGTGAACAGAGCCTCTACTGCCCATGACGTGCACGAGGCACAAAAGCAATTAGAGCCAACATCAACAGACAGACGATGAAAAAAATCATCAATTTGATGACTTGACTGAGATGACACAGTGGTCTCTCTCTCTCTCTTTCTCTTTCTCTGGCCTACTAACTAAACCAGACACCAGACTGTATATACTTTGGCCCTGACACACCGGCATCAGGCTTCAACACACCAGGCCACATCTGGGGAAGCTTAATGCAGAGAGATGGAAAGACATATCCACTGTATTCAGCTGGTAAGAGTACCTGTGTAAAGCTCAAATGTCTTTCTGAGAAAACTCTTGTACTTCTGTGGAACCATGTGAAGTTTTTCCGCGTGGTTATTTACTTTTGATTAAAGTATGAAAGCGGCTGGTTCAAGTCCAGCTCCCTCTGCTGTAAAGTTACTTGAGTCAGATATTTTTCATACCGCACTACTGCTACTGATTGGACTGGCATGTTATCCGACAGCTATGTTTGAAGGATAATTCCACTGTAATGCATTTATTACAACTTATGTCTTATTTTTTTACTTTTGACTATCCTTTCTGCGCAGTGAGTGAATATCAAGACAGTTGGACAGTTTGGAGTCTGGGTTGGTTATTGTGCGCTACAACAAAATGAACTAGCCTAATTTGAACGACATCAACAACTGAATCAATCATTCATTACGATCGATGATGTGCGCTGGGACTGAAAATATCTGAAATATTTGACTCTGCTTGAAATGGAGACATGTCTAAAAAGGACAGTGTGCTGTTTTACACAAATGTGGTCATCTTAAGTTCATTTTCTAATGTGTGTCCAATGTGATAGTTAGAGCTATTACTTAAAAGTCAACTAATCAGTTGTTAGGGTGCTGCTTGACTAAGAAATTGCCACTGAATTAGTTGTTTTTTTATGTTCTTAATTTTTTTGTGAATCAGTCATTTTATAGTCTATTGAAGTCACATCTTGGATATACTATTCAGAAATATACTTTGGTCCTTAATAAGCACTGGACTTCTGTGTGACTACATTCATCTGCAAAGGGACTATAACACAGGAAAAACAGATTTTTAAACTTTTCAACCAGAAAAAGTCATAAGAAAAAAAAAGGCTCTTCGGGAAATAAAGCCTCAGTTGACCACGCCTGCTTATATCACCTTGGGAGAATCCTGATTGTACCATCCACCCTGGAACCAACAACAGCTGGACTGACCAGCAATACAGTGGAGAATCTGCCCATCAGAAGGCAACACACGTATTTGAAGAACTGGAGTTACATCCGAGTAACTTCTATTTATGTTGTTTAACATTTGGGGAAAAAAATGGGACAAGCTGACCTCCTCATATTCAAACCGTCAGAGAAAGAGAAGCAGGAAAGAACCAAGTGTTAAGTAATAACAGAAGCAGATCAGTGTCTATTTTAGAGTCATTTCAGTGAACTGTTGGTCAGTTTAGTCCGCTCATTCCTGCTTCCCCCTAAACCATCTAACAGCAGCACTGGTATCACCTTGTGACATCACAGAACTGCCGTGTTAACATCCAGTCCATCTTCCATTCTACAATCTCTGACTCCAAGGGCCAAAACACTCTTCGTGTGTTGTGCTTAGCCCCTTCCTCCATCAGACCCCTGAGTCTGTGTACATGCCGTTGATCAGGTAGTCCACCTGAGTGTAGTCCTTCCTCCTGTAGCTCTCATAGGCCTGTGTGGCAAACACAGCGACTGTGACCAGGAAGAAGAGCAGGCCGAAGAGCAGGACTGCCAGTAAAGATGCGGTATCCACCAGCTGCCTGGTCAGAGCAGCCCCGGCTACTTCTACAACCGGCTTGTTGAGGTTTGTGTCAGGAGTGCTGGTACTGGTGGCAGCAACAGTTATGGTAGCAGGCCGTACTGGTGGTATCCCAGTGCTTGGGGCATGTGGCTGTGGTGTGGGAGCTGATGATGATGATGATGATGACGTTGATGATGGCAACGATGTCTTTGAAACAGCAGTTGTAGTAACAGTAACGGTCGTATTAACTCTTTTAAGTGTGGTTGTTGGTTTTACTGTTGTTGGAGGGCGTGGTGTTGCTGTTGTTTTTGTTGTCGTTGTAGATGTTGTTGTTGGTGGTGTTGGGGTTGTTGTTTTTGGTGGAGCGGTTGTTGTTGTTGTTGTTGGGGTTAGGGTTGTAGGGGTTGTGGTTGTGGTTGTTGTTGTTGCTTTTGGTGGTGGTTTTGTTGCTGGTGGTGGTGGTGGTTTTGTTGTTGTTGGTGGTGATGGGGTTGTTGTTGTTGGTGGTGGTGGTTTTGTCATTGCTGGTGGTGGTGGTTTTGTTGTTGTTGGTGGTGATGGGGTTGTTGTTGTTGTTGGTGGTGGTGGTGGTGGTTTTGTTGTTGCTGGTGATGATGGGGTTGTTGTTGTTGGTGGTGGTGGTGGTGGTGGGGTTGTTGTTGCTGGTGGTGGTGGGGTTGTGGTTGGAGAAGTAAGTAGAGTAGTAGTCACTGTAGTTGTGGATGTAGTATTACCAGTACTGGTGCTGGATCCAGTACTAGCAGCATGTGTGGGTGATGCATGGGTTGGGACTTTGGTGGCATGGGGCAGAGGGGCTCCAGACTGAGTCTTGTTAGATGGAAGCTGAGGGTGTGGTACTACTGGCTGATTGCTATGTGTGCCTGTGAGGAGCTGCTTTCCTCCTGCAGGTTGGCTGCTTGGGATTGAGGATGCTACAGGGTCACTGGAGGAAGACTGGCTGGAATTTTTACTCCTGCTGTTAAGGTCTGAATTAGGGGACAGGCTCTTCGGTGGTGGTACAGTTGCCATATCTGGTCTGGAATTGGTCTCTGAGGAACCGTTAGTGGTTTCATTTTTACCGACATTGTCACCTGGGGGATAACAAATTCCATGAATGACTAAGCGCAACCAGCCATTCAAAAACCAAGAAAACACACTTAATTATAGAACATGTTAGATGAGAATAAAATAACCAAATCCTATATAGATACATAAAACATGGGCCAAAAACAATCATGGAAGTGCTTTGTTAAATATTCAGACCTGCTACTGGTTCTGTCAAAAGGCCTGGCTTTTAAATTTAGCCTGATGGTCTGTTATCTGTCATGACTCTGCATCTTCATTTGATCTGAGGTAGTGGGCACCGTCAGAGGAAAAGACAGGCCTCTTTAGGTTGCCTTTCAACTATTCACAAACACACACACTGTATACATGCTGTGACCGGGCACATCTTTTCATAATGATGCACAACATAGTCTCTGAGCTGTGGTGATGACACAGTAGTAGAAAGATTTCTGTGAGAGAGGAGGACGTGAAACTCCCCCGTTAAGAGTCAGGACGTGGTTAGCCTACCTTAGCATAAAGACTGGAAGCAGGGAGAAACTGCTAACCTGGCTCTGTCCAAAAGTGGAAAAAATACATCTAAAGCTACCATATTGACATGGTGACTCTTGTTGTTTAATCCATGCACAGACAGAAATGTTTAATGAAAAACGGTTGCATCTGTGCATTGAGGAATAATTCAAAACTATATTTAATTTGAGGAAATACTGATGTTTCTTAGCTATATTACAGTTAACTGTTCTTATGAGTGAATGAACCCTGGCTCATACCACATGCAGTGATGCGGTTACCTTGTGCTGAGACTCCATTCTTTCTGGACACTGCAGAGGAGTCAGTGAGGAGCAGCAGCAGGCAGAGGAGGTGAAGGCACACCGATGGACTCAGCTGCAGAGTCGAGGGATAACGGGACATGATGGGCTGGGGGAGGATGACACACACTCACATACACCACCTTACAGCGACACACTCACATAGGCCTAGCGTGAACTTCCACACACACACACACACACACACATGCGCACACTCAACAGTCACAGGCATATACACTCCCAGTCAGCTTACACACACACACACACACACACACACACACACAAGGAGTTGAGGCTGATGGCAAGGTAGAGATTAGGATGAAGAGGATGCAGCATCCACTTTCTGGACCTACACAAGACAAAAACAACAGCACAAACACGTATCAACAGCAGCCATTAGGGATATGAAAAAGATATTATTGTTTTTAATTCCCCACCTTCCAGACAGCTATTAGCTTTCATTTATTTCAGTATGCTGTTAAAATAAACTTGCAGCTGTGAAACTTGCTTGTCATTTTAACTGTTGTGTCACAGTTATGTTATCATGTATTAATGCACCTGAAAGCAAGAACTGTTCTGAAAACATCATGACTTGAGAGGCAGCTGTTTAAAAGCAGGGACTCAGGCTTTATTCTATATTTTCCTTATGAAAAGCCCACTGCTTCCTACTGAAGATGTACATCACAACTGTATAGTTTTATTTTTTTTAAAAGGCTCAGTAATTTCCTGAAACAGCTGGTCACTGTAGTTTTTAACAAATAAACAGGAGGAAACAGTTCATTCGTTTGGGACTATTTTCAGCAGTGGATGAATCCATATTTGGTGCTCTAGTGAGTAATCCTGGCAGCAGTACAGTGTTTGTGGGATTGAGTCAAAATACAGTGAGTGTGTTCATAGTGATGAAGGAACATGTCATCCAGTGCAACAGTGTGACTCATTGATGTGTTTTGGACGACAATGGAGCTCTATGACCCAGAGGAATGAAATATATCAGGCTTTCATCCACACACACAATACTTTTAGTAGATCAATTCATAGTTGACTAAAGAAAAATATAAAATATCACAAGCCTTATACTTAAATCATAATACACATGTTTGCTTATTGTTTTTCTTTGATTTTCTAAAGATTTTGCACGCTAGCTGACATCTATCAACCTTGAGAAGTCAACACTCTCTTAAATGCACCATCAATGGGTATGTTTTCATGCACACTAATATGACAATATTCTGAATTTGATACGGGTCATGTAAACGGCACATTCCCTTTGGATATTCCGCATTAGACCTTATTCTGAATGTAGCATTTTCTGATCGAGACGTGGGATATGCTGGTATTATTGTGGTTATTCTGGTGACATAAGCTAACAACATTTAATGATATAATTTACTTAAAAATCATTTGGACCCTATGAATTGAAGGTTTTTACTGATGTATAAATATGATCCATAAGAGACGTGAAACATCTCTGCGAGGCCGCATATCCACTGGTGATGCTGAGAATAAAAGTTGTTGCCGTCAGTGCTGAGGCGATTCTCTAACATGATCATTTATCTGTCGTTTTCCCATCTACAGGCTGACACGCTGTGCTTGTGATTATGTCTTCATTCTCACTTGTCTTTGTCATAGCAACAAGTAATGTCCTGATCAATTTGTGAGAGAGATTTGTTTTCATTTTGACATTAAAGAGTCTTTTTTCCCCCATTGATCAGTGTCAAAGACGCAAAATTACTATGATAGAACAGATTAAACTGTGAATATAATGGCTGTGTAAAAATGGTAAAACAATAACCGCCTTTATATTCCTGATATTTTTCAGTTCCTTTTTTATAGTTTGAATTGGCCTCATCAAGGCAGGCAGATTTGTTTTTCAATCTACTTCAATAAGAAACAATATCAATGTTCATTCAAGTATAAACAAGTCTGACCAATGCTGGTTCAGAAAAACAACAAGACAAGAGCTACGATGTCAGCATGACAACACAGATGACATACTGCATTCAGCCTTTCACTATACAATGTAATGGAAGCTGGAAGTACAGAGGAGTTTGGCTCTGAAGACAGAGAGTAGTAGTTGAGTAGTGACTACCATCTAGTGTTAGAATAATGCAGCTCTCAGTTAGCGCAGAATGTTATTCATGTTCTTTTTTACCAGAGAACTTAGGTTTTTCTTTAAGATCACTTGATCTCACTCACAGCCTGGAGCTGCCACTACTGAAACGTTCAGGTCATTTCAATGAAAATGCAATTCACAATAAAGCTTTTACAGCACACTTTAAGATGTTATAGACTGTATTAAAATGAAAAATGATGAATTTGTATTTGTTTGTGCATTTGCTTAGGTTGGTTGTGGATAGTGATAAAATCCATTTCACAGCAGGGGTGTGATTAATATCATTAATGGTGGCTGAATTCCATTTAGTTTTCCAAATTCATGACTCTAGTGTAACTCATGATGCTTCACCAGTATGCCTTTCTAGGACACTTGAATGGAACGGAGCCATTATTAATGTTATCAGTTCCACCTGTGCTTTTCCCTCTTTTTGTTACTATACTTCCACCGCAGCTCAACAGGGAAACACTGTCTGAAGAAACACAAAGAGGGAATTTGATGCTAAAAAGACTGTAAATGTGGCAGATATCCACTTGATATGACTAACTCAGACTGAAGAAGCCTCATATAAGCTTCACATCCAATTTTAAATACATTTTTACACTAAATGACTGTGTGGACACACTGTGGATTTTGGCCTCCATCACTTACGTTGAAAGCACATTTGAAGGGGATCTTTTAATAGTCAGTATGAACAGCAGGAATGATTACAGCGAGGAAAACCTCTTTCACTGTTCATATGAACACCTGACGCTTGAAAAATTGTGAACCTATACTTTAAGTACAGGTTGGAATTGAATGAAAATACGAAAATCACACATAAAATATGAAGAAGCTATCTTTCTTTTTTTTGTGGCTTCCAAAAAAAGTTTGGGAACCACTGTCTTACAGCAGCAGACCATACATCAAAGTCAACTTTTGAATGTACAACCCATTTTCGGACTGATGTTATTCATAAGAATGATTAATTCATTATGAAAGCTCCTCAGAAGAAAGGAAGGGAGCTGTCAGATGCAAAAGAAGTGAGAGAATTGGATTGCAACGCGTCTAGCTTGGCGCTCTTCCTCATGGCAGCGCCAAGCTTAACGTGTTGCAATCCAGAATAGCTGCTGATCAAAGCCTGTTCTAGTGCCTGTATTTGTGCACATATTCAGCATATTAAATTCTCTCGCTTTTTGCATCTGACAGCCCCTTTCCTTTTTACTGAGAATTTTCTGAGAAAATTTTTTCCATTTTTCTCATGGATTTATGAGAGCTCCTGTCATTGAGGGCAATATCAGAAACAGAATCTTCAGAATCATCTTTATTGGCCAAGTATGTTTACAAATACGATGAATTTGACTCTGATTTAGCGGCTCTCAGTGTACTTACACAGAATAACAACTCAATAATCTTCACAAAGATACACAAGGAATGACTATACATGTGATTAAGTTTCTGTGAACTGTAGATAGGATACAAATAGTGTAAAGAAGTGAAGAGTGCAAGGAGTGCTGAGACGTTACTTTACACACATGAAGTAGGAGGTTATGTACAGTCGTGGGTGAAATGTATTGCAAATTTTGTATTTTAGACTAAAATAAATATGGTCTTATAATTGGACAAGAGAGGACTGGTCTCATGTTAGCTTCAGTACAATGCTTTGCATAGCGACCTGCCCTGAATGTAAACAGGAAACACTCAAAGGTCATTATAAACGCCAACGTGGAGAGAAGTAGTAGTGATCTGACTGCACTGTAGCCCTGCTAGCCAAACTCCATTTACAAATCCAGCTGTTTAACACACTCCATAGAACAAGACTTAGAGACGCTCATTTAAGTGCCAAACACCGCATAGTGTTTCCACATATTTCCTTAACTGCACCCCCAACAGTTTATTCAAATATAGTCAGCACTGTGTAAACCATTATTTAAACTGTGTGTTGTTGGGTCTATTGTGTGGTAACGTTACACTGACCACAATAACCAGCTCACAGTTATTGTTTCTGGTGTTTAAATAAGGAACTGTAGCATTCTCATGCAACTAGTTAACATACAGTGTAGGTGTTAAAGAGTTTACCTTAAATAATAAAAAGATATTTCCTTCTCAACACAGAAGACAGTTCACATCTAAATTGTAGCTTAGCTAATGCTAAGTAGCCGGTCACTTTAGGGTTATCTGGATAATACAACGTGTTATCCTAGCGCTAACGTGCTAACGACAATGATGAGATTTCAGTGACTTACCAGCGATATGTTATGATTCATTTATTGAACACACCAACAAGCACAGATCCTGGAACAGACAGGTATCCAAACTGAACTCAACACTTCCTGTAAGTAGGAGGTGGGAAGGCTTCTTCTTCTTCTTCAGCTTTATTTCTGTCAACGTGGACTGATGTAGGCACTCTACTGCCCTCTGCAGGTCAAAGCAAAGTCAAATCACAGATTAGACACTCTTGTAGGGGCAATTTGTTCAAATTGACTATAAACCCCTTGAGATGTATCATATCGGGATCAACAGGGTCCCAAACAAAGACTGACAAGAACAAATAGAAAACAAAACACTACAAAACACAAGGCACAATACATAACACAATAAAATAAGACAATAAACACAATAACAAATAATTGATTTTTTTGAATATTATTTTTTACAAAATCTTTTTGTTTTGTTTTTTAAGGAGGACTGTTGGCATTGACAGTTCTTTTATAGGAATTCTTTGTCTGTAGACATGTTACTATTACAGTACAATATGAAAAATGTGTGATTCTTTTTTTTTTAAAGTATTTTGCTTGTTTATTTTGTAGTTTGCTGAAGGGGTGGCAGTCTGAATTATTTAGCAGACCAAGGGAGGGTCTTTTATTTATTTTTTTTCTTACCTCAGACTTACATTTTATAAAAAAAAAACATGCTTACTTTCAACTTCAACAACAGATACTGACATACTGTGTGTGAGAACTGTTGCTAGATATTACCATCATATTGATTCAGCTGTTGACTACTGCTTTGAAATCAGATTTTCAAAGAAGCTCTTCTTTTAGCTGCCTCCCTCAGCTCTTTCTCTCTGCCACAGTTGCTTCTCTTGATGACGCTGCACCTGGAACACTGTGCAACATCCTATATCGTAAAAGCCAAATTACTCCCTCTATTTCACACGACTGGCCGTACACATGAAAAAATGGAAGCTCCTCCATAAAAGGCATGAAGCTATATGTATGCATGTATCATGTCATTATTTTAGCTTGATAAAGCTAAAGCTTGTAGCCTTTAAGTCAAAATGAGTACCCACTTCCTAAATTGTAAATACTTCACATTTTCCAATTTTACAATGTTCATTTGGGCTCCTGACTGTTGTTTTAAGACACACTTGAAAAACTGTGAACTTGTCCTTTAAGTTACTCTTTAATTTCATCCAGTAATGTAAACCTACCTTTGTAAACACAGATTTGATATCCAGATCACTGCATGTAAAAGGCTCAGGTATTTTCTGCCTGGTGTGCCAGTAATCTAGGGAACATTAAATTATCCAAGAAATTGCAACTACACCATTTAACATTTAGAGTCCAAAATGCTGGAGTACACAATCAACACAAGAAAAAAAGATGTGATGCTGTACTAGTACTTTCTGCTGTACACACCAGGCCAGAAAGTACTAGCAAAAACTAGTAAAAACTCAATCAAACTCCATGTTTGATCAGCTCCCACCATCAAATGTTTTAAATCAAGGCTAAAGACCCACTTGTATTATTTGGCTTTCTATGGTTGAAATGTTAGTAGAGTTGTAAAGTAGAGTCTTGGTTACAAGCTCCCTGCTATACTCGTATACTCGCTATGTCTTACTGCTGATGACACAGTCTTGATAGGCGGGGTCACAAACAGTGATGTGGAGGCCTACCTGAAGGAGGTGGAGGCCAACAACCTCTTACTGCATGTCAGCAAAACCAAGTGGTTGTGGATTTTTGGGGGAAGCAGCAGAAGAACTACATACCCCTGAGATCAACAGGACACTTAAATTCAATTCAATTTACTTTGATGACAACACAGCTAAACTGGTTAAATTTCTTTCTGGTACAGCGTGTAACAGCACAGTTCTATGAACAATATTGCACAGACAAGAATCACATGGCTACAATCAGAAACCACAAATACACACAGCCCAACAGTTCCATACAGACTGACTCGACAGCCATAAATGGTTAAGGCGCCAAGGAGTTTGAGGTCCATATTGCAGTGGGTGAAAAGATGTTTTTGAAACAGTTTGTCCTTGACAGCAGTGATTTATAGCACCTGACAATTTGCTGGAATTTTTTATGAGTTTGGAGTCTGTATTGTTGTACCAGACTGTTGTGGATGATGTTAGTATACTTTAAATTATTGCTGTGTAGAAGCGGAGGAGAAGGTGTTGTTTCACTCTGAATTTCTTGAGTTGACGTAGAAAGAAAAGTCTTTTTTGATTATGTGGTTTGAGTAAAGGTCCCATATGAGAGTACTGCAGATGTGAGTGCCAAGAAATTCGAACGAGGCAGTGATGGATATGGGGTTGCTGCTAAAGTCGACCACAAGTTCATGAGTGATGATGATCCAGCAGATTATTGTGTGTGCACCAGCTAACTATTTGATTAACCTGTTTACAGTGATATGTTTCATTGTTTGAGATGAAACCTACAATGGTTGAGTCGTCTGCATACTTATACACTCACCAGCCATTTCATTAGGTACACTTGTGCAATCTAATGCAATCCAGTACAACAGCTCTGCCATAAATTCTACTTTTATGAAGCTGACATTGTTGACATTGTCAGAAAGGTGATAATTCTACTTTATTATTGAGGTTGTAGTGGGTGGTGGTGGTGGTGTACTGGAGTGCATTACATTGAAATGTGTTCCTGATATTTTGTCCACTCCATTAACATACATACACAAATTCAGAGTCTCTCTTCTCCTCTGGTGCTGTGGAAAGCATCCGAACAGGGTGTGGCGGTACTGACTCTCCTTGAACACAGCTATTCTGTAAGAAGGCGGAGAACCAGCTCCCAGCCACATAAAAAAAATTAATAATAATAATATTCACTTGGAGAAACCTCACAAGGTTCTGCACAATGGGAAACCTCCCCTTAATAAACAAATGCCTCTTCAACAATAATGAAAAAATGCCTCTTCAATAGTAATATTGATATTTATAAACAAATGCCTCTTTAATATGTGTACAAAATAAAGCCAACAGGTGTTAGGCTAATGTGAGGCAAGCACAACCTCTTGCATGATGATCACTAAGATCAACCCAATGCAGGTAACTTGGTTGGAAGGATTATTTTGTAGTATTCCCTCAAAAGGTACCCTCAAATCAGAAAGCAAAAGACCAGAAAGAAGACTTAAAAGGGCCTGAACAGACCAACGTTTCTGTCTGACAATCTCTACAAATGAGGTCTGCAACCAGTTGAGGAAAGAACAGAATGACCAGGGTGTGCAGTTTCTCTCCTCTTAAACCCCAGAAAATATACATATTTTGTATTTATAGTTATCTTATTTATAGTTACAAATATATTCATATGTTTTTTATTCTATATATTGTATGTTTTTGTTACTCTTTCTTAGTCTTTTAGCTCAGCCTGGAGTATGTCGTACTGCATTTAACTGCATTAATTGTTTGTATGTGTGACAAATGAGACTTTTGACTCCTTGAAACTTTGGTACTAGAATACACATGTTTATCAGCAGCTGGAAGACAGCTTTTAGTCTTTTTGTGATCAGTGAGTACTTCACTGGTGAGCCACTAGATGGTGTCATTACCTCAGAAGTACAACTGTCCTGTCAACAAAACGGCTTCCCTAACTGAAACTGCAACCACAACTACTACTACAACAGTTACTATAGTTACTACTGCAAATGCACTGCTACTTTCTCTACAACTACCATTGCTAAATAAACTCGAATTGCTATCAAATAAAAAGCTAAAACCATGCTCGTAAAAGCTTTTAATTAAAGTTTAAGCTGTTTTTAGATCTGCATTCTAAATGTTATATTTTAGATTCTTGTGCTATTTTGTTCTCTTTTGTTTTCTTTACTGATCCATTTGATTATTTTCATATCATTGAATCTGTTATGCCAAGCACTTTGATTCAACTCATGAAATCTGCTGTACAAATAAAGTTACCTTACCTTACTTCTGATACCATTATTAAAACAACTACAACTACTACCAGTACATATTCTACTACTCATTACTAGACAATTACTCATATTTATCATGTTTTGTATGTAAAATGTTCATCTGCAGGATGAAATGCAATGCTGTGAATTTTTCCAATAGTATATATATATATATATATATATATATATATATATATATATATATATATATATATATAGCGTATAAAGTTGCACAAAGACCTCTCAACTATATATATATATGTATGCACACACACACACACACACACACACACACACACACTAGTCCTGGGACAGGTTCTACATGTTGCATGGGGAAAATGTGGAATAGATAGTCCTTAATGATTCAATGTGTGCCAAGACCACACTAAAGCAGTTAAAAACTAAAATGAGCAAGTGAAAGACAAATAAGAGTAAAATACATTTTGAAGTTTTAATTGATTTTATCGCCTGTTTAAGGGTAAAGAAAAAAAAATTTTTTTTGGAAAAAAAATATAAAAGCTTTTTTTTGCCAATTAATTGGAGGTTAAAGAAAAAAATAAGCTTTATATTTGTTTTTACACTTCATTTTAACTATTATATAACTAATTGCATTATTTAGTAGTGTATTCAGTGATATTTTTGACTTGTCTGATAACTTTTTACAACTTTTGGACTCACACAAATGTGTAGGATACTATGGCGAATGGCACATTGAATTTCCTTTGCCTAAATGATTGAATGTAGGCCTGCAACTTCAATAACAGCAGGCCTACAATTTTTATTCAAGAATGGATGGTGTCCCCGGTTGACCCCATTCATGGTAAACTATCTGTATTAACATAATTTGGACTGAAGTGCAGAAAGCTCTGTCGGCTGTAGCCCAATAAGGCATTAAAGTGTCTCCGCAGCAGCTGCAGCGATCATGAAGCTGTTTTCAGCCAACACGTCCATGCTGCCCACCAACAGGGTGATATGAGGACACGTCCCGAGCTCCTCGGTCACTGTGTCATACACCCCGGAGGTGAGACAGCCAATTACATGCCGACGCTGCCTGGGGCTGTCAGCGTAACGCACACACACACGCGCACTCCGACAAGCGCACACCCTGCGTCTGCTAAGTCTAGAAGAAGTGAAAGTAAGGTCAGCAGTATCAGTAGGTGTATTCCTGCTTTCTTTGTTATCCCTGTGGCTCCGGTCCTTCTAGTGAGCAGCACTTGAACCGTCTCCATGTCTCTGCCAACCGTCTCCCGGCTGTTCAGGAGCGCGCTGAGGACTCAGCTGGTCCCTGTGGCTAATGTGTCGGCCAAACCTGCCAAACACCATGTCACTGCTGTGGTGAGTTTATGTTCACTTTACCGACTGAACTGACCACATCAGACCCTCGCATCCGGCGGGAGCAACATATATTCTCCGCAACAGCCTCTGAATCGATACCCGTTAGTCAGCTTATTAGTTAATTACTCCGCGTCGCAGCACATCCGGCCTGATGTGACAGAGCAGATCACGCTCCATTAACTGCGTCAAACTTCACACTTCTGTCTCTTCTCGTGCTAAAAAATATTTATCTATTATCCATATCAGACGTTGAATATCTTCTCTTTCCGCGCGCAATGCTTAAACGACAGCCTAACTGAAACAGAATTATTTATCAAGACTCTTTTGATAAGTGCGTCAGTATCTATAGCCATTATTCCGCCTAATTCCAACACGTAGACGCCTCTGTCAGCTCGGACATAAATAACAAACAAGCTATTCCCCGAATGTTCACAAATATGTGGACTTTTGTATGTGAACTTATATTTATTTTCTGACAGTATTTGAGGCAGGAGGTTGTTTTACTGTAAATAAAAAAAAGGTTTGATACTGTCTGGAAACACTCTGCCTGTTGAGCAGGTGCCAAGTCAACGACCTTCATGCTGACCACGGTCAGACAGAGTGGGCCGGAGCCGATTTCAAAATGAATTCTCATACAAAAAAATATTATATTTAGGGACCGACAGCATATTTTTGCTCATTGTGACACAATATCAGCCACAGGAACTGAGTGGGAACAGTGTTATTTACCCAGTTCCGTCCGTTATTCGGTTATATTCAGCTGGTATGAATGTTAGAAAGGACATTGCTCAATAATAAACATAAATTTTTTTTTAGACAATAACACCACATTGATTAAAGATACAAAATCAACTCACCTAGGCTTAAGTATGAGAACAAGGGGAACTTGGGGTCAACTAGAGTTACAACTAGAAAACGAAAGTCAGCAGAAAGCTCATGTCTTTATCAATAATTTCCGCAGAAATGGTTAAAAAGCAAATCATTAGAAAAACAGTGTGAATATAAATGTGCGCATGTCGTATTACTGTTTGTGTTCTCGGCTGTTTTTGTCACGCTTGCTTGTCTGAAATTTGAAGTATCGTTTTCTTATTCGTTTACTGTTAAGTAGCCTACCCTCTGGCCTAAATCACTTCACTATTTTTAGACGTACTGGACGTTATTGAATGTTTGTGTGCTGCTTGTGTTAAGATAACTGTTGCATTGAGAGGTAATAAAAAACGGTAGGAATACATGTTAATATTCCTCAAACTGGAGTATTGACAAAATACTTTTTTGTTATTTATTTGTCACCTGTCATATAGATACTGATACGAGATTTTTAACGCTAAACACCAATATTTGAGAATAACAAACTAAACGAAAAAACTAAATAACAACATAGATAATCCAATATTTGTTTTCACATTTTATTGAAGAAAAGTAAACTATATTATCAAAGGTGACATTAACTATAAGATAAGTGTTTTTAGCATACATTATCCACCAACATACAGTATAAGCCAATACTGATATACCTATAGTACCTGTATTAAAGGTACCCTTTGATGTGTTTTTGTAAACAAATAAAGTTATGTTTATATTCAGTGTTGCTCACCAAAATGCACTGTGTGCATTCTTTAGGTCTAACAAACTTGTTGAATGCATTTCCTTCCTTATGAAACATTTGAAAAGCTGATTTTTGATGTGCATCCTTGTGTAGAGCCACCCATAAAATATGACTCCACAGTGCCCCTAGTGGTCAACTCACACCTCATTTATCACTCAGGCCCTATTAGAAAATCTGTCATTTTTCTATATTATGAGAAGTTTAAACTTTGCTGCTACAAAGAGAAAGACAAAGAGACAGATAGAATAACTCATAGAATTTCTTTTCCATTTACAAGTCATAGATTATATGAAATCTAACTATCATGGTAGAGAGCAGAGCTGTAAGAGCAGTCAGACAAATGCTTGAATACTGAGACTGTCCTGAATCAAGACATCTGGAACTTCTACTGAAATAGTAATATATTACTGGGAAAGGGGAGTTTTTCCTTACCGCTGTCGCCAAGTGCTGCTCATGGGGGAATTGTTGGGTCTCTCCCCCTGTAAATTAAAGAGTAGGGTCTAGACCTGCTCTATGAGATGACTTTTTGATGTGATTTAGTGCCATATAAATAAAATTGAATTGAAAATTGAATTGAAATGAGTTTCATGAGAAAACCAGAACATTTGAGCTCTTGCTTCTACCCAGAGTTACTGTGGGAATTTTGGAGTGACTCATGAAAATAGATGGACAGGATTTAGAACAGCCAAGTGTTGTTTTTGGATTGAATCCATACAGACTACAGAATCTAAGAGAAGTCTTTTTTTGTGTTCT
The DNA here is from genome assembly GCF_910596095.1 of Thunnus maccoyii. Lineage (NCBI taxonomy): Eukaryota > Metazoa > Chordata > Actinopteri > Scombriformes > Scombridae > Thunnus > Thunnus maccoyii. The sequence continues at coordinate 33,423,166 of NC_056537.1, read as the reverse complement.
CTGCCAAAGTCAACAAACATTTTATCAGATTTCTATTTTATATGACCCAATATTGACACAGGTCTAGTAAACAACATCAATCAGAAAATAGACAGAAATCTACTATATGAATCACAATATGGGTATCACATAGAAGGAATATTGCATTACAGAAATCAAAGTAGTCTCATATGCTGCCAACTCATCTGTGATATATAAATTCAACAGTCTCTTGTCTCTGTGTGTTTGTCTCTCAGGAGCAGGCAATAGCTATGACAGCCTTCTTCATTTCCATCCTGGCTCCATCCAGCTGGATACTGGCTCACCTGGAGGACTACAAGCATAAGAAGCATTAGAAGAAGACAGAGAACAGAGTATCATTCCGACCCAGAAGAAGATGCAGACCAGTCAGCCTTCTCTCCCTCCAGGTCTCTGCCTCTCCATCTGTCTTCAGCCGATGAGACGAGTGACCAGTTTCCTGCTTCCAAGTAGTTTCCTGCTCTTCTGACCTGTGACAATGTACATCTGTGCACCTACTGTATCAACCTCTTACCAATAAAAACATGTTCCTTATATAGAAACCCAGGCTGTGTTTGCTGTTTGAATGCAGGTTGTAGAGATCAGTCGAAATAGCATTGATAAGGCATATATGTCTGCAACTAAAACTCATTTTCATGATTGATTCGTCTGTTGATTGTTTTTTAAAACAGATTCCTCTTTTAGCTTACAGGATGTCAGAAAATACTGACAGACGTTCATCACAGTTTTCAGATGTCTTGTGTTCACCCAACAGTCCAATATCCACATTTTTGCTTCATAAAATTGACTAATGGATTAATCTATGAATTGTTTACACACTAAAGGCATAACATGTTTAAAACATATAGTGGAGGTGTAGTTTCATCATCACAGCATATTAATCACTGCACAAGTTAATGCAACAGTACAGATGGATGTGATATTAAATGGAATGTATTTACTGTAGAGGGTTTCAGTGCTTCTCATAGAGTTTTAAATTGCATTACAACACATTTATTATTAATACAGCCATTTGTTTCTCTTCAATATTGTTTGTGTACGCAAGATAATAAAGGTACTGCAGTAATAACAGGCTGGTCAAAACAGGTCAAATAAATTAGGGAGGAGACAACAAAAAAAATCATTTTGTGGGATGTTTTCTGGAAAGAAAGATTTAATTTGGCATAAATTATAGAGGGAAATATGATTTCTTTGAAAAGAGGAGTTCAATTGAAAACTAAATATTCGCTCATTTATTATTAGAAACATCACCTTCCATGTTAATTTAATCGTATGTTTGCTTATAGACAAATTTCACATTTTTGCATATCCAGCTGACCTGCTGTGCACTGATGAAAACTTCACGTTATCCTGATTGGAATTATTCATTGTTTTTATATTTTCTCCCTTGAATTAATACACAATTGTTTTGTTTATCTCAAACCATTCTTAGGAAATCATTCAGAAATGACAGAGCTGTGAAATAGCAGACAGACAGACAGACTATTTCAAACAATGTACATAATCATAGTATTTATAAAAGCAAGCATGTACACAAATTACAATAACTGTGTACATTATTTCTTATGTTAATATGCTGACATACACAAGATTTAACTGAATGCGTATTTATATAACTTCATATGAGCATATGTTCAATTTCAATATAAAACTATTATGTTATTTATCTACTGTATGTACAGTATAAATGATAAGGTTACTCTTATATGTGTACTCTTGTAGATATACAGTATGTTCATTGTATATATGACTACATATATAGGAATATCTACAGGATATGTCACAAAGTCATATCCTACACTTATTATCTTACTATCTAAATCATGATCACTGCATAGATAGTATGAACAGGTATGTTAACATCTATGGTGATTGTCGCTTATGCATTCACATAAAATATCCATCAAATCCATTATTTGATCATTCAAATCAAACTTTGATGACTGATTTATCATTAAAGTAATTTATGTTGCAAAAATTCTCTGGTTCCACCTTCTCCACTGTGAGATGTTTCTGCCTCTCTCTGTTTGATATCATTGTAAATGAAATATCTTTGGGTTTTGGACTGTTGGATGGACAAAACATTTGAAGACATCTTCCTTGGACTAAAAGAACTTATGACCCAGATAGCATATGGAAGTGGGTCACTTCAGGCAGTGATGCAGCACTGCTGGCCTTCTTCTGGCCTGGATAAAATGGATGTGAGTCTGAAATGGCCCACATGTAAAATACCTAATATGGTGCAAATATCCCAAATCACATGTGGACCTTCATTTGGCGAAGATGCGGTGCTCTCGCTGGATTTGGGCAGTTCTGATTTATCTGGTTTGTCCCTGGTTGACATACAGCATTGCTATGGCTTGCTTGTGGCTCAGATCTGGGAAACAGGAGCAGACTGCCCAAGTGCCATCATTCCACACGGTATGTGGGCCGGATGAAAGTGCCGCAAGGGTCGGGTTTGGCTGGATTTGGGCCACAGCAATTTTGCTATCTGGGGACAGGCACTGTTTCTGATATTTTATAGACTGAATGTCTACTCTGTCAATTGAAAAAGCAAAAAAGAATTGAGAGATTGATAATGAATGTAACAGTACATGTGAGTGCACAGAAACACTAGCATTCAGTAGGTGGAAGTGATAAGGAGTTTTTAACAGCCAGGACCATGTAAACACAGTCATCCTCCCACTGTGCTGCTCTGAGGAGCTGCTATTCAGAGAAATACATTCTGGGACTTGTAGGTTCAGCAGGACAGACTAAGCAGGAGAACAGAATGCCAGGTTGATTATTTGAAGTGATACTGAAGTGATCATAATTTTAATGGACTACATTGCTCATCAGCAAAATCTTGAGCTGCTTGAACTGCAACAGCTTGAACTGCAACATTTTAAGCTGAATTACAAAACCTGTTGAGCCACTGCTGTGGACTGTTTGTAGTTTAAGGAAATAACATTGTCCTAGACTACTGTATCTTCATGTGGGCTTATTACATTATTCAAATGTGTAGTTGGATCTCAGTGGTTCATCTTCAGGTCACGATCCTAATGCAGGAGGTTTACACTGCCAGACACAACACAGACTCCAGGTTTAATCCACTGATCCCTCATCTGTTTATCTGGACATCCTCACTAGTTTTTTCTGTCCTTCCTACCTCATTATACATACTTATACTTTCACCATGTGTCAGGGGTGGAAAGTAGCTAAGTAGCTTATTACCATACTGTAGATAGAATACTGTAGACTTCACTGCTTTTATCTGACAGCTGTACTGGTTACTTTGCGGATGAAGATTTAATCTATAATAAGCACATAAGCACAACATTGGTTAGATGCATGCCAGAAAATCCAGTAGAGATGATACAGAGAACCGCCTCCCTGGTCACCCAAGAGACAAAAAGTGTTGCGAAAGTGCTCTCTAAGGGGCCCCCACAAAGGAGAAAACACACCAAAGTTCTGTCATTGCTGTCTTAATTATGGGTAAATCACGATGAAGGGCCCTATAGAGGGCCTCTATATGTGACAATCTTGAATGACATGCCCTCATTGGTGCTCTGTTAGTGGAAGAAAATGTAATAGTGCCATGAAAGTACCCCACAAGATGTACCACAGTGCCCTGTGAGTTGCCGCTGTAATAGGGTGAGCTGGATGTTCTGTATAGGTGTCCTGCTAGTGAAATAAAAGTGGAAAAAGTGCCCCCTAAGTCTAACATAAGGAAGTGCAGAATTGGGTGCCCTTTCAGTGAAAGAAAAAACATGATGAAACCTTAAGCAGAACTGGGCTCTAGGTGGGCGGCCATTTGCCTTGACCAGTTGGGTTGAGAGAAAAAGAGGGAGGGAGAGAGAGAGACACAGAGAAGCACAACAACAACAATAACATGACCCTGATCCATAGAAACCTGAGAGACGAGAAAGCACAAAAACTCTGGAGAAGAAGCCAAGTTAGTAACATGCATTAATGGTACATGAATGCATACAGATGGAGAGGAGGAGGAGCTCAGTGCATGATAATAATCATTAGGAGATAAGAAAGATAATAGAGGTAGTAAAAACAGTTGATAAGAGTAAAGAGCTAATTAAAGGTTGAGTTAATTAAAGGCAAGGCCATAAAAATAAGTTCTGAGCTGTCTCTTGAAATTATCAACAAAGGATGCTTGTCTAATATGTGGTGGGAGTTTGTTCCAAATCTTTGGTGCATAGCTGCAAAAAGCTGCCTCACCATACTTTTTACATTTTATTTGTGGCACATTTAACAAGCCAGTGTTAAGCGAACTCTCTCTCTCTCTTTATGAGAGAAAAAACATCACCATGTTTTCCTCCCATATGGAGCTCCCTATAGGAACAAAAGGGGCACTATATGAGAGAAAAGCATGGTGAAGTGCAGTATAGGGCGCACTGTATTGGAGAAAAACATGGTGAAGTGTCCTTCCAGTAAAGAACATGAGATACTTTGCCCCATAAGACACTCTTATAATGGAGTGGTGAATCCTTTCTAACACAGACGTGCTGTTTCCTTATATTCTGAATCACTCTATAATCATCTTAATTGGGGATGGAGCCTTTTTACCAAACATGCATCATTGTTCTCTGCTGATGGGGGCCATTGAATGTATCAGGTGCCCTTTACATGTTTTTGCCCCTGCCCCTCAGTCAGCCTGAGTCTGCCACTGGTGGACCTGTTGGAACAGTAAAAACCAGTTTGTGTCTTTTCCTTCTCTCTGCATCCCCAGAGGTTCAATTTCTGCAACTGCACATACAAATTTTCCTCCTTCAAAAATATTTTTTTAGAATCACAACATGTTCAAATCGTTACACATTTCAAAAACTCTATTGTCTTAGAACGTAGAAATGTCAGAAATGTTTTCTGAATATGTATTTTCAAAGGTACAAGATAAGATTTTAAGTTAAGAGGGAATTTCATGACTTCTTTACAAACTGAGAAATGAGAGAAAAGCCAGATTAACTCTTTTTATTTTATTCAAAGGCCCACTGCCTTCTTTAGGGTTAAAAAAAAAAAAAAAAGTTCAAACTAAAGCTCAGATTTACTCTTATTTTACCAGACAGCCATCTACACGTTATCTCTCTAAACATTATACTTGCAAAGATGAATTTTCAATAAGATATAATGCTCCTAACTAACAATAATATGTTTGGTTCAAATCAACATCATTTTCTGCTGATATTTCTATGTTATTTGTTTGATTTTAAAAGTCTAGAAACATTTGAACTCCTCTGTGCAAATGAATCCTGTTCACTCCACCTGCTTTACCTCAACACTGTATGATGGTGTCTGTATACATTTATGAAGGAGGGCCAGCCCACAATAACACAAAGAATAACATGTGCACCAACATTTTGTCATGGTACAACTCCTGTGTGCAGAAAATGTTTTTTTGTTTAAAGTTTTTTATTGAATTTTATGAAACATACAACAACAAAAAAACAAGCAAACAAACAAAACAGGCAGGTAACCAAACGGACATTTGAATTCTAGACTGTCTTCCATCCCAAAGAAAGTGTTTTATCATATTGTAATATTGTAATTGTTGTGGAATACATATTGTTATCATTCCCATTATGTAATTTATCTGTGGGACTATAACCATCTTTATTGTGTTCACTTTCCCCCATAATGTCAAGCATAATTTACTCCAATTATCCAGATGAACTTAATAATTTTATTTAATAGTGTTTCTATACTAATGGTAATAATTTCTCCAATATCTGGGTTCAGTTCTATCCCCATATATGTCATGCCTTTTGAAAACCATTTAAAGTTAAATGCAGATAGTAGGTTAGGAGAACAAGTTGGCATAGCTTCTGATTTGTGCAAATTAATTTTGTAACCAGATAGACCCTTCTATGAATGTACACCTGCAACAAATAGATTTACTGTAACCTTTGTCACCACTTGTGACACACACACACACACACACACACACACACACACACACACACACACACACACACACACATAGACTTGCAGTGTGCATGCAGTACATGAGGCATCACTGGTTTGACAGGTTTTAATCTGTCAGTTATTACAACCAGTGTTTGCATGTTTTCCTGTTGACCATTTCCTGGTTTTAGCTATCACGTTAGCAAGATTATTTTTCAGATAATGTTTGCTGCTTGAGGGGCCATCATGACAGAAAAAACTTGAGAACCACTGAGTTAACACTGAGAGACATTTTGTCCACCAACCTTTGCATTTTTGTAATCTGGGCATGCAGCAACACTGGTCTCAACTTTACAACAGCAGTGTTAAAGAATAGGTTCAAATTTAGTTTTAAAACAACAGTCAGGTGTCCATATGAACAGTGAAAGAGGTTTTCCTCACTGTAATCATTCCTCCTGTTCATACTGGATATTAAAAGATTCTTCATATGTGCTTTCAATGTAAATGATGGAGGAGAAAATCCACAGTGTGTCCACACAGTCATTTAAAAGTTGATGTGAAGCTTATATTCAGCTTCATCAGTCTGAGTTAGTCATATCAAGTGGATATCTGACACATTTACAGTCTTTTTAGCATCAAATTCCCTCTTTGTGTTTCCTTGAAAGATATTTACTTGACCTTGACCTAATTTTAGCTTGAGATAAACTTTTTTTTTTTTTTTGCACAGAAGGAGCACAGTATGAACAGGAGGAATGATTTTTCATTTGGCTCCTGACTGTTGTTTTAAGAAAGATTTTGTGAATTGTGAACCTGTCCTTTAAGTTACTCTTTAACTTCATCCAGTGATATAAACCTAGCACAGATTTTACATCCAGATCACTGGATATAAAAGGCTCAGGTATTTACTGCCTGCTGTGCCAGTAAACTACGGAACATTAAATTATGCCAAGTTTAACGTCATTATTCAACTAATTATCTGAAAATTCTTAAAAAGAGAGAATGTATGTAAAACATTTGTAACAATCATACACACCTACACCTCACTACAACTTTGTTGAGCACAGTACAACAGATGAAAATTAAACCAGGAAGTAGCTCCCCAACTATTGGAAACTTGCCTCACTGGGCACTGGGTTACTCCCAAGTCCACAATGAATATCAGTTTCTGTCCACAACATTTAAACCTCATAGCTCTGTAAATACAGGTTTTATAGCCAGAGGTAAAAGTCTGCGTTCATAAGACCCATATCCTAAAATAGTAATGTTGGATTTGAAGACTGTATATGTACTGTCTTAAATGGTTGGAACAGTTTTCATTTACAGGGAGTCAAATGAGGTTTTTCCTGTTATCAGCAGCAGCAGCACAAAGGTAGACTGTAGGTTAATCAGTACAGTGTGTGTGTGTGTGTGTGTGTGTGTGTGTGTGTGTGTGTGTGGGTCTGTCATAGGTTACTTTCGGGGACAAATTTCTGACTTCAAACCAGTTAGTTGGGGACGGCTTGTCCAATTGGGGACAAAAGTCATGTCCCCAATTAGTAAAACGTTAATTGTTGGGTCAGTGGTTAAGGTTAGGGTTAGGGTAAGTCTCCAGGAAATGAATGTAAGTCTATGTAATGTCCCAAAAAGTGACCTATGACAACGTGTGTGTGTGTGTGTGTGTGTGTGTGTGTGTGTGTGTGTGTGTGTGTGTGTGTGTGTGTGTGTGTGTGTGTGTGTGTGAGGGAGCCACCAGTAGCACTGTGTGACCACAGGGGGGCACACCAAAAGCAGTATAATGTAAAAATATATGAAAATACAGTACATAACCAGTTCAGGTTTTGCACCTGGACACACCTGCTGTCTCTCTGCCAATCAGCTGAGCAGATTCAGTCATTCTGCTGACAGGAGGCAGGGATTGGTCAAACTGCAGCTTCACTTTCAAAAGGCTAGTAAGATCACTGAACCCATGGGATACAAACAGGAGGTAAAACTTTATTAAACTGTAAAACATGATTAAAGCAACTTGTAATATCAAATCAGATGTTTCATTCATGGCTCCTCATTTTATGATGAATCCAAATAAAGTCTCCTTGTTTGTTACTATGTGCAGCACAAATATGATGAAATATTTAAACATAAGGAGATTCAGTGGTCTGCAGATGGCTTGATATTTACTACATAGCAGAGTGAGACACAGGTGTAACTAATCAAATGAAATAAGAGAAAGTAGCTGATGTGGGAGCACTCTGAAACTGAAATGATTTCAATGTTTAAATATATCCACGCAGAAGTTTTAGTACTGATTGTAATGTTTGCACATTTTGTTCAGCTGACATTGAATTCTGTTTATAGATGTAAACGTTTTTGGAACAGTCTGTGTTGTGCTTGAAAAACAAAACTTCAACTTTCCAATATAATAACATTATTTTTGAAATTTTCATGCAGTACCATAAAGTTGGATGTTGTATAAATAATGATTTTTATGGCAAAATATTATTCACATAAAATGTAGATTCAATAAACCTCCTTCTGTGTTTGAAACGTTTAAAAATGAGTTAATTATCTTCCTAAAATCTTATTAGTGATAAATGATTAAAATGTTGGGATTTCTTAGAAATGTATTTTAATCAGACATTCTATTTCATATTGAACTTTTATATCACATTTTTAAATATATATATTTACTTACCTTTTCATTGAATCATAATTCATTGAATTATAATTTCTGTATATTTCTGGCAGTCACAGTTAGTCACAGCTGTATTGCAATAAACTAACATGTTCTGTGCTGCCTGTCCGTATGTTTCATAAATAAAATATGAATAAAGATGTCTGTATTCCAGCCAGTGCCTGAGATGAGTCCCAGTGTTGTGCATAGAGGTTCACTAGTAAAGCTTAATGTCACACTTACATAGAACAGAGCCATCATTAATGTTATTACTTCCACCTGTGCTTTTCCTGCTTTGACAAGTTTAAAAATACAAACTACAAACCAATCTGATCAAACCAGCGATATAACCAGAGAGCATATATCACACTGCAGGGAGCTGATTGTGGCTCTATGTCCCAATATGGACAAAGAGGATTAAGTAAGAAAGAATAAAGCATATTATTACAGGCTTCCTGTTTTGAACATATATTTTAATGGTTCAAGTTAGGTTTGGATGGGTGTGAAATGTTTCCAGTAATTTGATTAGTCATCATTTTCGTGATAGAATGTTTAGGCACAATATTTTTGTTTAGATATGATGAGAGAACTCTTAAAGGACACGTTCACAATGTTTCAAGCATGTCTTAAAACAACAGTCAGGTGTCCATATGAACAGTGAACAGTGCCGTCACACATTGGATATTTACATTTTTAACAGTTGGAATGAAAAACTGACTGATTTATTCCCTCCTCAAGGTAAAATGTACAAAAATGGTTTAAGTTTCAGCATTCTTGTAAGAATACTACCAGTATTTTCTTTGTAAATAGCATGGTGCAAATTGATTAATAACCAAAGCAACTTTTTTACTAGTAGCTCTTTATCAACATAAAACTAAACTGAAAAAAAAATATCTTGATGGTAATGTGCTAAGTATAAAAAGTAGGTGTGAACTTAGTAGTATTAACTTTCTTTTAATTCTCACGTTTATTTTAGATTCAACCAGGGAATTGTTATCAGTCAGTGTTTGGAGGCAAATTAAATTCCATGTGTGGCGCTCACAGCATTAAAAAAGGTCATTAAAAAAAAAGAAACACCTCTCTGCAGCTTTGGTGTCCTTCTTATGCTGGATGATCTACAAGTTTTTATAGGGACCATTTCTTCAGTAGAAAGTAGATCCACTGTAAATTGTAAAGCATTTTCAAAATGAGTCATTTGGGTGAAGTGACGCTTTTAATGATGCATGTTTTGCCCTCTGACATTTAATGTGTGTGCAAAACTGTACAATTTGGGAGTCAGAAATGATTGAGTTCATATTGCAATCCATTTTTCAGCCCCACAATACAAAGTATCACATTTTTGCATATCAATTATATTTTGCCACCAATGGTGGAAGAAGTACTTAAATACTTTACTAAACTAAATGAAGCAATACTACACAGTAAAAAGACTGTGACAAGTCAAAGTCTAGACTTCTAGATCTTACTTTGGTAAAAGCATTGTCAGGTAAACAGTAAAAGCAGCACTTTAATGTTGTAGCTGTTGGAGGTGGAACTGTTGATAAACTGTCTTAATTTCCAACATGAATATTTTATAAGCTCATCTAAACTAATTGGTATGTAAAATCATCATTGTTAAATAGTAACTACAATTGTCACATACATGTAGTGGAGTAGAAGTATAGTAAGTATCATAAAAATAGAAATATTCTAGTAGTGTACAAGCACCTCAGAATTGTACTGAAGCCCAGCACCTGAGTAACTGTACTGTGTTATATTCCACAATATATAGTTGTACCACTAGTGGAATAATGACTTCTATATTTCATTATGAGTTGTCATTTACAATGTGTTAAAATGCTGTTAGTGTTGTTAAAGTTCCCATTGACCACCACTAGAGGTTACTAAAGGACAGGAACACACACAACCACACTATAGTTGAAACAATTTTATTTCATGAAAATATCAACCATTGGCACTTAATTTACTATAGTAAAATCAACCTTTAAAACCTTTTGAATCTGGTAAAAATGGAACAAAACCAGTCAGGAATGTGGCCAATACCACATGGTAATAAATGGTTCCATTACAGCAGAAACTCCAGCATCACCTTTACATTTGTCATTTTATTCTGTCTGTATTTTATCAGCTTTGCCTGTAAACTTATTATAGTATGGTCCTTCCAGATAAACCATGTTTTCTCTGTTAAATATTTGTAAGAATATCTCAACAGGCAGGGGGTTTATGGATGTTAAGTTGTCTCTTTTCAAAGCAAAGTCATTGTATTGGACAACTGACTGTATGGAAGCTGATTTCTGCCAGGAAAAAAATGACAAAAATAAATTACTAATGGTAAATTAAAATTATGACTGAAGTAAAAATGAGTGAAATTTTTGAACTAATAATTTAAATCTTGGCATTGTGTCTCATGATTTTGACTTATGAGTAATTTTATTAATAACTTTTTTTTTCTTTTCCTGGAGGAAATGGGCCTTTTATACACCTTCTTTTAGTGCTCTGACTTAACATTTTGGTGTATCTCCTACTTTAAGCAGCTCCAAGAACATTTGCACATGTACTTTCACCTCATCTGGAAGTCGAATGTAAAGGATAACGCTGAACAGTCCAGTGTGTATCTTTGTGCATTTACCACCTCCCACAGTTTACATACACACATGCAGTCTGACCTCTGACCTTTTGCTTTTCTGAAAGAGTATGAATTCTTGGGAAATACACTTGGTTTAATGAGTGTCCCCAGTCCTGAAAGTGCTAGTTAGCTCAGTCAAATCAGCATGTTAGATAACTGATGAGGATAACAATTGGTTTCAAGGAGGACAGATTAAAAATTGAGTATGTTACTATTGGTGATAAGTACCAGTTGAAGAAAATATCCAGACTAAAATGATCAATGTGAAGGTTTTAGTGTCAACCCTGCGATATCTGCTGCTGTAACAGAACCAGAACACACACACACACACACACACTCAAGCAGCTAAATTACACAACCATAAAAAAATAAACATTCTTCAAAATGTACAGCGTAAAAGCAAGGCCCAGGGGTTGACGAGACTTCATTTCACACAAGGCTCATTAGTTTCTGCATCAGCCAGACATTTCAATGAAGTGCTTTGATTTTCCAGTGTGTACTTTCACTTCTCTCTCCTCAAATGACATGCACATCCCCAACAGACTGTATGTACAGAGAGCTGTTCACAGCTGAATATAAAATCAACAACATTTTTGACGAAAATCTAAACTTTTTAAGCAGTTAATGGTGTTTGTGTGGCAGGAATTTTTCTCATTTTATGGCTCCAAAAGCTGATGACCCACGATTAAATATGTTTCCAAGAAAACAAAAGCAAAGTCTTCATGTCACTCCTGTCCCATGGCTGCTGAACTTCTGTAGTCTTGTCATTTATAATCTGCTGATATTAGCCTCTCCTGATTTTTACCATTTTTGTGTAGCCAAAATTACATTCTAGCTTTAATTTGTTTTGCTGCTTGTTCACATGCACTGGCAACAGAGCCAATGAGGCACCGCTTATGTAACTAACAGATGGAGAGAAGACTGAAGTGTAGCCAGTGACGTACAGGGTGCATATGTAGAATTCAAGCCATCTTTGGTTTGAGAGGGTTAAAGAAATTCTTTGAGGGAATTATGAGGAAAATATGCAAATACAGCTGCAGTTCAGGATGTTGAGATTTCAGAGCAGTCGGTGTGGCTGCGTCATGTTTGAGCTCTGTTAAGAGGAGAGGATGATTGCCACATGAGCAGACATACGGGAAAACAACATTTCTAATTGGAATTTCATGTGCAAAACAATCTGCACCACATTTTTTTTTTTTAAAAAAGTTTGGTTCTGACAACACTCAACACAATCTTCCTGGATTTTCGCCATGTGACTCGTCTCTGTTCCATTATTGACTGGGCGAAGATGGCGACTGCCCCGGGCCCCTAAAGGCTCCAGGTTCACTGTGTGTGCAATTCCTAATTTCATATTTGTATGGAGACCAAACTATAACTTGTGGAACCTGGGGGTGGTTTGGGGTCAGGGGCCCCCCAGCAGGAGAATTTGATGGAAATGAATGGAAGCAAAAGATGTTTTTGGAAATGACTCATTCCATTGTTGACAGAAGCAGCTTCTCTTAAAGACACAGACACAAAAAAATTAAATATCAAGTGAAAACCAATGTAAAATCAAAGAGAAGTGACTCCAGTCTGACCAACACGTACATTTCTGCTGTCAACAGCTAGCTTGAAGTCATTACTAAGCAGATGCTAATACAGAAACAGCATCACCTGTGAGCTTATTCAAAGGATAACATGTACATTTTGTCTGTATATGCATGTTGGAGATACATATACAATACCAATTCAAAAACAAGTCAAAGCAGTCACTGAAGGCTGTGGGAATTTGATGAGCTCATAAAAACTACAAGGGAGCACACTTCTATTGAACCAGCTGATGCACATTTAGTGCAGAAAAAACAACAGCTTCTCATATTTGGTCATAAAGATTGAAAGCTACAAAGACCTGGACACAATTTAGAATATATATACAAATCAGTTCACTGTCACAAAAAGACACACACCTGTAAAAGATCATTCAAAGAGTGAAAAGAAAAGATGAAAAGCTCCTCTCAGTTTTTGGGGGGGTTTGTTTAGTAATCGGACCGTCTTCGTTCCCTGTGTTCAAAGATCTGCTGCATTCACTCTCAGCAAACGAACCCAGAGGATGAGCAGAGAGACTGTGAGGACATTCTCTATGCTGTGTTTGCAGGGCTTTGACCAGGACTAAACTAAATACAAACACTGAAGACAGTAAGTTAGAAGGGAAGATGTTGTAGGTGTAGCTAATTTGGAAATTAATAATAACACACAGGCAGTCCGACTTGAATTCATTTCGACAAAAAAAATAAAGAACGGAAGAGCAAAAGGAGCAGCAAGAGACAGAGTGTTAAAGAAAGACAGCCCTGAAGATAAACACCACTTTGGAAGTTAGAAAATAGAAATTAAGGCCTCAAGGAAAAAAAGCCAGAATCTTGCATATTACCATCATCTTCCTGTCAGCCCACCTGCTGCTGTCTCTCTGACAGTCAAACAGACTCAAACACACATACACACACAGCTCCTGAGAGAAGTTAGTGTCAGAGGGAGAACTCCATCCTGCTGCTAACCTGTAACTCCTGCCAACAGAGGAGCATCCTGCTGCCTTCACATCATACAGGAATCACTATTTCATCAGGTTTGTTTACTGTAAGGGCTTCTCTTGACTTTGGAATAAATAAGGAATGCACTGCCAAACCCTGAAAGGAGTACTGGCAATGTGAACGCTCAAGGTTAGTGTTCAGTTTAAAAAAAATAAAAGAAACTGTTCTGTAGTGTGTGGTTGCCATATGATGTGAATGCAACATTATGCTGTCCTATGGTGGACCTCATACAGAAGGCTCAGCAGCAAGTCAGAAGGTGTAGCGCTGCATAGTTCACCTTCAGTTTGCACTGCTCTGCTCTTTCTCAAAACAGCTGATTAAAATTATTCTGGTCCTGGTCCATCAGCAGGTAGTGAGATCATGTCTCGGGCCAGATTGGTCTCCATGTGTCCTGGGATTTGCCAGGGTCGAGTGTTAAACTCAGGTCCCGTCGAGAGAAGGTACGACTGGTGTCAGGTCCAGCCAGCCAGGCAGGCCTCAGCACTGCTAGAGGGTGGCGAGTACCCTGAGGAAGGAGATGATGAGGACACAGAAGGACTGTCCCACACCAAAAACAAGCGCCTCCAGAGAGATCATCCTCTTCCCTGCTGCCTTGTACACACCGGCTATGGCTGCACCTTACAAACACACACAAAAAACAAACATGTAGGTGTTTACCAGCTGACCTACTGTCTGATAAGCCAGCAATGTCTTGTAAGTCATATGTTTACTGAACTGTAAATTATCTGTCATTATTTTTGAAAGCATCCTCACTTTACTTTGCACAATACTGTACATATCTAATTAACATGCTATATCTCCTGCTGTTTTATATAGTTCTAGATTTATTTTCACTATGTATTCTGAGCACAACATTTTCCAGGATGAATTCAAGTTTTATCTCATCTCATTTTCACATTGCAGCTCGACTATGCACAGGGCAGCTGTGTGATTGGGACATCTCTATCATAATCCGAGCAGACACGCACACACACGTAGGCAGAGGACTTACTGGTGAGGACTCCTCCGCATACTGGCCCGACGATGCCCATGAGGAGGATGGCGATGGGCATGAAACGGGCCATCTTGTGCTGTCGTAGTGTGGCGAGGGACAGCAGAGCTGCAGGCAGGTGGAAGACCAGAGAGGAGACCGCTGCCCACAGGAACACCCCATACCACATCTCTGGACAAAACACACCAAACATACAACCACATATCAATTGATGCCAATCAAAGTGCAGATCGTTCACAGTTCCATAGTGCACTGGGGCCATTAATTTGGATACTTCATTCATTATTCATCTATCTAAATGCTATCCTAGCTGTCTGGCTCTGTTCCCTTTATCTCCTCTACAGAGAACAAAAGTGTTGCAAGTTACAGCAGATCATATACACTTCAGTGGCTATTTCATCTACAAGTGGTTGACAAATGAAAGGAAAAGCAGAATTATTGTTGAGTATAAAAATGATGTGAATCATATGCTGTGGTCTTCAGTAACCAGATCTCAGATCCTAACTTAACAGCTATGGGTGATCTTCCCCACTGTGTTTTGGAAGAATGCTGCTCATCCCTCCAATAAAGGCTCACACACTTGAAGAATCTATAACAAGGAGACCTGAAGCTCCTCTGGAGGCTTGTGGAAGGACAACTAGAATTTTGCACTCCAGTCACACAGCACAGTCCCAGAGCGAGCCCAAGCCCCCAAACTTTATCTTAAGAGTCCTCAACAAGTCATTATATGTTCTTGATCACATCAATATCCACACCAACACAGAGACAATTGGTAGGTGAAATTAACATTAATCATGAATGATTCATAATATTTAGTTAGTAATACATAAATAGTCTTGACTGAGATATTTTAGTACAACAAAAGTCAAGGACAAGTAATCCACACCTCTGTTGGGTACAAAGGGACTTGTGTTGGACCCCTGGGTAAGACCTCTGTCTGTCATTTATGACATTTTATGACATTATATACGTGAATACATCAGTTAATATTATATGTATATATATAATATTATATATTTGTTCAATTCACTGAGCTAGAACAGTAAAAAAAAAAAAAAAATACTGAAGAGTAACGCAGCCTTAAAGGTTAAGTTCACAATTTTTCAAGTGTCTGGAAGCAACAGTCAAGTGTCCATATGAACAGTGAAAGAGGTTTTCCTCACTGTCATCATCATTCCTCCTATTCATACTGGCTATTAAAAGATCTCCTTGAAATGTGCTTTCAATGTAAGCAATGGAGTCAGTCAGCAGAGCTCTGAAGCTCTGCCCTGCCCCTGCACAGAGCGGAGCGGCTCACTGATTGCTGGTTTATTAGAAGTTTATTAATATTAAAAGTATCGTGTGTTCAGATTGCACCAAATTTGACACAGCACTCCCTTGGGTCCTCAGCCACACATCCGCCAAGTATGGGGTTGATCAGATAAACAGTTAAAGAGATATGCAAAGGACATACAGACATACATACATACAGACAGACATACATACAAAGCTTCCTTCCTTACTTTAGTTGAGAGATGATATAGCTACTTGTACAGAGTGGGCCTGATAAAAATAGCACTTTTAAACTACCAATCATATAAAATACAATAATCATAAAAACAATAATAATAATAAAATAAAAATACAAAAATAGGATCGATGTAGCAAACTACGTTTGCCATGTTGCTGTAGTTTAGCCTGCTACATTCTCTGGGGGAAAGTGAAGTTCAGTGTAGGGGAGCTTCATTTAATGTAGTTTAGCTCGCTACACTTTGCAAGTAGTTTACCCAACTCTGTATACACCAAACACACACAACAACAACTTATCTGTAAAGTTATGTTAATCCCTTCCACTAACGCGGCTTCTACGCATTCAATGCTATGACAAAGAAGAGCTTAAGTTCAACACAATTGACATCACATGCTCTTACTTTAACACACTAATTACACTAAGATACATAGGAAAATACCCACCTAAGCTAGCTAAGAAAAATGCTATGGACACTTATTTACAATACACAATTTTACCACTTTTGGAATTGTTTATTTATTCGACCTATTTTCTAATTGGAAATAGCAGCATACGTGTGTTAACCATCGCAGTCTGACGATTAAAAACAACCGTTGTAATGAAGCAGGAAGTTAGCTAGCTTAACGAATGTACCTCAACATTGCTAACGCCTACAAACTAGCGTCCAAGAGCTACAGGGATCAAATGTCACAGGAATTGAGCACAATCAACGTTAATTAAAACGAAACAATGAACTGTTGGTATTATGTTGGTCCCTGTGTACAGTATTAGCTATAAGACAGCCTGTACCTGAGAAGTCGCTGAGCGAGGTGTCGTTGCCTCGGTGTGTGCCGTTTTTTCTCGGCACTAAATTCAACCCGAGTATTTGCTGGACGAAGCCGATCTCACTATATCTGTCCTGCATGTCTCACGTCGACAGTCGACACTGCAGGAGTGAAGGACGGAGAGCAGACGTGACACCATGAGAGGCGGTGAAGGATTCAGTGAGACGCGATCTGGTCGCAACACTAGCTAGCATCAAGCTAGCTTAGCTAACGTTAGCTGTCAACAGAAGTGGTTGTCACGTATTTTATTCCCTGAAGTTGGTCTGTCAGGCAGTAGCCCTTCCGGCTGTGCACAAATACATGAGACGTTGGAAACGACGCTGAATATTAAATATTAAACTCTGTACACAATTGAGGATGAAGATTAATGTTGAGGTTGAGTTAGAGGATGTTTGGGAGAACTGCATATGCGGTGGGCTGCCTGAAAGACTAAACCCAGGGATTATTCTAATCGTTTATACAAGTGCATTTGAGATGCCGCTCTCTGTGTAGGACAAACGTAGGCTAGAAAGGTCATTATTTAGCCTGGGTGTACAACTGTTTGTGTTTTGTACAAATCTGTATGTTTTGTGCGGGGATGAGAACATCTTTGCCCTGGGCGAAACCAACGCTTAAATCCAGTGTTTCCACAAACTGCGCCCAGCTTTTCAGAAAGAGAACTACAAACATGGCCCCAGAGAGCCATGTTTCCATTCAATTCAACAGGATATGGAAAATAGATGCTTGAAAATTGATCATTGAATATCATGTCTGCTTGTATTCTGGTCAAAGTTACATCATTGTTTTGGTGGTGCAAAATGCATTTGTCAATAGTGTTAGCAGGCAGTTATTACAGTATGAAATTATAATAGTTTGTGACAATGCAAGTCTCTAAGGATAGTTGATACAGTAGTAAAATAAAATCAGTGGCTGCTTGGAAGGAAAACATACAAACACTCTACACTTTAAGTTTGTAGAGTGCCATCCCAAAATGAGTCATGTTTTTTCTATACATACCATATTGGTATTTAATCAAATGATATATGTATTGGTTTTATTGAACACTGTGGTGCTCTCTATAGGTTCAGATCAGTGTAAATGATACCTGGGCAGGTGCATACAGTTGTGGAAATGGGCAAAGTGTTCCAATAATTTTCTCTGATTGATACTTTCATATTTTTCTTTAGTATCACTCACAGAGGAAGAGGTTTAGTGGTATTGAACATTCATAGCAAAATGTTGTAAATAGAATATGCCAGAACACAATGGATAGCTTTTAAAGTAATGATGGACTTTTGCTTTGATCAATGTCACAGTTTGTTCTTGTTGGAGTTCAGACATACTTTTTGTCTGTTTTCATGTAAAATTCATGCCCCAGCTTTCGTTTCGGCTCAGCCTACATCCTACATTACCTTTGTTCAGAAAGGGAAAGAACTTAAATATTTCTGACCTGTTCCAGGTTTTCCATGGCTGCCAGAATCTTGTAGCAGTGTTTGACGACATCCTTGTTCTTGAACATTAAACTTCATAAGTTCCCAGCAGCTCAAGTTTTCACAAACTCACATCATATTAATGGTTAGGCTGGTTTCCAGTCCAGAGAGAGATATGGTAACAGCTGGGATCTACTATGTAATGCAATGTGTCACACTGAAATGTGAATACAGATTCCAGGGAAAATGTTATCCCAGGAAGGAAAATTATTAAAACCATAAACATGTAATTGTATAGAGATTACTTGATTTTTACTGTTTGGAAATTAGCTTTTGAAGTTCAATAATGAGAATATTCAAGATACAATCCCCAAAGAAACCTCTGGTTGGATTTTGCACCAGGCCTCCTAAAACCTCCCATGACAGACAAACCCAATAATTCATCTGCAAGACCACTTTGCTTCAGAAATTAAGATGAAATTTAATTAACAATCTGACAAAAAACGTGGGGGTTAAATTGTACTATAATCTGTATATAGCTTATTCCCTTTCCAATGCTGGTACAGAAAACTCGGAGTAACAAACCCATAAGAAAAACAAAACCTGTAGCACCTGCATGCTGATAATTCACCCCCACAGTCTCTTCACACAACAAAGGACAGCCACTGCTTTCAGGGCAAGTTATCAAACTAGTGGAAATGTGGTTGGTAACGTGATGAAGATCATCTCAATGAAACACCACCTTTAGAAATGCTACAGGTTAGGATGAAGATTAGGGTGTTTGTGTCCTTAGGAAGGATATATCTGCAGGCTCAGTGTTGTGGAACCAATCCCAACCATTTGTTACCAAGCTGAAAAATGTCACATTGGGTGAGGCGGAAAGTAAGGTGCTCCGTGGAAAGAAAGGAGGGAAAAAAGCCCAGGCTGCTGACAAGCTGCAGAAGACTGTGCAGTCCAAAATAATATCATTCACATCCCAGCTGCAGGTAGATGCATTGATGATTGGTTTATTTAGGGCTCAGTGCCACAGTTACCTAATGTGGAGCGATATAATGTATATAGCCAATGTAACCAATGTTCATTTTTGCACAGTAGACAAACAATTGGCCCATCCTAACAGTTGGTCCTTTATAATGTTAAAAAAATATAGAAGAGCCAGTTATGTTTCTCAAGGACTAGTAAGACCAACCCAGAGCTAAAAGTCTATATAATAGACTATATATAATCTATACATTATATAAGGGCAACTACATCTGAAGACACCTGTGGCAGGTTTTGGCTGTGAACAATTTAAGGTACCCTGTAGAGTTTTTGACCACTAATAGTACAATGTTTTTATGAGTGGGTCCCCGTTTTGTTTGTTATTGTGCATATGCATGCACGCGGGTGAGCTGATACTCGTTCCTGCCAATAGTCCGACACCCTCCCACTGATCTACAGGTGGCAGTAACACGCCAATAAATGCAGCCGAAACACCGAAGCCGGAAAGAAGAAAACTGCTAGCGAATAAATATGGATGTAAAATTAAACAATGCAGATTTCAACAGGATACTGGCCTTTTCAAATGTTTTATGGAGGAAGCAAATGCATTAACAAGGATACAGACAATGCGTTTTAGCGAGAAACACTGAATGTAAAAAGAAAACTCCACAGGGAACCTTTAAAAACAGCCAAGTTTGAAATTTCAACTTTTGAAAGTCAATCCATGCCTCATGAAGGCAGTGTTTAAAGTAGCAGCAGTGATTCAAATTTAAAAACTAGCTGCTTTCAGACTGACAATAGCACAACAAAGAAAAAAAAACTGCATTGGTATGGCTGGGGTGCTGAAACTTGGGGCGCACAAAAAAAAAAAAGGCAAAGTACACACAGCGACCTCTGATTGAACTTCACAAAATAGTTGAAGTTTACCAGAATAAAATGCATTGTGATCTGGCAGTCTAGCCAATCAAGTTGGTGCCAGTTCACATTCCTGGTAATTACTTTTCATAACACTATACGACAGCATTGTACACTGCTGTGCATCTGATAGGCCTTCAAACTCATGGATCAATCACTTCAACTGAACTTCCTGGATCTAGTTTCATGTTTTCAGTGGTACCTGTAGCAACATGCCCCCACCAACACAGCCCCCTGGATTTTCTTAACGCTGTGCTATTTAGTCTGACCTTTTCACCACTTTCCACATCCATAACTTGAACTAGTTGTCTTCAGACATGCAGTTTTTACACCTGGCTCTACTTGGCTGGACACTGGCTGATCTTGCAGAGTAAAGGATGCTTTCACTTACCAGCAATACTTCTAATTTTCTAAATGTATTTTTGATTTCATTTCACGTTCCTGCTTGAAGTTTATCGATAGCGAGCCCTTTCCTTTCCCTACTAATTTCCCTAAAATGTTGTAGCAAGTTAAAATCTGAATTCTGCACACTGTCTATACGACTCAACCTGTGATGGGATTTACTAAGTGTGACATGATCTAAAGGGAGACCCCAAAGTTGAGGACCACTTTTGTAAAAAAGCACTTGGGATTTTTAAAAAAAAAAAGGAGTTTGGGGGGCCGAAGAAGAGGACTGTGGTTCTGACGAAGTTGAGCTGGGACTAAAAACACAAGCTCAGATTACATTTACAGCTCGCAGTTTAGGCTGTGGTGACATCTCTCATGCTTAGCCTTCTAGCTGTGAGGTATGAACCCAGTTAGCATGAACGCAGTCTGCTAGAAGGAGAGAGAACATGTTGGTATGGCTCTTTAGTAACAAAACATAACCATCATCTTGCTTCCATAATAAATAAAAAATTATACCAAAAGGCTTGTCAAATCTTAATCAAAGCAGAAGAATACAAGAGAGAAACATTTACAAATAATACCTGCAGCAAAATAAAACTTTGAGTGAAGTTTTTAAAATGTGTTTCAATTCATAGGAGCAGCTTTGCTCAGAGACACAGACCAATGGTGGGTGAGACTTTTAAATAGAGCAACTGTTGTATTAAGTGTCAGACTGTTATGCAGGATAACAGATCCAGCCATTAACAACAGTTTAGTGGTTGGTTGGGTCACCAATCTGCTATTCCTGCTTCTGTGGCAATTCATCTTATGTTTCTGTATACATTTTTCTTTTTATAAAATATTTTATTCATACAATCATTTCTTTAACTATAGCAACATTACTATTTAATTTTGAGTGGCAAGATATCAGTCGCACATCACCTCATAAGAACAATAGTATATAAACAAATGCAGAAAAAAAATTATTCTGTATCCATTTGAGTATGTCTCTCATTTTGCTTTTCAGTTCATCTTCTGTCTGTACACCTGTCTCTCTCTCTGTCTGTCTGTCTGACTGTCAGTGATGAGCCGATGGGAGTATTGCTGGTCCTGGTGGGGGCGTGTGATTGGTACAGCTCTGAGCAGTGGCCTCCGCTGATTGACCAGGAGGAAGGCCCTGCATGGCAGAACAGGCTGGCCATTGGCTGACACTAGGCAACCCTCACGCCGGCCCATTTACAGTTGGTTCTGAGGACACGGCACTCTGGTCCAATCTGGGAAGAAACATAAAGACGGAGAGGTGGATCATTTAAAGATGAGGGAGAGAAAGAAAGGAAACGTGTCTACTGCAGAATACTAAAGCAATGAAGAAGTTATTATAAACTACAGAAACATTTCTCTGAGTGCTGAGATGAGAGCTCAGTATGCAGCAGCAGCATGTTAGCAAGGACATGACATTTGAGGGGTTTCTTGGTTTAGTGATGCAGCCTGGAGGATGTTGAGAGTGAAAGGCAGTCAGACTTACTTGGCCTCCTCTATGGCTGACATTTCCTCTAGAGGACCATTAGGAAGCTCCACAGTGGACCGACACTTCTCACTGCTTACAGGACACATGGGAGAGAGGAGAAACAAGTTCACTCAAGAGCTAGCCCAGAATCATAATAACACAACTCTCATAGTATGTTAGAGCACATCCTCATGGAACCCAGTAATAGAACAAAGTCAGATTCAGTCCAGGCTGTTAAAAAAAACACAAAAACATAACATTGAATAAGACAGACAACACGACGTGGGAGATGCATTTGTGCTGTATGTTACCTTACAGGACCTATAGAACAGACACCTATCATCATTTGTTTTGGTGGTTTGACCCACAGATCAAATTCACAGCCCCATTCCAGACATGATGCAGTAGACATGGCCCTGTTCACACCTTGCATTAACATGAGGGACCACTTACACACAAGGCATAGTAGCGTAACTTCATTGATTATTCAAATCTCCAACACGCTGACAGGATCTAATGTTAATTAACGTTTTGTGTTCTTCTACACATCCTATAGGTCAGCTGTTACACACACAGTCCAGGTTCATACAGTGAAACTGTTTGGAGTAAAGCAGCCGTCCTCCTGATAAATCCTAAACTCCATTATGTCCAGCAACACAGCAAAACTAAAAACTGTACTTATCAACTTGACAGGACAGAGGAAACTATCCAGGAGAAACAGAATGAACTTTTAGCTTCTGAAATAATGTTTTTAGACAGACGAGCAAGAAAGGTATTTTTTTCTGGTTTTGGTTTCATTTCTGTTCCAACTGCCAATTTGAAAAAAGAAAATGGGTTAGGGCAACAGGAAAAACAGGAAAAAAACAGGAAGTGGTCTTTTTTTTTTTTAATTCACAGAAAAAACGGAAAGCCAAATTAACGCATTTCTCTATCCTGTTATGAAACAAGTTGAACACAGCTTTGGAAGGAGGCTTCGCCGACTGGGTGGCAGCAACGCAATTCCTGTGCCTAGTCCACCGCAAAATAGAGGACACATTCCTGTTCACACTGCTAAATGAATGTGGCCACATGCGGCCCAGACCACCTCCGAATGTGGTCTGAGTGATTGGATCTCAACGCATCTTGAGTGCGTTCACACCTGTATTTAGAGCTGTCCACTTGTGATCAGATCACTGGAACTGCATGCAGGTGTAAACGGGGCCATGAGGAATATTTAGTGACAACTCTGCTGTAGTTTTACAGTCAAATTACAGTCAAATTAAAATGATCTATTGATAAATTAATAAATAATTAATTAAATTTGCATTTAAATTATGCACTATAAAATTAAGTTAAGTGTCTGCCAGTCACACTCAGTTTCAAGATTCATTTGTTTTCTGTTTTTAACATTTTGTGATCACTTCAATGTAACAACAGCTCTCTCCAGTTAAAGATGTGTAAGTCAGTCAGTCTGACACCTAAATACAAACAGGATTAAGAGTGTCCAGCCATAACAGCTCTGTGACGCTGTACTAAGACAGAGGTGCTTTGAGCTAAATGCTAACATGCATGCTAAGATGCTCACAATGACAATGTTAACATGCTGATGTTTAGCAGGTATAATGTTGACCATGTTCACCATCTTACTTTTTAGTGATAGCATGCTAACATTTGATGATTAGCACCACATATTTGGTGTCAATTCATTCAATAATTGTTGAGATATTTCAATCTGGATCTGACAGACAGAAATGGCCAAGTTAGTAAACAATTTAAATTTAAAAGCTTTTAAAATGTTTTAATCTTCAATTTGAATTAATAATTTTAAGACAGAATAAGAAATAGCATTAATTGACAACTGTAATGATCTTTTTTCCCCCTTTACTTTGTTATAGTGCATTATTAAGATGTTCATTTAATAACTTTAGTTTAAACGTTAGTTTTTTAATTATTCAGCCTTCATACTAATAGCATACTGTAATGACGGTGATGTGATAGATATGTTGTGGCTGTAATGTGGGTAAATATGTAACAATTAGTATGAAGGAAGGTAAACTGGTGACTGCGTCTGACACATGTGAGAGTAAAGGATGTCATTTGACTCAACATGTTAGTATTATGCTGTGTTCCATTCAAGTTGGAGGTCGGAAATTTCCAGGTCGAAAATTCTGAATTCCAAGCTGAAACGTTCTACAACTCACAACACCAAACCCAAACAATCAACATGGGTGACCACCAGAAATGAAGTCTTCTTATGGCAGGTGGCATATGAATATTTGCAATATCAGCAGAGCTTAACTGGATACATCAATGGATCACACATGGTGTTCCAGATATGTATGTATGTATGTATGTATGTATGTGTGTGTGTGTGTGTGTGTGTGTGTGTGTGTGTGTTGTGTCTGACCCTGTTTTGGGACAGCACGCTGCGGCTGAGTTGTTGACGCCTGTTCGCTCCGAGTCCTGATTCTCCCCTACCGAGTATTTCTCTGAAGAAGCACTCTTCTCTTCATCACTGGAACACACACACATACACATACACAAATATACATTAATAACATATGAAGTGATTCATACCAACGACTTTCCCCACAAAAACACACAGAACACAGTGAGACGTGAACAGTGATGCATGCTGAACTGACTGACAGAGCACACGGTAAAACAAAGGATGGAGGTGTTGAAATGGGGTAACTCTGTGAACGGTATGCAGGAGAAGCATCAAAATGTACAGCAAATGGAGAAAGTCAACTGTTTTGTTTGTTTAGCTAGGGATATTCTTGTTTACTTTAAAGCTGCAATGCCTGTGATTATAGCAGGCAAGCCTACAAACTGATTTGGACACTGATTAGACCAAAATTGATTGTGCCAGCCGTCAGTCTTGCTTTGTCTCAGCGAACCACCAATAATCTTGATGAGGCCTCAATCAAAGCAAAACACCCACAAACATCCAAATATAATCCAAAATCTGAGGTGCTAAACCACAATTCATTCAGTATTTGTCAATTTCCTAAAACAACCCGTCGTGCTTTAAAAGGAATGAGTCCAATTAAACATCTGCTTACAGTTTGCATTTTTAGAGTAACATTTACATTTTTCAGTAATGACGTAATTAAAGCATCACAATGCTCTGATAAAAGAAGTCTTATTGAGAAAGTCATATACATCTTTAATGCCACTTAATGCACAAAAAGGAACACAACATCTCTTAATGAAACTTTAATAAAAAGGATATTATACAAAATTTTGATACTGTAAGGAAAAGCGTTGTTCTGCCTGCACAATTTGGCTGCTGCTCCTTTGACCATAAGACTGAAGATACTTTACGTTGTTGTCTTGAAGCTTGTGTTCTCTGACATTAGGTCAGTTTTTATACCCCATTTCTGAACACACAAGGTTTCATTCCAGCCACAGACATCGTTCTATCAGCTGATACTGGCAGGAACGGTGCCTCCACCAGGAGTTTATCATCTATTTTACACAAAGGAGTTTTTTCTAAAATGAAATGAATCTTTAATATGAGGATATTGATCATATATTTTGGATTTTTTTTCTGCTTAATAGGGCTGCTGCTTCTCAAATCTCAATCCAATTAAAGTTAACACAAATGAATGACATAGCCATTTCCTCTGTATACACAACATTCATTTTTTGTGATTTGATTGAAATAAGCAGCATCTGAAAAGAAATAAATAATCTAGCTTTCTATTTTAAGATAATTGTATTTTTGCTCTACTGATTATAGTTTCATGGAAGCCATACTAGCCCTTCTACTGTTGTCATAGTTACTGATGAGAGGATTGTTATAAATAGAAGGTTTGTCATTATTCATATTATCTACTATGCAAAAGCAAGGTTATAACATATTGTACCATGATCATTTAAAATTCATATTGTGGCCACAAGCTGTTGACCTGATGATCAGATCTTGGTCTCTGGAGACACACAGCCTGTCATGCACAGTTGGCTAATGTATAATTGCATGATTTCAATCAGCTGTGCTGGTACTATTTAGGTCCAGTATTGTGACTCCATCATAGAATTGATTAAGCGGTTACACCTTTCTTTCATTGTGCATTTTAACCTTAATCAATCACAATCTTCAGACGAGACAATAGCTGAGGGACAGAGCCAATAGAGACGCAGATGTGGGTAAAGCAAACCATAGAAGTCAAATAAATATGAATTAGAATACTAATAAAGCTGTTGTAAAAATCCAATTGTGGAGAGGTTGAAGCCACTTCATTAAACATAAGCTGGCCTCCAACTTGGGGCAATTACACTTGAGTTGTGTCATTTCAAATAATAATAATAGTAATAATAATACATAATTTAATAATAATTGGCTTGCCCTGTTAAAATAAAAGCCACTTGAAAATTAAGTAAATTAAAAAACTGCACTTGGACAACACCTTTGGTAGAAAGACATG
Organism: Thunnus maccoyii; assembly: GCF_910596095.1. Lineage (NCBI taxonomy): Eukaryota > Metazoa > Chordata > Actinopteri > Scombriformes > Scombridae > Thunnus > Thunnus maccoyii. The sequence goes on along the minus strand of NC_056537.1, from coordinate 33,396,507 downwards.
CAGAATGGAGATAATGAAATAAAAACAAACAAGGAGCTGAAACCAAAGAAGAAGATCAAAATTGGGAAAGAAAAGTTGGTGGTTGACGTGACAAGACTACATCACGGCTGCAGGCTGATCTCTGATTGGCTGTACATACCGATAAGATTTCAACACTCTGAAGAAGACCACACCCACAACGCACAGCAAGAGAGAGAGGAGGGGAAGCTCAGGTTGTAAGTGTCGCTCAGTTCATTAGACAAGTTGTTATTTACTCAGACAGACAAACAATATAATGCAGCATCAACAAGGGGACAGGAGGACAGAGGACAACCGTTTTTATGACTTGTTCATCCAGGATAGGCAAGTATTTCACTATGGACTGAAGGGTTAGCAATAATTTTGTAATTTGTGGAGAAGGGGGGGCTGTAGTCAGCTTGAATTCATTTTGGTTACCATGAATAGAGCAGTGAAGTTTTCATGGTGGAATATTCATAGAAACATTTCAAACTACTCCTGCAACATAAAACTCTTTTCTGCTGTTCATCTCATTATGTTCCAAACTACCAAATTTCACAAAAAATGGCCAAATAAATTAAATGTCGACATGCACAATCCTGTCGAGCTCACAAGCAGTTGTGTGCACTGGCTTGACTGTCTACCCATACACGTACATTTAGCCGTTTCAACACTACAGAGGGTGTTTCATACTCATAATATGGTAAAATATCATTTAAAGCATTGTTGTCTCAGAACCATCCGTTTCTCAGCTGGTGATTTTTAATTAAATACTTCGCAGTGGAATAATGCTTATTTTGTAAATAAACACTCTCCAACCAGTAAAATGCTTTTTATTCCCCGGGGGCCTGTGTAAGATCTTTATGTTAAATTTAACACAGCCAAAACAGGAAGTGTGATTGAGTGATAGTGTGAGGTCACTCATAAGAAAACAGATGTGACCACACTAATGAGACACATCCTGACAACCAGTCTGGTCAAGACATTGTAATATATAAGAGAGTTCCAGTGTTCCCTTCTTGGGGTTTTTGAACAGCAGGACCAGACACTGCTACAGAGAGCTACACTATGTAGCATTTTTTTTTTTGTGTGTGTGGATGTGTTTGGCAAACCTTTTGAAGACGGCGGTCTCAGTCTTGGCGTCAACAGTGAGACTGACTGTTTCTTTCATGGAGCCGTTGATGACTGTCTCTGTGATGCTACGCTGCTCATTACAGGTCGTTTCCTCCTCCACTTTAGATCTCCCACAATCCTTAGAGGAGGTGGAGGAGGGAGAAGCCACACTGGTTCCCAACCAGCCATCACATTCTGGGGGTAGTAAAGAAAGGAGACAACAGGAGTCAGATTTCATCGAGGTCATTTAAGCTGTTTAAACATGTAACCACTACCCAGACGGGAGGGTTTTGGGTGCTTTTGGGTTGTTTACATTTTGCTACTGAAAGACAAGCAAAGTAAAATCATACACATTAGCAAGTGTCACATTTTATATTGAAGTGTGTCCAGGTTTTGCGTTACAGATGGACAACAAGATTTTGGGCCGAGGATAGTTTAAATATTAGAGGGAGTCCTGGTGTGTGTGCACATGCGTGTCAAGATCACACATCTTACCTTCAGGCTGCATGGGTGCATTGACCCCCAGCGGGTCCCCTGTCTCTATGCTGGTTTCCATGGCAACAGGAGAGTTGCACCTCAGAGGGTCTTTGGGACTGAAAAAGAAAAATTTCTATTTAGAAAGCACTCTATCAGATTCAAAGACGATGACAGCTGAAAGCAAGTGATGCCCTGCTGCTAACAGAAAGTGAGTGACCGGTGTCTGTCAGGATCCTACCTGACGGGGGTGAAGTTGGAGAAATCAGCCCAGCCTGTTTCGGAGCTGGAGGTGGCAGCAGGAGAGGAGCTCCATGCTGCCTCAGTGAGGGCTTCTGTGGAGGAGGAGGAGGGGGACAAAGGAGAGGAGGCAGCAGGGTTGCTAGGGCTGGAAGCCGGAGCTGTGGAGGTACCTGTGTCCATGGGGATGTCATCGAAGTTGGCCGTCCACACTGGCCCTGAGAAATAATTATTATATAATAATAATTAAACGAGACAAAAATGATGGTTTTCTCATTAACATCTAGTCATTTTGGAACTCTCACTATCAGCACACTACACAAAAACCCAGAACCTACTCATAGTTCTTATATGAGGCCTAAACCAAGTCAGAAATGTCATTAATTGTGAAACTTACCTGGCTACATTTTTTTCTAATTCAAATCCTAAACCAAGTCAAACCAAAAATTCAAACTGGCAAAAATGATCTTACTTTGATCTATTTATTATTGTTATTATTATTGTTATTATTATTATTATTATTATTATTTTGTCCTTTGCGGGATATATAGCACTCTTCAGCACACCAACCTGTGTCGACTTCCATTCTGTCATCGGTGTTCGGGTTGGGAGCTTCAAACGGATCTCTCTTCACATCCTCCTCCTCCGAGTCTGTGCTCTCTTCGCTGTCTGTACTGCCTGAACTCCTGAGATGGACACACAGATCAAGTGTTATTTCCTGTCCTCATCAGAGTTCATCCTCTCTTTAGACTGTGTGGAGCCACAGAGAAAAGCCCATACTCATACATCTTGACTGATAAGAGCTAAAATGTGTACAACGTTGATGTCAGTCTCAAATCTTTCAATGTCAGCTATTGCTGATTGATTAATCAACCTGTCAGCACTAAGTGACTGTTAGCACTAGCTAACAAATGTAGCTCATTTTTATAGGAAAAGTTTCACCAATGTGTTAATCAAAATCAGTAACTGATTAATCAAAACAACGATCAACTAATGAAAATCATTATTAATTATTTTTTAATTATTACTTTACAAACATACATTTCTTCCTCAAGAATATTTGAAAAATACAATAATCACCTTCAACACAAAAACCCAGAGGTAAAGAACTACACACAGTGTACCAACCTGGCAACTGCTTTACACCAAAATGACCTTACTCATGCTCATATTTTGTAATGAAACTGAAGTACAAAAGTTTGGTTGCACTAACAACTTGAATGTACTTTTTTAAGTAGAAAGATGGTGACTTGAAGGTGTAAGAAGGCACAACAGAAGTTTACTCAGTGTGAAAGTACAAAGAGACTGAGACTGCGACAATAGGCCCCCGGGCACATCCATGTAAAAGGCCCCCACCCCTACAGAGAAAGACACCCAGACTGAAAGAGACACAAAAAGACTACAACCAACATGGCTGCATCACTTGTAGTCATTTCATGTTTGTTTCAGTGACATTTTGCAGGTGAACCAGAACTCTCAGTTGATGTTTTTGGTAGTCTTGAATTCACACTGGTGATGAAGAGAGGCTGTCTGATTCTTTTACTAAATACTACAGCACAATTTACAAATTATTATAGGAAACAAAGGAAAGGAAACCAGAGATGAAGGTTAGATTTTCTTAAAGCAGAGCTGCTCTGCTGTCAAACTGATGTAAACTGATTGACCAATGCTAATGTATTTAAATGTAATATTACTGTAGCATCAGTGTGCTGTGCAGTTGTAATATGAAGGAGAAAAAACAAAAACTAATACTGGATTGGATTTGATAGCCGGAACTCAATATTGAAAGACTCTGATAAGGATCAGGAGCAAAAATGTGATTAAGGCATCCCCACTTTTATCTGAGCTCTGTGACTTTCCAATAAGAGAAAAGTTACCAACTGTCACTCAGCAGCTCTGGGCCAGGGGCTCCCTGACCACTTTGGCCTGTGCCTTGTAGGCCAAGTCAGTATTTCATCCATGGTGTGTGGGTTTATCTGACCTGGGGCGCCTCTGTGCCTCTGGTGCGAAGGTGACATCTTTTTCGTCCCAGATATCCTCCTCATCTGAACCAGCATCTTCAAACTGCTGGATTTTCTCCTTACAGCGCGCCTCAAACAAAGCTATATTCGCCTGAGGAAACACACATACATGGACAAGATAGTATTTATAAAACACTGTGTATATTTACAGTACGTTCACATACAAACTAGAGTTGGATCCTACAGAACAAAAGCCACTCAGCTGTGAAGCAGACATTAACATGTGTACCTTCAGGCCTCAAACAGAGCCATATCAATGGAAATATCAGCGTATGTAGCTACATTCCTTTTTAAATGTAATGGTACAACTTTACAGGAAAATCTGGCTTTGGTTTGACATGTGTGCTTCGCTCCAAGCTTTGGGTTCAAATGCAGGTTATAGAAAAGTTTCATTTTATCAAGATGAATCCTCATATTCTACACATCTGCCATACCTTTGTTGTCTACAGAGAATTACAACTTCATCTCACTATGTGGCATCTGCTTCTAAATCAATGTTAACGTTGATATCAGGAAATAGTCATGCTATATAAATGAAACAACACATTTTCATTTGTTTGGGGAGAATTTGACTTTCTCCTCTCATTCTTTGACTATGTATGTATTCAAGATGAATAATCAAAGTACTTACACTTTCATTTGTATTCAGTGAAAAATTGATGTCTGATATTCTATCAAAGGGAATACTGCAATGTTAAAGAGAACAGAGTTTAGTTTAGTTAGGGTCGTTAGGCATCCACATATAAAAGGCAGCACACAGGCAGACAGGCTAATGCACACAGCTCTAACACTTCATGTTCAATATGACAAGGAAAAGTAAAACATATTCTCGCACCATGCCAGCTTCATGGATACTTTCATGTAGTGCTGAAGAAAAAAAGTTTTGCTTTTTTTTGCAATAACAAATTTTCTTTTTACATGCATGATATGTGTTGTAAGCTGGTCATTCAAAGAAAATGAGACAGAATGAAGGCTTCTTTAACATCTTGAACACAGAAAATGTAAAAGAAAGCCAAAATGGCTACTGTCAACATTACTTAATGAAGGTAAAGTTTCAAAAAACATTATTTTGTACCCACTATTTATAATTATAGTATATAAATAACAATCATCATCATCATAAATTATAAATCTGCCATCTTAACTGCAGCCAGAGAGGATTACTATCAGTGTCATGTCTCTAAAAGGTTCAGGACATTACATAACTTAGCACAAAGAGAGAAAGCAGGGGGAACGACGTGCCTTGTTCCATCAAAGGTGGAAAAATACACTTTCCAACAACTCCTGTCACATGTTGTAGGGCTGGACACAAACCAGAAAGCCCAGCTCCGATTGATTCACCAGTTTGGGTTTGTAATATCAACATTTCCTCTTCTGATTCTGAGAGTTCCTCAACTGAGGCTATCTGCAAATAGATCTGTAACCAGATGTCTCTTTTTTCCATTCCAATTATTTTTATGTAAGGTAACATGCTGCAGTAACTGCACTGTAACTGCAGCCTGCCAAGACTAATATAAGACTAAATGACCATGGGGTAAGCAGTTACTACTTCACTATTCAATAATGGACAAGGTAGGAAGGTGTATTTTGTCTGTGGAGCTAGGCTAGCAGTTTACCCATACGTCCTGTCTATGCATGAAGCTAAACACATCCTGAGCCTATCTCAGTAAGGAACACCTTGAGATGAAACTGATTTTGATTGAATTATCAGACTTTGGTTCAGAGGCAACAGGCATTTTTACCAAAATGTCAGACTGTTGCTTTTAGTGAGCACAGCAAGCTCGGGAAAACTTCACTAATACTCAGCTGTACCTGTCCACACGTGAACCCTATAATCACCATTCCCATCTGTCCCCATACCAGCCGAAAAATCCCAAACTCTGAAATTCTTCCATCCAAGCACTGCATTATAATACCCCCCTACAGAAAGTTTGGGAATGGAAAAATGGAAATGACTTGTGTTTACTACAGTTAAGACTAGAATTGTGCCGCAAGTTACTCTTCACCTAATCACACTTTACCTTCCAACTTATGCATTCATGATATTTGGGAAGTCTCTGACCTGTATACTAGTTAATGGATTTTTAAGGCTCAGCAGAGGAGCAAATGATGTCCGATGTAAAATTAGGCAGCCTGTTTAAGTTCTCTCCCTGCTGACTCTTCTAGAACAGGTCAGACCTTTTCCAGCTGTCTTGAATGCACAGATGGGAAGATCAGACCTCAGGCATAACTAGAGTGGGAACATCTTCAGGTACACCAATACAACAGTTCCTACTCACTTCAACCTCAAGAATGAATACAGCTTTTCAAAAGAGTTTGTCACTGTTGCACCACTTCTACAGTCTTTGGCATCATATATGACTATTACAACAGAGAATTCAAGACTATTAAATATTCTACAGTGTGTTCAATCTGCAATTTTAGCCTAGCGGGGCAACATTATTCTCTCACTGAGACTGGTTCTATGTGAAAAGTCCCTGAGTTGTTTGAGCACTGCACTGTGCCTCACAACATGAAAACAAATGCTCATCTTTTCTGATGAGTTGAACTGAAAAAAAATGAGTGAAAATTAATTGAATCAGCTGGAATCACATATTGTGTGACCACAGTTATTTGAAAGTAGAAAGTGAAAGCATGTCACACAGTATGTCTCATGCACTCATCTAACTGCTTTATGATTTTGGGTGTGATATTTATTTGCCAGTAATTATTCATTACTAGTAGGTATTTACGTAAATAGGACCTCAATACAATAGGTCTAAGTGAGAATGAAAAACATAAATGCTTCTGAACTGCTGTTCTGTAACACACTCTGAATTTGAGGATTTGCATTCTGAACATTTGTATTGGTGTATTGATTATTTCATCCAAGAGTCACACAATATTCTTCTGATTTTGCATTGCCTGTCAAAGGATAGGTTGGATTTTTTTTAAGTCTACTTCAATGCAATACTCAGATGGCATGTATACAGTGAAAGAGTTATATGTTGCTGTAATCATTCCTTCAGCATTACTGACTTAAGTATTTTCTTGATCAATTGATTAGTCCTTTGGTTTAAAAAATGTCATATAATGGTGAAAAATGCCAATCACAATTTCTTAAAGCTCAAGGTCATGTCTTTAAGAACTTTGTTTTGTCCAGAAATATCCACTAAATATAGCATCAGCAGTAAATCCTTGCAACTGAAAAACTGGAACCAGAGAATATTTAGCATTTGTGTTCAAATAATGACTGACAGACGGCTGCTTCTGTGGACAGAGACACTGAACGCAGGTCCAGTAAGAAGTGTGGAGAGCACAGAGAGGCGGAGAATGTGGATGATCTGAACTAAGAACTACATATGCTGCCACTTCACTGTAAATGCTCTTTGCCCTTTTTTTCTTTTCTTTTCGTTTTGTTTTGTTTTGATTTTGTTTCTTCTCACACTCTTTTTGAGTTGTGTGGTGTTTCAATTTGTTCTGTTTTGTGTTAAATTGTGGGAAAACTAAAAACTTTCAATAGCAAAATTTTTTTTTGTCAAAATCAACCACTAACTCTCCAAATGCACATATGGTATGTGAGTATTGTATTAAGATAGACTTAAAAATAACCCTAACCTTTAATGCTAAGCCCAAGATCTACATAAGGCTCTACTTCACCCGATGAACTCATTTAAAGTTAAGCAGACACTTTAAATCATTGATCATTGACAAGCTATCTTTAACAACCCACAACCTTTGCAGAAGATTATAGCCCCAAATCCAGCTAGCCCTTAGGAATGAAAACAGGGACAACACACCAACAACATCAAAGCTGGATATGGTTTCTCCTCTTCAAGCCATGTTTGTATTGGCACACTTTTTTATGCTAGCCACATCAGAGGGGGGAAATCAGGCCTTTCCTGGAAGAAGTGGCATTGGTCTTACTAAAAAATATGGCTTTTGTTCAGGCATTTTTTTGTCAATGATCTGTTTCTGTAGCAAACTACTTGGTAATGATAGGTGTCTGGGCCGTTAAGAAGAAATTTGGATTTATCTAAATTTAGCTGCAGGACATTTTGAGACATCCAGATCCAGCTAGAAATAGGGATCAAACACAACACTATATCTGTGTTATGTCATGGCATATTAATGGGGCTGAGGATGCAGCCTTGAAGCATACCACACATCATTAATGCCTTACATGATCAGGTTTCCCATCTAGAAATGTTCAATCAGCAAAGGAGTATGAGAGGTGGTACAGATGTACTCTCTCAGTATTTGGCACAAAAATGATAACATAGGGTTTTGAAGACAGTGGCCCCTCCAGCTTTGTAATGTCTTTAGTGTCTTGTCCCTTCAGATGTTACACAGTAATATTTAGAAAGCAAGTCCAGTCATGCAGGATGAGTACTCACTCCACAACATCGTCCTGATCAGCAAACTCTTCATCATTGAAGCCGAACTGCTCAATAAAATTGGACGTCATTTGTTGCATCTGATAATCAGAAAAGGCCTGGCAAAGTCCAGGACCAACGATAATGATATAGTCTTGGCTCTACACAAAGCTGGTCATTACTTGCAGTACAGAAAATAGCAAGTCCATATATTGAGTTGTAAAAACAAAGAATGTATAACATGAATGCTAAACAAGTTAATAGAAAAAAAGCACAAACATGCATTTACAGTCAGATGCCAAATGCTTTGACATTAGTTCAAAAAATCTATTTCAAGTTTCCTTTACCACATTAGTAGTTAAGTAAATTAATTCAAAAGATAGTAGAGAGATATTTGCGTAGATTCTAACTGCAGAACCCATAGTCACAAAGTATTCTAAGTTCAAAGGCCTTTTCACAGATACATAGCCTAGGAATAAAGCATCTGAATTCTATGCATTTCAGTCAATAGGGCACCCTAGGTGGGGATTTTGATGTTCTACAATAAAAGGATACAATAATTTTTTTGTATCATTAGTCAATCTATGTAGCCTATTATGCATCCGTCAATTAGAATTGAACTTCTTAAAGCTGTCAAGGCTTCACAATTAAGTGAAACTAACAATGGAATGAGGCTTCAGTGTTTAACCACGCGTGATGTATTTTGTTCTGAGTCTTTAGTACAAATGAAGGATTTATTCTTGTCCACATAGGCCCGTCTCTTATAGCTGTTTATAGTACAGTTTCACACACTGAACTGGTTTAATCCCCATCTGAGACTACACTTACACTGCTTAAAAGCCTCCATTACATAGCTATCCATCTATACTCTAAGAAAACTTCTTTTAAGGTACTTGTTGCATCTGTGTCTATGGGCCTGCATTGTGTGTATCTGTGTTTGTGTGTTGAAGTCTTACTTGTTGTAGAGAGGAGTCCTGGTGAAAGCCGCTGTCTTTAAAGTCCACCTCATCATCGCTTGAAGAATGGATGTGGTGTGTGTTCACCTTGAGAAAAGAAACCATGAAATTGCCTTCATATATGAGTAACTTGTAGAGGAAATGTTTTATGTAATGTGGTACATAAAGAGGTTGGTGGTAGAGGTGGTATTTGACTTCAAGTCAAACTATGGCTTTATAGATCACATCTAAAAACAAAGAAAGCAAAAGAAACAGTCTGTCCACCACCTCAGTATGCATTCAGTCCTAACATGGTGTAATTAAATAAATCTGTCTTCATACTATGTTTGTACTGTGAATCCTGGTCTTAATCTTTATGAAAATATTAAGTACAGTCCATGAGTATTTAGATACATTTAGATTTAGTTTTACTCACAACACTGAGTAACACAGCACTTTACACTTCATTACTGTTTCATTTAAAATCCAATGGACTGCAGGAGTAATGCAATGAAAAATGTGTGATGACTAGATTGTGATGACTAATCTCTGACATGTGATGACTAGATTGTACATTCAACATAGGATGACATAAATCAGGCAACTTGACAACACTGTTCACTGTGCTTGTGGTAACTCACCAGGTCGACAGTGTTTCTCTTGTTTGTGTCAGCCAGCTGCCCAGAAATAAAGGCCTCCCATTTCTCTCTGTCCTCCGCTGGGAGCTCTGTGTCACACACACATAGAGTTCATATATACTCGATCTTCATATACTGCACATTTAACTCAACTGTTAAAGAAGGCTGCTCTCAAGCTCATGTTGGATCCAATCATTTTAACAAATAATAAAGACATGCTAAGCCCAGAGTGAAGTGATGTCACAGGTAGATTTCCACCCAGCTTCTGTCTACATGGGAACTTCACACACACAACACAATCTAGTGTCAGCTGTCTGACAGTGGAAGAAAAAGCAGGGTTCTACAATGCCAGTATTTCACTCGCATTTGCCCCTAAAAATATATATGTACAAACTGGAAAAATAATTCACGAGCACAGTGTGCAAGTGAAGATTAGAACCTACTGTAATATTGTAGCGTATCAGCTGAATACAAGACAACTGTGATGTCATTAAACATGAGCAGAATGTGAAGTGGTAACATCATCTCAAGCCTACAGAACAGCCATTTACTGGTGGTTGCAGATAGATTGACCACCAGTTCCCGAAAAGAATAGCCCAAAATATCTGGTCGTTTAAAACGACCCTTTTTTACTCGCATGCAAACACGTAGCATTTCCTGTAGCTGCTACACAATAAAAGCCTACCACTGGTTTGCCGATGGCAAGCTTTTAACCTCTTCCACGCCTGCCCCCCTACCACAGACCCATTTTTGTGGGGGACAGGAGATCTTTAAGGGAGAGACAGCAGGTCGACAGTATATGCCACATAGATGTGGTATACATCATCTGAAAGTTGGGAACCTGAAGTTTAATTTGAGATGCAGCTCAGCACTGTGTCAAGTGTTTCTAGTACTAAATCTGTAATAAACACTGTGTGTTGGTTAGGTGCCTATTCAAATTTTGAAAGTTTAGAGTGTATAAGGGCTTAGAATATTATAATGCAACATTTAGCCCTGAAAAGATAAAGCAAATGAGCTTGATAGATGGGAAGGAGAGATATTACCAGAGATGAGCTGTTGTATCTGCGGTCCGTTAGGGCCTTTGTCACAGTTATGAACTATAGAGTTGGCTATTCTGGTGAGGTGACCCATGTAACCTCGTCGCCGACCACCTTCCGCCCTAAAACACACAAACACATCGATAAAATTAAGATATGACTTTAATCACTAAAGCCAAGCATAACTTTCATAGTAAAGGAGCAAAAGACTTTGGTTTGTTGTTTATTCTACACTAATGACAACAAAACAAAACACTGTTACATGCTGACAAAGTTACTTATGGTCTCATTTGCAGCTTTGATCAAAGAGCAAAATACTCACTGTTCTTTCTCATTGGAGCTCCAGGCTTCTACGATTCTCTGTATAAACTGGCACTTTTGAAACAGCTGATGGAGAGACATACAACAAAATTACAAACTACTTGTTTGGTGTGCCTACTATGTAGTGCATACTGCTGCTGCATCTGCATTGATGCACACAAACTCCTACAGTATATTATCATTAAACCTTCACTAAAAGCATATTTTGCTCATTGTTATAAGCTGAGTTTCTCAAGACAAAGTCTGTAGTAAGTACAATATACAGTCCCAAAAATATACAGATCATACCACAGAAATATACAGATCACCTAGGATACTTGTGAACATGTGATTCAGCATTTACCTGCTACATAAGGGTTAATGTCATTACTTTACATTGGTCCACATTCTGCCCAACAGTTCAAGTTTAAATAAAACTCAGCACCGGTTTTTTGTGACTGCCAGCAAATTATAGCATTACCAAAATAATTGTGTTGTTCAAATACTGAATGTTCAGCTGAGACACACTTTTTTAAACGGTTGCCCAGACCTAAACATTGACAACAAGGAAACATTACAGAATTGTAAAAATTGTAAAAAAAAAATAAAATAAAATAAAATAAAATAAATATATATATATATATATGTAAATGTTTCTTTTTCTCTAGAATTCTTGTCTTACATGTTTGATGAGGATGCTCTCTCTTGCATGTTCCTGCTCTGTGTCTGGCTGGATGTCAGTGGGGGCAGGGGGCATAGCCAGAATCATGGCTGTGCAGATCTCCACCTGAATGTGGAGGAAGTTGTTCCAGATGTATTTGAAATACATATCCTGTGAAGCAAAAGGACGCAAGTTAATTGTTTTAAACAACTTTTCTTCAGCACAGTGTCATAAGTCATGTATCAAAGTTTGAAGCCGACACCATTAACACCCTCGGAGGAGATAATGTTTGTTCGGGAGCCAAAATTGAGGAAAAGTCTTATTTTGAAAGGCTAATTGCGGACTTCCTGTTGGATTTAGGTCAGGGGTATCAGTGTACGATTTGTAGGTCTTGATGAGACGAATAATTGAGTTTTAGTTTGATCTCTCTATGACATTCCTACCGGCCGTGGCGGCCATTTTAGTTACATAGGTGGCGCTAGAGAGCACATTATGGCACTTTAGCGGTTAATTTTTACATTTTAATTATATTTTTCACCAGACCTGATGTGCGTGCCAAATTTGGTGAGTTTTTGAGCATGTTTAGGGGGTCAAATTTAGGTCTGAAGTGGCGGAATAATAAAGAAAGAAAGTAAGAAACAAACACACGTAAAACAATAGGGCCTTTGCCCTTTGGGCTTGGGCCTTAATTAAACTCTTAAATGTCAGTTATAACTGCTCTATAAAACCAAGTGTATTTATAACTACAGTACAGCAGGTCAAAGTTTAAGCTGGAGACAGACATGGTTATTAACTTTGTTTACTTTTTTTTAACATCCAGATAAGTCCAGAGTTCAGTTCGTACTGATGACTTGTGTGGTTGCCTTATGCGCTCTGTTGTAAAGCTGTTTTGAGCAGTCACCCATAACCAGATGTCAGGATTGCATTTCCTTAATAAATCAATATAACTCATAGAAGATAAAAATGATAGCCAAAACAACCCTTGTCATTTTTGTACTGAAGCTACTGATCACTCCTGTCTCTCATTAGTATGGCTTTCAAGAGAGATGTTAATAATAACGCAAAGCAACACCAACAACACAACATACACTTTGTGCTACTGTAAAACAATGTCACTTCATCTACAACTTGAATTTGTGTTCACATGCACACACACATCTGCAATGTACTAATAATATTTTCTAAAAGCTAGGATCACAATGTTCATGTGAACTAGAAATACTGCCTCAAAGTTATATGCCTCCACCAGCCAGTTGTGATGTAGTTTTCGTTTGTGAAAGCTGTCCAGCAGTCGGTGGTCAGAGCTAGTTTGAGCCCATCCTTCTTCTCCTCAAAGTGATTTTCAATGCATTTAGTCCAGCTCTTTCAATCCTTCACCCTCTACCACGATGATTGGCAGCATATTGGTCTCAATCATTTGGCACACCAATTGGATGATGGCCTTGGACCGGTGCACATCACACTTTCTCCCCGCAGCTAGCAGTGATGTGATCTTTGGCTGCAAATGCGAGCCATCCTCGGACATGGCAGCCAGTTGCTTATTCTTAATGTGGTACAGCATAGTGCTAGTACCGTATTTTCCTAAATATAAGGTGGCCGTGACTATAAGATGACTCCTGATGTTGTGAACACGTAATTGTCTATCCGTTAGCGGAGTGTGTATACAAATTAACCAATAGACCGACATACGTAACCAGTCAAAAATATTCTCGGCGGTAAACCAATTAACAGTTAACTGTTGACATCCCTAGTCCAGAATCATATAATATTTGTAGTGAAGACTTTGAAGGAATTTAATGAAAGATATTAAATGTATTTTCCTTATATGTGTTCACATGCTTGGCCAATAAAGCTGATTCTGACAGAACACAAAGCCTCAGATATGGATGTTGCTGCAAAGAAGCTACAAATTCTAAAACATGGATGCCTAACACACACATCTTCAACCCGGCAGCACAGAAGATCTACAATCACCACAGTTTCAAGGTGAGAACCAAGATTAGTGTCACCAATTCAGTATCCAACCAAATGTAAAATATAGTAACAATCTCCCCTTCTGTTCCTGAGTTATGGCTTTGAATAATGGCCAGAACAGTGTTTTTGCAGATCATCATGATGTCACAGTGAAGTTGACCTTTGACCTTTTGGATATTAAATGTCATCATTTTATCCTATTAGATATTTGTGTGAAACTTTGTCATAATTAGCGCATGAATTCTTGAGTTATGGCCAAAAACGTGTTTTGTGAGGTCGCAGTGCCCTTGACCTTTGACCACAAAATTCTAATCAGTTCATCCTTGAGTCCAAGTGGACTTTTGTGCCCATGCTCTGTGTGGTTGAAGCATCTGGTCCATAGCTGAATAACGTGTATTTAATGTATAATGATGACAGTTTGCAGGTGGCGCAGGTTTTATTTAGTTTCATTATTCTTGCCCAGTTGTCTTAAAAATATGAAAAATATGATGATGAAAAACAAAAAGAAAAGGCCATATTGCCCAGCCCTAAGCTGTACTTGTGTGCAAGTGCTGTTTTCTTTTATACGGGACAGAGAGTTAAAATACACAAAACAAAACAACTAACTGATTAACTGAGAAAATAATCGACAGATTAATCGTTAGTTGCAGCCCTAAATGGAGCACTGACCACAGAGAAAAAAATGAGTGAAAATGGCCCAAAACAAATACCAAATACAGATAGTAGCTTCAATCCAAAAATGGGCAAGATCATGTTTTCTGATTGGGAGTAATTATATGAGAAAAATGAAGTACTCACTAGTATGACTCCCAGTGTGTTGAGGTTAATGAGCTCTGTGTTGATGCTGTGTGTGTTGCTCTGCAACAGACTGGCCACCAGTCTGACCACATTGAGCCTGGTGTTGCCCACAGGAGGGTCCAGCACCCCCCACGTCGTCTTCATCACATTCTTCTGTTAGCGGAGAATAAACACTGCTCAGTGCATACACAACTGACAGGGATATATCCATACTAATTACTCAGTGCTTATAGTACATGGTAGAGGACCCTCTGTCACACACTGATTCTGTGCCTGGACCATCTGTCAGCTTCAGCTACGTTCTAAAAAAAGTTTTACTGCTACTAAACATTCTGCCGCATCAAGAACAACACTGATGTTTACAAGGGTTGGACAAAATATACTAATTCAAACTTAACTGAAAGCAGCTGACAAAAGCTGAAAATAGTTTGGACTAAAAGGATTAAGTAGCTGCAGACTGCAACCTTGTAACTTCAATCTACAAACTTTAAAAATGTCTACAGCTTTCTCTATGTGGTTTTTACCTTTGGGGGTTCCAGTAGCAGCTGGTGAAAGTCTTTGAGTCGGGGTCTCACAGCCTCCAGGATGCTGTGGTTGACTGAGAATGAAGGGTGGGACATCCCAGGGGGGCACTCCATATGACCCTCAAACCTACAACAGAGAAAGTCATAACCTAATGAACAATCTCATCGTCTTTCAGACTGTCATAGGAATCTGATATTGAAGCATGTATGTATACAGTGTTTCCCCTTAACCTGCATCAAAGCTGTAGGAACATTTATGGTAGCGATGGGGGTGGGGTGAGTCAACATAAAAGTGTGAATGGTTTGGTGAATTCAGGATGTATTTGTAATAGTTTTTGATGTGTTTACTCATTTATATATGTATATCCAATGTCAAATTAAAATATAACTAATGGCAGGGGCAACAGTACGTACGCTGGTCTCCTTGTCTCAAACAATGTGAGAAGGATCTGGATAACACTGACAATTGCAGAATCATTCTTCTCCTTGTCGAAGATATTAGAGAGCAGCTGCTCCACCGTCTCCTGCCTGAAGAGGACAGACAAAGATGAAGGTTTCAAAGTCACTTACCACATCAGTGGGGCAGAGTTTGATTTCAACAGCCCACTAGGTAAAAATGACAAAACAATGCAAAATAAACTGAAGAAAAGCAAAAATAGTGAGCAAATAAAAGCTAATTGAAAGTCACTGGTGCAGTTATTAGAACCCAAAGAATGTTTTATAAGCATCAATACATAAAAGTAATGGTCAAAGGTCAGGTCACAGTCACAAACATCAGAAAAAAATACCCATGTTTGTTCTGTACAATACTGACTGGTACAGCTGCTGTAGGTTAATAAATGCATACTTTTCAAGTGTGGACAGTAGTGGGTCGGGCTCTGAGCAGCCCTGGACCTGGAACATCTGGTCTCTGCTCAGTCTGATGATCTCACACAGCGACTGGGAGGCATTGGAGTGTCTCTGTGAAGAGAGGTGCATGAAAAGGAGAAATAAGACAAGGAAAGGACACAAGGAAGTGGGAAGAATGCAGGCCGTCTATACAGCCAACAAACGCCATGTCTGAAAGATCTATTTACATCAAAAACAAGTGTACAAACAAGTACTGTTCCACTCACTTCACCCTAATCACAAAAAGCTTCTTTCTACTTACCACTAGTGGCATGTAGCCATGCAGATAGTTTTTTTTTTTTTTTCAAGATTATGAGATTTCCACTGCCACCTCAATCCAGTGGAGGTGAATGGAATTTTGTTTGTGGTGCTCACAGAATTGAAAATCTTAACAGCAACTAGTCTTTCAGGAATCTATGAACTGTTTTCATTATAAACTATCTTCTCATAAGGTAAGAAACTATGCAAACTGTCAACACCAAGGAACCGGGACATTGTTTCTAGAAAGAGACATTGCTGTTGAGGAATACTTCATTTAATAGTCACCAAATTTAGTATATATTTGGATGAAAAGACAAAAAATAATGTTTTTTAATATGCCATATTTTCCATTATAATTTCCTATAGGCAAAATGATTTATCAGATTGGCCATTATTCTGTTCTTGAGTCTTGACTCAATCCTTCAATCACAGCCCTGATATTCCTGAAGAGATTTAACATAAACAGGAGTATTTATCTTAGTGCGCATCCAGATCAAGAGTAACAATGTCTTGTAAGATAACATCTATCTGCAGGGCTCATTATCGAGATTTTTGTAATTTGGGTGAACTGATCCTTAGGCCTGGGACACACTGCCTGCGTAAACTAAATATAATTGAAATTTATAATGAAATGATATGAAACGTTCTGTTATTGATGGCCATCATCAAGGTCAAACTCTATGTAGAAAGATAGAGCTGGCAGTAGTAGCTCCGCAGCAGCAAAGCTGTCTGTGTGGACACCGCACACATGCAAGCCACAGCAGTTCAGCTATGCACATACGCCACACAGGTAGAGGTAGGCTGTGTGTCCCAGGCTGTAAATGTAGAACTGGACATGCAAATTATCTAAGTTATTTCTAATATATATTAATGCTGTCAAAGCTTAAAATAATAAATTAATGAAATTGTTGGTTCATCCAGAGCCCACGGGGGACTTTAATATCCTGGAGGCCAATGGAAGACAACACTGGTGTGAAACTCACATCCTCATCTTGAGAAGGTTGTACCATGTCCACCAGTCTCTGAATCACCTTCTCTTCGTTCAGCCACTGAAAAGAGACAGAGCACAGAGATGGTCAGCAAAGCACAAAATATTATGAGGGAAACCGAGATAACAGGACCTTTTAAATATGGAAGTAAATGGGATATGTTTATAAATTCACTATGATCTTCAATGGAGCAAGCATGAAAATGTATTAAATTACAACAAAACAAAAATAATAGAGAGGCTTCATGTTGTCAATTATCTTTTGTACAGCACAATCTAAATGACACCAGTTCTCAACATATGTTTACTGAGCCATGCCAGATCACAATGAGCAAAATGGAATTTGTAGTCTTGCTCTTGTGGGTTGTGATGGTCCAAATTAATTTTAAATTGCTTGATAAGTGAACAGATGGGGGAGATCATATTTTAGCACAGCTGAGAAGGTGTTGTCCCACTACTCACGTTTAGAACATCCTGTCGTAGCTGTTGTGGTTCAATGCAGGTGAGCATTCTGAGCAGCAGGTCCATGATGGCAGATGTCCCAATGTGTTTGATCATCAAGTCTACAAAGTCCTCGCGCTTCCGCAGAAAATCCACTATCTACACACACGGACAAACAAACCATACACGTCTTAATATCTGGTATTCTGGTAAAGTAGAAAGAATTCAGTGCACATGACCTGATTACTGCTAATTAGGGTTGGGCAATATATCGATATCCTGATATGAGAATAGATATTGTCTTAGATTTTGGATATTGTAATATGGCTTAAGCATTGTCTTTTCCTGATTTTAAAGGCTGCATTACAGTACAGTCATGTAATTTGTAATGTGTAATTTTTAATTTTCTTACCAGACTGTTCTATTATGTGCCTTTACCCACTTAGTCATTATATCCATATTACTAATGATTATTTATCAAAAATTTCATTGTGTAAATATTTTGTGAATGCACCAATAGTCATCCCTACAATACTGTCGCAATATCAATAAAGGTATTTGGTCTAAAATATCATTATATTTGATTTTGTCCATATCGCCCAATCCTACTACTAATCATTATATTTTGGTATTGTTCATATCACATGAGATGACCCCTGGTATAGCATCCTGACCTCAGATACAACATCTTATCACAGGCTCACCTGTTCAGGCTTGCGTCCTATGAGAATGGACAGGACTTTGGAGAAGAAGCTGGCCAGAAGTGGGTTGAGAGGCGGCTCATTCTGGAGGAAGCCATACAGTTTCATCAGCAGTTTTTCATCTTCTCCCAGTCTGTCATTGATCTGGCCCACATCTGATGTAAGCAGCTCACAGGATATGTTGGGATACCTGGGAAAAACAAAAGTGTGCTAATTTTTCAAATACAACATTTATAATACTGTGACACCATGTTTACACTGGACAAACCACCACCATATGCTGTACATTTGTCATGATAGAAACAAGAGATGTGAAATACTCACTACTGTAACAAAATGCTGATAGATGAATTGTTGTGAAGTAGGAAATAAGTATAATTGGGTCTGACCCCTGATGCTACATTTCAGGTCAAGAGACTTTGATGGATCTGATCAGCTTTGGATTCTCAATAAGATGTAGTACTTCGTACTTCAAACATTTTTTGTAAAACAAATAACAGCTACAAAAAGCCTGGAGGCTTACAATTTATTCATGTCTGGCTGAAAAACAAATAGACAAAAATATCTGTCAAATAGAGCTGGGTATTGTTTGAAAGTATTCTACTAAGTATTCTACTTGTGTTGTTATGATCTGCTGAGTTTCAGCAACAACATCAAAAGTATATTGATATATTGATTGATTACTGATTCGGTTTAAAATGAAAAAACAGAGAAAAGAGAAGCTGTGACCAGAATATGTTTTGAGTTTTTGCATAAAAAATTACAATTATCAAAATGGTTGCAGATTTTCTTAATCAAACAATCATTGTAGGTCTAGGAAATTGCTTAGTATTTACAGATTTAAAATTGGAGGAACCAGGTCCTTTAGTTTCACCCCCCTGATCCTTTGCACCACTTTCTCTTACTTGTATTTAACCTTCTCCTCAACATCAGTACAGGGTTCCTGTGTGATGAAGGTGACCAGGTCCTCCATGCACTGTGGTCTCAGCAGGAAGTCAACCAGTTTGTGGTTCTGGGCCTTGCACTCCTGCAGGACGTCGTCCTCATCCATGACCTCTGTCAGCGTCACATCCTCCTTCTCTAGCAGCGTGTCAATGTGGGACGTGGTGTGGAGGTCAAATTTCCAAAACATGTTGGCTCTAAAAAGATCACATGGAAAAACAGCATATATAGGGCTAGGCGGTATGACCAAAAATTTTTTATCATGGTAAGATTCGGGCAGTTTCACGGTATATCACGTTTTTTGGGGGGGTTTCTGGCATGACTGGGCCTTTATGTAGGTTTATGGTGGCTTATTCTACTGTCAAGAGTACATAGAGTTTACCTGAATTGCTTCAAAAGTTTGTTTCTGAGTCTGAATGAAAGTAAATACAGGAACTAGCCACTGTAGCAGCATTATGGCTAACTACATAGAAATCTATATCTGACAAGACCGTCAGGAAAGTCAACATGCAGTAACAGTTACCTCAGGGAAACTGCTGGTGTTCCTGCAGTCACTGCTCTCCTGAAGAGTTAAGGGGAAAACTTTTTCTGTAGAATGGGACCTGTTGCTGCCAGACTTGGAAATCTAGAAGTGTCCACGGATGAGAGTAATTGCCACTGTGTAAATACTACAAATGGATTTACAACATTTATCCACATTGTCGTCCTGGAGACTGTTTCACCAGAATCAACTGGATGAAAAGATCAAGGCTTGTTCAGGCAACGTTCAGCTCCATACAGTAAGAAAAATGCGATTACAACACCTAACTGTGTGAGGAACAGTATGTACGTCTCTATCATCCAGCGGTAGTCCATGAAAACTACACAATGTGTTTCTTGTCATTTTATCCTTGAAATTTGGAACTTGCAAACATGAACCACTTCATTTCATCTACTAAGTTGCAACTTCTCTAGCATGAACTATCTAGGCTATCCACAGCCTCAGACATAAACAAACCGACATGCAAACTGTCCCGGATGTAGTTCTCTAGGAAGTTAGCCATAATACTGCTACAGGCAGCTAGTTCCTGTGTTTACTTTCATTTAGATGAACAAACAAACTTTTGAAGCAAAAAATCATGTTTATTAGTAAAGCAGCAGGAGGCTGACAGAGGTTGCCCCGATAATCGTCATTACATGCAAGGCCTCGTTCGCACATTTCAATCTGAATCTCCGGAATCTCAAGAACAGAGCTACCTGGCTAGTTAGCAAGCTGTACCCAGAATGCCGTTCAGCTATGTAATTTTGTAAATGTACATTTATAAGCGTTACAAATTGTTTATGTGTCAGAAATTGCTGTGTGCCACGGTGTTTTGCACTGTTAAAGTGAGTGTGTGGTTACCCATTGTTGTGTTATACAGTTGTAACCATTGGTAAGAAGGTTAGGCAGTTAATTGGGGTCCCCTCTCAATATACTCCACCCAGCTTGACCCAGTCGTAGCGCTCTTTGCGGCAAACAATATTATATATTTTGCTGCCTTTTAAAGAGTTACAGCAATTGTTTCAGCTAAGTAATGGTATGGCGGTGTATGAAAAATTCATATCCTACAGTACATCAAAACCAGTATACTGGATGAACTTGTATACCATCAAAACCTGCTCTGCCATCAGAGATAAACAGAGTATAGTAGCTGACTACAGTGACTCATTTAAAAGCTTTCTTCTACCAACCTGAGTTTGTTGGAGTCCAGATGGCGGAGCTCAGGTTAGAAAGAGGTGTGTTCTAGTCTTTGGGAGTTGTGGCCCATTCCAGGCTAGCCGGACGGACAGACAGGCAGGCAGACAGCGGTGATGGACAGACTGACAAACAGCACACATACAGCAGTTCAACAGCACACACCTGTGAGGCGGGAGCACAGAAACAGATGTAGACATGTTGTTAAAGGAATGTTCCACTTCTTTTCATGTGGATATTACAGCAATTTTGAATATTACCTGTAATTACAAAAAGGCAAAAATTGTTCACATACGCCCGCTACTAGCAGAGAAAAGACAGTTTCTGTTTCTACCGAATACCTATAATACCCAGCACTCCTCATAAATACACGATCAGAGATGCAGCTTATTCACACACCAGGACTCACAGGTACACAGGCTAGGCATGCTAGACATCTATGATGGTTACAATGTACAACAACCAGTTTATAGCTGCCTAAATAATGGCTCTGGGAAGCATCAGGGAAAACCATGAAAATCCCCTCTTAATTCTGCTAAGTAGCACGCATTAGCAGCAACATGAAACACAGCATTCAGTGGACTCACAGACCTTGCTGCGTCACAACCAAGCTGCATACAAATATAACTACAGGTAACAGTTTAGGTAACAGATTGTAAAATATTGGAGCACACCTTTAACACTTACCTGTTTTTGCTTGGATTTCACTTCCTTTATTTACAGGCTTATGACATTGTCACTTAATACCTTAACTGTTACTTTCATTAACATGTGAGAGGTACACTGTTGTTGTTTTTTCATAGCCTTAAAACGGTAAAAAAATTACCATGGTTTACTTTCATTGATTTTGTAACTACCATTTTTATTTTTCTTATCGGATTAATATATTTTGATGGTTTTCCCACCAGGGTTCCCATCGTGCTTTGGGTGATATACACAGGAAGTAATGTTGCCATGGAGACAAGTGGCTGAATCCAAACGTGCACCCTCATGAATTGCAGAAGGTCCCATTGGACTTTTGTCATACACACCTAGCACATGTTGTCCGTGATCAATTCAAGTTGGCGAGGGTGCAGGGGCGCGAGGGGATAAAATTAGCTGAGAGATGGGAATTAAGACCTCACGTATTAGAAATGAAATCCCTGATCTCTAACTCATTTCAAGGTATTTTTCTGAATAGTTCTTAAGGTATTGATTTTAACAACTTATGAAGGATATTTGCAGGGTCTGTTGCTTTACAAGGTTGCAATAAAGATATGGTCAGAATGTGAACTTTCCCCTTCATATGAGCTGCTGAACACTTATATTATCTTCACATTATACCCTCAACTGAGAATCCTCATAAATGTGTACAATAAAAATGAAAAATGTATTCAAAAATAAATATGGTATTTATTATTTTCTTTTACACTGTCACATCCATATTGCTATAGATTATGGGTCACTTTCCAAGAGAAGTCAATACCCCAGCTAGATTCTCTGGAAGTCTGCAGAAAGTCAGCATAAGGGCCCTTGTGGACTTGATGAATTGAGGATTTGGACAGCCCATGGCATTCACTGACTTTCCAGGAACACACCCATTAAGTCTGCAAGTGTGATGAAGTCAAGACATTTGGATTCAGCCTGTGAATAGTTAGGTAAGCCCAGTGTTTTGGTTTTTTTTGCTTATTAAACTTCTGTACATATTGGTGAATCTGTCCCAATGAAAAGTCCTAAGTTTCTGAGTCCTCTGTAACCATGGATACAGATGACAATCACTGGATTACATTAAATACTATGGAGAAATCTAATGATGATTATATTTATTTACATTTATGGATGTCCTTGACGGACACAGAGATACTGCTATCACTTGAAAGAGCTAATTCCAGCAGTATGTATGTGATATCTGACTGTTTCATTAAGACTAAGTTATGACTGAGGTGTGGGATTTCTTGTGCGTATTGTGTCAATTGGATCGAAAGGGTTACGTTTTCACCAATGAATTAATATTATGCCAATAATCACTTCAACATGTACAACCTCCAGTTGCAATCAGTAAATACTAAAACAGTCTTGATAAAACTTCTTGGTTTATGGCACAGCCCATCCCCTCCAGCTAGAAACAATTAACCGTTTCACTTTACTTGCATTAAACAACATAACTGTATTCCTTAGCTTGTTTAATGAATGTTTATTGGATGCTTAGATGTCCCGAGAAAGACCATATGATTGACGACTAGCTGTGAAAGACTAAACTGACTTTGCACCCTTCGTTTGTTTGCTCTGCCAGTGTTTCCTCTATATTCATTCTGCAGCAGCACACCGCCGCTACTAAAATTTCCCACAATCATTAATATCAATGGGCTACTAATCATTTTCATTTGCACATTGTGCGAGCACAATTAAACCCTAGTTACCATGGAACTGTTTTGAGTCATCCTCTCTCTCTTCATTTTTCAAAGGACATCTACGTGAAAGGTTCTGTTATAAGAGTAGCGTAGCTCCGTCAAAGAATAGGGCAGTGCGTAATGTGTGCATAGCGAGAGTGTATTTGAGCGAGCGGCAAAATAGTGACATGAATGCAAGTGGAGCAGAGGAAAGGGAGCGGGTAAAACGTCAGTCTGGCAGTAAATGTGCAGTACAGGCTACAGTGTGTCATTTAATAAACTTTGCAGCTTCTCAAGACCAAGAAAAGTCTTGTCTGTTGTTTCCCCAACTGCTAGAAAAGTGAAGGGGGTTAACCCAGAAGTTAACAACAATGGGTTAGCCTAACCTGACCAGCCTCACTTAAAGTGGACTGACCTTTAAGGTGGACCAGCTATTCTCATTTTAGTGGCAATCTCAACCGCCCTTAAACAGAGAACAGAAAAACATCTGGCTGCTGAGTCTCTCCGAGTTTTTTTTGGAGGAGGGGAGGACATTTTTCTCTTTATTTACGTTAAAAGTAAAGTCAGACTTTGCTGTCGGCTTCCCGGCTCATTTTTAAAAAGATGAGAGAAAAAAAAAAAAGAGCACCAACAAACCAGAGAGAGAGCAGCAGTGGTCTAGCAAGCTAGAGAGTAAGTGAAAAGGTAACAAGAAAGCCGGTGAATCAGATCAATAAAATGTTATTTTATGATAACAGCGGTTATGTCCTAGAGCACAAACACACCCACATCCCCCCACACCTCCGCCCAACCCTGCAGCGATGAACTGCAACGCCTGATTTGGTCTGAATACGGTCTAAGACCAGAGATTTCTTCTTGGACCGACAACGAGGTGGAAGTGTAACTGAAAGTAACATAAGTAACAGGCTGTCGAGGCGGCGGAAAACATCACTACCTTATAGTGGCGTGACTAAGTCTTCATTTCCGCCTGTCCAGACTTTAACGCAATCCCATAGTTTTCAAACTAAAACGGAGTCAGCAGTGTTTTCAAAAGTCTCTGTTTTAGGGGTTCGAAAACACCAGAGTAGTGTGGACGCTAGGTGTAAACGTAGCAAAAGTTATGTTTTAAAACGACAATGTATTAGTGTGGATGTAGCCATAGATTATGACAATACTTTCCAGCCGCAAGCAGCAATGCAAGTCAAAGCAGCCAAGCATTGTGAGACAATGCTGCACACTATGCATGGATTCCTTAATCAGGGTGAGGGATTAAGTGAATCCTAGTTAACACAGCAAGTGTAGTAAGTGCAGAAACCTGATTTCTTGTCTATGTATATGCTTAACCAGAGCTTGTAAATGGACAGGACAGAGAATGTGAAGTTGCAGGATAAAAACAAAGATAATTACTCTATGTCTAACTACACTGGAATAAATAAGCACAAACACTGTCTAGTTTTTACATCTTATCAATACATGTAAAATTCGCAACATCCACTCTGCCAGGAAAACTTTGTGATCTCACTACTGAGTCTAATCTCTCTATGCACCAACAGAATTAACAAAAAAATCTCTTCAGTCTGTAGCCTCATATACCCAATGTCCTAATTTTAGTTTGCAAATATGATCTGGAATAGAAGACAATCCACTTACTGACCAGCTGCATGTAAACACAAGTTTTATACTAACCAGCTTATTATAATGTGTATAAAGCTGTTCTCATGTAAACACTGTGGTTGGTTGTGGACAACATATGCGCCCAAAGAGGGAATGTGAGCACTGTTGCATAAACCATATTCCTACTTATATTCAAGTAGAACAAGATGGCACCAAAAGATTGCAACAAATGTTCACTAAACATAATGGATGCTAACTACCGTGACTTCAGAACTACTGTGAACACTAAAATGTGACCATGCTGTGATAATACAAAGTTCATTTGTGTTGTTTATGCTTTAGATTCTGTCTTCCTTTTCATTTTTGTTGTATTAACTCAGCAACAGCAGTCCACCACAGGCAAAATAATTACAACTATAAAGCACGGCCATAATCAGACAAACACGTAAGACACCAAATGAAGGAATGAAATATATCCTTCTATAATACTGAAACCTTAATACAGCTAAATAACAAGTGAGACATGTACCACAGGCCAAAAGCAATAAAACACTGGGCAACCCTGCAAGCATAACACCAGTAAAACAACGTTTTATAGTTTGCCTTAACGCAGTGTCTGATTGGACACCACAATACACCAGCCACTGTAATAAGACCCTGACAGTTAAGGTAAATCTGACTGGTGTTAACAACCTACGCAGTGTGTATATTACCAGACAACAGCGTTTGCTTTGCTCAAATCAAGAGAGCCTCTATAACCTGAACACCAACAATTAGCTCAGCTATAACGTTACAGTTCATTAATATCAACTTGCTAAATCCGAATCCCAACAATAGGCCAACTGAAGACAGTTTATCTCAGAATGAAGTGGTAACTGCAAAATAAGACCATTAGCGTTACATTAGTTATAATGTGTATAATGCTATCCCAACAATCGCATGCAGTCAACGTCCGTAAAAAAAACACTGATGGCCCTGTTATATAGCTACAGTTAGTTAAACCGCACAACGTTCATAATAGCTTTAACTTCGGCTAAACATGGTTTGAAACGCCAGGAACACAACATCTGATTATACAATTTCTTGCCTGACTTGCATAAGGTAACACAGACTGACGCTACTGGCGTTTGGCTATTGAAATATTACGTTTACAGTAATGTCAATTATCCATTTAAGTTACATATCAGGGCCCAAAACAGACTACCGCTAACGCAAAAGGAACACACCGGCTCAGGCAAACCGGCTAACGTCACTAACTATCGGTGGCTATTGTTAGGTAACCTGGCCACCTAAAATCGGGATCAAACTAACGTTAACGTTAGCTGTGAAGTTAAGGCTGCTACGTCAAGTTAACCGGCAGCAGTGAGCTATGAAGCTAACGGTAATTGGCTGAGAAGTTGGCCGAATAAATAGCGTTTTATCTTCACATTACCTAAAAACATTGATAAGTTATGTTAACGTCAAGCTACCCGCGTACTAGCAAGAGGTACACGAAGTGTCTGACAGCTAAAGATGGCCAAGTATGCTTCTAGCTGGCCAGCTAACGTTAGCCGACTATGTAAAGACTGCTGGCTAATCGTCTCTTCAGCACCAGCCAAGTGTACCTACCGACAGACAACGGCAAACGACGAGTCTCCAGCATGTAGCTTATCTTGCCATTAGCCCCAAGCCTTAACAAACCCAATACAGATACAGCACGAAATTCCGGCGAGGAAAATAAAGCGTTTAAAACTGATTCTGACAGGCGCGAAAATGTATATCATCGGAGGGCACTTTTCAAGATGGCGGTTCCGTCAACTTCAGCGACCCCTTCCCTTCCCCCACTACAGCTGCAGCGCCTGTCACTCAAACTGACACCGCAAAACTATTGGTTTTCATCCAATCGCTCAAACCGGTTCTCGAGGTTTTATTGGCTACCGAGTATGCCACTTCAAGGCGTCATTCGATCGAGGTAGACATGCTGTGGCCCGGAAAGAGCGGAGTTTATACTGTTTAAGTAACTGCATATAATTAGTAAAACACATTTAAGACCAGAACGAGTTGAGAATATATTTTACCATGTGTCTTTTCGTTATATAGTAATTTTTTGAGGAATCCTATCAATGTAAAGCGTTAACTCCACCCGCGCCTTTGCTGTGTGTTATAAATCGAACGTACTCGCATAGCACGAGCACGCCCTTGATTCGTTGAGAAACGCCCAATTTGCTGAGGATGGTAGATCAAAGATAGACCATGGATGCATTATAGGAGCCCTTGTAATACATATACACGTTTTGAGTTAAATGTCACCTTTGGCTTCATATCGACAGCAAATGTTGATAGGAGAGACATCACCAAGTAAACACAATGGACATTAGTTCTTCATTATCTAAGTCGATGAAAATAAATAAACTACTTTTTTTTTAAACTAACGTTACTATTATTGTGGTCTGCAATAGTTTGAAAGAGCAATGTTTTTTATCAGTAGAATTTTTTGATTATCCCTAATGTAATTAGGGTTAACTGTTTTTCACACAATGCAATTTATTCTTTAACACAACATACGCTTGTCAAGCACTTTATTAGGAACACCTGTGCAATCTAATGCAATCCAACACAACAGCTCTGCCATACATTCTACTTTTATGAAGCTCATACATTGTCAGTCTTTGTTGACATTGTCAGAAAGGTAATAATTCTACTTTATGTTTATTATTGAGGTCCTAGTGGATGGTGGTGGTGTACTGGAATGCATTATATCAAAAGTGTTCCTAATATCTTTGTCCCTTTCGTGTATGTTAATGGGATGGACAAAATATCTTTCTATCAGTACAATGCCAGTATGATAACCAGCTAGCATTCTATTGAAGCAAGATGTCCCATCCTGTGTACAGGCCCTAAACACAGCAACTAGCTGTTCAGAGTCTAGAAGACTTTGGATGCTTGACCTTCTTCATTTCCTTTCTTAAAAACCAAAGAAAACAGATGGAAGGGGAAAACTAACAAATATAGTAGTGAATGTAATGGTAGCGAACACTGTCTTTAACTGTTTATTTTTGTAATAGCAGGGCTAACAACAAACCAGAAGATGTATTGACTGTGAACAGTGAACACTGTTGTAAAGGAGAACTCCACTGATTTTCCACATCAGTGTGTGTATGTGAAAAATAGTTGTATAAAGCCTTTTGTGTCTCCAGAGGCAGCTGTGTGAAATCTGTCACACTGCATCAAGTGATGTCACTTGAGTCAGCAACGGTTGGGGCTAAAGACCACAAATTTGAAAATGAAAAAAATCTGAAAGAAGTGAGGTTACCAGACCTCTGTAGCCCACTCCACTTGTCTGTATGAGGCTAGCAGGCTTAGCACAGCACACTAGCACAACACAACCAAATCTGTACAGTTGATTTAATTGAGTCAAGTTGCATTGTGGGTAATATAGGCCCAAGGTTTTGACAAGGAAAAAAAACCGCATGGAATAGAAAGGACAATTATCTCTGGTTCTGCTGAATCGATTTTGATTCTCTTGTTTTTGACTGTCCATCATGAGACTGACAGTGCAACACTAAATCTGTGGAGTATCCTTTAACTCTAAGCAAAATCCAAAAGAATCTTGGATGTACTGGTGGTTCCTATATAGACAGAACTGAGTTGAACTGTCTATTCCGAAACTAACTGGCTCTGTGGCCTTCTGATTTCTTCATTGGCCACACTGATGACCCTCACCCTCTGCACCACCTACCATGCAGTAATGTTGTATGACATCAGCAGCTAGAAAAATAACCTGACCTGTTTACACTTTTCTTTTAGATTAGTTTCAGTTTTACTTTTGTGTATACACACACACACACACACACACACACACACACACACACACACACACACACACACATATATATATAAGTGAATGTAAGGTAAGATACACAATAAGCTAACATGTAGCTAATATGTAGTAAAAAGAAGCCATTATGGACAGTTCAAATGTTAAATACAGACCACAGTTGATGGTCTCTCATATGACACAGACTTCTTGCTTTTCCAAACAGTTTAGGAACAGCAAAAAAAAAAAAAGAAACAAAAGCAAAAGGAACATTTGGAGTTGAGTCAACATGATTTGGATAAGACAAAAGGCCACATAGTCCAGGCTATGTGAGAATAGAAAGTCTGTATGCAGTTAGAAGGAGCATGACGTCACTTTTTGTCTATGTAAGACCTAAAAAAGTTGTGGTCAGATAGAGTATACAGGATATTTACTACATTTTTTGTTAGTCTGAGTCTTATACATTTTCACATTCCATAGTACATATCACAAGTCCAAAACAAAGGAAAAGATGTCTATGGGCAGTGAGTGTGTGTGTGTGTTAGAAATGAGGTACTGTACAACATATTTACGCTTCAGTTAGCTTTGGAGAGCTTTTGTGCTATTTCACATCAGTAGCAAGAGGAAGGAAGTCAAACACAGTTATGACACTCACATTTATGAACATTCACAGGCAACTGCATAACCACCACAGATGCAGTACTTGATGCTTATGGAGGATGGCCCCATTGTTTAAACCTGTACAAAGCACCAGCTTTCCTGGATTGACACATTTGAGCTTATTTTAGATAATCTGTGAACCAAAAACTCAAGTATGTGACATGAGGAGGAAAAGGGTTTGCTTTGTTTATAATCAATATATGCTTCCCTTTCAAATGTATTGTAATGGACATATTTATTGGTCATGTTCAATGAAAATGCATTGTTTTAAAATTGAACTTTGACCTGGTGGCTTTGACATATAGGGTGCTAGGAGACAGACAAAACAGGAAGTGAAGTACGCGTAACATGTTAACCTATTATATATAATTATATACCCACAGACATCACTTTTGTGAACTGGGTGTAATATCAACATAGTAAATTCGTCATATGTCTATCTCAACAGACATCATGTCTGGAGCAGCTGAAGTGGTTTTTTAATTTAGCACAATTATTTCAGTCATAACACATGTTTTTTTTTTGTTTTCTCTTTATGACAAATAGTCATTTAGATTATATCAAGTTAATATTCACGTTATCAACTTATTTCCATAACATTTCAGTTACAGAGGTTGTTGAGCTTCTACCTAAATAGGGAACTTCCAGAAACTGAGTATTCCGACTGGGGGAATGAGATGGAAAATTCCGTCAGGTCCAAGATGGTTTTGTAAATGTAGGCATTATAATGTTTAAAATTTGCATTCACTTAATAGAAACATCCACTGTTGTGGTCATGAGAAAAATAAGAAAGACATGAGTTTACATAAATTGATTTAGCCTAATTTCTACATGGGTGAAGGGCAAAAAGTTACTTTATTTCCTTATGAGTGGAAAAAATCTGTTTTAAGGGCTTAACTTTAAAGTCCCCCTCCACTCAAAAGTGTGTTTTGCTTATTGATACTTCACTTCAATGTGCAGATTGATGTCTTTGCAGAGTTTGACACTGTGTTCACTGAAAAGCTGAGTTTATGGTGTGTATCCATGATTATGATTTGTGACATCACAACTAGTCTGGAACCAATCATGGTCCAATATGCAACTTACACAAATATGATGCATCTTGAAGCCTCCAGTGAACAAAGACTTTTCAATGAAGTAGGAGACATCTTGTGTCCAGCAGTTCAACTTTTGAAATGAAAAATATTTATTTATTTAATTACTTAGGCAGGTGACAAAAAAAAAAAGACAGCAGCACCACAACTAAGCAAATGCAATGACACAATTACCAAAATCTATAAAATGGAGATGATAAATTATAGGATTAGTATTTTACCTGAATTGTTGTAATTTTTAAATTTAACTTTTTTTGTGGAAGAAACATAGTAGACACAATTATTATTCGAAGCAGAGTATTATATATATATAAAATTACGTCTCAAGGGGATTTTTTTCATTTGTTTTCCTCCTTTACATGATTATTATTATTATTGTTGTTGTTGTTGTTGTTGTTGTTGTTGTTGATGTTGTTACTATTATTATTGTATCAAAATTATTACCCTGAAATCTGAGATTAACTTCAGTTCCAACCAATAGCCTAATAGAAAAAAATCGGGAAGCTCGTTTTCCCCGTCTTTCCCCAGGGCACGTAAACGCAGCATTTGGCTTGCACAAATCCTCTCCGTTAATCGCTTTTCACCGGCTGGTAGGGATTCAGACATCATGCAGTCATCTGTGGGTGGTGACCGACCATAGCGTGTGCATTTAGTCTGAGTGTCAAACACACACACACAGTCCTGCCCTGACGGTGAATTTAGGAGGGAGCTGCAGCTATCTCAATGGCGATGAAAATGGATTTAAATGACATCATAGAGCAAATTGAGACGGGAGAGCAAGACTCTGCTTTGACGGCTCTACAGAGCTACAACAAAGAGGTAAACATCAGCTGATAGACGCACCCTCTATATTAAAATATGAAGTTCATCATACACAATTATTAGGCAGCTATGTTCGGTAAATGTTGTATTGCTTTAGCATTTAAACCGCTTCTATTCAAGCTTTAGGTCATCTACAAACACCCTTTCAATTAAGAAGATGATGCTTGCGTTATCCTTATTAGGGGAGACCGGGGATGTTTGGCACACTGTAGATTTCTCCACATTCCAGTATTATCAACATCACTATCATGTCACCTTTAGTCAAAAGTATTTGTTGGCCTATAAATAAGCTAAAAATATATTGTAACATAGTCGTAGTCCATGTGACGCAAATTATCCATGGATTTCCACTGGATTATTTACATGAGAAATTTTAAAAGTCCCCCTCCAATCAAAAAAAATTTTTTTTCTTCTTCCTGCAGTTGGAAGTTTGAGCTTCTCTGTGCAGAATGATGTATGTGCAGAGTTTGTTTTCACATTCATCTGCTGAAAGTGGAAAGTTTCTCTGTGCTCATTGAAAACATAGACTGTAAAAAAATAATGGACATAGCCACCAGGACGTCACCCTTTGGTTTGTGGATGTCTGTTTTGAACCCTTGAGTTCAGTATTTTGACTGTCGCCATCTTGGATTTTTGGAGCCAAAAGTGACCATATTTGGACAAGAGGGTGGAACTGACCCTAGCGCTAGCTGCTAGCTTGGTTGGAACAGTGCATTTACAGTCTCTAGCTGTGTCTCAAATCACATACTTCTGTTAGTACACTTTCATGTAGTACACTGTGTACACTATGTACTCACTGGTGTAGTGCGCGAAATTTGACAGGGTAGTGTTGTCTCAAATCAAACACAGCTGATGTGCACTTACCGGAAATGACGATCACAAATTAGCATTAGCTAGTGTTAGCATTCACGTTATCGTTTGCACTACCAAATCAATATAGACTGCTAAATTAACCAAAAAAACATACTGATGGCTTGTATCTGACAACAGTATAGTGGTGCTTAGTGCTAAAAAACAAATGTATAACTTACATTTGTATAATGTGGCAATGTTCACCGTAGTTACAACGTACCCGGCCGCCATTTCCAGTTTGAAAATTGGTCCCTCCCCTTCCGCTACGTTGCCAAGATGGTGACCATTGAGGGCGAGAAGTACAGTTCCACACTCAACTTTTTAACTGTTTTGAGTGCACCATCAGGGTACTCACAGTGCACTGCATTTTTCCATACTTCTCATTGTGAACGCACTTATGCACTCAAAATGTTAAGTGTAAGTACAGAAGTATGCGACTTGAGACACAGCATATGGTCAACTGTGATAACGCTAATGCTAATTTTTGCTAGCGAAAAACAGGCTTAAAACCATTAAAACAAAATGTACTTACCGGAAAAACTGAACATCTGACTCCTTAGAGGCTCTTTAAGTACAACCAAACACTGAACAAGACTTTTTTAGGCGACCAAAATGCAGGGCTGCCAACTCTCATGCATTGACCATGAGACTCATGCAATTGATACTTTTCACACACTTACTGGTAGCAGCACAGTGTCTCTCCCTCTCCTCTCATGCAGTGTGCACGCAGGCACGAGTGAGAGTAGGTTACTATGGTTACAGGCACACTGTGTCTCTGTCACTCTGAAACTTTCTTGCGATTCCCAATAATACGTTTTTAGGTAACCTGCGACCATTTTAGGCTACATAATGTTTTTATACGCCTATACTCTGAATCTGGGGTTACGCCATGATTATGTCACCTAATTAACATTGTCGCAGTGGTAGCGACTTGGCTACGTTGTGCATCAATCACATGCCACGCCCTAAAGCATATCCTGCTTTATCATCTGTTTTACTAAATGGGGCCATAATTTACAAAGTGAATGCTCTATTGAAGAAGACTTGAAACTAGCAATTGAGACCATAAATTCATTAGGAAACTTTTTACTAAGGTAATAAATCAAGTGAGAAGTAGGGTCATTTTCTCAAAGACTTCCATACAATTGGACTTCTTTCTGGAGCCAGTGGAGTCGTCCCCTGCTGGCCATTAGAGAAAATGCAGGCCTAAGTCACTTCCCGCATTGGCTTGCCTTTTCAGACCCGGAGCTACCCACTTGATTGAAAATCCAATTTTCCAGCCAATCATGATCCAATATGCAACTTATTCAAGTGTGATGTGGAAACTTGTAGCCTCCAGTGCACATACACTGAGATTGGACTTTACACTGAAGTAGGGGACATCTTGTGTCCAGCAGTTAAACTTCTGAAATGAAAAGTAAGATAATTTAACTTTTTTTGTGGAAAAACCATAACCGACACAAATCATTATTCAAAGTAGAGTACGCTATTTTATATACATCTTAAAACATGTCTGGAAGGGATCTTTAAGGTTTTTAATTTCTATCCAACAGAACCAGTTTTAAAGCTGCAGTTATATTTTTTTTTTGGCCACTTGGGGGCAGCAAAACAAACTGCAAGCACAACATTGACATATCATCATCTCCTAAAATTATTATGAGTTGTAGCTGGTTATAATTTACCTGGTTGGCGCTACAGGCGCTGAGGGCTTCTGCTTTCACACTTGCACTATTGTTGTCTAGCTTGGTGCTTTGAGTTTTGACTCCAACTATAAAAGGCTGTTACATTTACTCAACAATTGAATTAGAAACACACTCCATCCAACAGCTCGGCTACTTAACTATCTCTTTCCCCACCAAGCAGGAGGATCCTCTAGAAAAGACTTGGGGAAAGAAAAGTTTATTTAAATTGAAATATTTCATTCAGCATTAATCCTAAATGTACACGCATTCATGCTTTTCATAAACATAGTAAAATATTGACTTGACCTCGTTGTCATATTCTATTTTTCTTTAATGCTTTAAGGCCTACTGCTTCTGTGATAGTTACAACAATGAAAATATGTAATAGAAAGTGGCGATAGCCTACAAGCCTACAAGGCATCTTTGCTATTGACTGCTCTGTGTTTGTCATATTGCTGCCATCTGTTGATCAATGGCTAATAATTTTGTAATGGCTATATGTTGGTGTGTCCTATGAAGGCTGCATACTTTATAAAGTTGTTCAGTAAATGTATTTGCACTTCCAGCAGACACTTCATGTCTAAAAAGACATGAAGTCATGTTTGTGTCCACCTGATAAATGCAAGTCCAATATTCACTTTCCTTTTAACTCTGTTTTGGTCTCCACCAGTTCCAGAGAAAAAGATCTGGCTCTTTAGAAGCTAAATGCTCCACTATGTACACCAGCTAGTTGCTTACTTGATGCTGGTGCGTGACAGGTATTTGGTTTACCAGAGCTTTTTGCTGAAAACTGCTACCTGCCGCTGATCATAGCAGCTTTGAGCATTAACCATTAATACATTACCTGTACATGCCACTTATGGATACGGTGGCCACTGTTCAGATGAAGTTACCTTGACTCATTGTATGGCAATCAGAAATTAAGTTTTTTTGTTTGTTTTTTGTGAGAGGCTCTAAATACTACACTACCCATAAGATTCATTGACTGTTGCTATGAACAAGACACTGAAATGAGAGTTCTAGCATATTCTGCATACTTCATTGCTGCATTCAGGAACAAAATGCCAAACCACAGATAGTGAAGTGATAAACAATAAATCCAAAAAAAGTGAATCAATTCAAATTGCTGAATTTATACAAGTTCTACAAAGCTCAACCTCTAACTTCACCCCACCATAAGCTATACAGCAATATAATTTGAAGCTCTCTGAATCACTTATTACAGTGCTGTGTGGGACCTTTCACTTTTTTCAGCAATGTCATTGTTTGTATTGATTCAACAAGAATTCTTATACAAAGCTAATATAATACTTCAATCAATTGTTGTGGAGGGTCATAACTGCAGATGCTCAATTCACACATCTTGCGGACAAATACTCTGTATCTCTTTCTAGTGAAGTCCTAATTTCAAAGTGGGTGTGCCTTATTTATTTAGCCTTGCGACACACTGTCTGCCAACCCCAGGTGAGAAGTGCTATATGGTTCTCTCAGCCAAAGTCACTTATGTTGTGTGGGAGTTGATCTTGAAGGCAATAGGATTAGATTCTCTGATACACAAATAGAGTTTCCTACAGCCCAGTCAAATCCCACTGTACTAACGAGCTCTCAGAGATGAGGAGCTTAGTGTTGCAGGACATGTAAGCTGCATAGTCTCTGTTATATACCTTCTTCAGTTTTACTCTGCTGTTAGCCTGCTCTGGTTTATTCAGCCTGCTGTGCATTACATGCACTCAGAAGAAAGTGATGACATAAATGCTTCAAACCACTTTAATAAGTGTTCAAAAACCTTCCTAACATCAGAAGGAACACACTGAGTGAATGCACTAACATGTATATTGTTAAAGGGATAGTCCGCATTTTTTAAAGTGGGGTTGTATGAGGTACTTATCCATAGTCATTGTTTTACCCACAGTAGATGGTGGTCTGCAACCGCTCCTCCCAGTTTGGAGAAGCAGGAAGAAGTACAGGGACAGCAGCAAAATGTATTTTAGCCACCTAAATGAAGGCCCACCTAAAAAAAAAATCAATATCAGATTAAGTATACACTATATTTAGAATATTTTCACTGCTTTACCTTTCCATCAGATAGTCCTTTCCTTTGGCACTACATGTTCTCAACTGTAGAACTTCTGTATACCTATGCATGCCGTGCACTGTATTACACCGCAGATCAGCTGTTTGGGTCAGAAAGTGCTGTTGTGGTGTAATACAGTACGTGGCATGCATAGGAATACGGAAGTTCTTAGATTGAGAAAATGTCTACTGCAGGTAATACATTGACTATGGATAAATACCTCATACAAACCCACTTCAAAAAATGTGATCTGTTTAAAGGATTGGTTCACAATTTTTCAAGTCTGTCTTA
Organism: Thunnus maccoyii; assembly: GCF_910596095.1. Taxonomy (NCBI): domain Eukaryota; kingdom Metazoa; phylum Chordata; class Actinopteri; order Scombriformes; family Scombridae; genus Thunnus; species Thunnus maccoyii. Next base: position 33,360,272 of record NC_056537.1, on the reverse strand, counting down.
AAACAACAGTCAGGTGTCCAAATGTGCTTTCAATGTAAGTGATGGAGGCCAAAATCCACAGTGTGTCCACACAATAATTTTTGTGGAGTTGATGTGAAGCTTATATGAGGCTTCAGCAGTCTGAGTTAGTCATATCAAGTGGATATCTGACACATTTACAGTCTTTTCAGCATCAAATTCCCTCTTTGTGTTTCCTCAGACAGTATTTCCCTGTTGAGCTGTGGTGGAAGTATAGTAACAAAAAGAGGTACTTTGGCAAGTTTGTATTGTAAGTGCATTATGAACTTACATAGTAAGTGCATTCTGAAGGGATCCTCTAATATTCAGCATGGACAGGAGGAATGATTATTTCAGTGTTCATTTGGTGACCTGACTGTTGTTTTAGGACAGACTTGAAAAATTGTGAACCTGTCTTTAAAGCTGCACTAATCAATAGTTTTCAGTATCTGTTGCAAATCTTCTTTGTTCTTATGTAAGTATTCCTGTAATCCAATGAGGCAAGTTGTCTTTACTGGCTAACCTTTTAGCAAACAAACACTTTGAGTTGGTGAAAAACAGAGCTAAAAGGAGAGTGAATCTTTATCAGGTGGACACAAACACAATTGGTAATGAATGATAATGTAGCTCTGTGTTTGCTGGATGTGTAAATGGGCAATGGTTTGCTAACACATTGGCCATAACAACGCTATCAGGGGATACAATGTCATTGTTTTTTTACCCACTGCCCCCACATGGCCAAATCAGTTAATGTAGATTTACACAGCATGGTTAAAAGGAAATAACACTGGCTGTTGGTAGAACAGAGGGTGTGTTTTGTGCAGTCAATCATCCACCCTGACCTGTTGTTGGCACTACAACAACATCATACTACTTCCATGTCTGCTTCTGAAAAAAGAAAAAAGAAAACTCATTGTCGCTTTTCTGATTGTAACTAACTGTCTCTGGATCACTTGTTTGTGATGACACATTTGTTCTATGCTCTCTTGCTTTTGTTGTCACACCTTAAAAATTTTCTGTATAATGTTTTCTCCCGCATTTCCTCGTCTGCACTGTTTTTCTGCCTCTCCCTTATTTGGCTCTTCTTCTTTACCTCACACCTACCTTTGTACCTTTTGCTTTTCCTTCCCACAGATGAACCAGTGCTTTACATTCAGCAAGGGAGAAGAGCAGGACAGAGAGGTATTCCTAACAACACTGACTCCTGTACATTTTCTGTTTGTCAAAGAAAAGAATTGTACCTTTAGTAATTTCCCTTATTTTTATTTGTATTCAATTTAATAAAGAATATTTGCAAGAGCACATGTCACATTTTGAAGCTCACATTTATCTGTAGAAATCAGAACATGTAAGGAAAATGTATTTAATTTGCAACTCTACCCTGCAGCAACACAGAAGTCACCAGTAAAAGAACACACGGAAATTGACACTAGCCTTTTCTAACACTCTCTCACCTCCTCTGTGTCATCTGTGTGTGTGTGTGTGTGTGTGTGTGTGTGTGTGTGTGTCTGTGCATGCCCGCTGCTTTAGGAAGGGCAGCTACAAAAGGTATGACAGTAACAACATGTTACACCTCTCCCTTAGTAAAACAGTGCCCACAGTTTATCTTCTATATGACAGAATCTATGTTCCAAATTTTTGGCTTCAGTTCACCACAACCAGAAAGTAGATGGTGAAAGGCACCCTGATGATAGGGATTCATTAAAGTCCCCCTCCAGTCAATTTTTTTCCTTGTTATTTCATATGGATCACAGTCTTCACTGTGCAGAATGATGTATGCGCAGAGCTTGTTTTCACATACATTTGCTAAAGGAGGAAAGTTTCTCTATGCTCAACTTAAATCTGAGTTAAAGGCATGTAGATATATGTGTGATTTGTGACATCATAGCTAGTTAGTTCATTGTCCAGTATGCAACTTACTAAAGAGTGATGTGGAAACTTGAAGCCTCCAGTGCACAAACACTGAGAGTGAACTTTACAGTTAATAAGAAAACATCTTGTGTCCAACAGTGAAGCTTCTGAAATTAAAAATATTTACATAATCATAGATTCTGGATTTTTCAATGAAGAAGAAGGAGATGATATAATTTAAAGAATTTTGAACAAGGTAATTAACTTTTTTTGTGGAAAAACTATGTCAAACACAATTTATTTTTCAAACAGAATATTTCTATATGTCATAAAACATGTGTGGAGGGGATCTTTAATGGGTGTAAATGGACCTCATTGTGGAGGTTTATAGTTAGCCGATTTGCTAATTTGCTACTTTCTGATCAAGGAAGTTGAGTTCCTTGAGTCACTGGTGAGGCGAGCTCCAAGGCTAAATCCTACTGATGCAGTTTATGTCACTGATGATTCAGTTCAGCTTGAGGATTGAGTAAAGATAAAAGACAGACATAGTGACAGTATATTAAAAATGTAAGTAAGTTCAATTGAACCCTTTGTCAACAAATGATGTTTACCTTGGTCTTCTAATACTGTAATTATCAACCCAGTGAAGCTATATGGAAGAAGGACACAGAGGAGTCAGACTCCAGGGACTGATACAGGAAAACAGAGTCTGGGTGGAAACACAGTCTCATCCAACTCCCCTGATGGTTGTTGTGAAAGAAGAGATAAATAGGTACAGAAAGAGAAAGAGATGGAGATCATGAATAGAAGGTGGGTGTGGTGCAGTTAAATGGGTCACAGTCATGCAGGAAATGACGATGTATGTGGCCACAGCTCTGTTTCAGTTCATAGAGATCTAGAGAGATCTAAAGAGGGAGTGATGAACCATTTTAATTTGAATGACCTTGTGACCTTTTCCCCTGCACCACCCTTCACAGTTTCAGACCGACATATTGTAAAAGCTGTAAGAATAGCTAAATTGTTGGCATGTTGTTCATTCTGCCCAAAATGTTCATTTTGTGTTGTGTAATTATTAGAACAACCTCTAGGGCAGACTAGTGGGACTTGAGTAAGAGCTGTGATGATGGTGTGTTTATCACTACTTTTGAATAGATGTTAAACAGATTGGTTTGTGGGAGTTAGGTGCTGCAACTCTTTGCAACAGCAGCCAGGCACCATGACTTCCTAATAATATTTACAGACTAAATCCAGGATAAACTGTGGGTTTCTGCCAGTAGATGTAGACATAAAGTCAGTTTGTTTTCCTCTCAATCAGCTCAGAGAGTCGAAAAAATTACAAATCAACAAATCAGGTAAAACCATTTTGTGGCAACACTAGCAATCAATTTGTGGAAGCTAGTGGAGCTCAAAATAAAGAATAAATTAGTATAAAGAGCAAAATGGTCCTTTAATTAAAAATGAAACATGGATGAGATGGTGTAATCTACCTCTGAGTAGAGTTAAATTTGAGTTTCGACAAAAATGATCACTAATGGAGCCTTTGAAAATAAGTTTAACTCTTACTTTAAAAAGTTGTCATAGATGATTCATTTATACTCTGTTGAATTATAGATTATAATGATCTATCTCTGAGCTGGTTAAGGTGAATGGCTTGTAGGTGAGAACATTTAGAATACTGTATTGAAAAGTCATTCTGGTTGTAAATGATAAAGTATCCAACACATTTAACACATCTGTAACTGTTTAACCATATGCATACATTCACAGATTACATTGTTTCAAATCCACATTATTTTTTTTTACATGTTTCCCACAGTATCTCAGATTTGCAGAAGAGGACACTTGTTATTATAGTCACCTACTGTGTGTCAGAGCTAACCACAGGCTTGGACTCAAAACGCAGACTCAGATTCAGTTAAAAAATTCAGTCCTTTTAATAAGAATGAGGTCGGTCAGGTGATCTAATAGTAAGGCAACAGTGTCCAAATCGGCAGGCAAAAGGCTAGGTAAAAAGGCAAAAACAGGTCTAGGAACTATAGGGCTTAAAGAATCCACACAAGGAAAAAAAAAAAAGGCTGTTACAAGGAATGAGACGAACTGGCACAGAAGGGAGGGAACACTGAGACTATATACTCTAGAGGAGGGGAGACAATGAGACACAGGTGCAACACATTAGGACAGGGCAGGTAATCATACAGGAGGGAGACACATGAGGGCAGGAAGCAAAGGACCTGAAAAAAGACGAGTTGAATATCCAAATAAAACAGGAAGTACAAGTCAAAGAACACTGGGAGAAACAAAAAGGTAGATTCAGTCTTTTTGGAGTAGTATTTGATACATATTGTAAAGGCCATTTTGGAGTTATCATCTTCATCTTATCTTTAATATACCAAAGATTCAAGATAATCTCAGTTCAGGCCATAGACATAAATATTTTATATCACACTGTCCTATTTCTGCTAAAACATGATTTGTTAGGATTTTTGAATAGTAAGAAAGTACCAAACATTAAGATCTCACTTAATGTTCTGCTCAGCTAAATGGAAGCCAGATTGAATAAGATACCTACAGAATGATCAGTTTAAAATGTTTGATTGTGCAGGATATGGCAGACATTAGGACAAAACCTCTAAATAGATCTATGCTACTTCCGGTGATCAGGGTTTATTCATGACAGGGTTTGGTGTTCTCTGTTGTGGTTTTAAGTTAAGGCAAGAGTTTAGCTAAGGTATTAGAGAGGTAACCATTTTATTTACCATTTTCATATGTGCACGTCCATAAAAAATTGTTTAAAAAGAAAAAAAACTGAAAAAAACCCAGTACAAAATGGTTCTACAATTCACCGGTGACAAAAACCCCAACAGAAAACAAACAAACAAGAAAAAAACAAACAAACAAAAAAAAAACTCATCGCATGAAGGTATCTAATAATCCATCATTTCTTCATTTTACAACTTTACAATTGTCTGAAGTGTTTTCAAACAGTATGTTCTGGTTATACAAGAGAAAAAGCTTCAAGGATGAGGACCAAGTTGTCTGGTCCTCGTCCTTCGCACAGTAAATGACATAGTGGTCTTGTTAAGTTCTTGTTTATATTTGGTTTAGGTTACCCAGACAACATAGGATGAAAATGGCACCGGAGTCCAGAGGCACAAAAAGAAAGGTAGATTAGTTCAGGGTTGAGTTTAGTTCAGGTGCAGCTTATCTGTTATTGTGCGCCTTCATTATCCAACCCACACACGCACACACTGACCATACACATGCACACACACTATAGGAAGATATTATGCAAGACAGCTTAGCATGTATCAGTGCCAGTTTTAGCTGCCTGCATGCGGTCAGTACCTGAAGCCGCATAACAGAAGTGACTTTGAAAATATTTTTATTTTCCCTTGACTGACAGGCTCATGACTGAATTTACAAGTACTCAGTGACATCTCACCGTTTCCTCTCAAAGAGCACCTTTGCCGTATCACATACTGGATATATGTAAAGTAGTGAGACATGCAGCAGCTTAAATCCAGTTCAGAGGCTCCCGCAGTGAGTGACAGGAGGGCTCTTAAACAGTTTCAGAGCAATAACTGTTTTAATTATTAAGCTGTCAGTTTATATAATGATGTAAATATATAAAACTCCTGCTCCCTTTCTTATAGTCATGACAATATGTTAGCAAATAATATACAGTCAAATTTACCACTAATTAAAATGAACCAGTAGATTACTATAACTTTGGTAAAACATATAAATTAAGATCTGGTTAATTTGTGAATCATTATCTTCTAAAATGACACCACAAAGTACACCAGCAGGTACAGACAGCCGATTGAAAACTTTAGGGCAGAAACAATTAGTCAATTGTCAGAAAATTAAACTGCAGATTACAGTTACTATTATCTATTAATCATTTGAGTCATTTTTCATGCAATAAAACATTTTCCTGGTTCCAGCTTCTCCAGTTTAAGGATTTTGCCCACATCACCTTGAGTTCTTGGAAATAAATGGCATTGATTACTGTTTTCTGTCACTTTATAGACCAAACAATTGAAATAACCACCAGATGAATTGATAATAGAATATATGATGATAGAAAACACCCCCACATTACTGGCAGAAGTGTGACGCTGGAGTGCTAATTCTAGTCAGTAAGTTAGTAAGAAGTACAGTTCAGACCTAAACCTGTAGCTGTTCTGTGATGTATTGTTGTGTGATGCAGCGTCTGGGGGAGTTGGTGCTCGCTCTCCTGAACAGGGAGCTGCAGCCTTCCTGTCAGCTGGCCTGTCTAGAAACGGTTCGAATTCTGTCCAGAGACAAAAACTGCCTGGACCCCTTCATCAGCCGCTCTGCCATGTCTACTCTTGCCCGATACGCCGGCATCGCCGTGGCCAGTAGCGCCGCCCACAACCAGCAGGTGGAGGGCCAAGGTAATTCCTGCCAACTCTTCCAGGTTTTTGGTGCCGCTCCTGTTTTGCTGTGTCCTCCAAAATTCTCCCCAAATGCTTTTTTTCCATTTTGTTTCACACCCTACATTATCTTTCCCTTGAAGCATGGAAACTCCAGACTTTCATGAATAGTGTTTCACAATTTTTTTTTAAGTCTTTCTTAAAACAACAGTCTGCTCATATGAGCATTGAAACAGGTTTATCTTGCTGGAATCATTCCTCCTGTTCATCCTGACCATTAAAAGATCCCTCTGCTTCCAAATGATGGAGGATAGAATCCACAGTCCTCATTTTGTGCAAAAATGTATTCAGAAGTTTATCTGAGGCTTATATGAGGCTTCAGCTGTCCATATTAGTCAAATCAAGTAGATATGAAGTGGATGTTTGTACTTTTTAGTACAAATGTCGTTATATTGTTTTCAAATACATTTTTTTACTAAATAGGTGCTAATTCTAATTGAAAATATGTTAAATTTTTTGCTGTAATGTGTAATGCTCACAGTTCTTGCTGGTTTGTGTAGAAGACTTGGACAGCACACTGGTTCTGTGGAACTATTAAAAATCCAATGAGATGAAAAGGACATGGAACAGCTGGCACATTATCAGCTCAGTTTATATATCTTTCATCCTCCATTCTTCACATGAAGAATCCTAAATATAGACTGAATGTGTACCTATCTGCCTGACCTTTCCCTGCTGTCTCCTCCCAGGAGAGGGTGAGGGAGGAGAAGAAGGAGAGGCAGCAGAGGTATCCAATGATGTGGTGAAGGAAGCCTCCCCTCCTTCAGAAAACTCTGACCAGGAAGTGATTGTTGAAGCACTCAAGTCCATCTGTAACATCCTGCTACACAATGTGACAGGACAGGTCAGTCTGCTGTGTTTCCCTTCACACCTGCATCCACTCATACAGACAAATCATCAGTTAGGATTCCATGGTGCTAATCTATTACATTTATCTCTGGATGGATGGATGTCACCTGGCAGGTGGTAGCAGCAGACCTGCAGCTGATAAAGGGCGTGGCAGAGAGGCTGAAGCAGTGTCATGATTCCATCTGGAACCATGAGGTAAGGATGGCCAGTGAGGTAGATGTTTCAACGTGAGAGTCGAATGAGAAGTGTGAGTTTACCTGGCACAAACATGCAAGCAAGAAGGATCACAATTTATGATTCAAGATGATAAATGATTTTGTGAGTTTGTTTTCCCATGATTCTCCAGGATTTCCTCTCACAGTCAGGTTATTTGGAGATTTTAAAATGTCCATGAATGTGTTCCCAAAAGATGTGATACATTTTTATCTCCGTCAGGCATAAGCCTGGAGGGATCATGCATTTGGTCGTGTGTGTGTGTGTGTGTGTGTGTGTGTGTGTGTGTGTGTGTGTGTGTGTGTATCTGTCCTCAGCTAATCTCACATACTACCCATCAGCCTGGTATTTTTTGTGCACATTTATGACTGTATGCTCAAGGACCTATCATGGTTGCGGTGATTCACAATTTATGAAAAACCTCTTTTATAATGCCACTGACTGCTGACTCCTCACTCCTCTAAACTGGCCGGTAGGAGCTGCAAGTGATCAACAACTGCCTCAGTTTGGAATCTTGTTTCCACTAGGGACAACCAATCATGCCTTGTCGCCATGTTAGATCAATCTGTGCCAAATTTCGGTACCTTGTGTTGTGAATTCAAATAAATATTGATAAGATTCCTTATGACTCTATCGTAAATCTTAGACTTTCATCTTTTCAGCAGTCCTCACCATTTTATGCGTCATATGCATTAAGACATAGCAAAAGGCATTTCTGGCAATCAGCTAGACTAAAAATAAGGCTTACCTAGTCTGTTGCAGGCCACATATTGGTCATGGTCATGGCTCAAAAACTGACATCCATAGAAAAGTTTGGTCTCATCTTGAACCAGAGCGTCTGCAGATCAGTTCCATACCAGATATGTTATGATCCACCAAAGTTCGGCACAATACGAGATGAATAAATTCCAGTTTTTGTTATCTTTGCCCACCATCTTGACTGTACACACCTGGCGGAGGTGTGCACTCTTCTAGTACTGCACGTGTTCTATGTGTCTTCAGTGTCTCACCACTCTGGAATCCTGTCTCCTACAAAGTTTGTTTATATACTACTAATCTGCTTAAGTAAATGCCTTTTTGAAAGTACTTTGAAAATATAGATTGGGTTTTGCATCCTGCACTCTGTTAGATTTAGGTTATGGAATGATTTTGGTTTGATTTAAATATTGAATAAGCCAAAATAAGCTATCTCATGCCTTAAGTCAGTGTTAACTTTTTAAAATCTAACCAAGACCACCATCTTTGCCTAACCTTAACCAAGTGTTTGGTTTGCCTAAACATGAGCAAATATTGTAGGAAAACAAATGAAAAATGATGATAGTAAACCTTGTGCAGATACATTCAGTATGAATTTTTTTTATAATGCCTTTCAAAACTTCATTTTGTGTTGACAGTGAACAGTTTACAGAACTATTTTGTTAAACAAAATGTAATGTTTCCTCATTATGTTGAGGATGTATTTGGGGCAGCATATGTTTCTTACAAAGTTTCTTTGCTATTGCCAATTAGTTGTTATAAACATATTTTTAGTATCATTTGAAAGGTTTTAATACTGGTGCCAATAATTACCAATACCTCAATGATGATACATTGTTACTTTGAAGAACATAAACATGTTTTCTACATAAAAACTTTTTTTTTTTCATTTAACATTTACATTTAAAATAATTAATTGATAAAATTATTACATTTTTTGGGCATTTTTGCCTTTTAATGGAAAGCTGATAGTATGGAGACAGACAGGAAACAAAGGGAGAGAGAGGGGTATGACATGTACCAATTGTTGTCTGTAATAACTGTGGGTGTTGTGGTATATGGAATGCACCTTCACCTTGCTCATTCACCTACCAGGGTGCCCCACGCATACATGTTGAGGTTTAATATCCAACCTGACTCTGAAGAGGAAAAAGCAGATAAACAGTGAATACTGTAAGACTCCATGCCTCTGATCTCTTTGTCCAGGTCCGTTTCTTTGACTTGCGCCTCACCTTTTTGCTGACTGCCCTGAGAGTGGACATCAGGGCACAGCTGGCTCAGGAGCTCCACGGCATCAGTCTGCTAGGTAACAGATTCCTTATGTAAGCAGTGAAACCACTGACCTGGGTAACAAACCTCAGCTCTCTGGATAACTAGTCTCCCAAGTAACCACATCACCTTTAACAATACCTACTCTTGTGGGATGTTCTCAAGTCCAATAGCCTATGATAAGTAATTAAAATAAGATATATAAAATATGTGTATAAAATGATAACTTCCTGTCATGTGTATGTTCTAGGGAACCAGTTGGACGCCACACTGGGTCTGTGTTGGCCAGATACGTTGGAGACAGCCAGGGCAGGGTCAGAGGGCGTCCCACCTGAAGAACTCCCACCTCTGAGCCGGCAGCAGACAGAACTAGCCATGGAAATACTGAAAATACTGTTCAATGTTACATTTGACACAACAAGGCGCAAGGTTGACGAGGTACTAAATATAATTGCACATTTTAGATGAGTATTTTTGTACGGTATTAGCCATGCAAACATTGAAACCCTACTGAGTTGTTGCTGCCATTAGTATACCAATGATTGTAAACTGTAGTAGCCCTGGACTTTCCAGCATTTAATGGATATAATAGTTAATACAAAATCTACTATATGTTAAACCAAGTCCACACACCAGTCATATGTCAATCAATCAATCAATTCAATCAATTTTTATTTATATAGTGCCATATCACAACAAAAGTCATCTCAAGGCACTTTTCACATAGAGCAGGTCAAGACCGTACTCTTTAATTTACAGAGACCCAACAATTCCCCCATGAGCAAGCACTTGGCGACAGCGGTAAGGGAAAACTCCCCTTTAACGGGTAGAAACCTCAAGCAGAACCAGGCTCTTGGTGGGCGGCCATCTGCTTTGAGCGGTTGGGTTGAGAGAGAGAAAGAGAGAGGGAAGGGGGGAGGGGGGACAGAAGAACAACAATCATAACAACAACAATAAGTATAAGTGTGACACGATCATTGTGTTAACTCAGTAGGATGCAACACTCTCTCATTTTTCTGCATCAACATGCATCACATTTTCTTGAAAAGTAGTAATTTTATCATGTGCACTCCTCAGATTGACACATCCAGGCTAATGTACTGTAACTAGTTATTTCTTCTGTCTGTATGGCATGTTCAGTGTGTATTCCACATACAGATTCAGGAAGACTTACATCTTGCAAGTGTGTTTGTGTTGACCAGTGTACAACGAAGCAGTTTGTTTTCAATATGCAACATGTTTCCATGTGTCATTTTTCATGTTCAAGTCCTGGTAGTTTCCATCTGAGGGAATTGAGAAGCCGTGGACCATGACAAGCTTGTTTTTTTGGATTTTGTGGAGTAGAAAACAACTGTCCTGTTTCATGAGGGAATAAAGAAGAGCAGAATTGATCCTGCGTGAGGGCAATTGCATAAAGTTTAACCTACTGAATCTCCCCACCACAGGGCATCTTTTGAGTCTTGAATGGACTTTGCCAGGATGTTTTTTGTTTGTTTTTTTGAGGTTCAATTCACAGTAAATGGCATTCTGACTCTGGATTTATGAATGGGTGTGAGGCTTAATTGTCCTCAGGTCAGAGGTGCTTTCAGCTCACTGCTAAAGTTATCATGCTAACTGCGTTTACCATCTTAGTTTATAATTATAAAATTTACTAACACTCTATTAGCACTTAACAAAAAGAGCAGCCAAGCCAATGCAGTAGCCTAGTTTGTGAAATTGTGAATGTGAAATTTATGAAAAGTGAGGGGATCACCAAAGTCATTAGCATACATCATGGCAACCAAAAGTACAAGATTTGTTTTGGTGCTTATTTTGCAGTGGGAAAGAGGCTACTCTGTATTACAAGGGAACACTGGCACATACTGGCTTCCGCTCCTCTTTGCTAAATAGACGATTGACTGTGAACCTCACTGCTTGTGTGTTTAATGTGGACTTCCTGCATGGATCCCTTTTCTTCGGAGGAGAACTTCCTCTAGCCTGCTGGCTCAGTTTGCCACAAAGCCCTGTCCGGCTCCCCTGCACTCTCTGTCTGCACGGAAATCACCCAGTGCTGCGCTGTCACTGACAGACTGACGGACTTGGGTTTTTCTTCAACTGGAGCTCCACTCATGTTTGCTGTAATGATCTCCACTGTGTTACTGTAACTGTGGCTGTTACCAACACTGCCTTTCTGCCTAAACGACGCAACTGCTTTAACTATGATGTCCTACACCACCAAGCAGCTATGGAGTTTATGTAGCTTCCTAATTACATCCGTCAAGGGGTTTTTAACTTTCTGCCAAGAGTTTGGGATTTTAAGAAACAGACCTCATTACATCCATAGAGGCTCTTGCTGTGGTTTCAATGTGGAATGTGGAAGCAAAACAAACTTGGGCGTCATTGTTGGAAACATTGCGAGACTACCTATACCAGGCAAGATGCAAAATATGGAGTTGATCACAGTGTACTGCGGAGTTTGCAGAGACTTCCATCCTCAGCTCTGTCTCTGGCCACCATGGAACTATTTTATACACAGTCTCTCACTGATAAATCCCTCCTCATACATGACCACATCTTGGACAAAGGGCTTGTTTTCATGTGCCTAACTGAAACCTGGCATAAACCAGGGGGACTACACTGTGTTTAATGAGGCCTGACCTCCTGGTCATAGTTACATGGAAAAAGTTTGCAGCTCTGGCTGTGGTGGTGGTTTAGTAATCATAAACTGGGCTTAACCTGTCTCCCCTGCCAATGCTTGATCTTTCTTCTATTGAATGCCTTGCTCAAAATGTAAACTTCCATACTCCTTCCAACAATCCTGGCAACCCTAAGCATCTTTTTTTTCCACCATAAATCATCTCCTGAAGCCACAATCATCTTCCCCAATTGAGGCTACAGAAGAGCAATGTAACAGCTTCATTTACTTTTAAGAGGCAAGGTCAACAACATCCACTCTCTGATGTCTCCTCTCTGCCTTCACCTGTTTTCGACCCTCTGTCCCAGACAGAGGGTCATCAGCAAACATGGGATGTCTTTCCATTGCTATGCTGATGATACCCAGCTGTACATAAAAACTGCCCCAAGCCCTTCTGCAGCCATGTCAGGCCTCAGCTCCTGTCTCAAGGAGATAAAGGCCTGGATGAGCACAAATGAAACAGCAGCAAAACTGAAGCTCCACTTATTGGCACTCCACACAAGATTCGGTCATCCCCCAAACCTCATCTCACCTTTGACGGCCAGGGCATCCCCTTTTCCTCCGCAGTCACTAATCTGGGTGTTAGGTTTGACCCTCAGCTGACGTTTGATGACCATATAAGACATTTATGCAAAACCTCTTTCTACCATCTCAAAAACATCTCTAAACTCCGCCCCTCTCTAACCATGTCAGATGCAGAGAAACTTGTCCATGCCTTTATCTCCTCAGGACTGGACTACTGCATTGCACTCTTCACAGGGATCCCTGGCAGGAGCATCCAGAAGCTCCAGTTCATTTAGAATAGCACTGTCAGGATACTGATGAGAGCGTGAAAACACAAACATATAATACCAATTCTGTTGTTATTGCACTGGCTCCTTGTCTCCTTCATTGTTTACTACAAAGTCCTGCTACTCACATACAAATCCATCAATGGACATGTACCTCCCTACCTACATGAACTACTATTTTCTTTATATTTTTATGTTGTGTGTTCTATGTTATTAATACAGTAGCACTTTGAGTTTCACTATAAATGAAAAGTGCATTACAAATTAAATGTATTATTTATTATTATCCTTTATGAGATCATGAATTTCTGTACCAAAGTGTTTGCCGATCCACACAACAGTTGTTGAAACATTTGAATCCAACCTCAAGGTGCCACTAGATGAAAAGTCCAGGCACCACCAAAGTCATGAGATACTTCTGTCTGGACCAAAGTGGTGGACAGAACTGACTGACTGACATTGCCATCCATAGAGCCATGCCGCTAGCCGAGCTACTAAAAAGTGAAGTCAATGAAAAGACTTCCCCACTACAGTTACAGGAGTACATTAGTTACTTTCCGCTCTTGTTAAGCAATAAGACACAACATATATGAAGTCTTTCTTTTGGAAGATGTTTTTTGTAAGATATGTCTTTCAACGTCAGAAGCTCAATTTTAGCCACAACAACAGAATCAGTCTGTTTCTTCTGCCTGTTACACACAAGATACAAACGAATGCATAATGTAAATCCACACATTTACAGTGATGAGGTTTCTCACGGGAACATGTTAACAATATATGTTTAATGTCTGTGTGTGAAGGAGGAGGCAGCAGAGTACAGACATTTGGGGGCCATACTGAGACACTGTCTAATGAGCCATGCAGAGGGAGACGAGAGGACTGAGGAGTTCCACAGGTAGGACAACACCCATTTCTTCAGTGATGACTTGATTCGTACAGTCACACTCGTCTTTCCATTAAATACTGACTTCACTGGGTAACACACCTTGCTCTTCAGTGACTGTCCCTCTTACCAGTCCCCCTCTTTTTCCCAGCCATACTGTTAACCTGCTAGGTAACCTTCCTCTGCCCTGTTTGGATGTACTGTTGATGCCCAAGGTGCAACAAGGTTCCATCGAGTACATGGGGGTCAATATGGATGCTGTCAACATGTTGCTGGAATTCATGGAGAAAAGACTTGACAGGGTGAGACAAGGCTCTGTGTGTATGTGTGTTCATTACCTGATAACAAGTAAAAAGGTATGAATAATAACTTGAATCACATTTTTAAATGTGCTATAAAAATATTTATATAGTACTTGGTTCAAAGAGGTGTTTCTAACATCATCTTTTACCTATCAAGGTAAAAGGAAACAAACTAGTGTATTTTCTATCTTTAGCATCATCTGTCACTAGGTGGAGCTGTATGTTAATTGTTAGAATGCCATGGAAACTATTCATTCATCAGTCAAACAGTAATTGGATGACATCTGGTTTCTACAACTTTCTAGTTACAGCTCTGTAAAATATCCACACGTAAAAAATGCACTTATGAATGAATGACAAAAAATACGTGCATTAGTAGAAAGACTCAAAGGACATTGTTGCTGACAGTCAGTGGTGGAAAGTAAAAAAATACATTTATATTGTACTTGAAGGATTATTCTGGTTTATTACAACTTGAGTCTTCTTTCTTGTACTTTTGGTCATCAGCTCAATCAGTTAATTGCGTAGATCTGAAAACATGGTGACATTAACACAACAAAATCTGATGGCAGAAGAAACACTAGTCCAATCACAAAAACAGTCACAGTTTACAGACCAACTTCTTGCTTCACTTTTGACCTATCATATTTACTTTAGTTGTGCGCACATCATTCTCATATGCAACAAGCAAGGCTGGATTGTTAGCAGTGCTGCAGACACCTATAGGCACCAAACATGCATGTTATTTGGTTTTTGAAATTAGATTGGCTGTAGATTTGTTTAAGAATTTGCACCACTTTAGTACATTATCGACAAAGGCTGGTCCTGTTTTATTATCTAAGTTTGTGGCCCTGTCTCGTAAAAGGATCTTGTGTCAAAATCCATATTTAACCTCTTAACATGCATTGGGTCACCAGCGACCTGCTTAAACTAATTGCTTAGCGTCACGCAGTGATGAATAAAAGCAATTGGCACAATTTTGCCACTTGGAGATATTTTCCAAAAACTCGCTCCCCTAAGGTTAGGCCTAGAGGCCTGGAATTTTACACAGATGTGGTTGACAAGATGTAAAAGGTATGTGATGATTTGCATAGTTCTGGCATAAAGCATGTTCTAGTTCTTGTTATTCAAGTTTGACTCATTTTAGATGAGGACCAAAAACACTTTTTTGAGCCATATTTGAATTGATATAACTTTGGTTGTATTTTAGCCACATGTTAAACAAGCATGTCTCAAGAAACTAGTAGATCTTACTTTTCAAATAAAGCCCAATACATGCATTTTGGCCTTACAGTTCTTCTCTTATAAGCTTTTCCATTTGGGGAAAAAAGGGTGGATATTAAGAGGCTACAACATTTATTGTTTTAATTTATATTGTGCTCACATAGTGCATATTCCTAAATAAAATTGTGTTTAATTGTATTACCACAAACTAACTAATACACAGAAAACATGGGGCCAGGTAGTATTGTTTAATATAGGAGTACTGGTTTGTACACAACACACAGGTTAGTTTATGGTAGGGTCAATAGGGGCCCCAACGGAAAATTATTGCCCCAGGGTCCCAGGTCAACAGATTAATACAGCCATGTCAATGAGGGATATTAGCAACATTTTAGGTGTGCTGTCTTACAGGTTGACCTCAAAATTAAGTGCTTTAGATAATCTGGATAAAATGGCTAGCTGGATTGCATTGTCATAATGTATTAATATTTAATTACATAATATTTAATGTTTCTAATATTTATGTTTCTACTGTACCTTCTAACTTCACCTACACCAGCTAAAATAACAATAGATTATTTATTAAGATTGTAGCATTGCTAGCTTGATTTAAAGGGGAACTTGACTGATTTCACACATCAAAGTGTGTTTTCAGGTGTTGGGGAATCAGCGTCAGTTGGGGCTGTAGTTGAAAATGTAAAACATCTGGGGGTGTGGAGTTAGGAAGAAGTGAATCTGACAATGTTATAGGAGTGAAATGCTAAATCTGCTGATTCCTCCAATATTATTCAATACTTAAAAGACATTTCTCAGTGTTGTATGTGGATTTTAAAATTTTGCTTGTCTGTCTCACAGGGACATAAGCTGAAGGAGACCCTCCTCCCATCACTGAACTTGTTGACTGAGAGTGCCCGCATTCACAGAGAAACCAGGAAGTTCCTCAGGTCAAAGGTCAGTACTGGGATGCGGCAATGAAGAAATGAATGATGATGAAGACATGAATAATGAGCACTGAAGAGTGTTGGTTTTTTGATGTGCATGGCTATGAGTATCTACATGTCATTGCATGTGTAGGTGTTGCCCCCACTGCGTGATGTAAAGAACAAGCCAGAGGTTGGCAATGCTCTGAGGAACAAACTAGTACGTCTGATGACACACATTGACACTGACGTCAAGGACTGTGCTGCTGAATTCCTCTTTGTTCTCTGCAAAGAAAGTGGTGAGGGAAATGTCTGTATTGATTCGTGTCAATAACTCATCTAGATTTTTGTGTTATTGTCCATAGGTCACCATGATATTGACCACCTCCATTGATCAATTGAAATGTCCACATCATTTCACTGTCAAAATTCGCTGTGGTTGGACAAATATGTGATATCATTTAGTGACCTAAAAGAGGTTGTAAGAGGTTCTACTTAACAAACTGAGAGATTTGATTTTGATATGGGCAGTGTCTGTATCTTAGATCAAAACATTTGTCATCATTATAAATCTTGGCTAATTCATCTTGAAGTACCACTTCATGAAGGCTGATTTAAAGATCTGGATTGGATTAGGTTACGGCTCCAACCAAAGGATTATTGGATTGGTTTTGTTGACATAGTGTTTGGTGTCTTTTGATGTGTTGAATTACTGCCATAATAACAGTAATATTTTCTCTATCCAGTTTCAAGATTCATTAAGTACACTGGATATGGAAATGCTGCAGGCCTGCTGGCTGCCAGAGGACTGCTAAGGGGGGGCAGAGACTCTGGGATCTACTCTGAAGATGAAGACTCTGAGACAGAAGAGTACAGAGAGGCCAAGGCCCAGTCAGTACCACCATAACCCTGTGTTACCTTATCTCAGTGTCTGATGTATAGTGTTTCATTGTACCTTTTTCCAAAAATTTTATTGTGTAGCTTTAAACACACAATATGTAATTTCTGCTGCTAAAGGGTCTCTCAATCAAAACAATAACAAAAGATGGAGTGTTATGATTGTGTGAAGTAGTGTGGGATCATGGGACTTGTTGTCTTCATTGTTAATCAGCCAGCTACTAAATTGGGCCTCAGTGACCCTCTTGTTTGAACACAGAGGCACTAAGCTGGGGCACTGATTCCAGCTTAGAATCAGCACACCATGGCCTCCGTCTTTGCCAGCTGCCCGATTGGCAGCACACAAGACTCCTAAGTCTAGCCTTGCAAACAGAACTACTGAAAGCTATACACAGCTTGGTTGAGAGTGGAGACCATCAGGGTTCAGCCCTAAGCAAGACAGGACCTCAATATTGTGGGTCAAAAGTGTGTTATAGAGGCAAGGACAAGGGGCACTAATATCAGTACACTGGACAAGTACATTTTTACATATTCTGTAAAAGATAATCAGTGATCCATCAATTGTGCACAAGCTGCTTCAATCTAAATAATGTTTGTTTTCCGTCCCTTTGATTTTCTGTCTCTGTCTCTCCGTCTCCAGGATAAACCCAATAACAGGAGTCGTAGAAGAGGAGCAGCCCAATCCCATGGAGGGAATGACAGAGGAGCAGAAAGAATATGAAGCTATGAAGCTGGTCAACATGTTTGACAAACTGTCAAGGTCAATAAAAGCAGATAATAACAAAAACACACAGACACACTCAACACATGTACTGGTCAGTTTGGGCTGATCCAGTACATTCTATCTGTCTTTCAGAATAGAAAGCCTTGTAAGAGGTACAGTAGCATCAAACATATCACTGAAGATTTCATTTATTGTATACATGAAAATTTACATTTTTGGTTATTTATCAATCTATTATAACTGAAAATTATAAGAAGAAGTAGATAAGACTGAAAATCAGAGGCATTTACATTTTTATCATTCCTCCCTGCAGGACCAATTTGATTCAGCCCATGCAGCTTGGTATGGATGGGAGGATGAGAGAGATAACCCCTGATGATCTCCATAAACTGACCCACAATCCTTTGTTCCAGCCAGAGGAGCCAGCAAATTCAGACGAAGATGAGGCTTAGTAAACTTAGAAACATTAAAGGCAGAAACGCACTTATTTTACCCCTGTGATGACCCCATTGTTTTAGATGTTCACATATCACACAGTCCAATCTGTTCCTGTTTACCTGCTCTGATGGGAGGTGAAATACTGAATTATCAGTTTATATATATATTTATACACACACACACACACACACACACACACAGATACAACACAACAGTGTTTGTTTTATTTATGACTAACAAGTCATTCATTATTCATCATGTTTTTACTTACTCTTAAATGTTTCTCCACCTTTCTGTGTTTTAGTGAGTTTGTAAATGAAGGAGTCAATCCCACCACATACTGTGCGACATGGTCATTATGTGAGAAAGCAGAAACATGATTTTATTATATTATTATTTATTATAACAAGAAAATAACAAGAACACCTCCCAGTACAATGAAGTTCTGTTTGTAAGCACCTCCAGAGTGAAGCAGCACCTTTCTGACAGTGTCATCAAAACCTGAACCTCACACACTTCACAAGGTAGTGTGTTTGTACGGTTCAGGGTTATTTATTTCACTAGCCCTTTATTAGCAGCATGTATAGAAGAAGTGATCAAACAGTCACAGTGTGAGATGATGTCGTGCAGTTTGGTTTTGACTGGCTGAGACTGAGACTTTTGTCATCCCCTCATAGCACAGGAGGTGAACGGAATTTGGTTTGTAATGCATAAAGCTTTGAAAAACCCAACATTATTAAGACTTTAGAGAAACAACATCCCAGATACCGTTACTCAGGATAATCCATAGACCTGACCGTCAACAGCAGTAAACAGTTCTGCGTTTCCAGTGGGAACTACTCTCTGTCTCTGTTTGGATATGAACTCATCTGTCTCTGGAAATGTTGCTGCTGATGAGATGAAGACATGTCATTTCTATTCCTCATGAGGGCAGAAGAAGAAAATGAAAGCTAGCCAAAGAGTGGTGGTAAGGTATATGATGATGGAATCAGCTGTATTTTTGAAAAAAATAATTAACTGATACATTCTAGATGCCTGTTGTTTTTCATAAAGCCCTGTAGATGCTTTATTTTTAGTGAAATGTGAAACTGCAGACAGACATGCTCTAATTTTAGACTGAAGATTAAATATTCTTATGCAAAGAAAGAATCTATAACCTGAAACACATTATATATTAAACGTATACTCCTTTATATTGTTATAAAATCTATCTTGGACTAATGTATATTAAATGTGTTTAAATGACAGATTAGTCTCATGTCTTACTTTGATGCAGTTATTCTGTTCTGCACCATCATGATGGGATTCATCAGTGTCTTTGAGGTTTGATTGGATGATGCTGCTGTAAATTCCATCTTGTCAGCAGCTCTTTCAGATTAAAATACTTTACAAAATTCTCACAAACCAGGTCCCATAGCCAGAATTTCTGATGCTTTGAATGTTTTGAAAATTCATTTAATCCCTGAAATTTCTTCACTTGCCATCTGTCTACATTCATTTTAGTACATATATATATGAGCAGAGGACCTTGAGATACACTGAGTAGCCATGTGCTCCTGCTCTCATGCAACCTGGACAGTTGGCTGCAGTGTGACTGTAACTGTTCATGTACAGGTATTGTTTCAAACTGGTGGATTCATGTTTTTTTTAAAGATTACATAAGGCACTTCAAGGCCACCGCATATTTGTGTATTGCTCAGTCATTCTAGTATCTATTAATAGATCATTTCTGACAACAGGCATTTTGACTTGTAACAAAAAAAGCACAGGTGGAACTAATAACAATTATGATGGCTCCATCTTATTTTAAGCCATGACAGGGAACCAGCATACACATGACAACAATAGCAATGATTTATGTCATTAATTACACCTGTGTTCGACATTCAAAGTGTGCTATGACAAAGCCCTTCTGTACATTAAACAGATCAACAAATCAATGTACCTGAAGACCTCTGAAAAGTTCTATATTGTCTAAATGAAGCCTTTAAAAAGTATTAAAAGTATCAACCTATGTTTGATTTTTTTGCCATATTTGAGCTGCACTTTGTAACACTTTGAATTTCCTGTAAAATTAGATGGCAACAACTAATCTAGACTTAAAAGTTGCTTTGATGAGTTTTAATAGTTTCACCTCCTGTCATATCAGAGCCAGATAATGCTCAGAGACTGAGTCTAACTGAAGGACAATGATACATCCATAGAGCATGACCAAGTCTAACTCCACACGATGTGTCTCAGATCTGTTTCTGTTCATTCATTGTTCATTATCATCATGCTGTAGTTAATATGAGCTCAGGTCTGATCCACCAGCAGGGATCCACCTCGCTGCTCTTTGACATAACAAACTAAACTAAGGTTAAAATATAGAGGTGTAATGATCCCTGTGGGAACATGAGGGAAGAAATGGAGCATAATTAAGAAGAACAGAAAGCGTGATGAGGGTGCACAGAACAGTTGTGGAACACACTGTGACTAACACTAATAATGAAAATGAAATACAGTTAATCGAATATTTGCAGAACATACAGAGAAAGAATATGAAGACCAATACTACATGGGGATGATTTAGATTCTCCTTACTTATAATGGAAAAATAATATAGTGTAACTTCCAGTAACCCTTCCTAACTGTGTCAGATCCTGAGGCAGAGACATAAAACTATGATCATTATCACTGCATTCACCTTTAAACCCTCCATACTTACATCATTAAGTCATGAGGCAGCACTGAAAAGTAACTCTTCACAGCCTTTGTGCCCTCCTGTAAAATGTTGAGATTCAGCAACCTCCTTTCCTGCATTTTGCTGACTTTTTATGAATATACTTTTACAATAAAAATACAGTAGTAACGCTGCATCAGCATCTTTCAGATTTTTACTTTATCACTTGTATTACTGTAGTGTCTTGTGACTGCATGTATGAACATATATGTTGAGGACTTCAGTGAAGTTATTGTAAAACCTTTGATAACTTTTACTATTATTGATCGTGATGTTCTCGGTAACACTTTACTATAAGCTATACAACTTACTACTACACAATTTAGAAGTTACCAGTGTATTCATAATAAAAATGTTCATGTCAGTGATACCAGGAGGTATTGCTGATGTAAAATAGATATTCTTTTATCCTCTTACCTGATTATAACAAACATACGTTCTTTACCAAAAATTCTTTATCACTTATTCTTTTATTCTTGTGTGTATTGGTGTTTTGTATGTTTCATATAAGCTACTGGATGCCTAAATTGTCCTCAGGATCAATAAAGTTTCTATTTATTTATCTGCAGTATGTATTACACAGTACTACTACAACTACTACTAATACTACTACTAGCCCATACTCGACTAAAAGTCCAGTATGGGCTCTTCTGCATATTCTGTTCTGCCGTTTGTTCACATCATATGGGATGGATGTTAGAGATGGGGAAAGATCGGAGGATCAGTTAGACATGGGCACTTCAGTATTGTTTTAAGATAAGACTTGAAAAAATGTGATCCTATCCTTTAATTTGTAGTTTTGAAGTTTGAGCTGAGATAACCCTGATGACATCATCAGGTTATTTTCTGAGACTTGACAAGGCTTCTCCATTATACAACTGTTTTCAAAGGCTGTGTAGTACTCCTAGTGATGAATAAATTGATCACTTGGAGCGCTCCTTTAAAATCTTGTTTTTGCCTCTGAGCAAAGACAAAAATTTGATGGATTCTGACATATATTTGTCATTAAAGAATAGAAAGTGAAAGACCACACAAGACTTTAAGAACAGGGAGGAAAGTTGATATGATCTGCTGCCTGTTAACATCAACATGATGAAGGCACATAACTTCAACTCACATGAAGAATAAAAACAAGAGAACACAAATTATGACACAATTCAATCAACTTTTTAATAATTATTAACAAGTATAGGTATGGATTTACACTCTGTTCATAACTTTGTTTTTGTTTGCTTTCTGTAGTTTTGTACATATTCTGTGCGTGCAAGGCAAAGATAAACATGACGGTAGAAAATAAACTCTCCCCCGAGATGAGACGGAGGCTCAGGTCGCTGACAGCGCAGAGAGCTGAACTGAGGTCCGCTCTGACAAAACACACGTCATTCTCCACAACCACCCTGAGAGTTTGATAGACTGAATACACTCTTGTTGTTATCTCACACAATATCTGCTCTTTTATTAAAATCTGATCTGGTCCTCTTATGATATGATGATTGCATACATGGTTGTTTAATGGAATGACTTCACCTGAATTAATTTGAATGTCACCTACTGATGTGAATCTACAGAAATATGCAGAAACATGCAGAGCTTTAGTGTCCTGTGGAGTCGTCTGGAGATTCTAAAAGGCTTAATGTGAAAATACTTTAACACGGCAAAAGAAATATGTACTGTTGGGGGAAAAAAAAGGGAAGGCATGATGGTACTTGGTAAAGATAGTGTAAAGGAAACTGAATTTAATGAGTAAAAGTGTGACAAAACAAACAGAAAATGGGGGTAAATTCTTGGATTCTAAATGTTTTTCAAGATGTTGGAAGCCACCAGACTTCTCTCTAGTACGAGGGGGAATTTGGTGGAGAAAAAGTAAAACTTGAGGGTATTGTTACAAAAATGTGTAAATATGAAATTAAGGCAAAACCTTAAACTTTATCTAGCATAGTTAGCCTGGTTACAAACCTCAAAAATTGCCACCCACCTCTGAAATTCTGTTGAGAGATTCAAAGGTTTGATATTGCTCTTGTAATTGGCTGTTTCCCCAGCTGGAAAAAAAGGCTAGCCAATCAGAGCCTTCATGAGCAGAACTTAAGTTGGAATAATCATCTAGCTGTGCCAGAGGCAGAATCCAAACAAATATGGTGACAAGCATGAAAGGAACAGATGCAGCTATCGATATCAGCTCTTAAAGGTACAGTATGTGGAATTTAGTGTCTGTGACCTCACTGCTAGATGCCACTAAATCCTACACACTGGTCCTTTAAATGAGAACTGCACTGGAGGGATGTGAAAAGAAAGATGTTTTTGCAGTTGGGGGACGATTTCAGGCTTAATGTTGTTTCTCCCTTGATGGTCTTAATGAAGGATCACGTCAAATAAGATGAGGTCTGGCACACACTGGCACAGCTTGGATTGCATTATTGAGGTCCTGCAGTGATGTCACAAATATTGAATGGAAGCAATGCACCAGGTCCATAAATAACAATGGATGAGTCATGAATCAGTTATTAAATGTGGATGTCTCACCTGAGCTCTAAACAGCGAGAGAGATACAGTAGCAGAAGCAGTGTCCCCATGCAATCTCAGATCAAATCTAGTAACCTGATGAACAATCTGGCCTGCACTGCCGAGGTAAGAAAGAACAGACACAGAAAGAACTACTGGTGTGTCCACAGTTCAATTAGTAACCTCATGAGTAGTTGAGCAACATGTTCTTCTGTCTGCAGTTAATGTTTATGAAATATGAAAGTAATCATTTATAAAACAGTCAACTGCAGAGTCTTGTGAACACCGTGGGCCCTCAACTTGTGTGTCTAGCATAGTGGAATGTTCTTGCAGTATCTCATGTGAAACTAGCCACCTCAGTGTTTTGCTAGCAGGACTTTGCTTACTGGCGACTGTAAGAAGCTGTGACGTGTGCTGTAGGACCTCAACAGTAATAGTTCATAGTTAAATGAACATTTCCTCACATGCTGCAAAATACATTAGCTGGACTGACGTTATAAACTCCAAGCTAACTGCTCCTAGCTAGTGTTAACTACTGCTAACACAGCTTCTGTCTCGACTGAAAAATGACATCAAGTGAGTAGATGCATCAGTCACAGTGATTGATTGAAGCAATCCCCCCCCCCCAGCAGAAACCAAGTAAAAAAAAACTAGTGTCAGACTGAGTGACAAAATGGCAATTCAGACTAAATATCAGGCTAACAAAAGAGGATTAAGAGGGGATTTAAATGGTGAAACATGCAATCCAAATTTGGAGTCATTAAGATTTGAAGCAATTACTAAAAATTGAAATACAACTGGGAGCAAATGATCTTAATTTGTCTTTATGTAGATGAATCACTTAAATCTAAATCACAATGAAATATGTAAATGTGGTTTACGAGATCTTTTTACTGAAAAGATCATTCTGGGATACTTTTAAAAAGTTTAAGGCCAAGTTGAAATATACAGAATATCTATATCTTTTGTCATCTTCTAACCATAAACTACATCATCGGCCTTGAAAACCCCCAAATCAACTCAATATAACAACATGTATAAGCAGGTGATATTAATGATGTGATGAACATGATGTGTTAATGAACTACACTCACAAATGTGTTGTAAAATCAACCATTCTTTTGTTGAGAGTACACATATTTCACTACCACCCGTTGATGATGCTCTTGTTATTTACTCATTTAGCTGATGCTAGCTGTGTCCCATTTCAGGCTCAGTGTCTTTGGAAGGACTCAAACTTGTGATCTACAGCTGTGTTTAGACTGAATGTGAAGTTAATTGTACAGGCGGGGTTATTGTATATCAGTCAATGTAAAAATGGGAGTAGGTGCAGATAAGCCCTGGATGGTGAGAATTGAGGCGCATGTGCCCTGCATGAGTTACACGTTTGAACTTGAGGGAAATAATTTACACTGTAGGCCTGGTCACACCATGAAGTGGCATTGCAAATGAATCAGCATGTCTTTGTGAAACATTTGTTTGTCGGCTTGTTGATGTAGTGACTACACACAGGGCTAGCTGGTGAACTGCTACTGACAACTTGATAACTAATATGCAGTCATATTAGTATGAATAACACAGGCTAGTCTCACACAAACCAAAACAGATGTTGCTATTTGGTACTCCTCATCCACTCAGAAAGTTAAATCTTTACTACTTTTATTATTGTATTTTATTACCAATAAGCTACCCTCATGCCTGGTCTTAATCAGCAGATAACGTTTACTCAGTTACATGGAATATTCAAATTTTCCATTATTCTGAGCACCTCAAGGACTACTCATCCATGCTGAAGACTGTTTGACATGGTTGAAAGCTCCAGAACAAGTGAGTAGGTGGACCTTGACTGGTGATTGTTGTTGCAAAATACTTGTTGTGGGCTATGTGATCATTTATTAGCATTATTAGCATTATAATTTGGGTAAAAGAAGGCTGCCTTTGTAATGGAATATGCACCCTCCTGAGACAAAGAGAAGAGCGCTGACATGGGACACAGCAGCTGTTTTCTACAGTACAACACAAGGACAGGACGGGTAGGGCTTCAGTGCCTTGCTTAAGGACACTTCAACAGGGCACATTGGCTGCTGCAGGGATTGAACCTGGGATGTTGGTATGATGTGAGTCTTTCAGCTGGGCCACCCTACTATCCTGTTTCAAACAGGAGGGAACAACATTCACGCTACTCTCAGACCTCATATACCCTCCCACTTCCTGATCTGTGATGTCACAGACCCCTCCCTCGAGTCTTTCCCAGGTGTGTCTTTTCCCCTCAGGTGAGTCTGTGTGTTATTCAGAGAGAGGGGGCTCAGTTCTTTGGTCTGCTGGCTCTGCCTTCATTGTGTGCTGTTTAGAGACCGCCTCTCCTCTCTCCTTTGTGCTGTTTCCCACATCCGCTGTGGCTGCTAATGTGCCAGGGCTCTTCTTCATGTGGGGCAGGGGACTCACTTGGGGGCGGGTTTCAGAAGAGATTGTGCTGGGGGTCTTTTCTTGGGGAGGTGGGGACACCAGCGTTTTTTCTAGAAGGTGGGAAAAAGCTGAGGCTGTGCCTGGGCTCTTCTCCTGGGATGTGGGGGTTACGGCAGGCTTTTCCAAGGTTGGTGGGGCTTTGTCAGGGGCTGCAGCTGGACTGAAGAGTCTTGGTGCTGATGCTTCGTGTTGAGCCTGAGCTGCAGAAGAGGGACACCCTGAGACTGGGGCTTCCCTACCTGCTGTAGGGGGGTGCTTGCTTTGATCTAGTGTTCCTCCACAGACTGCCTTCAGCTCCTCCTTCTTTTCTTCAGCTGTCTGCTTCCCCTTTTCCCTGGCTGATCAGGAGAAGGACAACAGACAGATGGAAGAACAGCTTTTTATCTCAGAAACATAACGCATTTTTAAAAAGGAGGTTATTAGCATGACTGATAAACAGCCTCCCCTCCACCTCTCTCACCCTCCTGAGTCCTTTGTGCTTCCTCACCACTGGTTGGATCTTCAGTGCAGGTGGGCAGGTCCCCTCTGTTGCCCCGGAAACGGATGGGCGACCTTTGTAACACAGCCTTCAGCTCTGAGAGAGAAGGAGACAGAGAAAGAGGGGCTTGAGACTTTTTGCAGACCAAGATCTTTAATTATCACTATGTGTAAAAACAAGTTCTAAATGCCAACCATATATTAGAGGACACACACTCAAATTTAAATCAATCAGGCAGAGTGAAAAACTTTCAGGTTTTTATATTTCTTACATTGCTTTAAAGGACCAGTGTGTAGGATTTAGTGGCATCTAGCAGTGAGGTTGCAGATTGCAACCAACTGAATACCCCTCCTTTCCCCTTCCAAGTGTGTAGGAGAACCTACAGTGGCTGTGAAACTTGTGAAAAACACAAAAGGCTCTCTCTAGAGCCAGTGTTTGATTTGTCCGTTCTGGGCTACTTTAGAAACATGGCGGCGCAACATGGTGGCCTCCATGGAAGAGGACCATAGATGTATTATAAGAACTGGATACCCGCCTAAAAATGGCGCCCATTTAGTCCTATAGGAGTTGCTTGGCTGGCGCATATGCCAAAAGTTTCTAGAAGTTTCTAGCTTCTAGGTTTGCTTCCGCATTGTGAGGCCCACTGAATATGCACAGTTGTGTTTCCCCCCCAGCCCTGTCCCATAGACTTTACATTATGACGATGTCATGGATTTTAAATCACTTTTCTCGGCTCGAGAAAAGTTTTACAAATGTAAACCTCCATTGATCAAAAGTTCATAATAGAAAGAGTCATAATTGACCTTGTTTGCAGTTTGAGGTGTCCTGTCAACAGTTTTACAATGGTGGTCTATGTGGAAAATGCTTTTTGGGCTGCAGGGGAATTTCTTACTGCAATACCACAAGTGACCACTGGGAAAAACTGGCTGCAAGGCTGAGTGGTGGCGCCCTATCCAGCTCTTATTATACATCCATGAAGAGGACCCGCTCCCTATGTAGATATGAAGGGCTCATTATAAGGTAAAAAAGACATTCCTCATTTTCATGGGATTATACACTAATTAAAACATACTTATTAATATAATATTCCATTTCAGCCATGTTCGTTCCACTAGATGCCACTAAATTCTACACACTGCACCTTTAATAGTTTTTGGTATTCAATGGCACCTGTATTTAGTTTATTATGTCTTCATTAAACACTACATTGTGCATTATAACTTTTACTGCACACACACACCTCACACACTCACCTTGTGTCATGGCCAGAGCGTCCTCGTGGACAGACACAGCTCGCCGTTGTGGGAGGGGCTTCATGTGTTGGCGTGGTTTAGGAAGACTCTCTGCAGGAGTGCGCATGCATACATCGTTAAAATCAACTTGTTCTCTTGAAATTAGACAGATTGAGTCATTGTATCCATTTCAACATATTCATTATTAAACATAAAAGCTGTGATATTATAAATGTATAACAATACAATAAATACAAAACAATACATCTTTCTACCGTACAAACTGGAGAGAATGACTGATGATGATCTTCTTTTCTCATCATATTATGGCATCATTTTACCATGTAAATGTGACCAAACTTAAATGAATGCAACTCTTTTTAAATACTTCATGTGACTCTGAAGACTTTACCCATGTGACTTCACATGTGACTTTGATCAATACCATGTTTCATCAAGGTGATAATGACCCAGAGATGTGTGAAGAGTACAGACTATAATGAGCCTCCTTTGAATTTGGATGAATGATTTGCTTTTCATCAGTTCCGTAAGACGTACCGTCGGTCACTGATTGTGCTTTCTCGGAGCGATCCTGTGCGCTGGGACCCCTCCATGGAGACGGGGTTGGAG
This sequence comes from Thunnus maccoyii, assembly GCF_910596095.1. Taxonomy (NCBI): domain Eukaryota; kingdom Metazoa; phylum Chordata; class Actinopteri; order Scombriformes; family Scombridae; genus Thunnus; species Thunnus maccoyii. Next base: position 33,331,997 of record NC_056537.1, on the reverse strand, counting down.
GGATCAGCTCTTTCCTGGGGGATGGAGCTGAGGCTGCACCCCGAGGACCCTCCAGGCTTTCATTCTGGGAATGGAAATCAGAAGCTGCTCAGCAACATGACTGCCATATTATAACTGACATGAGCTCACGGAGGCAGAGACCAACATTCTTTAGACAGCAGTGTGATACTCAGGTATAAAGTATAAAAGGGAAAGTCATGCACCCCTTAAAAGCTACTGAATCTGTTAATTAAGAGTTTCTGAATTTAAGGTATTTTTAAGGGCTGTAGTTTTCACCTTTTGAAAAACCTTTTCTACCTTAATAACACTGTAAACTGATAATGGATGGATTTGTAAAATATTTTGAATTATTATTTAAATGAAAGGAAACATCACTTTTTTGGATGGCAATGTCAGTCTCAGGGCCATCTCTGGACATTTAAATGCCCTAGACCAGACATCCTTTAGATGTGTGCTTCAACTGTAAACTTCACTGAAATAGACACAAAATAACTCTCCACTCACATCATTCACTGCTGCTGCTGTTTTATAATTAACTTAAACTGAAACTTTTATATTTTGTAGCTCAGTGGGTCACTCTCTCACAATGCTGTGTGGACACTGTTGTAATGGAGCACAGTGAGGCATTTTTGACAGCTGTCATTCCAATAGGATTTATAGCCAATACCTCGGCTATTAATCAAAATATAGATTTGTTCGGCTCTCAATCCTGTGGACATCCATTACTTTCAATCTAATTTTATCACTGTATCTATTGTTTAACTAACTGACTAGATTCAGACAGATTACCAAAGGTTTATTCTACCTCTCTGGAACCTCTCCAGCTGGTGGTGCCCCAGGTGACTAGTGGTGATCCATGACTACCTACTTCTCCTATGCCTAAAAAAGGCCCAGGTCAGTCCACCACTTTGGTCCACACTCAAATATCTCAACAACTATTGGATGAATTTGCTCTTAAATTTTACATAGACAATCATGTTACCCAAAGAATGAATTCTACTGACTTTGGTGATCCCTGACTTTTCATCTAGTGCCATCATCCGGTCAAAATTTAAATTGTCCAACACTTTCCAGAGTGTATTTCCAATAATGTGTAACGATTCCTTTAAAGGTAGTTTAAGGGATTATTCCTTCCTGGTGATATCTATAAATTTTCTTTTTTTAATTACCTGTGCAAGACTCTCTGCTGGCCTGCCATCATGTGTGTATGCTCTGAGCTGCACTCCCTCGACTGAGCTGCTGGAAGGAGGAGCAGAGGAGGGACGAGCTCCCCCTACTGCAGGAGCAGTTGGGGTGGGGAGGGGAGGCTTGGCTGCGACGGCAGGTTTGGGTGGCAGGGGGCCAATGGGGCGCTCAGGGAGGGCAGGCTTTGGGTGAAGTGGAGGGTCCGGCCGGACGGGGTCCAGCGCTCTCATAGGATGCCTGGGGTCTGCTGGAAACAGAAGGTGAGAGACCGTATGTTAGTGGTGATCCATGATATCTGATCCATGAATGATGCATGCTGGTCCAATCAATGAGTTCAGGTTGAACAGACGTTCAGGCACATGTAGACTAACACATAGAAACCACTGTGCATCAGCAGACACCCTCCTGTGTTCTCTCATCACAGGCCCTGAAACATCAGGACGGTTGAGCTACATACAGTCTGCTGCATCACAAAGCTCAGGCCAGGAGCTATGGTGATGATGTCACAGGCTCTTTCCCATGTTGCACTTGCTTCACTACTAGTGATTCTAGGACAAGTGTGTGTTTTAAAGTACTGTGACTCAAAAACAACATGAAAACCCAGAACTTAAATAAATAACTGTGGTTTACCTCCTATTGTACTATGGATGTGTAGAACACAGGGCAGAAACATGCTGCATGATGTAACAGTAACATATGGCCATTCACATCTAACTTCTACCGTCATGCAGCTTTTATGGAAACCATGAAGACAGCCGCAGATCAGCTGTTTGGGTCTGAGAGTGCTGTTGTGGCATAATACAGTGCACAGCATGCGTAGGAATATGGAAATTCTACAGTTGAAAAAATGTAGTGCCAAAGAAAAGGGCTGTCTGACAGCAAGGTAAAATATTCTAAATATAGTGCACACTCAAACTGATATTGATTTTTTTAGGTGGGCATTTTTTTAGTTGGCTAAAAAACATTTTGCTGCTGTACCCGTCCACAGCTGTGCATTGCTTAGCTTCTGTACCAGGACTCCTGTGTGCTTCTCTAAACTGGGAGCGTGCCAACCCAAATCTACTGCAGGTAATACACTGACTATGGATAACTTCCTAATACAACCCCACCTCAAAAAATACAAACTATACCTTTAAGCCTAACTGGATAAAATGTGTGTTATTCTATATTTTTCTTACTATCAACAAATCACATGAAAAGAAAAATCAACAATGTGTTATTCCGTCTCTCAGTACTTTCTGACTTCCCTAAAAGTGCCTAACAAACATACAGTATAGTGTCATTTTTAAAAAGAGCTCAGTTATTTTCTAAAACAGCTGGTCACTGTAGTTTTTAGCAGACGTTACTCAACAGGATTTATTTTCAGTGGCAGATTAATACACATTTGTTGCTCTAGGGAGTATTTCCTGCAGCAGGATGGTGTGTGTGGGATTGAGTGAAAATAAACTAGCCAGTGCAACAATGTGGCTCATTGATGTGTTTTAAGAAATGGAGGAAGGTAACATTCATACCTGATGACGTGGACATGGTTCTAGGCTTCATGTATGTGGGAGGTGGTTCAGGTTTGTCCAGGATAGCACCTGAGGGACACAGAGTACCATTTTAATCCAAGCAATGAATGCAATGTGAACACTGAGATGAACTGAAGGTGTTCTGATTAAATCACACAGCTGTAAGTGGTAGGTCTCTGAACAAATTTTGGTGACTCAAACAAGAAGAAAACGACCAAATTAAAGTAATTTTCTTTTCCAGCGCAACAGCAATCTCTCCATTACAGAACAAAGGACTGTGTGGAAAAGTCCAATTAGAGTCTAAACCTCAGTCATATACTGTAGAAATAATGTACACTGACCCAGTGAAGAGTGACTTGTTACCAGCAGAGGTCTATTCAAACAGAGTTATGTAGGCCCACTGCTGATATCTAATTAGTAGGAGCTTAATGGAAAGTGCAGATGCAACCAAAGTATTGTCATTAAACATGAAGGTTGGTTTTGTTTCATACGACCTATATAATCCTACATAAATTAGTTCCAGAATATGTTTTAGATGCACAGTTGGCATTTGTGTAATCTTATTTTCTTCAAGGTTTCTTAGACAAACAGAGGATAAGCTTCAGCCTCATTCAGTTACATCTGAAGATGCCTAAATTACTTACGAAACACAACACAAGCTTGCATCCATTTTGTGAATCAGTATCAGTTCATTTCTCAATTACAAAACACATTTGGGATTCATTTGTATGAGATTAATTTGATCTTTTTGTAGTTTTATGAATAGACACAATCCTATACTATCTTATGTAATTTAGCAGGTTAATGAAAGACACACACACACACACACACACACACACACACACACACACACACACACACACACACACACTTACCTTCAGAGTTGGCTTTTCTCAGCTCCTCGTCTTTATTCTATAACAGACATATTGGACAGTATTAAACAACCACAACATTAGATCAATGACACAACAAGATATTTATTACCTGACGAAGCATTACTGTTGCTACAGGTGCTGATCCTTTACTGCTTCTAGAGGGCTCCAAAAAAATATAAAAAATCTTGAGAAAATATGACATGACATTCCCGGACAATACATAATCTGATTTCTCCTCTATGAGAAAATAAGTGAATTCTACATTTAGACTGTTGAGCTTAAAGTAAGAATACACAAATATTAACCACAAAACAAAGGATAGATTAAAGGGTAATTCATACATACATACAACCATGATGAGGCCATGGGGCGCTTCACAGTGATGACAAGCCGTCATGTACATGAACACCCCCACTGCTACCCCCCCCCCCCCCCCCCCCCCCCCCCCCCTTTACAAATGTATGATGCATGTCTATTTAAAGCACAGGAGGAAAACCTGACCTGTGCTTCTGTCAGTAAACACTGTACACTGAAGGACACCAGGAAGAGTAGCTTTCTAGTAGCTAGAGTAGGATTCTAATAAACAAGACTCTAACGTGTTAGTTGCAGATTTAATCTAATGTAATATTATTTATTCCATTAGACTGATAATACTGATGATATTCAACATTTTCTTTGTCAACAAATCCAATGAAAAGAACAAAAGCAACAATGACCTGTTGTGTCACAGACAGTGTAGGGAAGTAAGAAAGTATTGAGAGACACACTAACACATTGTTGGCCTTTTCACTGGATTTGTCAACAACAAGAAAAATATAGAATATCACCGGACATGTCTTTAAGTGCTACATTTTCACACGCATCCAGGAAATTCCAAGGACTTCAGGGCCACCTGAGGCAGAGGCCCCTGGTTCAGAAAATCCTTCCCTGGACAGAATTACTTGTAAAAAATGACATGACCATAGTGAGTCTTTTACATTTTACAATTTTTCATTGCGTTAGTAAATCAGTGTAACACATTTTGAATCACGGCAGTACTCCAGTACTTAATAGTTGACCCACCTATTTGCCAAAATGTTGTAAACCTGTTAAAAGCATCTACTTATATGGGTTGTGTATGTGACACACACACACACACACACACACACACACACACACTCTCACCCATCCTACCTGGTTTGTCTTGGTTTCAGCAGGTGGAGTTTTGGCCACTCCCATTCTGTGCAGCATAACCTGAAGCCTCTGTTCAAAACTAGATGTGCTCTCAGATACATGTTTCTGGAAGAAGACACATGCACATTTAGTAGACGTGAACATGCACACACGCACACACACACAACTGGCTGATTACTGACAAGTGCCAGGATCATACTGTGGCTGTGGGTGTTTAGCATTTTGATGTGGTTGTATGATAAATATTCAGAGTCATTTTCCTCCCATAATATTGTAAATGTAAATACAAGTTAAGTTGTTAAAATGAAGTTAAAATGAACACATCACATTGTCAGCAGATACATTTTGGAGCTGATAGATACTGACCCAACACTTTACGTTTAGAGAAACCTGTTTTAATCTAGTAAGAACCTACTCTAAAATGATGGGCTTTAATGGTAAAAATCAATGGCATTGATTACTGGTGGAATCAATGCCATGGAAATACTTATTATGCAGAATTTTATTATGAGTTCTTTCAAGCAGCAAACAAGATGATGTCTTAAATATTAGAAATAAAGGCTTGTATTTATTATAAGCCGCTTTCAAATAAAGGCTGTTCACTATTGAAGAATTTACAGTACTGGCGTTTTTTTTGTGTGTGTCAGCAACGTCATGTGTCTTTCCCGCTTATGTCGGACGATCTTGCTGTGTGTGTTCAGTGTATTGTCAGACTGACCTTACTGTGTGTGTTATCCTTGTCTTCAGGCTCTAATCCCGTCAGCAGTATGAGACTCTGGCTCTTGCCCTCTCTCAGTGACCTCTTGGTGACCTTCAGTCTCCTCTCTCCATATGGAGTCCCTCCCATCTTCATCTCCTTCATCAGCATACTGCTCCGCTCCTGCTCGGTTAGAGGAGAAGTGACCACAGGACTGGGGGTTCGGCCTGGCAAATCAGGAAGTGAGGTCACTGCCTCTTCTTGCATGTTCGCGAGCATAGCAGCGGCGAGGTCAGAGGTTGTGGTGATGATGGGGTAAGGGGGAGTGGTCTCACTGGGAGGCGTCGTCGTGGTTAATGTCTTGGCAGGCGCCACTGTTTCCCTCGCATCGCCTGCAAGATGGTGGCTGGTGGCAATGGTTCCTTCTGTGGTGGCGGTATCATTAGAAATATTAGCATCCTCCCCTGACCTTGCCCCTCTCTCCTTCTCTCTCTCCTTGTCCCTCTCTCTCTCTCTCTCCCTTTCTTTGGCCTCGCGGAGGGGTCGAATGAGGTCTGCAATGGAGGTCCTTTTGACCTTCACCGCCTCTCCTCCTCCCTCTCCCCCTCCTGCCTTGGCGGCTCTCCCGGCTCGAGCCCTCTTGAAGGCGAAGAAGTCGCCAAACTTTTTCTTGATGTTTTTGGTAGGAAGTGTGGTGGTGGTGGTGGGAGTGGTGGTGGACGAGGTGACAGAGGAGGGGACGGGGGATGTGGAGGATGTAGAGAGGGATGGAACATCAGTGGATGTGAAGGATGTGTCAGTTGATGGGACAGAGGGAGAGGTGACAGTGGTGGCAGAGGAGGTGATATGGTCAGACGAGGAGGAAAAAGGGGTTGACGCTGAGGGGGTTGAGCTTGACTCTGAGGGAGTGGCTTGGGCAGGGTTTGACTCCTCCCACCGGCCTTTTCTGCAGCAGGGAGACAGCAGAAAGAGCAACAGACAAGAAGAGACACTCAGTACTACAACTACTGCTACAGGCCTCAAGACACATGCTCAGTTCAGGTACACCACGTGAAAGGTCATGCAAACAGCACACAGAGCAAAAACACCTCTCATTGATGTAACACTGAATCAGACTGACCATAAGAGTTGCCCGAATAAAACAAGGCCTAGCGTGGTTCTTTCAGTCAGTTGGTTAGTCTGCTCAACACTTTGGTCCAGAGCAATATATCTAGAAAACTACTGGCCAGATTACCATGAAATTTGGTCTGGATATTCATTGTCCCTAGAGGATGACCCCTAATTTCATCTAGAACCATTGTCAGGTCAGAATTTACCCTTAACCATGACAAGTATCTTGCAAGCAAATGACTGCATTTTAAAAAATGTATAGAGGAAGCACTGACTGATATCTTCTGTCTTGTATTACTAACTAGAGGTAGAAATTACAAATCAAATCACTGAGGTGGTATTGACCATAGTGGTCTACACCCATTTCTCTTATCCTGAGCGAGTGTAAAGATGAAGTATGACTATGGTCGATTACCTCATATTACATAATTCAACATCACTCCATTGATGAATCTCTCAGTGCCACCACATGTGAAATATTCAACTACATTCCAGGACATCCACCATCAGGCACTGATGTTTTCTCTCTTAATAACAATGTGAGCATGATACATGGTATACTTTGTATAAGATAGATTAGAAACCAACTAGCCAAGCTTGTCAGGTCAACTTGCATCAATGACCATGGGACATCTGTGTGTTGCAGACAGGTAGTTTGCTTTGAAAGTATAAAACCAAAGGGGAAGAAGGGGTGTGTGTTGCCATGTCTGGATTCTGTTCTGTACAAATGCAGGTCTTAGTGTATCAACATGGGAATCAGTAGGTATATCAGGTATATCAGTGAGTTGTCTTGGATCATGCATCTGTTACTGATTGATTTCTAATATTTGTGTAAAGATGGTTGACAAATGCAGAAAACCCAAGTATGTAAGTAGCAGTTTGTAAGTTTGTAACAGCTTATTGTGTCCCTGTCATGGATTTTCCAAGAATGAGGAGCTCTACTGGAGGGATGAACAACATTCTTCCAAAAGATATTCTTGCCCTCATTTCGTGTTTTGGTGATGGTGGTGGAGAGCGCTGTCTAGCATGTCATTCCAAAATCTCCCACAGGTGCACAGTTGGGTTGAGATCTGATGACTACGAAGACGATATAATTTCATTTCATTTGTCATCTCTGTGTATCCTGAAATTTACAGCTACTATACTAATTTACTAGTAAAAATACTAGTCTGCTTGCAATCATCTGAATCGTTGCGCACATCTTAAATATCTCAAATGATGCTGGATTTAAAGGGCTGTTATTGTTCCCATGATTTGTTGTTTTTTCTGGTTGGAGAAATTACTGAGCCAATGTGAACTTTTGTGGGTGGGACTAAACTTGGTATATGTTGCGAATGTAGCAACAAGCATGACTCAGCCTAAGAATAGGACACTAAGCGCTAAAAGGTATTTTATGTTTTTGCAATTCTTGTGCAGGTTTTGAAAAACCTTTAGTTTATCAGTTGGCTCAGGTCAGGATGATTCAAATGTTATACTTGTACACACATTACCTCAAAGGAGAAGTAAGTCAAAATAATAGTAAAATATTAGAAACACAAGTTCTCAAAAATAAACGTCAAACATGTTGTTTGTCCCTGCCCTCTAGAATGACACATAGAAGTGTTTTCTATCAGCAAGACAACATGGTTTTTCAATGCTTTCCAAAATGTCTTCAAACTGTTTCAGCAATAAAATTGTTGTATGTTCTCCATGGTTAAGCTTTGGTTAGGTTTAAGCACAAAAGAACTTGCTGGTCATGGTTATAAAAATATACCAATAGGTTGTGGTTAGGGAATGACCATGTTCATGGTTTAAAGAAACCAACGTTGGGTCACAAGTGGCTCAGAGGGGTGAGGAAACCTAACTCTTCAAAGCCCCAACTCTAATTCCTCAGGCCAACATTTGCAAGGGTTAGGGTTAGGCATTCACTAACCCTAGTGGACGATGAGAATCCTGGGACCACAAGGAGAATACCAGTAGGACTTACTTACATGGCAGTCCTTATGGAACATCTTGAGTCTAGTCAGAGCACTTTATACAAATTGCTCAACAAGATCTTTTCTAGTACACCATAAGGCCGTATACAGACCAAATCAGGCGGTCCTCCCATTCATTTGAATGGGGGTAGTGCGTTTCGGCTGCGGGCTTTTGGGTCACTGTGGCTGAAGGCTGCGGTGGCCAATCACAGCCGGAGATCAGACTGATCAGAGCTGTTAACTCTGCTATGAGGGAGTACAAAGATGTTACTAGAATGAGGGGAGGACATTTCTCTTTGTTTGATAACATTAAAAATAAAGTTATACTTTGCTGTCGGCTTCCTGATTCATTTTAAAAAAGACAAAAGAAAAACAGAGAGAGAGAAAGTTGAGAGCAAGAGTGAGAGAGAGAGAAAGCAGAGGTCGAGTGAGCTAGAGAGTGAATGAAGAGAGGGAGCGCTAGTAGTGAGAAAGCCGGTGAATCAGATTAATAAAATGTTATTTTCTGATTGTTTCACAGCGGTTACGTTCTAGAGCACAAATAAACATGCCCACAACCCCACACACCTCCACTCAATCCTGCGGTGGTGGGCCGAAACACCTGATTTGGTCTGAATTCGGCTTAAGACAAGATCCCCCCGAGAGGAAGACTGCAATGGTGTATGGCATTACATGTGATAGCTGGGGGACATAAACAGCAAAGACCCTGGACAAGACTCTGACAGAAGAAACATACAACATCAGCCAAACACCAGACCAAGGACGCTCAAGAGAGGTCAAAGGTCATCGATCAGGAATCAATGGATAACCAGGAAAAGATCATGGAGGACATTCATATCTGACAAGAGAGACAGGGGCTGCCATCTCCCCCATATACAACAATGGGACCAAAGTTCTGTCTACATCTGTCACGTAATTATGCCTGAACAGCTCTATTTGCTGATGTGAACTGTGAGATTTGGTTGACAGCTCTGAAAAAGCTAGTATGTGGACGTTTGAGTTGAGATTTTGTCGCACACCAAGCTTACTGCACCTAGCCACCACTAACACAGCTTCGGTGTTGACTGAAAATGTCATCAGTCACAGTAAATAGGGCAAAATAACCTGGTAACCAGCTGACAAGAGGCCAGTGTCAGACTCAGAGTGCTTACAAACTGGCCATTCGGTCTCAATATCAGGCTAAAGGCTCAAAACATAGCACCATCTTAAATTATTTTGTGTTCAGTAATCTGAAACAGCAAAGTGAGGTGGGTCCAGAACAGACTTCAGACAGGGAATGTGTATTTATGTGGTGTTACACTGAAGGGGCACAGGGTTTGTCAAACAGTACAAAAACATTCACCATGCAATCTACACATAAAGCTACCGGGCTGAAAACACAAACACGTTTCTTACATTACATTACACTCTTATTTAAGCAGTTATCAGGAGATGTGTGGCCTTTGCTTTCTTGAAAATGCAAAAAAAACATGGAATAGTCATAATTTAATAGCCTGAAAAATTAGACAAAGAGCAACTTTTATCATGGAAAAGTATGGAAGTTTGGTGGAATAATCAGGGACCAAAGTAGTCCAGAGAGAGATTTCTACCCTAGCATTCTCACACCAGTGTATAACTCCTGCTAACACCGTCAGTGTGTGTGTGTGTGTGTGTGTGTGTGTGTGTGTGTGTGTGTGTGTGTGTGTGTGTGAAAGACATTTTTTGTGTGGTAATAGAGTTAATGCATGTGATGTGTATGACAATAAGATCAGCAGTATACTAGAAATTAAATCAAAGAGGAAAACAGTGTGGTTCACCTCCACAACAACATATCACTTTAATTACAAAATGCCTCCACAATATTCCAAATGTAGTTTACTTTAACCATACTCTAGCTGCTGTCCACTGATGTAGAAATAATCCATTTAAAACATGGTATGGAATGTTCAAAAATGCTGTGATTGAACATAATCCAGGGTTTTGCAGACTCCTCCATATCAACATGCTGTTTGGTGAGTGAGTTAGGGAAGGTGTGTGATGTGTAAAGTATCTCCTTTATCTCCTTCCATTTTTTCACTTTCAGTTTTCACAGCTGTCAACTTGACAGCTGAGCTTTGCAGGTTGATTTCAAACTACTTTAATCCAGTTACTGTATGTGTGGACTTCCATGACTTTTTATTTTTATCATTGTGGATGTCATTTGTCAGGGCATTGAGGGCATCTACTTGCAATGCCAGCACAAGTGGGCAATGTCACTAATTTTGCCCGCTACTACCAATGTCTGTACAGCTGATACTATGCACATCACCACTCTGAAGCAGTATTCCATTAACAGGAACTTCATGTCATTTGGAGTAGCCTAAATGCACCTTGGATAACGAAACAGTGTAATTTAGATTGCTAAATACAGGCTGCTTACGGTTATGAATAAAGGTTATATACTGGGAACTAAATGTGCAATATTTTACAACTGTTCAAGAAAATAATCAAAAGTGCTGAAACTGACAACTCACCTATAGTGAAATATTCAAAAGCTACATACATAGGCACTAGTGGCTTTTAATGATGATTGATCATTATTTATTTTCTGCTACAACTACTACCACTACTGTCACAACTGCAGCTGAAAGGTAGTTGCAAGAGACTGCAATTAGATAGACTGTAGATAACAGACTGCAAATATCACAGTTGGTGACATTTTTATTAACTGAAGAAAAACTACCAAATATAGCTGTGTTTTTGGTCCGTGTGTGTGTGTACGCGAGAGCTTTCATTTGTTCTGGCCATTAGAAAGCAGGCAAGTATTGTGATGCACATCACCACTCTAAAGCAGTTTTCCTTTTAATTCATCACCATCTACTGTGTCACACTAGTCCAACTGTTGGCTGTTATGTGCCTATAAGCTGGTTTAGGAACAATAGTAATCATAAGACATGAAGAAGTTAATGCTGGAATCAGCCTTAATATCATTATTCATGTCTAAATACTACACAGCTTTGGGAGAATCTCCACACATGGTTATCACTTAAAACTGACTGACAAGAACAATATCACATCTGACATTGTCAGCATAAATGTTAAATATATCATTTTATCAATGATTTTGAGAATTTATAAAAAACTTTTATCAGACAGAAACCATTCAATTGTTATGTACAACAGAGCTCCATGTATCTAGATAACTCAATTAAGCTTTATTAATTGTATTACACATTACTGCTGCTGACTGTGTGTTTGTCTTTGTGCAAGTCAGAGGATGGTCTTATTAACCAGGTGTGTCTCAGTGGGCTGAGGAAATACGTTACACAAGGTATTTGACTCACAAGTACTGAAAATATGGGCATTGGGACAAAGCCTTTGTTGCGTTGCAGGAAGCTAATGTAAAGTGGGGCACCAGGTGAACTGTGAGAGCTAATCTCTGCTTTGAGAGTGGACACATGATGTTTTTGTAGCGATTTAGAGGAAGGAGGGAGGCTGCATTTGTTATGCAATATTTGGCCTAGATCTTTGATTAAAATCAATACTTTTAGATAAGACTCAGGTACAGCAGTATTGATACTTTTAGGATCAATCCACCTGCCACTAAAGATAAAGAGCTGTAAAGCAGGGTTCTCAGTGGGACACATGTGTTTTGTCAGTGATGGCCTCTACATCTGTCTCCCAGTTCTGCCCATGGAGGATCTCAGAACTGACCCTGTCCAGCAGCAATTGCAGCCCAACAGTGGAGGCTCCATGCTGGCTGCATTAGTTCTGTTCCTCTATTATCATAATTTCTACAGGACAGTGCATTTCTGCAGCAACTGCAATTCATAAATGCAGTAGACCAATGATAACATTTAAAATGATTTGAAAATGAAATAAAATATTCAGCAGCTACAGGGCCTGGTTCTCACTTCAAGTGTCTCTAGAGACAGTTCGGCGGATTGTTTAGATGAAAAGGAACATTTACATCCAAGCTGCCATGATTTTCTAGTCTGAGAATCAGCAACAGGATCAGTTAAGCTTACTGGTTGGCTGCTGCTGTTAACCACCATTTGACACTGGTGAGTAGAGGAAAGGGGATTTATAAGATTGATGGGCACTGTCAGCTTTCAGTCATTGTTTTAATTACACATTGATATCAGTAAGTTGAATGGATTTCAAGTCCTGCTCTTTCATTTCAAGTATACTGCTGCCTTAAATGGATACCTGGCAAGGAGAAAGAAATGTGTGTGTGTGTGTGTGTTTGCTTATGTTTGTGTGTTCAACTCACAGTGCATAGTCAGGGATGATTTTCTTGGTGAAGAACTCTTCTACTCCTTCATCCACTCTGCCCATCCCCTCACTGGCCTCATTCTCTGCCTTTGACACTGGCTCCTGCAACAAAAAACACAATAACTTAACACACACCTTGCATTGTGTATGTCAGTGTCTGCATGTGTGCGTGTGCCTTCTACAGGAAGAAAACATAAAAAATGCAATATGTCTGTCTTTTCTTCACCATTTGTCAGAGAAACCAAATGTGAGTCACAAAATGCTTTACTGTGAACTGTGAGAGATGTTTTTGAATTGGTTCATTAACTTGCATCAGATAATCTGTCTTCAAATGTAAAAGCAAACACATTGGGCAACAGGAAGATGTCGATATGACTAAAGTCCAAAATCATTTTTAACACAGAATCTTGTGTAACTGTACCAAAGAAACAGATATTCATCAAAAACAATTTGATAATTTAGGCTACAATCTATGTAGAAAAGGCAAAAGAAAAATGAGTAACATTAAATGTAGATTACATGGTGGATAGAGAGATATGGGACTGTAAATTCTACAAAGAGCTGGAGGAGAGAGAATGTCACAAAAGTCAGGTGAACTTGAGCTATTTGTCTCTGACCAGAATCAGTCCTGAGGGTATTACTCACCTGTATGCAGATGACACTATTATTTACAGATCAAAATCTCTGTCATCAAATGAATGAAACTCAGTATTCACCTCAGCAGTTTTGATGCTGCACAGATTAACAAGCTACTTTTAATAAAAATAAATCTTACAGTACACTTCTTGCTTCAAAACCATAACTTGCTCAGCTGCACTGCAGCTTGTGAGATTTAGAATTTTAAGACAAAACATCACTTGGCTCTTGCTTGCCCTGTGAGCCAGTTTGATGGCCAGTGGTAGAAGAAGTATTCAGATTCTTTACTTAAGTAAAAGTACCAATACAGCAATGTAAAAATACTCCATTACAAGCAAAAGTCCTGCATGAAAAATCCTACTACAGTAAAAGTACCTAAGTATCATCAGCTTGAGTAGTGGTTTGGTTCCTCTGACTGATTATTATTATTATTATTAATACTGAAGCATCAATGTGTAAGCAGCATGTCACTGTTGTAGCTGCTGGAGGTGGAGCTAGTTTCAACTACTTAGCTAGTTTAGTCCAGTGGTTCCCAACCTAGGGGCCTCTGAGGGGTCATGAGATGACTAATGGGAGAGGAAAGAAGTCCTGATACAAAAATCTGTTTTCAGTGTTTGGACTTTTTCTCTAATCTTTGATTTTTGGTGAAATATTGGATCATTTGAACATTTATTGAAATGAAGTCATGTGAGAGATGTAAAGGGAAAAATCAAAAATCACTATTAACAACTCATAGACATCTGAAATGTGACCCCGACTACACTCTGCTTTTTGTAAGGCTTCAAAAGCCAAAAAGGCTGGAAACCACTGGTTTCATCTTTAACAATGTGTTGTATTTTAAAAGCTTGTTATATTATCCATTGTGTCAAATCATTATCTGAAAAGTAACTAAAGCTGTCAAATAAATGTAGTGGAGTAGAAAGTACAATATTTCCCTCTGAAATGTAGTGGAGTGGAAGTATAAAGTAGTATCAAATGGAAACACTCAAGTAAAGTACAAGTACCTCCAAATTGTACTTAAGTACTATACCGGATTAAATGAACTTAGTTACTTTGATGGCCTCCTGTCTGTTCCAGAGTCTACACTGAGGAGGAGGTGGTCACTGATTCTTTATTCTAATGGCAGTCAGACTTTAGAATGCCATATCCAATGTGATCAGGCTAGAGTAGTGCTCATCATGCCTCACCTTCCTTGCTTTCCATCATTCATTCATCCATGTATGGACCCATCTTCTCTACCTGCTCATTCTTTTCAAAAGAATACTCCATGCTCTTGTTTGCAGTGTGTGTGTACGTGTGTGTGTGAGTCAAAGATGCTATCACTAGCCAATATCATTAATCAAAACTTCTTCTTGTCGCCAATATCATAAAAAACTGTAGAAAAGAACATTTCAAAAATGGCAGGGCGATAACAAGTTGTATCATCGAATTTGAATATTTGTCAGAGCTGCTTGAAATTATACTGTTGTAATGAAAGTAGCCAATATGTTAAATCAACACTGTGTGTCCCACCTTGTCAATATTTATATTATACTAACTTCAGGGGTATTCAATTTAATACAATGTAGTATAATCATATATGAGGAGTATAACTTTTCAGCCCATGATGCAAATGAACACAATGGCTGGTGGCAAGTGGTAGAAAATAGGTAGGTGTGTCCCATGTTATGAACAGTCCTCTGTACTACTCAGGTGTCCCTGAGTGAGTACATCGGGCTGATATTTATATGTGTCCTTGTCTCAAGACTATTGGCTGATAATTGGTGACGTTCTCCTGACTGGACATACAGACTTTTAAGTGATAATCATAAGCCTGCTATGGAAATGGAACCTTAACAAAAACTGTCAACAACAACAAAAGCCTTAACTGCATGAACTATTTTCAGTAAAGTGAGTTCTGCAGTTAATCATTTAACAAGTTTCAGTGTTTCAAATGTTATATTAAATGCCAAATGTTCTGGCTCCATTGGTCTTTTAACAGTCTTTTAGTTGAGTTACAGAATCTTTTAGTTGAGTTTATGTCTTTTTGCTCAGAGTATGCCAAACTAAATTTGGACTGATTCCTTTTCAGTGTACAACTTTTGTTAAATTGTATATTTTATCATGTATAAGTACAGATAGCTCCTGATTATCAAAATCTAATAGTGATAATTATACCAGCTGATTATAATGATTCAATGATGTCAATAACCTGCATGTTCTCATCTAAAGTCATAATTATATCAACATTCTTTCATTATAAATCTGAGAAAGTGAGACATTTGTATCTGTAAATGAGTTCATGTTTGGGGTTCACCCTAAAACATCTTGGTCATGATCCAGCTAACTGTCAATAAACTGCACATTTGCAGATTTGGGCTTAAGGAGGAGGACTCGTTGCTATGACAACAGTTACAGTGGGATTTTTAAGAAACTTTGAAGAACCAAAAAAATCCAGACTCATGTCAAATTGTCAACATTCTAAACTGGATAACTCAGTTATCCACGTACAAAGAACGGGGCCCACGTCAACCCCAGAGTTGGCCCTATCTTTGTCTTCTCTGGTAGGCTGTGTTTTTCCCTTTGTGTCAGGAAGTTGGAGGGTGGAACTGAGAGCTTGTCAGAGATGCAGTAAACCTGAGTAGGCTGGGATCAGGAGCCTTTATCAGACCTGCAATATCCTCTCACTCTCTTCCCCTGGCTACCAACTGATGTTCTTCTTTATTTGTGCTTTGTGTCTCCCACTCACACACTCCACACCACTCTCACAGACATTGCATACATAACTGACCTGCTCACAGACATTATTTCATATATTTAATTTTAATTATTTTCTTTATTTTAATTTTGCATCACTGAGCACACTTCTGAACCAGATTGTGACACCTTATGAAATTGTACAAATCTGTACAAAGATCCATTCTTAAAATGTGGCTAACACCAGATAAACACCAAAACATGTACTAGACAGTTACAGTAGACTGATTTCTAAACCATCAACCCAAACATTTCAGATAATTTTCATCATCAGTGCAACTGTAGATTAAAGACATTCTGTTGAGTTTTAAAAGGGATGTGCACAAGCTGCTGTGGACTAAGCAATAAGTAGCTTCGTTCAGGACAGTTGTCAAGTGTAAGCATTATTCTAACTGGGTCAAGCCCAGTCTGCAGAAACTCACTTATAGCCCACTGGAGTTGCATTTGTTTGGATACAAAGCATTTTGCTGACCCTTTACATGTAGATAATTTTATTTCACACTGTTGCTCTGTCTCTTTCTGTATGTGGCAACACAGTCAAGGCTGGCTTTAACAAATCTATGATGTCACCAATTCAAAAATAAGATGATAAAGGCATTCTTCCTCTTCACAACGCTGAAAAACACTGTTCAAGTTCTTCTCTAAATGTTCCTACTAAGGTGAAAAGGCTACCTTGGCACCAGCCTGTCAGGTCACCAGAATATGAGACACATAGCAGAGACTAGCAGAAAACTAGCAGAGGGATTCAAGTGTAAGGGGAGGACAAAGTCAAGACAGTCATGATTAGTAATGGTGCAGTAGGAGGAAGAGTCAAATACAAGGACAATATCAGGACATTTTAAAGGTTATACATGGTTGTACAACAGGATAACAACCTCTACTTCCAAAGTATGAGTAGCCAAGACAGTAAACCATAATTTAGTGTGCTTCTGAATGATCATGCTACCTTGCAGCAGAGAGCACAAAGCAACAATAATGCTAGGTGAGCAGGAACAACAAAGACTGAGCAGTTCTGTTCAAATATCCAAAGTTTGTAATGACAACTGGATTCAGCGAGGAGAGTGAGTGTATTGTATTGCTGCTGAGCAGAGCAACATGGACACTGTATGTGTGGTAAAAACAGGAGGTTAATAGTGCCTTTTCCACTAACCTCACCATCGCCAAAACGACACATGATTCTCTGGGTCGAGTCCAGCTGAGGACCTTTTTTGCACATCGTTCACCTTGTCTCTCTCCTTCTTTTCTGTCATCACTCTACTGTCATAATCAATAAAAAAGCCTAAAACTACCACAAAAAATATTTGGAAAAACTGTTTGCATTAAAGATGGGAACAACTGTAGCCTCAGAATACTTGAAACACTACAAGACTAAAATTTCACAGATGAAAACTAGACCAAAAGTAACAATACCAAATGATAATAAATGGACAAAAATGAATGTTTATTTTTGTCAAGGGACGAAAAACCAGGTGCCAAAATGAATACTTGAATGCTTCCAAGTCATAACAAATGGGACATTTTCCATTCGTGAATGCGGTATTTGTCTCCAGCTTTCAGCTCTCTCTATCTCTCTATCATCCAATGAAAGTAATGTGTCTCTCTTTCATTCTCTGCCACCTCCTTTACAGCCACCTGTCTCTATGCACTACATGCCAACATGGCACTTTGTAACACAATTGCTGGCTCTCTCTCTCTCTCACACACACACACACATGCACGCACACACACACACACACACACACACACACACACACACACACACACACACACACACACACACACACACGCACACACGCACGCACAGATACACACGCACACACATACACTTGTTACCAAGGGGCAACAGAGCTGTCTCCACACACCAATCTGAACACCCACACAGCCATGTGGAGATGGATAGTTCTACATACAATAAGCAGACAAACAAAGCAACATGTAGTAGGCTGGTCTGGTTCAATTTAATCTGTGTCCATCAACCTTTGAAACCGTGTGAGTGAAGTTTCTACTGTCATGGCTAAACCTGTCAGTTATAAGATCAAAGCCTTTACAGTAACAAATGTTGATGCAGTCATGTTTATGCTTCCGTGGCTCTGCATTAAGCTGCTCACTGCTTGCCCAGCAAGCATGCTGTATTAACAGCAGGGGAGCCAACACAACTCCTCCCGTGGGTGCACAGGCAGCAGAGCCAGGGCAGCAGGACACTGCACACCGCTACAGGCCTGACTGGGCAGACTACAGCGGGTGGAAGTAAAGCTTTGTGTGGTGTATGTACATCTGGTTGTTACCACACCTGTCCAACAGATGCCCTCAGTGAGTTTGCCGCCTTTGTGAACCACCTGACTGCCCTTGTAAGCAGGGGCTTTCCTCCATGGCCGCTGCTCATTTGCTTCCAGTTTCACAGTGTACAGGACAGTGAGCAGGTTCCCTCATGCATTTGCCAGATCCTCCTATGCTGCCTTGTGTTACAGCCATCTGTTACCATGCCTGCACATTTCCTTATTCCTTATGACTATTAGCCTGCCTTTCCATCCTTATGAAAGGCTAACAAAATAATAATTATCTTTGTTAAAATGACTTCACCCCCTTTTTAGCAACTGACTTCAATGTCCTGTCTGAACTAATGTAGTATTGCCTTTTGTAATAAGATATTAAAAATGGGAACATTTCCTATTTATTTTTCAAGGTGACAGGAGGCTGGAGTCTCTCCAAGCACTCATGGTTAGAGTGGCAGATCTCCATTCCATCACAGTGATAATGGACACAGTCCTTGCATTTACACTATTCAGTTTATTAAGCATGAGAGGAAACCCAGTAGAACATGGGTAGAGAAGAAAACTCAGGATGGACTGGGAATAGATGCCCATCTTTCTGTCAAGCTTTGGAATCCTCCACATGCCAAAACGGTGTGCATGTGGCTCTAAAAAGAGTTTGGATTAAACTGTGTTTGTCTGCTCTGACAAAGGCAGCAATCGCTAGCATGCCAAGCTAACTGGCTTACTATCTACAGTAACGCAGCATTATCCAAAGGCGAGGGTCATGCCATTTGTTAACTATATTATATGGTTATGGGATAAAGGTAGAGTCAGTGATTCTGGAGAAAGATTGTTCAATACACATTCAGCAGGTATCACAGTCTGCTACCTGTCCATTCTGTGTGTGCGCTGAAAAAAAATCTGGCGTTCATACATAACCTTGGCTCTGTAAATGGGAAACAAAGTGGCTTGGAGCGAGCCACACAACATTATTCCAGCCAATCAGCAGAGGGCATTCGTGCTCGTGCACAGGACAGTGGGGAGTCATGTGAAGACATGACCGTCTCCCGTCTCCAGCACCCCTTGAATGGAGGGGCAGGGCTGGTGAACTGGAGAGAGAGGCCGTGGCCCATTCACACAGTGAAGTGTTTTCTCACGGACGAACGGATCTGCTTCCATTTTATTAAATGTATCAGTCCACACTGAATCCCAGACAGTCTCACAGAGATCCCCTGTGTTTTTTAAGCACCGAGTCTGTTTCTGTCACGTTTAGTGAAGCGTAATCTGAGCAGGCAGCTGTTGGAATCACACAAATATCCCGATGTACATGTGTTTTCAACTTATTTACAGTTTCAATGAATCAAAAAATATAAACACTGTCGATTTCGAGCCAACATGCAAACTATTTTAGTTCAGTAAATTTCTGCTGTCAGTCAGCCTGTGGAAGGCAGTTTGTCCGGCTGCTGTCCTTTCAGCTCACCAGGAGCTGCAGCTGACAGATGACTGCTTCTGTGGACAGAGAAGCTAAACGCAGGTCGAGTGAGAAGTGGGGAGGCTGCAGAGAGACAGAGAGTGTGGATGGACTGTTGTGCTCACATGAGACAAAATGGTTTTTCCGCATGTGATAAAGTGTGAGAGAAACAGAAGTGACTCTACAGCTGACGCATCGCTCTGGATTCTGCCATATTTCTCTTTCGGTTGTTGCCTTGGCAATATGCGTCCATGAATTTGGGGGCGGAGCTTCTGGAGGGGCACGAAGGGAGGGGTGTATTTGTTTGGGTGTTTAGTTCAAATATCAACAATCTTTGTCCAGAATGACTGACTCTACCTTTAAGTTAGAAAATGACCTGTTCAGGACTGGAACATTTACCAAGATGCAAACATTACTATATCAGAGTTTAGAGTAACAACAGCTTTTTATTTGGTTTGGTGAAGTTCCACCAACTCAACCAAACTTGCATTAGACTGAGTGACGTTTACCAAACTCATCTGTTATTCCTCAACATCACATCCCTTTCTCTTGTAAAAGTGAAGCATACTGTTTAACAATACAAACATTAAAGGACCAGTGTGTAGGATTCAGTGGCATCTAGCAGTGAGGTTGTAGATCGCAACCAACTGGATACTTTTCCCCTCCCCCTCCCCTTCCAAGTGTGTAGGAGAACCTACGGTGGCTGCAAATCTTGCAAAAAATGTGCAAGGCCCTCTCTAGAGCCAGTGTTTGGTTTGTCCGTTCTGGGCTACTGTTGAAACATGGCGGTGCAACATGGTGGGCTCAGTGGAAGAGGATCCGCCCCCTATGTAGATATAAAGGGCTCATTCTAAGGTAACGAGAACACAATAATTCTTATTTTTATTATACACTAATGAAAACATATTTATGAATATCACATTCCATTTCGGCCAAGTCCGTTCCACTAGATGCCACTAAATTCTACACAATGCACCTTTAAAGCATAAATCTAACCACTGTGTTGCTTTTCCAAGCATGTTTTTAAAAGTACATCTCAAACCATCAAGAATGAATAACAATTTAATTAGATATGTATAATTAATATTGTACTAATACTAAGGCTTACTAGGTCTACCCTCCTTTTCCTGCTGGTGAGGATGCAGACTTTTTGCTGGGGAAAAGTAGCTTTAGCCTCAGTCTTTTAGCATTATATCATGCATGTGGCCATTTTGTGCATATTAAAGACCATTTTATGGGCTATTTGTTATTTTAAAACAAATGAGCTGGAAACATGAAAAAGTCACCTGCCGACAGAGTTTTCAATTAACTCACAGGCTGTGTCCTAAATCACTCCCTATTTACTATATAGTGCACTATATTTACACTCCGCCATTTTATTTGAGTGTCCGAATGCTGAGTGTGTAAATATATCCTCTATAAAGTGCCCTCAAAGTTCCACAATGGAATGAAAAAAGTAGTGCCCGTGGCATGCACATTACCATCTGCTAACAATCCCACAATACAATGCTCCACATTTAAAGATGTGAAAACTACCGTCATGCGACTCTACAGCTGATGGTGATGACACAAAATGACAATGATGAGTTAGTGTCTAAAAAATCCTGATTTGCTGCTCATTACTATTTAGTGTCTATTATATAGGGAACGGTGAATGAATGAATAAGGGAGTGATTTCGGACACAGCCACAAAGCTTTAGCATTAGAATTAGCTTTGCTAGCTAGCTACAGCTGATAAATCTGCCAGCAACAGCCGTCATTTCAGACAAAATAAATTCACAGTTGTTGGCTAGAAATGAGAAGCCTGCTTTTGTTTACTTCTGTGTGAAATAGAAAAAGTTATGTTTTAAAAATTACAAAAAATTTTGAGTGGTAAATCTGCCATAAACTGCATACGTGCAACAGTAAACTAAGGGGGGTGGGGCTTAGCAAATGATCAGTTGTTACTGTGTATATTCAGCATAAAAGCACTGCACCACCATGTGAATTAGTATTATTTGTACAGTCCAGCCTGTAAGAATTCTCCTTCAAGACAATAAGGCATACATTTTTGGAAAACATGCTCTGAACATTGTCAGATATAGTAGAGAGCCACTTGCAAATATTTGAGGGGGATCTAGATTGTTTGGTTTACGTGGATTATTTTAGCCTCTGTAAATGCAGGTCATGTTCATGATTGGCTGCTATATACAGTCCAACAAAACAGTAATGACTCAACAAAGCCCCTGTTTTGTTAAGTACAAAAAAGTCAGACCTCACTGCAATACTTAAACAGGCCTTGTTTGTGTCATTGTGGAACAATGTTCTTCAAGGGACCATAAATGTTTTATGTAGAACCATTTGAGCATGATGCTATAGAGAACCTTTGTAAAAAGGTTGCTTTTAGCGGCAGAGAGGATTCTGGTTTGGTACAAGCCTCAAGAAAAATCTTCTGCTACACAGATCCCTTTTGGCTAACACCATCAGCTTGCTATGCTGAGTTGCCTTTTTTCATTTTTCGTTCCTTAAATCATTACAGTTTTATGGCAATAGTATAGCAAAACCACTGCCTCACGCTAAAAACGTTTGGAGCCCCTTCAGATCTAGGGAAAATATAAGGGACAAAATAAAACTATTTTTTGCATTCCCCTTGTTTGATAAGGCACAAGTGGCCATTAATCAGCTGTCTGTGGATTCACTTCCTCCTCTGGTTCTTACTGCAAACAGCAGCTTGTGGAAGTGATGGATATGGCTATTCAGTTTACAAGTTGTCATTTTGACAGGAAGTGTAAAACTAGTAATCATGCTAACTCTCTCACAGAATAATATAAGGCTCAACCTCGCAATTAGAATTAGTGAAGCAAAAATTAATGAAGCAAAAATTCAAGCCAGCAGGTTGATCAACTATTTTGATAATGGATTAATCATTTGGAGTCATTTTTAAGGAGAAAATGTCCAAATGTTCTGGATTCAGCTTCTCAAATGTGAATATTTTCTGGTTTCTTTACTCCTCTATGACAGTAAACTGAATATCTTTCGGTTGTTGGACGAAACAAGACATCTGACAGCAATCAACATTTTTCACCGTTTTATGGACCAAATAACTAATTGAATGATCAAGAAAATAAACGGCAGATTAATCAATAATATAATAATGGTTAGTTGCAGCCCCGAACACAGTAATGGCTAGTAAGTGTGACAACGTGTTGTTGGGCCATAAATAGCTAAGTACAGGGACCCACACCTACTCATCACTCACTGACAGTGATGACTGATCAGAACCCAGACTGAACATCATCTACTGCAAAAATGTTTCTTACTGAACCAAAAAACTAGGTTGATTGTGATGAAAAACATCAAGCAGTTGCTGACATTAATACTAAAAGAGCAAATGAGAAAACACAAGGTCACCACAGATGAAGAGAAATCCTCTTTTCCATTTACACTGTGACAGCACAGAGAAAGAGACCCCCATTTATGTGAAAACATGAATAATTGAGTTAGTGAAAGCATTCCCAGGAGAGAGAGAGATAGACAGAGAGAGAAAGAGATCAGCACTGGGAACAACCCAGGGAACACCACTCCCAAAATGCATGTGCCTGTTCTCACTCACTCGCACGTGCACATGCACGCAAACGCACACGCACACGCACACGCACGCATACACACACACACACTCAGCACAACTACATTGGATCTAGAGAATGCAAAGAGAAAGATGGCTACCATTATTACTACAGCATCATAGAAATCATGAGCAAGAGCCACTGAGAGTGAGAGAGGATGGAGAGAAGATAGATAGATAGATAGATAGATAGAGAGATGACTGTAATGTGGATATTTTGCTGCATTAACCTAAAGATTCCAACCATCCAACCATATATGCAGTAGACCTCCATCCTTTCATTCCTCCTCTCTCCACTATTTTTTTCTATCATGTTGTTTTCATTTTCTACATTTCCATCGTTTTCTCCTCGGGGATTTCTCTGTAGTCGTGCAATTACCTTCCTACCTCATCTAACCTTCCCTCCATCATTCATCCATCTCTTTTTTTCCTCATATCTCTCATCTTTCCATCCCTCGCTCTTGCTTTCTACCTTTCACTGGGGCTGTATTTTACTGTGCATATATGCTTGTATAAAGCACATTTTGTATGCGCATGTATTGTGTGTGAGTGCAAATCCTGATTAGCATGATTATAAATGTATATATGTTTATGTGTGTATGGATACAAATGCTCTGTAATTTCTGCATGCTCAATCAAATTGTGAATGTGTTTTCTTACCTGGGGCCTGGAGGAGGGGGGCAGTGTATGTGTGCGTCGTGGCCGTGGTCGGGAGGCGGTGTAGTGCCTTAGAGTCTGTCCCTGGGTGGGTAGAGGCTCCATGGGAGAAGCGGGGTATCCAGAGCCAGGGAGGGGGCCTGGGCTGAGGCCGCAGCCGGGGAAGGGAGCCTCTCGTCTGGGTAAGCCTCCGCGGCTGGCAGCCTCCTCTGGAGCTCGAGCGGAGATGGAGTAAAGGAGGGGGAGACTGGGAGGAGGAATGAACGATGCTCCTCTCGCTCCTGATATTGCTGCTGCAGCATCCACCGCTGCCACCTCCCCCTCCCTCCGCCGCCACCCCCTCCGTCCCGGGGGGGAGGGGGACGGAGAGGTGGAAGGGGAAGGGGAGGGGCTTGAGGCCATGACTGACAGGGGGGTTGCTGTCGGCAACCAGGGAAAGCCACTCCTTCCTCCTCCTTCGTCTCCAGTGCCTCCTCCCCTCTCTCTCTCTGCTCCTCTGTCCCTGGTCTGCTGCTCCAAGTCTGCATCCAAGAGACCTGAGAGTGAAGCAGAATGACTGATGAGAAGAGAGGCACAAAGAGAGATGATGAAAGAGAGAAGGATGGAGGGAGGATGGGAGGGAAAGATGGGGAATCCAGCCCACGCAGTAAGCATGCTTTTCACTGGGATGTATGTATATCTAGGGCAAGCAGAGCTGTATAGGGAAGACATGGGGAGAATGGAGAGAGAAGAAAATGGGTAAGAGGGAGAAGGAGGGGGTGTCAAGAGACCAGGATAGAGGGGGAGGAGAGAATAGGCAAGGAAAATATAGGGGGGTGGGGGGGGGGCAGAGAAGAGCATACAAGAGAGAAATAATCAGTTAAGCATAGACATGCAGAGAGGAAACAGAGAAGGAGCAGAGCAGCAGATGGATGCTGCAGTCACACTGTACTGCACACAGAAACGCAGCTATCAGCCTGTCACACACAGCTAACACTGTTATACACACAAGGAAAGGTAGAATACAGTAGGGTTAATCCCATATTTTTATAACACGGTTTCAGTTTCAGGGTCCCTACATATTTCAGAGGCCCTTGAAATGCGAACTGATGAAAACATTTTTGGAAATAAAATGATCAAATTTAGATTCTTTGTAAAGATACTTCATACAAGATCGACCTAATTCTTTTTTATGACCTCTGTCTGTCAAACACAGGTATACAGAAACAACATTATGCTATACAACGTATCATTTTGTTTGACTATTGCTTCTTTTAAACCTATCATCCTATATAACAAAAGGAGCAGGGCTGGGAGCTGGGGTGCCCCAAATTCCCTCCCTCCTTCCTCTTCATCCCCTCCTCCATCTTCTCCCCATCTCCTCTCTCCCATGGTGAAAGTCACTGGTGTGAAAGTAAACAGGCCATGCTCCAATTAGCCAAACAGCACTGTGTGTCTGCCACGGAATGGTTCAGCGTGGCACAGCACACATGTAGAATATAACAGGATAAGATGAAATAACATGATAGGAGGTTAAGCTCTATACCTCAGCTCTGAGGACAAACAGGATCGCTGAGGTAGCAAACCGGAATTAAGTACGTTATTTCATATTCATATTCCATAAGAAGTCTATTTTTTTTAATGATGCAATAACCAATGTAGTCTCTCACACTATTACATTCTTCTTAATTCTAGAGTCTATTTCATTATTTATCAAACAGTATGCAAACTGGTTTTCTCTTAGTGCCACTCTCTGAACATGTTAACAGTTGTAGCTGGTCTACTGTCAGTAAGTTGTGTTACATACAACACTTTGATATGGAGAACAGCAAGTGTCTTCTAGAACAAAAAAATAATGAATACATCTGTGCACAACACCTAATTTATGCTCTCCTGTTACTAATGAATACGCTCAAATTACTCAAATCTGTACTTAAGTACAATTTTAAGGTACTTGTACTTTACTTGAGTATTTCAATTTGATGCTACTTTGTACGTCAACTCCTCAACATTTCAGAGGGAAATATTGTACTTTCTACTCCACTACTTTTATTTGACAGCTTTAGTTACTTTTAAGATGAAGATTTATCATAAATTAACATAATGATGAGCTTATAAATTACACTGCATTATTAAAGATTAAACCAGTGGTTCCTGAACGTTTTGGCTTGTGGCCCCTCACAAAACATCGGTGTGTATTTGTGTCTCTTTGTCATGTTTCAGATGTCTTTGAGTTGTTGTTGAGACATTTCCCTTCACATGGTTTTACTTAAGTCACTGTTTGAGGATTAAAGAGCTAAAATTCTCCAATATTTCACAAAAACACAAAGTTTAAAGAAAAGTTCTGAAAAATGAAGCAGATTTATGTAGCAGAACAGTTTTTTCTTCTTTCCTACCCAATCTATCATCTCAAGACCCCCCAGATTTATCTTGTGAACCTTGTTAAGCAGTTCAAACTAGCTCCACCTCGAGCAGCTACAACAATAAAATGCAGCTTATGCATTGACTCATCGGTATTAACAATGTACTTTGTTAAATGTATTACAGAATTTAATTTCTTCATATTAACCTAATCAGATGAACACATTCATTACATTTGTCCTTGTCTCCTCCACACTTTTCTCATCTTTTTCCTTCCACGACACCTGCTAGGCTCTGTACTTTTGTATTGTGGGATGTACAGAACCAGAAAATGCATGCAAATGATACATAACTGAACTGAATTGAATTGAATTGAACTGAGAGAGGCAGAGACACAAACAGAGATGATTGGGTGATATAATAATTGTGGTTGTATCTTACTCTTAATTGAAGGGGCAGGCCTCAGGCTCTTGGAGTGGAAACTATTTCTCCAGAATGCTGGACTGTACTGGTGATGGAGAGAGTAAAAGTAACAACAAATTGAATGCATTGCAGTGAATAACAGAATGAATGGAGCGATAGATGGATGTGTGTCCCATACGTCGTCAGTGGGGAAGTCGCCATCGACCAGGCGGAGTTCTGGGATGCTGTTTCTTTGAGTGTTGCTTGAATTCTCTTTGATAATGCAATCCTGGACAGTAAAGAAAGAAAACACTACCGGTAATGAGTGCAAACATATTCACAAAAAAAATAGGTGATCATGTTTTCATGTTAATCTGTGGAAGAACTGTAGTGAAGAAATGAAAACATGTAGAACATTAAGTAAAGTTCAAGCAAATCTTTAAAAATAACACATTGAACAGATATAGAATGAATGAACAAAGAGGTGGAAGAATATGATTTGGTACAATGTATCTTTTTGACATACCATTTTGTCCTGTGCCATTTCCAGATCTTGTTGTAGCTGTTCACAGATGCTTTCAGCCAGAGAGACACTTAATGTCTGTCTTAGTTCACTGGATGGATGAAACAAGAGAGGACATAACATTAGAAACCAATCAGGCAGTTACAGTAATACAGATTGATGTTAACAGTTTATAATATTTGATCATTAAAATCTATATGATGTGGGCAGGTTGCTGACCCAGCAATTCAAACTTTAATGCACAGTTATCATATATTCAGGTTCATATTTGGGATTTGGGGTTAACTGATCCAGGCTGTTGAAGGATGGCATCAAAACTAATGGTATCTGATATTTTGTCAATACCTTTACATTAAAAAATGTGTGTATTCAGGGTTTTGCCAACACTTTTATTCTTGTGATGTTGAATTAGCACTGAAACCATGGGACACTACAAAAAGTGTGGATCTGTACAGTCATCACTACTGTATTGGAAGTACCAGTACAGGTTTGGGTCCAGGATATAGATACTGTGTTCAAAGATGGTGCCCCACTCACTCCTATGAAAGTTGCTCAGTGGTTGCATACGCCAGAACAGTCTCTATAGGCTTTCTCAAGCCTCTGCATTTTAGGGCCCGTAGAGCATTTGCACTAGAGTCCTCCAGCTTCCTTCTAGTAGCCATGTTGAGTGACTTCCTGTTGGCCTCCCTCACACAGAAATGAGTTGAAACAATTTACTCATACGACCCTTCTACACTTTCCAAATGTTATTGGACTGTATGGATCACATTTTTCAGTTTTGAAAATGTATTTACCATTTTATGGCTGCTCCTTATCTAATTATTGAGTATAGGAGGAAAAAAAAGCTTTTTGGGCCAGTGTGTGTCTTGTGATGCTGCTGGAAGTTGCAATACCCCGTCTGGCTACTGCACCAAAATCTCCTCACAGCCTAGCACCATTCCTGGGACTTTGTTTAGCCTAGCTTTGTACAAAGACTGGAGGCAGAGGGAAACTGCTAGCCTAGCTTCATGAAGGGGAAACAAATATGTCTTTTATGAGCTCCTAAGCTGCCATTTTTGTTGTATATCGTTAGCTGGTTAGCAAGTTAATGACATATCATTGAGTCACTTGTGCTTTGTCAAAATTATGAATGACTATGATGACAGGACTTTATGTAGTAACTGTGTCCACCAGCAGCCAGTTGCACCAGCTGTTCATAAATTCAAACTTAGCCCAGTTATAATGTAAATATTAGTATCACTAAATTCAAACGGGTTGCACCACAAACTAGTTGTAACATAGAGATTAGTAATGACTAAATATTGGCACCCAGTAAATGCAGGTGGTGCTAATTATGTAGTTAACCAACAGTTAACCAACTGACAAAATGTCAGCTTGCTAAGACTGAAATGACACTGTCTTACATAAATGTTATTACCGCAGTCTGTTGCTGATGATCTGCCCCGTCTTCTCCACTAGAGTGCTTCTTAGGAATGTGTGTGCCTGCCTGCTTCTCTTGGACACACACTCTGACACACACTCGCACACACTTGACCGGCGGACCACTCGTGGACACACTCCCTCTGCACACCTCATCAGGCCTTGAGCCAGTTCCTGGAACACAGAAACTGGGATCTAAGTGTGGCCAAGACCGAGCATCATTAGTCTGAGTGGAGACTGAGAGAAATATCCACTAAGGTGAAATTGGAACAGGAAATCACCAGTGCGGTTGTGCATTTATATAGCGTCTTTCTAGTCTTCTCAAAGCGCTTTACACTACATGCCAACATTCACCCATTCACACACACATTCATACACTGAATGTATTCAGTGCCAACCTGCTCAGTGTATGAGCAGGTTGGCTTCTAATGCTCATTCACACACACTTACACACCGATGGCAGAGCCTTTGGGAGCAATTTGGGGTTCAGTATCTTACCCAAAGACACTTCAGCTTGGACATCATATTGTAGCAAATGCAGGGGCAGCTAGGAATTGAACCCATATGGAGTTTTGGGGGCGTTTCTATATGAGCCTATTTGTGCATGAGCAGATCAATGTAGGAAAAGTGAGCGTTATCAATGCCCATTATGTACAGCTGTGCGTATTTTAAAGTATTTTCTTCTTTAAAAGCATATTAACTAATTGTTACGATTTAAAGGGAAGACAGCAGTGTGTACAAAGTGACATCCACACTATTTGCATAAAATGGCTCAACCAAAAGGATGCTGAACAGAAGATGGTTTTCTGGAAAAAACAAATCACTAAATGTCACCACTATGTACACTTATAAAAGGTTTGTGTCCTTCCTGTCAATCCTTATCTTAGCATCTTGGTTTACTGTTTCATTACCTGTGTGTTAACTACTGTTATCTTCAATGCAAAAATATCAGGGGGGCTGGGAAGATGTGGGATAAATAAACTTTAACTGTGCATAGAAAACCATCCAAAGACAAGTGCCACAGCCATCGCCTTATCCCTGTACTGTAATGCAACACATTGGGCCCTATTTTTCTGAAATAGGGTGCAGGGGCAGATCGAAGTCTTAATCCCTGGCACATGTGGGTGTGACGACTGACCATTAACATTGGCACTACCCAGGTACAGCCAGGCCTAACCCTAACCCTGCAGTTCTACTTCTTCTCTGCATATTTGAACATCCTTATTTATGCTTTTAAGTATATACAATATCCTTAAATAAACAGATAACAAATTGGGTTTGGAAAGTTGCTGGTTAGTGTTTGAAAAGTGTGCAAGTTTTATCACTGTTTCATAAAAATATTTAAATGATGAATGGAGATATCCAAGCTGTGCCAGTTGTGCATAAAGTGAACAGGACTGCACAGGACCTCCAGTTGTCAGAGGCTATTTTACACACTGATATATGGATACACGTCCATGCGCAGAACTGACTGGTTCAAATAGTTTGAGACTTGGCTGCAAGAAGCAAAACTGAAAGCTCACTTGTGACCTGACAGAAAAATAATAATTCTCTAAACTCAGTTTGAACTTTTATTTCCTGAAGACAGCTGCGTTACTTCAAATTATATTGTTAAATTTGGAATCTGTGAATAACAGATTTCCAGCCTGATGTTTATAAAATACAGAACATTAATGACCTTAGATCTTGACTGATCCTGTCACCGTGTCAGAAGATTCAAATTATTAATGAAGTTACCTCTGCTGTGCTGCCATGCATAAAATGATGTACAGTCCCTCTCTCAAATCAGAGACTGTAGATGAAACACATGTATCATTTGCTCCCTTGATGCCAGAAAATTACCAAATAGGCACAGATGCACAAAAACTAGACTTGCGCCTGAGGAAAACTGCATACAGACTGCATGTGCTGGCCTTGTGCCTGCAGGAAAATAAGGCTCAACTAAATGTTGACATTGATACTGCTTGCTCAAGTGTAGACTATCATTCAAATAGATGATTACGTCCTTTTTTGTAACAGTATGTTACCCTGTGCTTTGGCTTGTCTGTCTGTCTGTATGTATGTGTGTACCTGTATGCTTCTAGTGAACTCATCAGTCAGTGCAGCAGCAGCGTCAGTCAAGATGCAGTTCACCATGTCTCCATCAGAGGCCCACTTCTGGCCCGCCTCGTACAGAGAGGGAAGCAGCTGCATAGAGAAAGCATAAAGCAACATTTACATACATCATTTACAAATTGCAAATCAATTCCACCAGAATCTGTAGACATTGGCTGTGATCATTCTGGCCGAAAATGACACGATTTGTTGTGTCTTTTCTGATATTTTTGTGATATAATAGTAATTTAGTAATTATTTTGGGTTGAAGTAAAGATTGTAGTTAACACTTTCAGTGCAGGGGGTTACATTTTGCTAAATAATAGTAGTCAGTCACTGAAAAGTTGATCATTCTTGAGGGAGTTACATTGTGCACTTAAATTTATGAAGTCATTTTGAGCTCTTATGTATTCTTAGAATGTAAAATAAAAACACAACATAAACTGTTTCTGTCTTTCAAACCAAGGTGAGCAGCTTGTACTTTAAGAGACTCCATGGCGTTGTGCAGCACTTCATGTGCTGCCAGGATGTCAGCGTGGATTTCCTGAATGTTGCAGTGGGTCACACGTTTCAGACTGTCCTCCAGCTGCCGGCACAGACTCTGGACCTTCTGAGGTGGAGGACAACAGAGACACTCAGACAGAGGTGAAGATACAGACCCATCTGTCATTAGACTTTAATATTCACCACATCATATTACATGATTTGGTAACTTAATTATTGTAAAATGAATTAGTAGTACTCTGTGTTTGGTTTGATTCTCCACACTTCTGCATAAAAAACAAGTACAATTATTTTTCTTAAAGCTGCAAATAGATTTTTTGGGGGCAAGCTGCAAACACACCACTGACATACTATCACTTTATAATGTTGTTGTGGCTAACGTGTTAGCAAAGAGTTGCATCTTTACACATCCAGCAGACACAGAACAACATTAGCATCCATTTACAGGTGCGTTTGTGTTCACCTGATGAATGTAGGTCCAATATTCACTCTCCTTGTAGCTCTGGTTTGTACGAAGCCCTGAAAGGTTATGGTGGGAATTTTTTTTCTGAACTACTTTTGCTTTCCCTCCCTTTCCCTTTTGTGTTTGTCTCCACCACTCCTGAGAAAAATATCTGTCTCTTTAGCTGCTAAATGATCCACTATGTCCACTAGCTAGTCACTAACTGTGTCTGTCTGCTGTTTGGTGCTGAGCAGGTGCTACTTAGGTTCTCCTTTGTTTGTGTGAAGCTTCAGCTAATTGATTCCCACTAGGTGCTTGTGTGCAATCTTCCCTGCATGGTATCCGTAATGTTCCTTTATATTCCATGCTCATAGAATGTACAGTGTTCACACAGCAGGAAAACCACACTGCAAATTGTATTATCGACTTCATTTGCAAAAAATATGATCAAACTAACAGATCTTTAACAAAATTATTATGAGGTAGAGTTTTTTAGTGCCATATAGTGTACATACTATTCCTGTTTTCAGGGTCTTTTTTTACCCTAACAAAAACAGACTCAGAAGCAAAGTTTGGTATGACAACTGACATGGTAACAAATACAGTATTTTACATTTCTATCATAAATTTCTTACCTTTTCAGACTGTTGAGTTTTCAACAATTGCTGCAGTTCCACTCTGTCACACTGTCTCTGGTTGTTTCTGTCTAAGCACTGCTGAATCTGATAAGGCACACATGCATGGCACACTGAATATTCCCTCA
Organism: Thunnus maccoyii; assembly: GCF_910596095.1. Lineage (NCBI taxonomy): Eukaryota > Metazoa > Chordata > Actinopteri > Scombriformes > Scombridae > Thunnus > Thunnus maccoyii. The sequence continues at coordinate 33,299,415 of NC_056537.1, read as the reverse complement.
AATCATTTTGTTGCACACGGTACACAGACTCATACACACACTGACCTTGTGCAGTGCCTCTTTGGTTCTGTCAGGGTTACTGCGGTAACTCTGTGTGATATCAGCCAGGGGGAGAGACACCTGCTGCAGAGTGAAGTTCCTGCACAACATAGAGCCCCGACATCAAAACCCACATCTATCTAAATAATCCATCAAAACTGTCCATTATTTTCAGTCTGGAAAAGAGTCTCACGTTAGCAGCTAGCAGATCACTCGAAAACTCTTAAGTTCCCTTAAGTTGCAGACGGCCCAGTATTTGTATTTGTATCTATATTTGTTGAGGCAGCAAAATTATTTGTATTTGTATTGGAATAAAAGTGTAAATAGGCATAAAAGTCCTGTTTATGTTTTTATTACACTTTTAATTTTAGGATATTAAAGTGTTAAAATAAATGTTCATGAATAAACTATTTTATGAAGGAAATCCCCAAACCAGGACTCCACCTCCCAGATCATAGACGACTGTGGTGACTACTGAGCTAACCCCCAACTCTGGGAGTGATGTCCACATTAGGAAATGTGCATAATGCAGCAGGTGGATGTGACTCCCCTCATTGAGAGCTGCTAATAGACATAACAATGGAGCAGAGGAGAGAGAGACTGAGATAGCGATGTAACCAACCTGCACGCTGGTATTTGACATGTTTTTATTTTCCTTAAACAAAACAAAACAAATAATTTTTAAAAATATTTGTACGAAATAAATATTAGTAAAAACCCACTATTTGTGCTTTTTCGAAAAACGTATTTGGATTCGGAACCACCCCTAGTTTCTACATCAGAATAAATCTAGTTCAGACTACAAGACTTTGACACAGGTTACATTTTTGTACAAGACTGTTACTGATCCCAGACAAGGTGTATTAAGATGTACTGAGATATCTGCGACTGGAGTGAATGAATGCGATATTCACCAAAACACTGTCTGACTCCCTCTTTCCCTTCCTTTGTTTTCTTGTTTTGTCTTGGATACTGCTCACCTCTGGCCCCAAACTAGTCTGCTTATTTTGACTAGGATAAAATGAGTGTCTGGAAGCAACAAAGTAAAGAATTTGGGGCGTCCTGGAAAACGGATAAATAACCATTAGTACTTCTAATGATATAATATATCCCTAAAATCTAATTAAAATCACGCCATCAGTAATTTTACATGTGTGCGCCACCCTGGCTGACTTTGTCAATAATGTGTGTAACATGATTGATCTGGACATGTGCAGGGTGTTTTCTATGTATTGTGGTTCATTGCTGCTTTCAACCTGCATAGTTTTGTGCACTTCTGTAATTAAATATGACAGTTACCTTGCCTCCAAAACCCTGATATGACCATGGAATGAGCTCTCTCTCTCTCTCTCTCTCTCTATATATATATATATGTGTGTGTGTGTGTGTGTGTGTGTGTGTGTGTGTATATATCTTCATATCAGTTATAAGTTGTTGTTTGTGTTTGCATGTAGGTTATGTTTTTATATGCGTGTGTCTGTGTGTGTGTGTATGTATGACCTTTCCAAAGCATCAGCCACATCCTGAAAACCCCTGGCAGTTACACTGTTCCTGTCCCATATCAGAGTCCTTAAAGAGAGAGAAAAAGCAAATGAGAGAGTAAGAAGAGAAGGGGTTCAGTTCATGGTAGTACAGTTAACCCTGGTACAACTCCATATAAGTCAGGCTGATGATAGCCCTCAATGGCCATCGTAGTGTACTCTAGGGGTGTAGTATTTGATTGACAGCACCATGCAACATCACAGAACAAAATGACCTCACCAAACAGTCAACACTCCTGCAGCCAATCGAATACGTATTTCATATAATGAAATGGTGACATCTAGTGGCAAACAGTAGACCACAGCTAAAAATGTAATGCTGTGTTGACACAAAGTGGAACAGTTTAAATGAATGTTAAGTTTCAGATGATACTTCCAATGTCTATTAGGGTGAGGCATTATTCTGTAATTCACTAAATATTCTAAAATCAGACAGGAAATTGCTTACTTTGTTCCAGATTACACCTGGGCTTGTGTGTGTGTATGTGTGTGTGTGTGTGTGTGTGTGTGTGTGTGTGTGTATATACTTCAGTCTGGTGTTGCTCATCAGGGCCTTGGACAACATTTTGGCTCCAGTGTCTCCAATGTTGTTTCCACTGATGTCCACTTCAGCCAGAGCAGCGTGACCGCCCAGAGCGCTGAGCAGGATGTGCATCCCTGTCTTCAGCTTGGAATCACACACTGACAGGGACTGCAGGGGCTGCACACACACACACACACACACACACACACACACACACACACACACACACACGATTGAAAAATGAAATATTGTAATATGACAAAAAGATTTCTTTATTGTCATTTCTCATTTGTCCTCTGCATTTGACCCTTATTCACACTAGGTGCAGTGGGCCGCAGTGCAGCAGCTGCGCACTGTGCAGGGACCAGCTCCAGCTCTTTCTGCCAGTGCTGGTAAGGGGCACCAACAGGAGTATTAACCCTTAACATACATGTCTTTGATGGTGGGAGGAAATCAGAGCACCTGGCCGAAACCCATGCAAACACAGGGAGAACATGCAAACTCCACACAGAGAGGACGTGGGATGGCCGGGCTAGGAAGCCAGGACCTTCTTGCTGTGGGGCAACAGTGCTAAACACTGAACCACTGTTCTGCCAAAAAGTGCATGAAATTGCACTTATGGTACCTAATGTATATGCATGATTCACTGAAATAGTGGGGGTAATATGAATGACTGAGAGTGAAAAAAAATGAAAGGAAGATCACTCACA